>NC_071977.1:5991831-6668876 GCF_026283585.1 Hylaeus volcanicus
TTGATGTTTCCAAATAAATGTTTCATTATAAATATGTACATGAATAAATACCACACATATATATTTTAAGGTTAATATTTTAAGGGTTGATGTTTCCAAATAAATGTTTCATTATAAATATGTGCATGAACAAACATTACACAATTTATTTGGAAACATCAAACCTATCGTTTAATTGAAACTTCCATCCCCCCTCGTCAACTGGCTGACCCCACGCTTTCCTTTCTTACGCTTTCCACGGTATCGTGTAAATTGTCAAAGTCGAAACGATTTCTTCTCGGACCAGGAATTCTATTTTTGCGACTCGTATCGCCAACGCGGAATTGTCGCGAGGGTGAATGGTGGCAAGGGCTGGAAACTATCCCTGAATTCGCTCGCAGAGGGAAATGTCATGTTAGGGGGATCCGGATCGAGTAAAGAAGTTGTTGCATAGAAATCAACCTTCACCGTGGGACTTCCATTTCTTTCCTCTTCCCTGGTCTGTATCTCATAAATTGAATTAGATCTCCGCGATTCTCGTTCCTTGTTCTCCGTGCACGCTCCGAATGCTCGCGACCCGTTTCAACATCTCTCGAAAGACAAACCTGCATTCTGCGAGCATTCTTCAGCGTATGAAGCAAAGTACAACACAGATTGCGCACCGTTGTGCCCGAGAAAATTTTTACGAGTGGAGAACTCAGAGATTTATACCGGCGCTGTTACTCCTGCATTTTGTAAAACAAGCTCGATCGTCGTTTGCAAATCCTGTTGTTTTCATTCCACGAAAGACACGGATGATGATTCCTATCGGTACCGTGGCTTGTTGTCTGCGTTTACTTGAGAAATAATTACCTCTGTTATCAAATTACGAGCAGAGGTAAATAAATGTTTTCTCCCTTAAAGACTTGAATTCTCCTTTAAGCTTACAACCAGTCGTCCAAACGAACAATCAATCTTTTCACTGGAGTATAAATAAGGGAAAGATAAAAACCTTTGTCTTTCCGCAACTCGATTTATGTAAACATAAATGAAACCATTATCGAAAATTCGAGCAAATGCAAGACGCGTGGTTATAATCACCACGAATGGAGCTTTTCGATATAATAATATAGCTCGATTCGATAGGTGATTTAGCGATAACTCTGGAAGGCAAAGTGATTAAAATCCGTAATATTTTTGGGATGGCTTAATTGATGAAATACAATCAGCAGAAATTAAACAGTCGATTTATATCAAAGGCGGCACACGTAATTTGATCCGCTCCAATAACTCCCGAAGCATCGATTTCAGTGAAAATTGTTCGAGATAAATGTTCATGTATTCATTTAATTATTCGTTGTTGCGAGGTGTAGCTATTTATATACGCATAAAGCGCGTTGAAGAGAGAAATAGAGAACGAAAGAAAATAATGATTTTATATTCTTCGCAGGTGAAAATCTCCCCAAAAAATTCACTTGATCTCCGATACAACGAGATTACAGATACGTCCAATGCAAAGTATCATAATTTAGCTAGCTAGTCTACCCTTCGATTCGTTTCGTTCATCTCTTGCTCGACTCTTTTTTCCGAGTACGTTTATTTTTCCGACCTCAAATTACAAATCGCAACAAGTGCTTTTTGCGCGCCAACTGTCGGGCCCCGCTCTTAAAATTGTGGTTCTAATGATCGAGGAGGCAATAAGAAGTTTCTTTGATCTCATTTGATGCCCGCGCCTCGGCCGGGTCATAAAGATTTAGGGGTTCTTTTTTCCTCAAGCCGCGAAACGGTTACGCGCTCGGGCGCGCAGTAAAGGGATGCACTAAAAAGAACGTGTGCGGAAACGGAGGAGTTTCTTCGTTCGCAGGTGTATATCTCCTGACGCGTCTCTCTACCTGAACTTGGGAATCGTTCGTGGAAACTTACGTGCCCGTCCTTTTTATTTTCCTGCGGGCCGTTAAAGTGCAAAACACGGATTTATGCTTCCCTGACCGGCGCTCAGAGTTCACCTATCCCAAAATCGTGCTTCCGATCGACATTGAAGAAATATTTCTTCAAATTCAAACAGGGCAAATTCTTTCTTGGCTTCTTTCGCGCGCGATACTCGTTTAAACAGCGTACAACATCCTCTTCTCGCGTATAATACGTATTGCATGTGATTTGAATACTTGTGCGAGTAGCTACGATAGATATTCGTTGAAAATTATATTAAATTTAATCTGAGCGCCGAGTAATTCAACAGCGAAGAGGTGTGCGAATTGGGGCACGTCCTTTACACGTAGAACAAAGTAATAGACATCCCTGTGGAAGGGAAAATGGCAGAGGGGTGAGCGAAACAAGAGCACCACTTCGTAGAGCAGCGGAGCTTTTCATGTCAGTCGTGCGCAGTCTTCCGATCTTATCTAGGCAGCTCGTGTCGTCGGTGACGCAATAAAATGCTAAAAGGTTGTAAAATAAGACGCGACGATACCTCGATGGCCACAACGAGAAAGCGAAACGAAACGTGGTCCCTGAAATTGCTTGAAACTAATACTCGGGACTAGAGGAGCTTTACGTTACCTCGAGAGTGGATGAAACTCGCGGGGAACGCACTCCACGCGAAGTAATTTTAACTGCCTCACTAAAATCTCGGCAAGTCTCATTTGCATCCGCGACAGGTGGAACTTTGAAAGTTCTAGGGGGTGGCTAACAATCGCCAAAGTAACTTGAACGTTCTTCCGTAGGCTGGGACATACGAAATGTCCCTCCAGTTACGAGAGAGTAACAATCGTCCTTTCTCTATTCAATATTTATTATTTCCAGGTGCATATTCATCGATTCAGCCTGTATTTTTTGGCCCGCATTCAATATTTTTCGTACTTCGCTCGCCATATATTCCCGCAGTGGCTGTGGCTCCAGGCTTTGGGAAATCGTTGGCGAGTCGATTTCCCGACCACCAAACACACCGAAAGCATTGTGTTTCTACATATTTATAAGCGGCATTTTCCTGATCGGTTCTCAACGTCGATTAAAATGTATTTTTAATCACGGTTACATAACCCAAACGATTTCTGTTTAATTCTGCGGAATAACGAAGCGCCTATTTCCATTCGTCCGAGCATTCGAATGTTGCCTTTCTCGCTCGGAAACCCACTTAATCATTTTCTTTGCTTTGTCAGGCCTTTGCCAAGTGACGAAAATTAATTAATAACGCGGGATAATGGGGCGAGGGGGACGAGTGCGCGCAAAGTCACCGAGATCTCCGACGAAATTTATCTTTCTCAGTCCGTCTGTCTCGACAGCGAAAGGGTCTGAATAACATTCACGCTATTTGCAGAACCGCGTCGAGCGAAACGATATTGCGTGAGGGATATCTATCGCTTGTCAAAGTGAGAAGGGAAACAAAAATACGTGTAGTATAAACAAGCATATTAATACAACCGTTTATTTATAACTGGTACCAGCTAGCTAGATTCTTTCCGTAAACACAGTATTTAAACTAAAACGTAGTCAAACATCGTTAGCGTTGCCAAGAAAAATTTAGAGTAAAAGAATATTGAAAAATTAAAATAACAGGCTAAATAGGGAACTAGAAGCGAGTCTTGGAAAGTGCTGATGTGAAAAGGGCTGTAATTAATTCAACGAAAAATATTTAAAGTTACTCGAGTAATTTGTTTAGCTTCCGAGCGCCGGTCTAAGTCGTTTCTATCCAATATTCGCAATTTCATTGTCTTATTTTGTTGGGTGTAACGGGTGAACAAATTGAAAATAACCTACCATGACGCGGTTGTGTTTTTGACAGTTGCGTCCACTCCTACCGTTTTAATTAAATTTGGAGGCAACCACGCAGGAAGCCTTTTTAAAAAAGTTTATAGTCTTTGTCCGTTAAAATTGTGTTCCGACCGTCGAAGCAGACATCCGGTGGTACGCGAGCGTACATTGAAAGTTAATTTCGTTGAATTTGTATCCATCTAAATCTCCTTGGAATTTTCATCGTCGAAGCACGTTTAATTTCATACGATATTAAACGTAGCTCGAGCTTTAAGCTTCCAGGATGATAAGTATCCACCGACGCGTTCTTATCAGCTGCTTCTTTTCACGTGCTTTCATTAAAAATTCGATTTACCAATTTCTATCACTCCAAGTGGATAAACAAATGTTTCGAACGTTAGAAAATTATGCAAGTATAATCTTGCCACCGGCGATACATTATTTACGTTAACGCGAGTTATCGCCCATTGTGTACGAGGATAAGCAATAATTTACGGAGCATGTTATGCTGTGGTTATGCTGTTCGTTGTGGCTCGCTTTCGACAAAGGTTTCTTGTTACGTCACGCTCGTATTCTCGACTATCTACTACGACGGTATAATGATGTACGTCGAATTACAGTCGAACATGGGGTTATAACGCGAAGGGGTATAACGAAATTATGGCTGAGACGTGTAGGAAGACGTAACGATTCCCATAGTGACTTCTATAAAGGATCGTCTTCGTCGAATATATCCACAGAATATTATTAATAATCCACTTGCAATACTTCGAATCGCACGAAAAAATTCACGTAGCATCTTCGCAAGTGTGTCGATCCTCACCATAAATTTCAGATCGATACGTTGCATACTGTTCTTTAGAAAAAATTTCAAACATTGGCCACTTGTCGACTCGATGTATGAAAAATCTACCCCTAACGTTGAGCTATTGTATGTTCTTCGACACGGGCTGTTTCCGCGTAATTCCGGTTTCAGACGCGTGGGAGGGAGTGGGCGGGCAAAAAGGCTGGAGAAACGAGCGTGACGCGATATTGGGGGCTGTAGGCACTTTTGCAACGAAAAACAGTTCGCCACGGTTCGACGAGGAGATACGACTGGGCTTAGCCTCTGGCTTGATCGGGACCATTTCTCCCTTCGCGCTTTTTTCCAGACCTACCCACGCTGCCACTGGTTTTGCACAGGATTTGTAACGACGGTAGCAACGATCAATCAACGATTTAGCAGAAGGAACAAAAACAGGGTGGACTTGCGTCAGTTTTTCGTGGCTTCATCCCTTCGTTGAGGACACTAACAGGTGTCATTCATCATCAAAATTCATATTTTAGTCTTAATGGAAGCTCTATACATTTATATAATTTCGATGAATTTATATACAAATGATTTTTGGGTTTGGCTGTTGGAGCTTAAATCGTAGCTTAAAGGGTCGATATAATAATATTAATATTTCATTTTGTACGAGTACTTTTGATTACGTTTAGCACATATTCACTTCTGTCATAAACATACGAAATTCTCAGTTTAATTTCGATCGATACAATTACTTACTTGGAGATTAATCTTTATTATCGCATCGATAAACGTGGCAAAGGGTTAACGACATGGTAATTGACACGCCATAGAGAAACGTGACGCGACGACGGTTTCTATTAAATCCTACGCAAATTGCAGGACAATCGCGACCGTTCGCGTCGTCGTCCCATTCTCCTCGGGCCGTCGTAACAGCTACTTCGCGATGAAATTGGATTCCGTGCCGTTCGAGCGCAATCTCGAAAGTGTTGCAGAAGGCCAGTTCGCGATCAAAAAAGTATCAGCCGTAGCGTAAATCGATGGCCGTACGGTTCCCGCGGGAGCAATAAATTGCAAACGGGATTCCTCGCGGTTTCTTCTAGCCGCGCGCGCGTGTGTGTGTGCGCGCGCGCAAGCGTCAGAGATCGTTCCACGAAGAAAAACACAACAGAATTTGATTAGGGCCGAATCCCAAGGAGAAGCTAGAAAGACGAGTTGCGTCGTTGAAAACGAACGTTATCGAGTTATCGAGACCGCAGTTGCCACGAATCTTAATTTAAAGCGAGAACGCCGCAATTGAAATCAACTTGTGTAAACGACTCGTATTGTCTTTGAAAGCACCCTTGGCTCTTCCATGAATAATTCGCGGAGAACTCGGGATTTGGAAATATTATCAATTCGTTAAAGCGGGGAACAACTTCCAGATCATGCTGAATCTTCGAAAATAGTTTCACATCGAGTAACTAAAATTCCGTACCTTTTGCACATTTTGCTTCGGTATCCCTTTCACATTGGCAAGAGTTTATTGCGTCACACATGTTCGCGACAAAGGCCGGAATTGGTAAAAATTACCGAGTCCATATGAAATTCCACCTTTTCCATGTTCAATAGTCAAGTATACCAGCAAGTTTTTGCCAGCCGTGTGACTCGTCGTTATTCCCCATTTTCGTGAGCGTACCTTCAAAGGATTTTAGAGCATGCTGAGGTAAAAACTTAATTATTCGTCGTTGGTACGCAAAAGGTACGAAAAGTCGATACGAATGTACGGGCGCGTTATTATTGATATATATATGTGAGCGCCGAATAGATTTAATTAGAATAAAATTCTGAAGCTTCTGTTCAATTTAAAAAAAAAAAAAAATGGATATATGGAATCGACGAGACAATGCAAAATGCAACTCTTCCAGCAGCTTTTCCTTCTCGAGCGTATAAATACGTGCTGTAGAGCGGAAGTAGGGCAGGAAGAGGAGGACTTTATACGAATTCAAGACTACTTCTCCAGCCTTTGATCTTGTACAAGCTTGGCTCCCAACAAATAATATTTTAATGAAAAGCAGGAGTAGACGCGGCATCAAATGCTCCCATTGTTCCAGTACTACTCAACGGTCGATTTTCGATTAATCTCGCCATTCCATCTCATTTTCATTTCCAACTCGATTCTTTTGAGTATTATTTTTACTAACAGCAATCATGGGGAGGGGAAAGGATGGGATCGAGGACCAACCGTTTCAGACGAACGCTGCTCGCGTTCATCGGAGGAAGAACAGGGACAACAACGAAGAAAACCGAGATTGGAACCTGTTGGAGTATTTAACACGAGGGATGAGAAAGACCCGTCGCGAGGAGATTAAATTTGTCGTCTCTTGTGAGCTGCGTCAAACGAGATGCCCGCGAGGCGGTTCACCTTCCTGCGGAAGGCTACTTCCGCCACCAGTCAACGCGAAAGATCTCTTCGAGGAAGTTACACGGAGTTAGCATCGAGGAATTGCGCCTCTTCAGGGTATCGGTTTAATAAAACACGAACTACGTGTTCGGTTGACGTGTTTACGTCAAAAGCAGATGAGAGTGTTAGACGTACGATTTAGAGACGTAGCAGAAAACGGTAGTTCCTCGTTTAAGAGGTAACACTTTGAACGAATCAGGGATCTGTTTAGTCTGGGAGGGGTACTATGGGAAATACATGTGCTACTGAATGACTCGAGGAGAAAAATTAAGGTGAATCGCTCAAATTGGGGATGGTGAACGATCGAGCCTGAGGAGAAAATGTTTGCAACGTAACGAAGAAGGGAAGATGGGATGTCGAGTGTTCGATGACATCGACTCGTGTCTTTTACACTCGGATCGATGTAAGGAATTTAATATAGGATGACACTTGTCATTGTTGTAATCACGATACATAGCAGACACGGGCAAATTTTAATAAGTACGTGAAATAATTTATTTCGTTCCGTTGTTTGCAATACTTTGTCTCGTTTAACGATCAAAATCCGTCCGCCGAGGTACAAAGGTGATCGATTTGACGCGCGGTGCCGCATGGGTTGAAAGCACTATGCCCACCTATTGAGATACTACCCTCCAGTGTCGCTGGGAAATTACTTCGTCTTTGACAGACATTTTATCGAATATTATTCACGGCACTTGGAACGCACGGGAAATAAGAGACGCCTGTAATCTTGAAAATAGCAGGTTGTCCTCGGTGAAAAGTGGCCTCATATTTCACACTGCCGTTAAGATTACATGGCGCATACATCGATCGGGTTGCTGGAAATTACAGTGATTCAACGTTGGCGCGGGAAAGGTGTCGCCTCGTTCCCCTTATTACGTATTCCCTTTTCATATCGCCACTTTTTTGGCGAACTCCTCGAAACTAGGCGACTTTCCTACGCGTGTCTGGGAACGTTCCACCCTCCATCTCGTTCCTGACGAAATTCAGAGAAGCATGGAATTTAATAACGTCGAATCCGGACATTCCGTGGCTGATACGGTCGAACGAAACTTTCGATTAAATTGCACACTATTTTGTACCATTGTCCCCCTCGGGATTGTTGCATTCTTCACGGTCCGTGGATCAAATTGTATGCCGAACGTAAGCTCCTCGCAACTCTATTTTACTTATCGTTGTTGATTGTTCACGAACCCCCGTCTGGAAGGAACAACATCCAATAGTATCGACTCGTTGCAGAATGGGAGAATTTATTAACATACTCGTGAAAATCTGTATGTTCCATAAGAAGCAGTGTTGAACTAACAAAGTTTTTATATCAACACGCTTAGGCCTAAGCGATGTCTTTGAAAAAACTGTTCAGATCGCGAGCTTTCTCTATTAAATAAACGCAGCATCGTTAATTAATTCATGCACAGGTCCCCAGCGAACGAAGGAGAAATAGCAGCTACTTAAAGCTTACAAATGATCCTCGTAAACAATTTTAACGTTTCACGGTGCTGTTTTCTCATCGTCGCGGCGGCGGGAAATTTCGTTCGAGGAAAGTGGACGGTCGAGGCGTTTATGAGGTAATTAGAGAACAATGCAGAACGGTGGTCATTCGTAATAACGTTTAAAACGTATTGGAGGGAATTGTTAAATCGCGGCCAGATAATGCGCGGACACCGTAATCGCCGGTGACTGGTCGAAACGACAGTCTCGTTAACGATGCTCGTTATAACCTGGCAGCTATCGGAGCACATACGCAATCGTTTCGACTGCGACCGTTTGACCGACAGCGTGCAGTGTTCTAATGACGGAATCAATGGAGTTGATGGGGCTGATGGAAACGCGCCGTACGTAACGATCCCTGTTTTGCGGGTCGAATTCAGTGATTAAGAGTTGCGATATACTTTGCACTCGAACAATTTATTTAGAATTGAAACCTTGTAAATTAGACACTTTTTACCGATGTATCTGAAAACAGATGAGATCAATTTCTACGCGGGTATATTTTTCTACATATAGAATAAATCTCAGAAGCACTATAGCGTTCAAATATTAAAGCGAAGAACTGTATTCAAGTCGTCATAGTTTCAGAAAGTAACACTCTATTTTTAAACTGTGATAAGCCTGAACATCCGAGTTCATAGTTTCAGAAAGTAACACTCTATTTTTAAACTGTGATAAGCCTGAACATCCGATCTGTCCGTTACCGAGCATAGGTGGAAGATTAAATCTACTTCCGTCCTGCAATCCGCCGATAATGGCACAATAAGCCTGTTTAATATTGGAGCGCAGTCGCGAACATAATAGAACAAACTGTTACGTAATTTATACGATGCAAATGCTAGAAATTTATGCTGCACCCTCTCCAACGTTACCTCTTCATTACCTCATATCTGGAATAAGTAGGGAAACGGATAATAGCGCATTCTAAATAACATTTAACCAACGTTTCATAGAATAGCTTCGTTACGTTATTCTTAAAAGCAGGCGGAAAGTGTTTTGCGGAGGCTACGTTAAACCTGATGCCACCGAAGCAATATCTGTCTTACCTAGCACGAGCCTTTTCCACTTAAACTTCTGGTTAACTGCACATTTTACATTTTCGATCATCCTCGTGTTCTAGTTTAATAATTTGCACTTAAATAATTCAGCTTATTACGGCGCAGTTTAAAAACTACCTCAAACTTTTAATTATCAGTTCGGGTAAATCGAGGTTCGTATCTCGCATGCAGACCGACGCTGAACAGACTAAACTGAAAAATTCCGTTCGATCGAAGCGCATGTTGATTGTAACGGTGAATTGCTCTATGAATACGGGCAAAAAATAAAATGAAACGTTGAATGGTCCATTTTGAAATTTCTCGTTCGAAATATCTATTCAAGAGAACTGACTCGAACGCGTAAACATCTCTAATTGATGCCGTGGCATCGAGGCCTCGATTGGGCCGCGATAAACTGTGAATTTATCCCAGCTTAATTTCGTGTTTCTTCGGTGTCCATATAATTTTCGTTTCGGGAACGTTTATCTCGCGTCGCCTCGAGAATAATTACGTCAGTGGTCGCGAGGGTCGTCTTGTGAAACGAAGGAGAGCCAACATCTCACCGAGATTCCTGGGAGATATATTCGCGTCGTTGACATTATCGACTCGCCTTGATCTTCTACGAAGCCTCCAAAAATGGTATCACCAAAGCAGATTAATCAGCCAGCGTAAACATCGTCGTCCCTCTAATCGCGGCGAATGGGACACAATCGTGATTTTTCTTTTCCTCGGCTGGAGTTAATTTCGCAAACAACCAGGAATTTCGGTATCTACGCGTTGGATGTTATCTAAATATACGTGGCCGTGGAATTGGGTCGTGTTGCAATTAGAGAATCAACGTAGACGATTGCGTCGCGGTACTTTACTCGAAGGAAACACAAAAAAAAAAAAGACTTTGGGAGTAATTGAATATATAGAAAATAAAACGCGTTCCTTTTAGTCGCAGCTCAAGCATTTTGTTTCGGATGCAATCATAAGAGACGCCTGGTACAGTTTCGTCGTCCGGGCTGTAAACTTCGACACCGGTGAAATACATTACAATCTGTCGTAAAGTCGAGGCCCGTATAGCCCGAAATATATACTCGTGGCCTTATTGGAAATTTAACGGCGAATTTAAAACGTTAATGGTTCGTCGAAAGTTATCCGCGTCCGTGAGCTTGTAAAGTTGTTCTAACATCGTGCCATTAGCTTTGTAAAGCCCGTTTTATCGAGCGACGACGCTTTTTACGCGCATTGTTCGTCACTTCGATTTTCTGTAACTTCTTGTCGATTCTCGTTGGCGTTCGGATAAACGTTTATCCTGCTGACTCGTGAGCATTTCGTTAAAATGGACTCACCGCCTTCCCGTGGTTTTCACCGAGCAATGACACTTTGGAAACGATATCTAGACGACGCGGTAGCGTTTCGACGCCAAGTTCGTGAAAAATTATACAGCCACCCTGTATAACGTGGCGCTACCGCTCTTTTACAGGAGAGATGGTCCATCCTAACCTAACTTGAAACTTCTTTCATTAATATCTCATCACGTCTGCAATATTTTCTAAATTTAAACGTATTTTTCTTATGTAAATCTATACATCTGATCACATTTTTACTGGGATAGCTAATCGATTGAAGATACCGTGGTCGAGATATTCCTGGAAAGAAATCGCTACCCTTCCCTGACAACGTCAGTCGTCGCAGCTGGTGTCCTTACATTCGGAAAGCTGTTTTAAAGGAACTCACTTGTTCTTGAACGATTTCCGTGCCTGTATTTTTTCAAGCCCAGACTAATAAGCATGCGAATGTCGAAACTGTCTGGGCTCGAAAGCTGGTCCAATCAGAGTCGATTGTGAAATTGTGAAACGATGGCTGAGCGAATTACAGTCATCTATAATCACACGATTATTTCGCGCGAGCCGTTGCATTCTGGTATAATTTGATAAATACTACGAGCGTGCATCGACGGGAATGGTTGCCGATATATGAACACCGTGCTACCGCGACAGAGCACTTAGTGGCATAGGTACTGTTACATTAATCGACAATGGAAGTTGACGGCATCTGTTGCGGAATGCTTGTCATGATGTTACACGGGCAGAAGGTAACCGAAATTCCATAGTGTCAGCATCGGAACGGTTACGGTGCGTAAATAACGCCGGGGAAAAATATACAGGATTTTATATCGTAAAATGTGAACGCGGTTTCGAGGGCGATATCGTGCAGAAATATTGGGTTGTCAAGAAAATAACGTCGTTGGGTAACATTTATTTTGATCTATTTATATGTGACAAACCCTTTGGGGCAAGGAGAGATACAGTTGGAACGGAAATAGAAAGAAAATCGAAGCAGACGTGCAAGAAAGCAGAAATGAAATACGCGGAGATAAAGTTCGATAAATGTAACAAGTATGGCAGTGATCACCGAACGGTTAAATTAACGGAGAAGAACGTCGAATAAAAGTCGACGCGATACAAAATGAATCCGCGTTCGTAAATGTGCTATCGACGAAGAAATAATGTTTCTTATTTCTAAAACAACATAAATGAAATTCTATCTCGTTGCCAACGAACGATTCGATTAAACGAAGCTTTTCCGAATAGGACGATTATTACACCACGTCGAGTAGTATGAATCGTCGCATAGAGCAGGAGAAAAGTTGTTAATTTCGTAGAAATGCAATCACGGTGAGGTTGAAAATGTTCTACGTTTAAAATTCAAAGTTCGGGCCAACTCAATCAAGAATCAAGTTTAATTTAACCATCTAGATTGCGAGTTTGCATTTAATTACCGAGTTTACAGGGACAGGCGTTTACACAGTCGCAGGTGAAATACGAAGTCATCGAATATTTGGCTCGTCGCGTTTTGGTCGCAAACGACGGTTTCATTAACGATAACTGAAGCGGATAACACAATATTCGGCATAAATCCCGTGCGAGAGGAACAGAGAAATGCATCACTTTAAAGCTGCGGTATCACGAAGATTTACTTTCACCTATGCGTGCTCTCAAAACACGTGCTCTGCTTACGAGTAGTTTCCTAAAATTCAAAATTAAAATTTAATTATTCGGCGAGGAACGAATGTGACTATTTCGCTTCGCCGCATTAAAAATACGGACAACGTCGCGTCGGTATTTGAATAATTCACGTTCATTAGTTTGTCGTATAAACGAAGCAACGACTCGTTAAACTTTGAATAAGCTCTCACCAAGCAAGTTTCTTTACCTACGCGAATTTCGATTAACGCCATGCTCGACTTACGAAGAATCGCTTGGACAACAATCGTTAATGGGTGAACGTGTTTTTGCTTTTCTATGCCAACTTAATAAGTTCAAAATAATTCCTTAATTGTTCGAGCAGCCTCGACGTGAATTTTTCGAAAGCCAGTAAAGTCAGGAGTCAGCCGTCGCGTAATCGACCCTGCTGATAAGGAATAGGAACAGCCTTGGGAAGATATATGACCGAGACAAAGGACTCGTCTCTGCTCTTTTACGTTTTTTTTCCCCCATCGCGTCTCGAGCAACGCGGAGATCTCGGAAGTTCATTCTCTCTGAGCGACCATAAACAACTCCATCGCGGTCTTCTATCTTCGAGATCACCGAGATACCGTGGACGCAATACGAACCCGTAAAAAACCTTTGCCTGGCCTCTGTTTCCGCGGTTTCGATGCATCGGGACCTAGCTTTATGGGATTCCTTTGCAACTATCGATAGATACCGCAGGGAACCGTGTCCTCCTCGCTGCGTCGATATTCCTCCGACTTCAACAGTCGTTTCACGTGATTCTGCTAGGTTAGCTTATATAACGTCCTCGAGCACCGTTTCCTTCTTTATTTATTTGTTTACGTCAGAAAATCAAGTACAGGGTGACTCGCGTAAACTCGCCGTCTATTCACCCATTAATATGAAAGAAACTATGGTCGCGAAATGAAAGAAAATAAACACGGAAGGCGATACGTGAATTACCTCCTCGGTGTCGAATTATAATGAACGTTTAGGGAAATATTTAGCACCCTGTTAGCCCGAGAATAATGTACCCTGGCGAACAATGCACTTATCGGAGCGTATTGGAGTTTCGTGTAATTAAGAAAGTTTTCGGTGCAACGTGTACATCATCGCGTTCGTGTAACTTTCTTGACTGGGCAAACGTTTGCTCCGCAATTTGTCCACAGCCCGACCGATACCGCTCTCCCGATACTTTACGATCCGAGATTCGGTTGAGGTATGAAAAAACTTTCGTTAAACGTCCGAAAAACATTCGCGCCGAACGAAATTTCATACGGATCGTTTCGACTTTTTTCTTCTTACGATATTTTTGCTAGGTAGCACTCGAGTAGTCCGGAAAGAATGTAACGTGGGAGAGGTTTATATACTTTGTCGATGTGAAACCTTGACGCTATTGAAATGAAAAAATTCATTCATCGATTCATTTAAAATTCAAATTAATTCGCAAACGAGTACTCCGTAGTCTTTCTCAGCTCCTTTGCGTTCCTTAAAGCCAGGAATGAAAAATGTAGCAGGTATCTCGTATTGCGTCTAATTTCAAGTGCTTTCCGACGCTATTTTGTCCGACAGAAAAATTCATTTCTGGAATCTATTTGACCGAGAATGGGAAACATCGCGACGCCAGCGATTCCAGCCCGGGTGAAACGAATCATACGTCGTTTAATTGAATCCCGTGTCGCTGATCCGACGATTGATGCGATGGTTGGGGTAATCTGTTCGAGGAAAACGAAAGAGCGAAAACAGTTTCGCGGTCGGAATCGCAACCGCGATTTATGACAGGGAAACTCGTCGCGAGCGATGGAGCGCAACGGCTAGACTGCGGCTTTTATCCGATATGAAAAGCGTACGCCGAACGCAGGTATTCGAAACGTATGCGCTCGTGCAAAGAAAACGTTAATGTTATTATCGTCTATCACGAGCCTCCATACCTTATTATTTTCTAACTAATGGAACTCTCCGTCGACGCGACTGTTTATCATGGAATGTATCGCACATGTTTTACAAAGCGTTTTCTTTGTAGACGCGCAAATGACACTGTACTCGCCTCGTTATTACTTTTTGCAAGGTGTACGTTATCACAACGGCGTCCATATCGCGACAAATTATCCTATCGTTTCAAACAAACTTTAGAATTCTGAGGCAACGATAATTAACGCCGTATACATGAACAGGAAACGTTCATGCGTGACGTGGAAGAGGTTTATACACTTTGTCGACGTGAAAACTAGACGTTAAAAGGAATTAAAAAATTCATTCGTCGGTTCATTTGAATTCGAATAACACAAATTAATTTGCAGACGAGTTTTTCGTGGTCTTCTTCAGCTCCTTCGTGTTCCTCAAAGCCATACGACTGAAATTCTCATCAAATTTTTAGGTCAAAGTCTTACACTCCCTTGCCAGTCTATCCCGCTAATCTTCGCATACACGAAATGGATTCAAACTAATAGGATTACCATTCCAAACTAACTAGGGGTGCAATAAATCTAATCATTTCGCGAATAATCAGCCTGTTCCACAAACTCGCAGGAACTTTTCAGGTTTACCGGACCAGTGGAGCGCGTCGAAAAATCGATAAAACTCGATGAAAATTCATCATTCCGGGCGCGAAATTATTTTAATTTCGACTCGTAATCAGAACTGGAAGCCACCGGAGCCACTCGACGCCGATATGACGGGACGTTTCCACGAAAACCACCCGAATTTCGTGGGGCGTCATTTCACTAATGAAATCCCCAAAAAGGAAGAGTTCTCTCTGAATTTCGTCATTTTAATTCTCATAATAAATGAAAGACGTGAATTATCACCGACATTTTATGTTCAATCGTGTTAATAAATTCGGTGGATCTTTCTCTTACAAGAGATCTATTTACAACGATGGCATATTCCAACGAAACTTCATGCTTGATTATCCTACATCGTAATTAATTATTTCGTCGCAACGGTAAACGTCCACCGAATAGTTCAAATTCGACGTTAATTCGGCGCAGCCGGGTCCACGGTCTCGTCTGGTGGAAAGCATGGAACGAGTATTTTCCATTTCGCGAAGGGATATCGTCTTGCGGCTTAATTTTATCACTCGCCTGTTTCCAGCATCGCGTCAATGCCCCCCCCCTTCCATCCCTCCGCCGTGCCACCGTTCTCATTCTGGTTTTGTTTTCCGTCGTTCCGTTCTTCCAACTCCCCTTTTTCTCGCGAACGCGCATTCCTAGTAAAAATAAGCGAGTTCCCTGTTGGCCTGGGTTTCTGCAATCAGCAGACGGGACGTTGGCGGCGCGAGATGGAGGGAACTCGTCACGATGGTTTTGCAAAGTGCGCGACTCGGGTTCTGGATCCATGCGCGCCCCGCCAATGGGTTGTCCGTAGAGAAAACCGAGCAAGAAACGAGTAGGTGACAGGACGAGCTTGCTGACAGCCAGGACAACCGCTGTAGACAGTGAGAACCGGCCCCTTTAAATCGATCGCGTCCCTTCGGGATCCAGACGTTCGCCTGACATCCTCGGCGATCGGTAATTGTGCATCGAGAATCTCTTCTCGAGAGTTGTCGAGAATTTTTCACGAATTTCCGTTCCCGTTTCTCGAGGAAATAACCGAAACGGAAAAATATTTCGAGAAACAGAATTTCCGTCCCTCCACTCTGCGGGATTAACACACGAGCAGTAGCGACCTTTTGACGTGGAGTTCCGAAGATGGTTTATTTACGAAGAAAAATTTGCTTTTGTACGGTCTACTTTGATCTGACGCTTGTTTAACACGTTGCTCGCTATGTTACACAGAAATGAGTGATAGAACTTTTAATCCTTTGACCTACGATTTACTGTAAGATCGTGGGTGTCATAATTACGTATGAAATTCCTTGCGTCCTTTCATGTGACGTGCCTGACTCGTGTTTTTCATCTTCGACTCAAATTCTGTACCACGGGTCTCGCGCGTTAATTAAACGATTAAAAAAATTAATTCCAAGAGTGAGATAATAATGAAAATAAATCTGGATAGAATTCGTGAATTTAGCGACGTTAGAAAATTAAATGTTACGACAAAATGATCAAAATGATCAAAATGATCAAAACTTCGCAGAAATTTTCTCGAGTTTTGGCAGCGAACGTGTTAATACAGAGGAGTTGGAATAGGAACAATTTTGTTTTCAATACGAGAAGCTTCTTCCTCTCATCAGACCGCCAATCAGCGTCACTCGAGAACATACTATAATAGGTAGCGTTTGTCGAAGGGACACGTATCGACGAATCCACATAGCAGTTCCAAGACGCGGCTAACGTGCACCAAGAAATGCCTCGATGAACTTTTAATTAAAATTCCCTGCAACAGAAGTCACAAGTTTCGTTCAGAGGAAAATTAAAATTGCTCGCGAAGCAGGGTGTAATTTTATATCGTTAACTCTCCGGCTTATTTACTATCATATTTTCCAGGACGCGACGTCCCACGAGTGCCAGTTTTCTCAGCGAACGCTTCATCGTGCAGCCTTACGTCACGAAACGAGATTCATTGCTATAGTCCGTTCACTTTGGATTTGGCTGGAGAAAAATTCTTCTAAAGCCCGTTTACATATACATTTCCTAAGTCGTTGCAAATAATTTTATAATTCTGTTGTTATTATTGGATTACGTATAGAAGTATCGTAGGGATAATTGCCATCCCTACAGGTGTAGATTTCATAGATATCTAAAAAAAAAACTGCTGCTTCCATCGTATATTTACGGTGTAGAATTAAAAAATTTCACCGGAACTGAACATCGACTGTTTACTGATTTCCCAGGTGGGAAAACGTCTTGTTTCTCATATTTTCTTCTCGTTCTAGAAGCATTCGCCTACAAGGTCCGATGAGCATTTTTAGATTATCCCATTCCATTGAAAAGTTCTTCGTTTTCGATACGAGGAGCGTGGTTTGTGTTCACCGTGCGTCGTTTAGTGTTAAATGGGGCGCGTGTGATTCTTTTCGGGCGCGTGCGTGACACGTGTCACGGTAGCTGGTAAAAAAGGAACAGGTGACGTGACGCTGGGCGTCCACGGCTGACGAATTGCCATAGTCACCGTACAGGCGCCTGTTTAATTCGATACCAGTCGTGTTGCGTCGTGTTTTGGCTAGGCAACTGTCTTTCGTTATGCTCCACGAGAGCGCTTCCCAAACTTCCAACGTTCCACGAAAGATCACGATTAATATTCAAGAAGACAACATTGTTATAGTATGCTTGTAGTAAGTTATTAATAATAATCAAACAGATCGAGTACATAATGAATTCTATGCATCGTTGCCTCCACATCTGTTAACGAAGATCTACGAGGAAATAACCACATAGAATAATTGTTTCTTTTTTTTATTAAATAATAGTTTATCCAGTATTTCTATAACCGTTCTCGAGCGGAGTATGACCCGAACTTCCGACAGATTTCATCGTTTCCGTTTCGCTCTCGTCTCTAAAGGCGCAACCCGTTTTACCCGTTTTCCATTTTTAAACGCAAACAGCCGGCAAAGAATGCAAGTGTTCCGTAAATATATTACGAGACGAGCGGTTCCGCGACTGGGAAAGTTTTGGGAAACGTCGCTCTACGCGTTTAATAATCGGTCAACGGTGATCCTCTTTCGACACATCGCGCATCGCTGGGAATAAAGCGACGGAGATAAACGATTTCCGAACGTCAAAGACAGAGCGATCTCCGCTGGAACTTAACCATTCATAAATTTCACTTTAACGCTCGTCGAGGATAGCTCGACAAGCATCGGAAATACCTGCTGAGCGAGATTCGATTGGCTGAAATCGAATTGCACGGGATCTATGAGAGCGTTTCAACCGAGCAAGGAATAAACACGAGACGAGTAAACGCGTCGAGTCGAGAAACCTAAACATTTTTAAATCTGATTCTTCGAGCGAGTTTCATGCTGGAATATTTTCCATTTATTTTCTATACAATCATCGTAAAGACTAAATTGTTACTATTTTGGAAGCTAATTTATGACCCGACGTTTAGCATGCTCGCTGCCACGCAGTCTAGTTCATCACACAGATTATGTGACATTAGAAAACACGATCCAGAACATAACGCGAGCACTACGAATTCTTAAAAACAGTAGAGTCAAAAAAAGCACAGAGTTTATTATTTTTCCAACCGTGACTCGTATAATCGTCATAAAAACGTTATTTAATTGTTAACGTACGTTAGGTTTTTTACTGTGTCTTCTCGAGGAGATATATTACGTAACACCAGCAAAAAAATAAATTAACGCTACGTATTCATTATTTATATTTTTGCAACGCCTCAAAAGTCTTTCCAAGTATCACAGTCGCGTAAAGCACAGGACCAGACTATTATTAAATTGTAAAGTTGGGCGATCTCGGTTCGTTCGATCGCGTTCGATTCGTTGGAACGCGGCGGCCACTTTGAAATATCGCCTTTTTATCCTGAATAACGGGAGATGTTTGCAAGAAAATTTATGTTGGCCGAGATCGCGACGAAATGAAAGAAACCTTACGTGGTCGTAAGGAGAACGCAGATCCCACGTTATCACAGTTTTCCATTATGTTTCTCCGTGCTGTACCATAAATACGTTCCTTCAGGGGTGTTTAAACTTTCTTTCGACGCAGCCACCCCCTGGATTGCACTGGAAGCAATAAAAGAAAAGAAATATCGCTACGAAACCTCACCTGTATTTATTCCAAGTAAACAGCGACGCCTTTCACCCGGCCAGTTACAAAACAATCAAAGTGGAGTGAGACATTTAAAAACGATTCGTTTCATTTTGGCGCTGCTTACTTCAATAGCGTTCATACGTTTATTCTCCTATCCAGAAATTATTTGTATTATTCCGATGTCATTATTAATACGATATCGGTTGCAAGAAACATTAGAAAAATGCATCGGACCCGTCACCAGCGGAATGAAAACGTTGACGCAAAAACTGTCCCGTTCGACCGTTCCCCCCACGATTGATGCGCTTAGAGATCTCGATTTCGATTCGTGAAACTGTATCCTCGAACGTATGAAATATCAATGCGTTAGCGCAATTCCAATTCGTTTCCTATACACGTTGCTATCTGATTTCGAAAAGGTTGAAACTGCGTGCGATTTTGCGCGCAATATTTCCCGCACGCTCGTTATAAAACCGGCAAACAAATTTTATTTAATATTATTCCCGTCGCAGCTCCGAATGGATGATTCCTGGTTATCGCGGGCACTGTTTACGTTCCCAGCTGCTCTCCGTTACTGACGCATAGTTGCATCGCGTTCCATTAATTGATGGACAAACGTTGGGGATCAATTCCTATAGACCGATCCAATTACGAAGGGAAACGCGCTGTGTTACCTGACAGCGGCCAGGTGATTCGAGACATCGACGAACCGCGCTCTGCCATGTTCTCGTCGAATGTTTCCAAGGACATAATTGGGCCCCCTCGATTGACGAGTGGCGTGACTCCAGAATTACGAAAAATGAGTCCACGGACGTTACAAGAATACTCGCTTTAGTCGCCAGTTTAACGTGGATAAATTTCATTATTTCTCGAACTTCGCCTCCCTCCAATTCTTTTAATGGATTCTTTTAAAGGAAAACTTTTAATGGATTCCTTCGACTAGAACTCGATCGCTGTTTCTTCGACGGGTATCCGAGATGCTTCGTAAAAATTCTTTTGAAACTTCCAACGTTATTTATCATAAGTTTCTTTTCGCCTGCATATAATGAGATACTCTTGTCCTTGCATTTTTGTTTTTAATACGATAAATACAGTCAACACCTTAGCTTACGATGTCGTGTCAGAAACGTGAATGTCTCAACGCGCGTGACCGACCCTGTTATCGTTTATGACACGCATTATTGGAAAGTAAATCGTAAGGCAAATGGTTAAAGAAACAAGGAAAATATACAAGAAGTATGGTAACTTTTGCGATTCGTCAAAGACTCATCGAAATCAGCGCGTGGCGGTTTCATGCGCGAATCGTGAAACGACCGAACGTTTTGTTAGCGACCACCCCCAGCTTCCCTTTGGCTCCCATCGTGCACAGGACACGCGAAAGATTCATTCGTATGCGACTCGTCGGCTTCCTCGCTTGTTCAACGTCACGTCGAAACGCCAAACCGTTGAACGAAATAATTTCCGGAGTTATTCCCTCTCTGACAACCGGGGAATTGTGTAGAGGATCAGGCGCGATTAACGATTCGTCTGTTTTAAGACTCCGCGAACTTCTCGCCGAAATATCAGACGTTAAGGATTTATACGGCGAGTTGAAGGTGACGTAGCGGGCGGATGGGATTTTTCGCAGTTTTATCGCGAAGAATTATCACCTCTTACCCCCGCGCTCACGCTCCATAGCTTTCTCCGATTCTCCAAGTTCGTCGAAGAGAGTCGAAAGTGGCTTTCGAAAGGAAACATCGAGCTCAGAAATCTATTCATCCCGTTCTTTGTGAAGAGGTAGAAGGTTTATCCCCTATCCCTGGCCCTTCTCTTGTGTTCAGATTTTCCGGTGCTCTTCACCTTTTAAGCGAATATGCCATAACATCGCGTGTATCGCGGACAGATGTTGAAACACGGGGGAAAAGCAGCTTAAAGGTACATCTTAGTACATTTACGTAGACATTCTTTTCATTCCCAAGTTTTGGGTTGTGTGGCTCGGTATCTTTTATTTTTACCTCATACTTTTCAAATTTTCCCAATTATTTAGTAAGAGTTTTAAACGTCAAACGTTTTGAAGGGACGTCATTTGAGCATGGCTAAAACAACTACAATTTAAATTACAATTTAAATAGCAAATGGTAGCTAAATTTTTCAGATACAGTCGTCACGTGAAATACTAGCTTGTCTCCACGAGGGATATAGTGGTCAGAGAGAGAGAGAGAGAGAGAGAGAGAGAGTTGACTGGTTAAACTCACCTCGTAAAAGTAGAACGAGTCGATCTCGGCCGTCGGCGTCGCGTTTACGTCGAGCAGGGTGGCGTTGAAATCCGGAAGGAGATCCTCGGTTCGATTCCCGCAGCACTGTTCGTCCAGGTTGGTTCGGTTCGGTTCGGTTGTTCCCCATTCCTCCTTGTCTCCTTCCGCGGACATGTCGTCCACAAAAGCGTCTCAGCACTGTCGTCCACTCGTCTCGAACGCAGCCCCGCCGAATCAAGTTCTCACACGAGTGTTCGCACACCTCATCGCGTAAAATACATCGTCTTCGAGATGAAAACCGGCGGCTAAGCGTCGGACGACTTCATGTTGTCCTCGATTTCTCGTTTGTTTTCTCACCACTTCCGGTTACAGTCGACGCGGGGGATCTTGACGCATCGTTTTGCCACCTCCGAGTCTCGATCTGCGCGAGTGTATTAGCAATTTTATTCGAGGCTGAAGGACCAAGCTGATAAAGTTTCAAGGATCCTTTTGGGGGTGACTTGAATGATCAGCGAGAACAGATCGCGTGATTTCTTAGCTCTTCGTGACTAACGAACAGAGAAATGATCGTTCATGTATCGTTTAATAGAGATTTAGGAATTTAGAAATTATCAGTTTACGCCATTGACCTCTGATACTTCCGTAAGAATTTAAGATGTTTCGAAACGTTCAACACGAATCATTACTTTCGATACAGTTTATAATCCAGACTGTGCAGAATTATGAAGACGTTCGACTGAAAAGTCCCGTACAGCATGGTTTAAGATCTTCCAACTTTCTATCCCCGATTCGAAACATCTTAAAATGCTTTTAGTTTTATTCAATCCGAGTCCCAGCATCTTTCGCATCGAGAGAGAACGAAGAGAATTCTTAATAAGAACGTAATATGAAATAATTCGCTGTTACGAAGGAGATCCTTAAGTATGCGTTTCGACAGGAGTTACTTTGACTGTGTGAATTAGTAAAGCTAAGCAGGATACTGGAGTGTAATGGCATTTAGAACTTCAAAGGCGACGTTTCCATAATGATAATCTGTAAAATTGAAGAAGGAATGGTATCGTCCATTCTTTTATTACGCCGTCACAGTACAGACAACAAACCGGGAAACCTTGCTGAGATTCTATTGAAAGCATCGAATGGAAATATCGTTGGATTTGGCAACGAGGGACGAGGATTTCAATCAGTGTGTAATCAAAATATTCACTGAAAACTTTGATCCTCGATACTGTTGACAATCGGACGTGAAACGACACGATTTTACTAAAATTCAAATTTTCCATTAAATTCGAAGTTTCAATGAAACTCTTCCAAAACCAAATAAAAATATGTGTAACTCCTACAGTTTATCGTTAGAAATATTTAGACCAACGATTCTTCTTTGAAGTGGATTATTTTACAACATACTTCGTTAGTCAATCACTTTTTTCCGATTCATAATTGTCTTCCGTTTTCTCGTTCGTGTATACATTAATTATACATTGCGCAAAATTATAATGCGCGACAATGATCGAAAATTATACAATTAGTAATGTGCACTACTTATACGAAATCATGCAATTAATAAAATACATATTCATTTAGGTAATTATGCGTTGCTTAATTAAACTTGAAAGTTGTAACGTTTATATAGCTTTCGATAAAAAACCTTGGAAAAGAAAGGAAAATGAATTTTGATAATTCGTTGCGCGATAATGGGCGAGAGCATTACTCGGGTATCCTGTCTGTCCATTACTGGCTATTTCTACTTGTGCTAGAGTTGATAAACTTCGATCGTGGTACAGCATCGTTCGTTTCGAGTGTCTCTGACTAGATAGAAGCTAGTATAATTGACGTAACAGATACCGCACCGTGTCACCGTTAATATTTACAAACAAACGCAAGTAGAAATAACGAGTATTAGTCTGACGCATTAGACGAGGCGTGGTCAAGTGCGCGCCCATCAAGAAATAAAGAAATTTCATTTTGAAAAAAACTAATTTTAATTGGATTCAGTTTATGTAACTCAATACTATTATCTGAAAATGTTATTACACAATTTCAAAAGGAATCTTTTATTATTATTTTAGTGGCAATACTTTAAAGATGAAGTTCCAAAAATATGAAACGTAGTTACAAGTTTAAGAGACAATTTTATTTTACTTTAGTGAAATCTTTAGGAAACTTTAATTCTAATTTAACCGATATTTTCCTTTTGTTTAAGGCGACCGCGGGGAGACGAAGCTTGAAAAGCCCACGCACTAGAGAATTGACGCGTCATTGGGTCGAAAGAATCGATTCCGATGAACGGACGAGGCTGCCAATTACCGAACAATCAAACTTTTCGCTCTGGACACTGATAATCGGACGTCGACGGAGCTTAGACAAGGTATCGTGACGATGCGATTGAGGGTATGTAACAATGTTGACGGCTAGACGCGCAGAAAACGTAAGGACGTGACCAGTTGCAAATGGAACTCGTAAAAATCAGGATTTGCGGAAAAGGAGAACCCGTTCCACCAGGAATAACGTTTCCTCGGTACGTGGCAGAGTTTCGTTATAGCGGCTCTATATTTCTCGTACCTTTGTGAAATATCCGAGAAGTAGATGCGCGTGGACAGAGAACGGAGACACTCGGTGACGTATTTCTAAGGATAATCTCGAAACTAAAGATCGAAATTTAACGGGAGCTTAATTGCTAGAAAATTCTTTTACTCTTCTAGCATGGGACGATATATATATATATATATATATACTTTTTTATTTTAACCTCAGAAATATAAAATTCAACGAACAAAGGTTGAGCAAAGATTTAAAGAATTAAATTCATGTCTCGCTTATGTCGCGCGAATCTTTGTCGTAGAATGAAATATTAATTATGGTCTGCGTATCTTTGTTCGGAGATGACAGGGATTTAACATGTTACGATTACTAAAAATCGGTTCGTTATTATCACGGAACGTTTCAATCGCATCAATAGATAAACGTACGATTTGTACTTTATATTTTCAGGGTGCAAATACGCGTTCGAAATATTAACCCTTTGAGCTCGCGTGCAGTAACAGTGATGGGTATTAAGGTTCATCTGAAATCTCGAATGCCGTCAATATTACACTCTATTTAATAGTCAATAACCAAATAAATTCTCATTAAAATATTGTATTAGCAAGTCCTCTTTCCACTCCCTTTTCCGCGTATCGTTATAAAATGAATTCCAATTACGAAAGCCTTGAATACGTTAGTTCAGCCTCGTGTTCGTTATCTCTTTTATTTTTTGAATCCAAGCTAAGTATCCCAGACAAGTTACCGCTTGGATTATCATCACTTTGAAATTAATGTACAGTATTAAATTTGTATTTTCCCCTAATTATCGCAATACGCAGCGTAAACTCCGTCATCCGAACCACCGTGGTTCGAGCGTCCTATTGTTCGAAATATATTTCTCCAGCGGTCCGAACTATACTGTCATTATCGCGAATTAGTATTAAACTCTGGGATTGACGGGCACGCAAGCAATAACGGGGTCAAAGTGGAACCGCGTGTCGCCGACTATAGAATCAGGAACGCGAGATAATTGAAAGTTCATAGCCGTTGTAATGGATTTTGAGTAGTGGCCAAAATCAGATCGACTGATTGTTATCCAACAGTCGAGGAGAGAAAGGAATCGGAACGCGGAAAATGAACTGGATCAGACAGATCCGTTGGAAAACGAACCTCGACAAAGAAGATCGAGCGAAACGTTTCCAGGTATTATTTCCCATTTCTATTTCTAAGCTGCCTTTTCGCGTCTCCTATTTGGAAGCTTAATTCATGGTTCTGTCACACATTTCCCCATTGCTCTCTTTGCGAGTCCATCGCGTTCAATTCCTGTTGGATTTACTATCCCGATCGATCGATACGCGATAGATTCTTCGTCAACGAAAGCACCCTTCCTCCATTCGCGAAACGCTTTCGACACACAATGAATGAATTATTTCCGTCGAGTTAAACGCGAGGAATAAGAGAATTAAGAACGCAGGAGATTTCTGATTTCAATTTTTTGGACAGGAAATCTCTTTGAATTAAGCCAATACAGTTCAGTTCGAGGAAGTGGAAATACTGCTCGATAGTAAATATGCGAATATTTTCTTTGCTGCTAGAAAAACTTATCGATCCATTGTCTAACTGATAAGCAGATGAGTAGTAATGCTTGTTAGAATGACACTCAGGGCATTATTTATCTTCTCAAAGGTCGTCTTGACGAACTAAACGGAGCTTAATATTTAAGCTCGACGACTCGAAACGAACGATGCGTTTCTTCCAATCGCAAGAAGCACCGACACGTCGACGATCACTCCCCGTCACGCAACAGGTTACGGTCTTATACCTTTTCGACGACTGGATCTATTTCGAGAGGACTGTATCGACGTAACCATATTGCATTTCCTATTTAGTGGATTGAATTCGGTTCGGATTCGAGTAGAAACTATTTCGACAGTACACGTTCTACACGTCGGGCTACTTTCGTCACGATGGAGAACTTCCAACTCACAGCAACATCGAGAACGAACCTCTGTAATCCAAGAAACCGTAGATTCGAGTTTCTTGATTTCTGTTTGCTTAGCGTTAAGTGTATTCGTCGAACACTGTCGTCGATGTTGAGACTACTCTGTTTTTTATTTTTATTCGAAATGTCAGGTTTCTCCAAATAACATTGTATATTAAAGCATCCTTAACTGCACAATGTAATTATATTATTACACAATAGAGTATCCTTCGAAATATCTTGTCTGTAGGTTCGTCGATCTGACACGACAGAAGACACTTGGAAATTAAGTCACTGTCACTCGTATCACACAATCGTTAAATCACAGTGACTTTTAAATATCATCGACTTCGACTTGTGGATTGTTCGAAAATTAACTTAAATGTAGTCATTCCAAGCCTCTTCATCTTTAATCTTTCCAGGTCTTCGTTTTATTATGAAATTATTAAAAGAGACCAGAACGGGTCGAAAACGTTTGTATTGTATTAAAATCCACTGCCGATGAATCAATCAAAGAGTTGACTCGTAGGATCATTGCTAACAAAGGTATACCCTGTGTCAATTAACCTCTAAATTCATGCTATCCATTTAGGAAAAAGAAATTCTTTTCATAAAGTACAAATATTTATCGACAGGCAAAATGTACAGATATCAATCTTTTAAAGTCACCGATTGAGGGAGCACACCCTGACACTGAACTACCGAATTGTCAACCTAATTTTTTTTGTCAACCCTTGCCCAGAGAATTCTTTTCAAATTATACTCGTTAATTTAATCACTGGCAGAGAGATATTCCCAAGACATGGCAATATTCCAAAAATAAACATAAAAAGAAAGCGAAATGAAACCACACGACAAGCTATTCGTTATGCAAGCGTGAACTATCGTGGAAAACACGAGGAAGTGGTCACGGGTGGCTTGTTCACCTTCGACGAGAATCCTCGTGTCGATTTTTAAATTCGGTACATAATTCAGTTGTTCTTTCGAATCGCGCCGTTTTCGTCCGTTTATGCAAATGTCGATTGGCTGAATGGGAGCAGGGTGTCGCCGAGGCGTGACAGGACCGAAGGGATTTCGAGATAAAAGTAGAGGAGGATCGGAAAACGTGATCAGAACGAACGAGAACGTACTTGCTCGTACGACGCGCCGAACGCGACTGCGGTACTGCCGAACAAACTCGCGGCGATTCCGCTTTCTTACTTACACTTCCGCGATCGCTGGAGCGCGCGTGCAGGAGCTTCGCGAGCCCTGTACGCATGTGCGAAGAAGATCCTGGTCGAAACGTGGACGAGCGTCTCTTGGAGTACTCGTCCACGTCGGGTGTGTATTGCACTAGTGTTGTTCCGCAAGCTTCTTTGGCTCGTTACCTCTTTCTGAGATTTATTTCTCGCCCTTCCCACACCTCGGTACTGATGGTCAAAACAATGGTGCACCGGTCTTTTCATTTACGTGGAGGACATTGTACAAGGAAACGCGTGATACGTAAAAGATACTGGAAAAGATGTTAACGCGAAACATGGAGAAAGATGGAACATGGTGTAAGCTGACTGAGCTTTGCCCGAACGATAGTTAATTTTGATATCAGTGTCGAAGAGCTTGTAGAAACTCGTGTGCATCAACTCAGCTCATGTCGAGTGCAATAAGGAAGCTTATAGATTAAGTCCTCTTTAGAATAATGCATTTGAATTTTAGCTATGTTTGATCTACTTATAGAGTATCTTTTGCTGTAGAATTAATAATTGACTGACTTCAAAAAGGAGTTTGATACAAAACTCTTAGTAGCTTTAGAATCCATCAAATTTCTCTACTATTTCCTGTAAACGCAGCCTCGGACTGCGCTTCGATCGCAGCCGAGGATTCTCGTAACGTGATCTCGAAGCTGACTCTCTAGCATTTACCTGAAATGGATTCACTGGGCCTGCGTCGAATTAGGCGTTCACGACGCGCATCTCGAATGCATTCGAGTGCCTCGGCTTATCAGAACAAACGGAAGCGCGATAGCCCGTATTTCGGCGCGCATCGATGACGAAACGGTTAGGCGAACCGAGCGCAACGGTCAATTGAAATTCGCGCCGCGTCCCACCGGCCGGACACGGCGTTCAAAGGATACTCGTTAATTTTGCTTATCGAACCACCATGTGCTTATCTTTTTATCCACGGCACGGGCTATTAATAAAACATTTCTTTTTTCGGGTAAGTGTTCATTTTTATCCGTTCGAGCACTCTTGGTGAAGTTTGGCAAAATAATAGGCGATTCGTGATAATGGATCGACTTCGAGATTTAGGATTTTTTTTTTTTCAGAAACACGAAACATTCTTTTGTAAAATCTTACACGTGGTTTTGTTTCTACATGTTTACAGAGTATTTGAACATTTTTTGTTATTTTAATACGCGCGTGGAAGACAAGATTTGATTTATTGACAGTGAATGACTATTTGACGAATGACGAACAATTTTGAATAAACCTGTTCCCCCTAATTTATGTGAATATTCTGCGCAATAAGTGCATTACGTGCGCAGAAAATGTTGAGATATAATCGTCGAAAATGTAACACGTGCCCTACAAAATATTACATAGTTTGCCCTGGGAAACTAGTTTATCTTCAACAATTTTCTGTTCAAACGTTCTGCTTTCAGAGTTTAAAAATGTTACTCGTTCTCTCAATCGGCCATGTATTTATCAAATGCGAGCTCTTTTAATAATTCATGGAGAGAAACAGTTATCATGTTAATACGAAAACGATCATAACTTGAAAACAAGGTCAAATAATTAACATGTTTATTTGAAGTTTATTCGTTGTTTTTGTGTGCTTAATCGATTCCTGAAGAGATACGTCGCATTAGTACACCGCACTGCCATTATGCACATAAATAAGAAGAACGTTGTTCAATTTGTCGATTAATTAAATTTAACTCAATGTTTTATACATTTACTTTTATCCCAAGCGGGCATTGTCATTTTCCATGGGTATTACAATTACAAATAAATAAGAATGTTACGCTTAGAATTTATTATTTTATTGATCCAACACTTATATGATACTAAATTATGTGTGTACACATTCCATCTTCTATTTATTTTTTCTCTACGTAAAGGCAGAAACGATTTACGTGACTGCGATTCAGATTCACTTTTTTTTATTAAAAAATGGTGTGCGCTTATTTGCTCCATTTTTAATGGGGTATCCGCAAACGATGTTTGAAAAAAACACATTTACTTCGCCTGTAAAAAAGTTACATTGGCAACGGTGCGCCATATTTCATCACAAAATGATGACTTCAGTCCACGTGCACGATGTCAGTGACTTAATGAAGTAGTTTTATTGATCCAGTTTTTTCCCCCATTGGAATCATTAACAGTTCCTCGCGGTGCTACATCTGCGGATTGTCAAGGCCGTTTCGAACAATGATACAAATTTATCATTTTCAACGTTTCACCCGAAATAACGTTTAAAAATTGCCCAGGTCTTCCCAAGCATCGAGCTCTATAAAACACGAAGTTTATAGTCGAATTCAAAGTTCACTTACTGCGAAATGAGACTGAGTAACCGTTTAGCTCGTGACTTCAAAGACTTCGTCGAGTATTACCGTGTAATATGCTAATTGCCGTAACTTTTCTAGCAACGAATCGTCAACGTTAATACAGCTTCTTCGCCGACACTTTGACGATTTTTGAGGTGATATTTGGAAAG
Source organism: Hylaeus volcanicus (assembly GCF_026283585.1). Lineage (NCBI taxonomy): Eukaryota > Metazoa > Arthropoda > Insecta > Hymenoptera > Colletidae > Hylaeus > Hylaeus volcanicus. The sequence continues at coordinate 6,021,348 of NC_071977.1, forward strand.
AGTTCTCCCTTCTCGTCGACGAGGTCTTTGAACTCTTTCGTGAGGAGATCTTCGAACCCCGATCGCGCAGCCAGCTTCTGCGCGATCGGCGAAGAGAACACGGTACTTGTCACTTGGATATTGTACTCGCGACCTATGTTTTCCCTGCGACAAAAATCATTTAAATTAACCATTTAAATTTATGCATTTCATATATTATTTCACGAGTGTATTCGCGTACGTTGTTGTTTGAACCGGGAAACATTGTTTTCAAAGCTATGGTATTTAAAAAATGAATTAATAAATGAGTTGACATGCGAATAAAAATCCCAGAAATGGGTCACAGGACTTTTCATTAAGAAACAAAAAGAATTAATTGTGGCAGTAACGAAAAAAAAAATCGTGACGAGGTGAAGAAATGAAATACTACAGCGAATGTTAAATTATCTAACTTTCGCGAGACACGAGACGAAGTGTTATGATAACCTTGTAGAAATTTTCACGAGTTTAATCTGGCAACGTGTTAATTCTAGGATCTACCTTGCTTTAAGAAGATGATATCCCAGACCAGCTCCCCGAAACGATGGATGCACAGATAATCCAAGAGCGGACATGTATCTGTCTACTCCGTATCTTTTGTATACACCAGCTTCGTGGCATAGTTCATCTAAAGCCACCATTATTTTTTTTTCCTTTTCCTGTAAAATAGTTTTCAGCTAATACTTAATATTTTCAGATAAGCGTGGTATTCGTGCGTTTCAACTTTGTATTTTCCCTTTAAATATATCGATTTTTAAATTTAATTTAGTTGCGATCCATTCTTGTCGATAGTTACTAATTCGAGATTGAAATAATTAAAAACGGAATAGCATGCGCTTGAAGTGAAGCATAGCAAGTAGTTCAAACTAATAATGCATTAAGTAAGATAGCAGACACAACAGATAACGTATCGTGCAGAAAGAGCAATAAGAGTACTGTATGTGTAGAATTATACACGGTAAGAATTAACGTATTAGTCGTTTACTTATAAATGATCTTTTTAAATACAGAATGCTACTTTTATTGACTTATTTTGTTCTCAGTTATATCGTCAATAACAAACATGAATATTCAACTGTGACATAAAAATTGATCGATGCACGTCGAAGGCGTAAATAAATAAATCACATGCATATCCAGTTCCTCTAAAGTTTCTCCCTCGAAGGTCAATCCCAGTATGTTGGCACCCGCTATGATTGGTTTGCCTCCATCAGGGTTATCCGCGAACGCCCCCACGGACAACCCTTGGTTTAAAAGCATCGTCCAAGTTTTTCGAAACTGTGCTACGTACTCTGGGTCCTCTGCCCCATCTGTAAAAGTCGATGTAACGATTAGCTTAGCAATTAAACTCGAGTGAAAAACAAATAATATACCATTATCGTTACTCGTGGAGACTTGAAGTGCAAGATTTCGGTGTTATCAGATGAAGATTGATAACAGAAATCGTCTTGCAATCTTGAGATACGAGTAGCAGGAAAGAAAAACATTACACAGCGAAAGTACAGGTGGATGAGAGAGATGTTGGTTGGTATTGGTCACGGAAATTGCAGCACTCGTCACCGCTCAATATTTTTTAGGTGATGTACGCTCTGTGATCGCTTCTTACTATTTTATTCTATCTAAATTTTAATAATAATGTAGGAAATAAACTACGATGACTCGTATTCATTGTACACGCGTACGTGCATTAAAGATTAGCGTCGCTCCCGCCCACGTCGAGCGGAAACTGAAGTGACAGGCATATCCTACTTCACGTTTGGAGTTTTCGTACGCGCGTTCCATTAAATTAGCTCGACGAATTTCACCGCGCACTGCCAATTTCGTACAGTTATGAAAATTCACGTGTACGTCACAATTATTGAATTCAATTGTATTTATTATTATTTATTATTTACCGTCGAGGCACGCGAAGAGTTCACAGCGTTAATTAATTACTTTAGTTGCAGTCCCACGATATTGTTTACCACGTATCCCTCGAAAACATATCATTAAAATGTAAATATCACATGCGGCGCTATTCTATTTTTTCGCGGTGTCACGTTTGTGAAGAACACACGATAGCGTAATACGAGAACATGCCGGTTACCGTATTCTGACAAGTAACGCATCACGGTAGAGCATTTTTCAAGGCACGCGCGAACGTGTCCAGCTGAAATTTAATCTTCTTTTGTCGTTTATCGATCAATACTCTTGCACTCGGATATCTAGGATGTTTCGGTAGCGATCGTACAGGATAGATTTCGTCGAAAATGCCCGAAAACGCCAGCGAAAATATGGCAAGGAAAGGCGAGAACAGATGTTGCATAGAAAGATGATACGATAACGGTCGACAATTAAGAGAAAACATAACAACCAAATGGCTGTCCTTCTTAAATTTCTTTTACACGAGTTTTACTAAATTTCTTTTTATTAATTAATACCGCTACCGTAGAAATTTCTTTCGAATTAACGTTCACGATGTTTCGTGCATGCTGAAGATCAACAGATGAAGTCCGCTCGTGTAGAAGTGAATGCGGACCAACCAAATACGATGCTTTTCGTACCGAGCGAATTAACGCGTTGAGCCGCAGTGTTAAGTGTCGTTGCTCGTAAAGACAAAGTAGTTGCAAAAACTAGACAATAGGCGTTTAGTGGGAACTGATACGATTATTGATTAGCAATGAAATTAAGTGCTACTTTAAAAGGGAAATGCGATATACTTACTCATGCACTTGCAAATAGGTTCGTCGACAATGAAATAGGTGCACATATGATCAAGGACATCCTCGTACCTGTCTTCGGGTATCTCTTGAATCGAAATCCTAATCGGTGGTTCATTGCTATCTTTTTTCATCCAATCAACCACATTCCATACCTTTGCTTGACCAGGGGGCTTCATGGGAAACGTAACCGATTTATTCGCGACCTTGCTCATCGTACTTCTCTGGTAAACAATTTACATAAGAGGTAGTTATAGAAATGTTTTATTAGAAAACAATTACTGTAGCAACGGATAGTATGTAAGAGATAGCATATAGGAGAAGATTCTATCAAAAAGTAATTGGTGTACTATGTCGTTAAAGACTACGCACTTTGTAAAATAAACAAAACTAATGGTATACAGCGTTGGCTTTCGCTATATAAATAACTATAATAACAAATTAATAATTCTAGAATAATTAATAACTAAAAATTCTTTCGAAACTGTTCGTACCAAGTATTATTTTAGACACTAAAATATGCGTTCCGCGCTCTGACACTAACACCGTCTAAGACTTGTGGAGAAATGACCGATGAATTGTGTAATGCGCCGCTCGTCAGTTATCAATCATGTCAGTTATCATTCTGGTACCAACGTAGAGCCAATTGGACAAATTCTCACGTATTTGATGTCGTCTACGATAAGATAGTTTATGAGTTTTACAATTAGCATTTGCTGCATCCCCCCCCCCCCTTAGCGTCCTTATCTTCGTTTGCTTTATTAATAACGTCTCGTATTTGTGTCTCGTGGTAAACACACAGGTATCTTTAAAAGCATGTAAATCGATCAACTGAGCTGGATTTATTTTGACAGTCGTCTGGGTCGTCGAGTACTCGCATATTTGTAAATTTATTTTAAGTTTGAGAGCAGGTATGAGACAATTTTTGTATTAATGTACATATACTGTTATGTCTTATTTATATTATAAATACAAACGTTATTCATACAGGTACAAATTGATTTGGTTTATTTCACGAATTCCTGTCTCGTTATTCTTTTACAAAATTGGTGATGTCGTGGTCATTGTTATAAACTTTGAACTTTGCTTTAAAGGAAGATGCATTACCAATATTTAATCTACAATGCCTTTGCCGTGTATTTAACAGTAAAAAATATAAGACCATGTTAGAAAGAATTATTTTTTTGATTTCATAACTATTATAAATAAAAAATTCAATTTATATTCAAAAACGGTGCCAGTGATCGACTCGCTGAACTCTTAATTTTTAATTATAATAAACAAATGACGCCATCTAACGTTGACAGGACAAACTTGAGCGTTTTCCCGATAGAGGCGCTGACCAAACTCTTAAAATTAGTTCAACCCTTTCATCGCTAGATGGCTTTTGAGTTGACGTAAAAATGGCGGGAGAATTCAAACTATATAACTTGTAATAGAATGTTTATTAACAAAACATGTTTGTTTATTAATTCACATCGTTATCTTTTATTCACATTATACATACAAACGTAATTCATAGAGGGGTAGGTTGACTTCAATCGTTTTAAACATTTTATTTTTAACAAGTGAATATTTTTACATTCATTTTATTTTTCAACGAAATCTGTATTAAAATCGTAGTCATCAGAGGTTGAAATACTAAACTCGTTGAGCTGACCAGCTAAATTAACAGCTACCTTTTCTATAAAATTGAAATAATCGACAGTAATTAATGACCAAACTTTTCAGATAAAATAAGTTCGAAATAAGTACAAACCTCTTCTTGCGCGATCTTTTTTGTCTTTTTTAAATTGTAGCTTCTTCATTTTGTTTAATTTCTGGTTACCTTCGATTTCGGAAAGCGGGTCGGTCTTTTTCTTTCTCGTTTCATTTGTATTCTTTTTTTTATTTTCCATTTTTTTCATCTTTTGTTGTATTTTAACTTGCTGTAAATATTGATATTGACTCATGATTACTAAACTAAAAAAATTATATTTTGAAAATGCATGTAAAAGGTGACTCACTGCTTCCTTCTGCGTCTCGATTTCCATTGCGGACGTGACTGGACCGGTACTTTCGATCAACAAGGAATTAACAGTCGGCTTTTTCGCAGATTCTTCTTCGAAGGTATCGAGCATCATTTTTTCTTCCGCGGCAAAACTTTCGATGTCGAATTCTTTATTTATTTGACTAACAATTTCCGCGGATATGTGACAAATCGGTTGTTCTGGTGGCACAGTATAGTATCTGATCTTTCCGGAATTCCAGTCTTCGAGGACGCTACGAGCTGCCGCTACTGTATCAGGGATACCGCCTTTCTTAAACTTTCCCATTCTAGCAGCTTTCAAAGCAAAAAACTCGTCAGGCGTCGAAAACTCTTGCACGTCATACAATTCCATTATTTGTGGCTTGGAAACTCTTTTCAAAATTGCAGTTGCCGGTGTATACGGATCTTTTAAAGACTGTATTTTTACCGCGTTTTTCAGGGCTACGGACGAATCGTCCGATTTCTCTCCTGGAGAGTGATTAGCGAAGACAATTCCTGGAGAGTCTAATAACTTTATTTTTGAATCTAATTGTACTGCCTGCATGGCTTTTGTAACTCCTGTTAATGAAAAATTAAACGACGTAAAGAATGAAATTAATACGCACTTAGATTTAAAGCGGTATAGTATGGTATACCTGGGGTGTTTCCGACGTTACAAGCTCGGCTGCGCTTCAAAGAATTAATTACGCTAGATTTACCAACATTAGGAAGTCCGACGACTCCTACTCTAATACTGGTTTTAACGTTTCCAGCATTTCTGCAATAATTCGCGAGCAACGACAAAAGTAATTCTGCACCAAAGCAAGTGCTACCTTGTATCATACTCTCTGTTTTCCTTCCTAATTTTCTCCTGCCTAATCTTTTTGACTGAACTTGAGTAGATGCTTTAAATGCAACAGCTGGTAAACTACCGCGTAAATACTTTAACCATTGATCTAAGTTTTCTCTAGGTACTAAGTCAGCTTTATTCAAAACAATTACTAATCGTTTATTTCCTTTAGCAGATTGCACTGCCTCCTCAACCTGTTTACATCTAGTTCCTAAAGGATCTCTAGCATCTACAACCTCTAAGATAACATCTGCTGCATCTAAAACCTTTTTGAACTCTTTATAGTATGCTTTTAGAGAATTTTCTTCCTTGGACACGGCTGTCTTTATTTTTTCGTGTACGGTATCTACTTCCATTTCTGTTCGTTCTGCTTGTTTATGTTCTGCCATGGAAACTAATCCTTGCAAACCTGATTTGGCGAGTTGCTCTCGCTTTTTTTCGCGTGCAGCTTCGCGCAGCTTTTCTTTCTCTTCTTCGTGTTGCTTTTTCATGGCCTCCACTTCCTTCAGTATGTCTTCTTTGAAAGGACATTGATTTGGAACCTGTATCAGCTTTGGTTTCTCTGTAAAATTTAAAGAAACATTTACACTGATCAAGACAATCTTAGGTTCGGATAAAGCAGTTTATACACGGAGATTTGTTTACTTTTAGGATGCTTTTTAGCTTCTTTCCTCACTTTTCGATTGTGTTCACGAACTTTTTTTTCTATTTTATACCTCTTCCGCGCTGGCATTCGTTTGCTTTGTTTTTCTGTAATAATTAGAATATTAGTATTATTGGAAATATTACGAAAATCATATGGTTCTAGACAACTTGGATCAAAACATAACCTCCCACGTGTCTAACTTGTATGAATAGAATCAAAATTATTTAATTGTTGTACTTACTTAAACAAAATTTCGCCATTTTTTCAAGTTCCTTACACTAATTTGTAACACTTATTTACAATGAGTATAAATATCTTACGAGACTAATAAGATAAACCTCAAACTATCACGTGCACACGAATCGTGTCCGTGATGGAAAGATAGGTTAGGAATCAGTGCGGTAAATATAAGATGTAAATTGCTAGGTGCATATTGAGTGCATACAGAAAATCAATTCAATTCAATTCAATTCTACAGAGAGTTCAATTGTGGTATCTATCTTAAATTGTAATTATTTTTTATTATTCCTCAGTAATTAAAAAGAAATTAAAAATCCATTTTTGAGGACAAATTTAAAGAGTACAGCGAATGATACGGATTAAAATTACAAATGAAAGGCGAATACAATTTTTGAATCGTCTCGAAATAAATTGAAACTATCCTATTCTTGACATCGCTTAGAAATTTCAGTATTTATAACGAGAAACTGAAATTTGTTGAAAGACAGTGAAAGGTGTGCTTGTATGCATATGAGAATTCTCACACTTTCATTCAGCCTGGTAAAAGAGTAGTTGTTCAGCGATACAGAGACGAGACCGTGGTAGTAAGATTGGAATGGAAATTCTCATAAATTATTTCGCGCTGTGAAATCGCTGTTTCGTAGATTTTCATTGAACAAGTGATATAGTTTCTCTACGCTTATTCCCACGATGTTACTTTCATAATAACATTGTTCTCGTACTGAATTAAATGAAATGTCATTCACAACTGCATTGTCGTGAGGAATGTTATTTTTTTCAGAAAGATGCAGGTCGTAATATTGGTTTGACACAAAAAAAACCAAAAGAAATTTTCATTTTCATAGATTTTTCTTCTATGTGAACCAAGAAAATTCATACAAAAAAAATTTTAAACAACTTTCTCATCAAGTTAAAGTGATTTTTTCCACCCAAAGAACTCGTTCGTTTTTTCAAACATGCAGTAATTCACATGTTACCATTTTTGCGGGTTTTTCTTAGTTCACGTAGAAGAAAAATGTATGAAAATGAACATTTCTTTTGGTTTTTTTTTTTTGTGTCAAACCAAAATTACGACCTGCATTTCCCGCCGATAGGAGGTTTTAATTGTGAGGTACAAATGTGGATACAGTACAGACTACTCAAATAATAGGAAAATAGGATAAAAAGTTCGATAGAATTATTCATTTGTTTTCCATCCTAAAAAAATTCACGAAAAACCGCTTTTTTTTAGACCTCCTAATTCAGGATACCCCCTTAAGGAATTATATTTGAACGGACTATTCGATTATTATTTATTGTAACGCTTATTCGTAGCACCCGAATACTTATAAAATATTAAAATTAAATGAAATGATTAAATTATTCGAATAGTTTCGAGTTCGAACGCCGTGCCTCTCCGCGTCCAATTCATTAAGAGAGCCGCGGTGGTGGGGGAAGTATGGGAACGTCGGGTGTTGCCGGTAGACGGCGTGCGTCGGGCCAGTTCATTTCTGTAATGGCCGCCGTCTGGCGTTGTCGGTGAATCGGTCTCTTTCGCATTCTCGCGGACAAGCTTCGAGCGTTTTGTATCGTTTTGAGAAGAACCTGGTGCACGACGCTCCAACGTGACAAGAGGTGTGGTGTTGCCTTGTGCGTGGTGTACGGTGGTAATTCGTAGCAGTGTATCATCGACGTACAGTCCACCGTGGAAAATTCAAAAAGGGATTCGCGGTGGTGTTGGCCGACTGTTTACTCGTACCCATCGACGACTGGAAAGACGGTGGATCGAAGAAAACCTGTGCTCTGTCCCTGAAGAAGAGGACGCGTGATCGTTGATCGAGCGATGCGATCCAGTCAAAGCAATCGTCGCGTCGTGTCGGGGTCGCGCGATTCCATCGACGGCAGCTCCGTTCTCAGACAGTAAACAAAAGTGACAGCGTGCGCGGATGCCGAAGTTCGATTCATGCCTACCGTCTCGTCCGTGGCTGTCGGCAGTGTTTGACGTGTTGTTTCGCGCGAGCAGCTCCGAATTCTCTTCACGTGGTTCAAGGTCTTCTAAAATCATCCTAACGCCACGGTGCCAACGAGGACCCCAGTAAGTTTCACGGCGCTTTCGCGATCGAACGTGTCCCGCGACAGTTGTCAGTGACAACTAACGTCAACCGCGTTTTTACACGCTTTTCTCCAACTCACCGTCGATCTCAGGATGCGTTTTGAATCTTAAATCCCTCTCGCTTCGAGAACGGAAGGTTCGAATTTCAAGCTATCAAATTTTATGCGTTCTCGATGGGGGATATGGATGGGAGATTGTTTTTAAGAACTTTTTGGAGTCACTTAGTCTCGGGATGAGAACGGAATGCGTTAGAAGCCTGATATTTTCTATAAATCTTGAGAGACAATTTGAGCTATCAAATTCTAAGCATTTTTTATATTATATTCGTGGTAGATTGGTTTCTATTGGGTTGTCCAGAAAGTTCATGCCTATTTTTAAGAAAAATTCAAAGGCATATTTGAATATTGATGTATATTTATTGAATTGTATATGTACCATTTTGTTCCACGACCTTTCCACCTGCTAAGGAATGTACACATTTTATTTGTTTTCCGCCATTTCGATATATTCAGACCTGTATTGCCTACTAAAAATCGGCTTGGACTTTCCAGACAGCCCGATACATGCTTCACTTTAAGATAGATTGGCTCAGGATGTGTTTCGAATGTTGTGTCGTTTATATTTCGATAACAGAACTTGCTACAGTATCGAAACTTCGCTTGCGACCTTATTTTACATAATAATTCGAGCTGTGATATTATTCGCGTTTTCAGTGGATTTTTAACGACGGATAGACTGTTTGTTGTCTTTCTGTTTTGATTCTTCGACTGGTCGAACTTTATAGCGGCGCCGCGCGCGTGCCATCGCCACCGATAAAAATTAAAAGCTTTCGTTCCTAGTTTTGCAAATTAAAAAAAATTGATGAAACCGTGATGTTTGTTACCGTGACTTGTTTATGCGACCGTAGAAGCTACTTGCGAGACTGCTGTTTATCGAAAGCGATACTGTGAGCACTGTAACTATTTAAAAAAAAAAAAACAAAAACAACAAAAACTGGGACACGATTCCGAATCGTGATATTCGATGCAACCACTTTTCGCCTTGTATCAGGTTGTCCCGAAAGTTTCTTTCGCGAGTTGCACTCAATTATTTTATGTGATCGTGTTTATATAGACAATCTAATTTCATATATATTCATGTTGTAACAGTAATGGAGCAAAATGAATCGTGCACAATTCAGTAATGTAACATAAAACATAAATTATTGTGCATGTATTACTTATTAATAAAGGGAAAGAAACTTTTCGGACAACCTAATAGAAACGCACTCGCTGCGTTCCCAATTAAACCGTACGCGATCTGGTAACCGTGCTGTGTAATTTATCTGAAATTTCTCGCGTGTGAAAACGTTCATCTGCCGTCCCGTTTGAAGAAGTAGCGCTGTTTTGTAAATCAAATCGTCGTTCGGAACCGTGTAACGTATCGTGCGCGAGCACACGACCGCGTTGGCGTTATTTAACGAATCCGTCCGCATTCCTGGGACTAGGAACTCGTATTTATTATTCGATACAGGTTCGAAGTTTCGTCTAGCGCCAAAATTCGCGTTAACAGTTCCGGAACTATGCTTCATTTGCAAACACAGGGATACTTGCAGCGACGTCGCGGTGATCATTCGAAAGCGGAATCGCGAAGCAAACCCGAGAATTTCTGGCTAAGAAATATTGCCATCGTTGCGAACGGTGCACACGGAAGAGCCTTTGTATGAACGTATTTATCTATAAAAGATATATAAAATATTTGTGTGTAATATACGTATCAGTAGAGAGTGAATGAGTTTTATTTATAAGGGTTCTTGACTTCTTCCTCCTTTACCTTTATTTCATTCTTATTAGTCGGAGGATACTATTTTTACCATTGTATACGATAAATACAAGTATATACAGGGTGGTTCACGCTACTTGCATACCTTGAGTAACTCCAAAAGTAAGCTCTTAGCCTCGATTTTTTCTTGTTAGAGATTCTAGTTCATCATCGTTCCTTCTTTGCTGAACAGCTGTTGAGCGTGTAATGGTAACGTGTCAAAGTCCCGACAGTTCTTTAGAAATTGTGTCCGCGAAGTCCTCCTAATTAGTTTCTTCCTCGTATTGATCTATCTTCGCTAATTGTGATCCGTAATTATAGCCGACACAAGAGAAGATACACGCATTACGTATTCCAAGTGAACCACTCCTTCGTTTTCTTTCAAGTACTCCGCGAGTCATTGTCTCGTTGAAAAATTGCAGCCTTCGTACTCCATTTGAAACAACCTATTATATCGCTCCAGAACTTCTTTCGAACGTGTTTGTGTATGTTTCCGCAGTCGTTCTATTTTAAACGTTTTTCCACCATCATTTTTGCATCAAGGTCCACCGATGCGCAACTGGAATGTCGATAAGCATTACACCGCGGTGTCCATTTGAAAATTTGATAGCTCAGACTGTGTTACAAAAATAATGGTTAGATGCAGACTATACGACATGGACCGTCACGTTCCGGCAACGACACGTACCGGCACCGACACGACAAAACATTCAAACACGCGTTTTAATGGAACTATTCACGCTATTCCTGTTGACGGAACGTTCAGGTCGGTGTCTGTTAAGTGTGAATAGTTCCATTAAAACGCGTGTTTTAATGTTTTGTCGTGTCGGTGCCGGTACGTGTCGTATAGTCTGAATCGACCTTTAGGCGTAGAAATTGATTCCGTGAAGGTGGAGAATTCGTGTTTACCCTTGTACGGATAAATTGTAATGACCACCAGGTCGAGACTTGTATGAACATAGATTCAATCCACCAGAAATGTTTTTACTCAAGCTGATTCCTGCGCCTAATAGTAATACCACATTGTTGATCGGTCACGAGTAAACTCCTGTTTGCACTTGCGTTATCTATTGCAATTTATAAAACTCAAAGCGACATAGAATATTCCAAAAGCTTTACTCGTCGCGTTCCGTATGTAAAATATTTCATTTCGATTCATAATGTTGATAAAATATAAATCAAATTTATCGGTGTTTATTTAGATTGTTTATTTTAGATTGATTTAACATTCAATTAGGGGATAATAGCCGGTGTCAAGAAGTGGCTTTCGTGCTGGTCGACAATGTGTTAATAAAAAGAAATTTGGAAACATAGGTATCGCGAGGATGCGTTGAAACGCATGTTTCTTCTAGGAAGGCCAAAGCGTTCGAGGACAGAGATGTGCCAAGTTTCGCCGTTGCGGATATTCCATGTGATTGTCGCTGTCGACCGGTTGCCGCACTGCGTCCCTTGCTAGGATGACCATGTCCTAGTCCGACTGTGATTTCCGGAGTGTGATTCTACTGCCAAACGCGACCGTAGATACCTCCATCTATGTAAATGTGATCCTGAGATGCCGAGCTACCGCCCCTCGAAGGACGTAGCTCGTCGCGTTGGAAGTCTTCCCTATCGAGGATCGTTCGTCTAGGTCCCCCGAGGAAGTGGCCAACGATCCGTGTGATGCGGGACTCAGCGGCGACGTTGTTCCGTCCCTGTGCAAGCTGCTCAATCTTCGCGTAATAGCGGTGAAAATGTTTGGTAAGGTGCCGCCGTCGAATACGCCGGGACCACCCAGTAGCTCGTCGAAATCCTGCGCCAGGCCGACGGGGACGACGTGTCTGCCGTGTTTCACGGCGGAGGAGACGCCAGCCCCCCAGGCAGACGAGAAGTCGAAGCCCTGGAGATCGAAGGACAGCTATGTCCCCGTGGTCTCCGAAGCTCCCTCCACGGTCGTAGAGGACTCGAAGCCGAAGCTGTGGAGGTCGAAGGAGAGCTGTAACTCTTCCATCATACTCGACACGCCGTCCATCATCGAGGACAAGTCGAAAGCCAAGAGACTCAAGGAAGCGTCGAGCCCTTTCGCTGAATCCTCCGCGGAGGACAAGTCGAAGACTTGGAGATCAAAGGAGAATTGTAGCACCGCCGCGGCCACCGAGACGTCTTCCCTCGTCGAAGACAAATCGAAGGTCAGGAGAAGCAAGGAAACGTGCACGCCCACCGAGTGTCCCACGATCAGCGATAAGAAGCCACGCAGGTCGAAGGAGAGCAACTCGCTGGTTACCGAGCCACCTTCCGCTGACGACAAGTCCAAGTGGCGGGTCAAAGACTCGAGCAACGGGGGAGCAGAGTTCTGTACCGGGTCTCAGCCGTCGGGCTCAACGTCCAATTATTCCCAGGCGTCCGTGGCGTTCGCCGAGGTGAGCAGACCCTGCAGGACCGAGGCTACCAGTTCCTCGGCTGGGAAGAACGGTTCCAAGTACTCCAAAGAGACGTCCAGCCACGCGAGAAGCCACACAGGACTCGCGGCGAGGAACTCTTCCGCCATCCACAAATGCTCCTCCAACCCCAACTGCCCAAGCTTCGCCAAATCGCAACGAGTACTTTGTTCTACTAGTCTGAGCAGCTTGAACGTCGACCCTGGCTCGAAGGAGCCCTCGAAGCTGGCGAAGAAGCACGTTCCCCTCAATCGAGAGTTCCTCGGGAAAGAACATTTACCAGGGAAGTCTCAGAGAAACGTCGCGCAGACGGTCGTTCCCTCGTCGATGAAGTCTTCGACGAGGTCCTCCGACGCTGGTCATCAACCCAAGCCTCGACAAACGGAATCCATCGACGAACCGGACTCCATCGTCGTCGATTTCTCGACGATTTCCGCGCTTCAATCGATAGGCGGTGAATCCTCCTGTTCGAAATCGACGAGCAAGTCGTACGGCGACAAGGACGTCGTGGATTCATTGGGCGTTCCATCCTCGTCGGCGGGTAGCTGCGAGAGAAACTGCAGAGGGGACTTTCCCACCTCCACGCCGTCGAAGGACTGGACGAAAAGCAACAGTGACGCGTTGCAGCAGAGCTGCGCTTCCTGTTTACCGCAAGACCTACCTACCGAGCTCCAGTCTTCGCCGAGGAGCTACAAGGATCGAGAGAAGTGCCGTGATCCATGGCGACCGACCGAGATGGAAAGCAATATCTGCAACCTGAACGTGTGTCCTACCGATACCTATCAGGATACCGGCTCTAAAAGGAGGACAGGCGCTTCCTGCCAGGCGTTGAGGCATGCGGTCGCCTCGTTGAATCGGCTGGATGACTTCTACATGGAGAAGATCGGGGCTGGATTCTTTTCGGAGGTCTTCAAGGTAGGCTCGCCTATTTATTTTCCATCGGTTGCTTTTATTTTCTTTGCGGATTTCGACCATCTCCACTCGAAACCATGGCTCGCGATCTGGTTTCACCTTGCATATTCCATTGAGCGTTGAATAAAATAGGACCAGAGTTTCGAGGAGACCTGCAGTCGTGTCCCTGGGGATTTTTGTGATATACGGAGGAACGCATTTGCGGAATGTTGGGATGGATAGTTCTTGTAACCAGTTGAGATTTTGTCGACACAAGGCTTCGACTTTAACATTTTAGCAAGGCACCTGCAAGCATCGTCAAAATCTCCGAGGGCACCGTGGATAAAGTCTAGTGGATTAAATGGTCCATTTGTTAAACGAATGGATAGATAAAGATACGGTAGTAGTCGAAAAGTGCGTTTATAGTACTTGACGCGGTAGTTGAACACATTGAATTAATCGTATGCATACCTCGGTGTTTTACGTAAATTAGATAGGAAAGACGTTAACGACCTAAAAAAGAAATTTGCATAATTATCATAGGAGTTTGCAGATATAATAATCCGATTAATTGGATCGTAAGAGCAGTAATGAGATAAAGGCTTCGCGTATTAAAACGCGAGTAACTTCCTAAACGGTGTAAGTGTAGCATCGAATTCGAGTAACGACCCAAGTTTTCAGTTGCGTATAAAAATATATTTTATGCAAATGTAACGGTTTTACAGAGGAGCGCTAAACGAAGGAATCTAAAGAAGCTCGACTCCGAAACGATAGATCGAATATGGGATAACGATAGGCTGTTAGAAAAATGATAGACTAATATCGTATTTGGAGCATGTATCTGAGGTACAGGGTGGTCCGTTTATCTCGCGAAGTAGAGCTCGACAAGTTTAATGTGATCCTTGAAGTAGTGACCTAAGCGTTGAGTGTAACAGAGATGAGACCAAGCTATTAAACTATCGTTTATGCATGTAACCTAAATGGTGGGTGTCGTCCGATATTTTTTACAAGAAGTAAGGATAGAAATAGATGTGAAGGACCGATGTCGAATTAATAAGGAGACTCTGTATTATATTCGATTCTGCTTTTGTTACCGTTTGATCGTTCAACTTCGTTTCGAGTAGTTTTTTACGTACGTAACGATAAGCCACGGAGACATTCGAGTGTTTCCATTTGGTCCACTCGGTGTATCGAGTAATAACCATTATAGTTATCGCAAAGTAAGCGCAATAACGTACGTGTATATACACACACTGGTCGGAATGTAAGCAATCGTGGAACGTGAACGAGATTCTTCGAAAAAACGTGCCCAAAGGTGCATCAAACTGAATCGAGGACACATGGATCGTTCGCTGCAAAATGTTCTATAAGTTCGAAACCTGTTAACGTGGAAGCCACGAACAACGTGTTCAATTTCATTAATGAATAATTCTAAACAGAAGCAAACGAAGCGGACGAGCGATTCCACGTATTTCTATCATCGGGTAGCTTCGTTTCGTAACGAAAAAAAAAAAAAAGGAAGCTTTACCTCGAACGCTACATATTTTATTCCAAGCGCGTACTCCTGGCTCGGTTCTTGTTTAGGAATTCGCAATTAGAATCGAGGATGGTCAGGATTTTCCTGAATAATGGATCGCGAATAAAAACACTCCGTGGACATTTATTCTCACCGTTCGATTCATTAAAGTTTTTATTAGATCGACGTTTAAATATGGTATTATTTCATCGATTGAATGACTGTTTTTTCAATTGCATGCAAAAATATTTCACGTGATACTAAACTCAATAATATATGAAACGATTGTATATCATTTTTATTTTGTATACAAGAACCGTATACAAAAGTTGGAAAGCGGTCGTTCGACAGATCGTGGTGGGTTTAGCGTTGACAAATAAATCGGGATCTTTTATTCATTGTTCGAAATTCCATTTAGATTAGAATTTCCAGATGCGGTTTACCGAGTTCCCCGATTAGAATTCTCGAGTGAATTATCATGAAAATAGGAAATCTTTTCTCCTTAACACAGTTTTCACTGTTTTTCTTTCGAGTACATTATGTACCGCGCATGCCAGCCGCTCGTTTCGCAATGCCGATGCGCGTTATCTCTCGTTGTAGATTATCATCGGCGAAGATTAGATACGAGTGCGTGCTGCGTTCCCCGAACGTTCTTGTAAAATTAATTCCTATAATAATCACGCGATTACTCGCTGGTAACGAGCATAAAAAGGCGTGTTTTTTTTCCGCCCTCGACGATTCTCTCCGGCCGCGGGGCAAAATGAATTTCTCTCCGTTTCGTTTGTAACCGTTTCTCGATTCCCGATCCGATTATCGCGCCTGGTGCTCGAATATGTGGATCAGAATTTCAATCAACGCTAGCTGCGAACTGGTAGAAAGCAAATCGCCTCGGAAGAACGAGGCGTTTTAGGCTCGCTTCGTGCAGTTAGCAGAAATTTTAAATAATTTCACTTCGAGAAGCGTTCAGGAATAAAGACACGAATCGGTTTTATTGTAGGAATGCAGAGCATTGCTAGGTGATCGTGAGATAAGGAGCATAGAATTATTACATGTAATAGTACGATAAATCACTCTGATTATAGTTTATTACCGTTACATGTAATCAATCATTTTATACAGGACACTTTTAGACTTTAGTGATATATACGACTGTAACCAACGCAACGTTAACGAACGATTAACTCTAATTTAAAAACCGCAGCGTGCATTCTTCGAAGCACTTTAACGCAACTCGTTCGAAAGCGATCCTTGCATCTCAAGCAGTCGCTCGATCTCCTTTCGCACCCACCGCTCGTCGTTCACACCCAACGCACGAAAAGTTCATTCACCTAAACATACAATGATATCGTCTACTTTTCCCAGACACCGCGCGCCAAACTATTGTTCTATACGTTTGCCGATGTGGAGCAGTCGATGAAACTGAATTCGACTCGGAAATTACAAAAGAAGCTGCGGTAATAGGTTCGCGATTCCACTTCCCAGTACAAAATACAAATCCTGACGTCTAGATTAGATTTTATGCATTTATGCGGTGCGCTAATATGGAAATGCAGCTGGAATATATACTCTATTAATAAATATCTTGCTTTGCATAAATGCACGTGCCCTTGGTTACGTTAAACACTTACAGTCGATCCCATAAATATTCGTACCTTATGTCCCTATTAAAGAAACGTGTCTAAATTAAATAGTAGGTTTGATGTTACTAAATAAATTTTTCATCATAAATATACGCGCGTGTCAAGTTCACTCCTGTACGTATTTACAATAAAATCTTTATTTGGAAACATAAAACTGACCATATCGTTTGGAAAAATGTCTTCAATGCACGTAGAGGATAAAATACTTATGGGACTGATTGTACTCGTTTGCATCATAAATGCATACAATTTTTAGAATCACGACATCCGAACGACAGAGCGATTTCTGCAACGACGGTTTCCCTTATTAAAAGAATTCAGGACGCAAAGGGTCGAAGGCGCCATCCGACTGCGATCGAAATTGCAACAACGGTGCAACTCGGTGTTGCATCGCGATGGAAACACTGTGACATAACGATTCACGGGGGAATCATGTTTCACATTTGCGTAAATCACGTTCTTCCTTGTTCCGAGGCTTTATTATCGTGAATCGTTAGGAACATCATCTCCTTGGATCTATGTTGGTCAGGGCTGGCTGCAGCTCGTCGACTTTTTACGCGTTTCCGAGGGTCGAGTAGACGCGCTTCGCTTATTTGTATAAATAGATGCGAAGTCGTGAATACCCGGTGCTCTCGTGACAGATTATATATTCCAGAATCGTTTTACGCACGACGGAACATCGAATCGTTTAATTAGTCCGTTGGTATCGCGAGAACCATCGAAAAAGAGCAGCGACGACATCCCGCTGTGCGTCGTTTAATATTCTCGTACCGCTCTTTCGATCGGGAATCTCTCTATTCCACGAATGCCATAGTTGCACGCATTGTAACGCGCGATAGCAGCGCGAGGATACACTCGTTGCGACTACAGCTCCTCGCTTCAAAGGAAAAGTCTTCCGTAGAAATGCGTAACGTTCACTGCGCAGAAGTTTCTCCTTGCGCGGTGCTACACCAGGCACGATGTCCTGGAAGGATGCTACAAGTCACAATTTCCTTCTTCTCTGCAACCGCTTCCTCTATTGCGCATTCCACGGCTATCCTCCATTCTTAACCACCTGGCCCCCTTATCCGCGGATCGGCGTACCTGCGTCGCTTCTTGTCCTCGGTCCTCTTTCTCGCGACGGGAAAAAATGCTCCCCCGATCCACGCAGTCCTCCGGGACGTGCACGTGCTTCGTGGACACGACTGGAAAGCAGGAATGCTCGACTCCGAATCAATCTTCTAGAAAGTCATTTCTAGTCATTTCTTGGGAAATTGGCGTGGATTTTGTACGCGACCGCGTGCGTTACGCCCTTACAGTCTATGCAAATGTAAACGAGATGTATGTTAAACGTATGCAGAGTGCAGTCAGAAGGAAATATTAATATCCTAGGTATATTTATGTTTTCCGTGTGCTCCAGTAGCGTGCGATAATAGTGTATGGAGTATTCATGGTTTTCCAACTCTCCTAGGTAGGTCCAATACTGAAGATGCCTTGGTTCAGGATGTGTTTTGAACCAGGGGACCTTCGGTATCGGAGCTGCCTAGCTCTAAACTAGCCTTGGTCCAGGATGTCCTTTGATGTAGGGGAACTTCAGTGTCGGAGCTTCAATGTCAGAGCTACCCAGCCCTGAAGATGCCTTGGTTCAGGATGTGTTTTGAACCAAGGGAGCTTCGGTATCGGAGCTACCTAACTCTAAAAATGCAACGTTTGCGAATCGTAGTAAACTTGTGGTAGGCAAAAAGCTGATATCAAACCCAGCAACCTTCTGTAAGCTATGAATACTACAAGCACCCTCGAAAGCTTGAAATCTAAAATAGTACATGGAATACTAGCAAAGAAAAATGTCTATCGTCTTCTGGATGATCGTCGGGCATCGGTGTTATCGTGAGCTATCGAACCGACCCGAGAACCTTGACGAGAGCGTTGTTTCTCGCCGGTTAGGTATGATATAAATAGGTCAACAGGAAATTGAGTACGGCCACGGTGATTCCCCCGACGTATCGCGAACGTTTCGTTTAAAAATAAACCCATCGCCGTGTTCGCCGACGTTCCGGAGGATCTTTGCGATTTGTGCCGTAGGTCAAACTCTTCCACGCTCGCGAACCGCGCCCAGATCTGTTCCTCTATCGTAGCTGGTATCGCCGTTGCGATTCGTGCCTAGGTCAATGTCTCCTACGCTCGCGAACTGCACCCAATTCCATTAATCTCGTCGTTATTGAGATCCGAGTCCTAAGCACTTTCAAACTGCACCCAGTTCCTTTATTGCGACGTTATTGTTCCAGGACAGGAATTCTCGCGTGATTTCGACGAGTATTTATACGGTAGTGCAAGTGCAATGTGCACCAAACAGTATCTGTTTAAAACACGTGACTCAAACTTCTTTTCAAAGTCACTCAATTATTAACAATCGGAGCTGCCTAGCTCTAAAGATGCCTCGGTTCAGGATGTCTTTTGAATTAGGGGAGCTTCACTATCGGAGCTGCCTAACTCTAAAGATGCCTTGTTTTAGTATGTCTTTTCAATTAGTGGATTTTACCACTCCTCTCTCTAGTTACAAAGATACAGTTGTACGTGTCTCAGTGTTAATTTCTTCCATGTATCAGGTTTTTTTTTTGTTATTCTAAAAAAGCCTGTTCCATCTACTACGTCCAACTCCGAGCAACTATTGCTAGACGCAAGACTTTCAGCGACCGCTGCGTTGCTGATTGAAATAAATTGAAGACCAATCGAGTACCGCGGTTTTCCTCGCGGAGTTAACGACGTTGCTCGAGGTCGCGTCCTTGGAATGTCATTACGCGCGAATCGACGCGAGGCAATTTACGCGAAAGTTGTTGTTCGGGTGAAAGTCACGAAAGTCGATCGGGAAGAAATTGAAAAAATCGCGAACGACGCGACGCAGGGTCAGTCCCGTTTCTGAATTCGGTCCCACGGATTCTTGGCACGCGCTCGATGCCGCGACGGCTCGCTGACGTTTTGGCGAACCGTTTCCCTCGATTTTCGAGCGAGGAATTCATCTTACTGGACGACTGTATCCGTTGCCAACCGGAGGGAACACAGTCCCCCGTCTTACGAGGCTTGTCGTTAAACAAATCACCTGTGTACACATTGTTGTATTCTTACGAGCCGACGATTTGTCTGGAATTCCAGTGCCACGGCTCGTTATCAATCGTCGTAATCGCCGTTGCGAGTCGAGGTAGAAACAGGTTTTCGATGGGTCGGCATTGAAATCGAGCGATCATCGTGCACTATTTATATCGAACAGTAAAAGTTCAAATGGCGTTAGCTAACCCTTGCGTAAGGGATTTTTACAGGCGAGTTCGTTACGATATTTCCTAACTTTAATACTATTAAAGTTTGATATATAACTATTTTAAGTAAAACAAAAAAAAATTATTCGAGTAGAAGAATATTTTTATCAGAAGAATCTCGGCGAAACTTTAATCTTCATATTTTGTTTGTTTAACACTGCTCGCGTTACGCTGTTAGCGTGTTGCTCGTCGCGGCACCGCTAACTCCAAGTAAAATATTCGTACTTATAATTCATGCCTGTGAGTCTATGAATACCACTGATAACAGAAAAAAGAAACCAAGTCATCCAGTGTAGCTGGTATCGCTAACAAGTACTCTAGGTCAGACTAAACTCGTCCGGTGGTTCAAGGTCGATTGGGACTAAAATTCCTCTGGCAAGGACTGCTATTTTCAAAACGTATTTGCCTATCAAATTCCGATATAAAAATTTGATAATTCTGGATCAACACGATACGACGCTACGACCATTACGATTATCTTCCAAGAGAGGCTCGAAGGCGCGCGAAATTAAATAGATTGCGAATTGATAATCCACGTGGATCGACGTTTGGAAAAGTACAGTGCCACGATGAATCGACATAACGCGATATCTGTCGCACTAAACGAGATCGTCTAAGTCGCTGAATCCTCCTCGTAAACGCGATTACATCATACTATTTGGAATAATGTCAAGCGCCGGGTAATCGTCGATTCACTCGTCGTGGCCTGTGTCGCAATTATCAAGAGCAAACGCTCTAGAAAACTCGAAGGCGGGATACCTCCGTACATCGATCCGTGTACTCTCGAAATTGATCATCAATGTGGAAGTAATGGCGTGACAGGCTCGCGTGGACAGGTTGCAAGACGTATTTTTCTTTTCTTTCAACGATGAAAAAAGAAAGGGGAGGTATACGCTATGCACGGGAGTGAGGCGTTCGTTTCAGGTAACTCTGCGAAACGTAAAAGAAGGAACTGTAACAGAGAACTGGTCTCCTTGTCCTTCGCGAACAACCGAGTCGTTAATCATATTTACGTCGTGTTCGTGTCCTGACGATGATGCGGCTTCATCGTGACGATAAATCACGACATATTTTCCCATCCTCCCGTCCAGAGTTTTATCCTCGTTCAACCTTCGCGTTCCTCCGCCGCATTTCTGGCCTCTTTTCCTTCTAGACGCGGATACTTGCACGACATTTTTCAAATTGTATCAAATTGTTTCAAATTGTTCGGTCTATGAATTATATAATATAATGGAAATTTGAAATGTTTGCTAATATTTAGTTTTTATCTAAACGATAACTCTGGTCATCTTCGATCGAGGGGTTGCTTTTGACAAGTCGTCGAGATCGAAGATTCTAGCAAGTGGCGTCTCTCGATCGAGATCTCGACGGTGACTCTCTGAAATTGAACGATAAAACCGAGGCTGCTCGGCTAGAGAAAAAGGAAAAAGAATCGCGACATTCACGCGGGGGAAGTGAAATGCGAAGACGCGGCGGATCTATTTTTGCGACTCGTTCGAGTTCGATCCTTGTCCCTTGCTAGTTTCTCGCGCGATGAATCTGAAATTTCGAATCAAGCCGCCTCGATGGAGGTTCGTTTGAACAGATAAGAAATCAATCGCATCCATTCTGCGAAGTAGAAAGACCTACGCGACGGTGTATCGGGTCAGATATCGTAGTCAGACATTATAGTCAGACGTCTTCGTTCTACTTCCTAGCGCCGTATTCCCCTTAACCCTTAGAAGTTTGATTTTCCAAACCAAAAACAAAATATCAATTATTTGAACAATTTTGTCGTTTACTTTTTTAACTTTTGTTCAAAAGAACATTATGCAGTGGTAACATACATACAGGAAAATATTAAAAATAAACCAATTGCAAGTGTACAATTCGATTTAATCCTTACCGATGAATCAAAAATAATGAAATCATCTGGTCTCAAAGTCGACGACACTCGCTCCCATAATCGAGAGAATGACTCAGTTTTCCAGGAAAAGCCTTCGAGATTACCGATTCGCTATCAGCAGGAAATGACCGTCGCGACGATTTTTATATAAATCATTCAGTCATTGAATGAACGCGTACCTCGAAAATAAATGTCTCGGGAACTGTCCACAGACGTGTCGCAATATTCTTTGGAAGCATTCCGTAAACGAGCATCGCGAAACTCGTGTTGTGGTACGTCGACGACGCCCCTCGCGAGTCCGACGTCCTCGCGACGCCGTTCGCGTTAATGATGTAGCAGAAGTCTGCGTGCAATTAAAAGCGGTTACGAGATTCGGTAATTTCGAGGTAAACTCGAGTTCCGTTTTCTTTGCATGGCCATTACAAAAGACCCGGTTCAATTAAACTTGTCTGACTGGATCTTAGATTGCGGAAGATAGAGCGAGTAAAAGTTCGAACTGACTTTTTCCTGGCACGAAGCAATACTTCGAGTTGGGAACTAGCGTGTCCACTGAGTTCATTCCACGAAACGTTGCGATGTATATTCATTTGGAATAGATCGGTTTTCGTGGTGCTTTCATCTTTTTTTGTTGTCTTACAAACTAGAAAAATCGTTCGATTTCACGTTTCAAGATAACGTACTTGGAGTGGACGGGAATGGGAACTAGTACGATGACAATTGCAAAAACGGCTAATGAACGACTCTGACGTAACCGGTGATAATCCTTTTTGTTTGAGCGTGACATTTGACGGATAAGGCTAAATACGTTATACGTGTTACTGAAAATTGCGAATTAGCGTTGATTCGCGGATCCGTGTCAACGGGACACATAACAGTGCTCTATTGCACGAGGAAACGTATAAGAATATTTTATATAAAATTTTGTTGCATCGTTCTAGAAGAATTTCTTAAATTTTAATTTTTATGGAACGACACTTTAATACTACCTAAAACGGCACTTCTCGTTATTTCCTTGGAAGTTTTCAAGGAAGAATGATTGCTCGCGTTACGTAGCTGCGATGCACTTGTTCGCTTTGAACAATCTTTCGATGTTTTACGAAGAGTATCTCCTTGAAACGAATCGCTCTTATCTTGACGACTGTTTGAGTACAGCTTACGACGAGGACTTCGCTAGCTACATTTTTCAATTTGCATCAAGTTACACGTGAGCCCGAACACTATGTAATTTCGAATGAAAAATATTCTTTGTACGTATTTTTAGTTAACGTTTAACAAGTGGTACGCTTACTATATTCAACTTCTATTTAACGCGCAGTTTAACATATCGATAGCGTGTGCTTTCTTTCTATTTCCTTAATGTAAATTCTTCCAAGGAGGACTAAAAAATCGAAGGATCCTATCTGCAGTTGGCCGTCGAAGCTCTCATTCAATTTAAATTTAATGCTTCCACGAGCGTATGCTCGATCACATCTTTGAATTAATTTACATATCTTGCTCGTTAAACATCTTGATTGCAAGCGTTCCGATACTTTCACGACACGCAGTATAATACCATCGTCGACGTTTACGTTCCCATGTATCACCGATGCACTCCGAAGCATTCGTATTAGTAACAAATACGCGTGATTTGATTGATTTACTCTCGGTATATTAAAAGCGTGAAGCAAGTTACGTTTGGAAATACGATAATATGGTACGTGTTACATAAACACCTAAAATGAACAACTAAAAAATGAATTCGTTGTTGCTCGTGATTTTTAAAGAAAGTTCCAAAAATTAGCGTAGACAGCAGAGTAACCGTTTTACGTTCGTGTTTGAAGCGCAACGTAATCTGCCATCGTGCATCGACGCTGCAGATTACGATTGTTTATCGCAAATCTTGGCTTTTATTCGAAGCGAAAGAATTCCAGCGATTTTAATCGAGAAATCTACACGGATTCCATTCGCTGACGCTTCCTCGGCGGCCCGTTCTCGCGCCTCGAATTTAATGGGCCCTCAGGTGTTTTCGTAACCATACATTGTGCAAATCCGCGTGGCACGCGACCGGCGAGGGGATGCTTTCCTTATTTCTAATTCCGTCGAGGCGAAAATAACGCGAAATCGGCTGAAACGCCTCCTCGCGTCTTCGCGCGAAACTTATCAGAATTTTACGTAACTCCGCCAATTACTCGGCCCCGATTCGTTGGAATGTTTATCGTGGAACGATCCTAGAACCTTCGCGATTTCCAAGAGTCTCTATCGGACCTTTCGATCGACCGGGAGCCTCTCGATGGGCGAAATCAGCAGGAAAAGTATCGCGTTTACCAGAGTTGCGCATCGTCGAAGTACATTTTCGAAGAAGATAATAATATTGTTCTAACGTCCGAGATTTCTAGTGAGAAATCAACGTCAGAAACGAACTCTTTGCTGCACGATTTCTTCTGTCAGACATTAAACGCGAGGAAAGCTAGGATTTCGTTTAATGTCTTAGACGAAAGTATCCCGAGGGGTTGATTGGAAAGGGGAAATTTTATTTTTAATCGTGACTCGAGGAATCTGCCGCAGTCGATTGGTTTTCTGTCGATAAGAGGACGAATCTGGGACGAAGACATCGAAGTAACCGCACTTCCCCCCCCTTCGTAATGCATTATCGGTATAAATCACGTCCTCGCGGCGCGCATCGGGTCGCATGGAACGCAATTATTATCATGACGGTAATTTCTACGTTTATGCTCGCGGAACGGCCGGTGAAAATGCAGTAAATTATCGGTAACGTCCCGCTTGATGACAGCCCGCGTTATTGCAGACATGGCGTGCGGAAACCGAGCGGGTATCGAAATAAGGTCGTTTCACCGCGGACGTCTCCGTTCCCCCTTTCGCTTCCACCTGATTTTCCTCGCTGGTTTTTTTTTCTTTTGCTTGCTTCGTACATTTGTCTCCCGTTTAAACGCGATTTAGACGTTGACTACCGTGTAATCGGACTATTCGCGTCGGATTCCTCGGAAAGAGAGGAAAATTCAGTTTCGTAATCGCTTGATGGATGGCAGATTGTCTCGGGGCGATAATTGTAGGTAGCGTTTACGTGAAGCAGAACGTACTGGACGTGTCACGAGCTGTGAAATGAAAGTAACTTCTTTAAATACGAGGAGCATTAATTTAAAGTAATTCGATCGATCGTTTCGTATGTAGAATGAAAGTAACTTCTTTAAATACGAGGAGCATTAATTTAAAGTAATTCGACCGATCGTTTCGTATGTAGAATGCCACATGGAGATAAATGAAACGAAGTTGACACGAAATTTAATAAAAATTCTTGTTTTAATAAGTGTTCGTATATTTTTGACACGCTATAATAACCAACCTTTTACCTATAGCAACGTTAATTCTTTCCATGTGGAGATGCAAATAGGTGTCCAGAGGTTTTTTCTGGCACGTCGTAGTATAATTTTTCGTGAAAAACTGTTTTCAGACACTGAAACCAGAAAAGTCCAAGTGTTCGTATAATGTTGATACGCAGCGTGTTGGTTCTCTTAGGAAAATGATACAAATACTTTCCTGCGATGTTCATGATCCAGTAGAGAATTAACTACACGTGAAAGTACGCGGCCTTAAGAGGAATTCGTGACACGCGGCCATCAAAAAGTTTCCCCCGCGTCTGGTGTAACACCTTATCGGGCGCATGCGCCGCGGCTCGAGAGCAAAGGACCTTCTAAAGGCCGTGATCGTTGATCCAGGCGAACGAACGATCTCTCTCGGAAGCTCCTCGACCGCAGGATAGAAACGACGAAGACGACGACCTTGCCTGTGACTCAAGAAGCTCCGCCGCGAGCATTTCCTTCCTGCGGCGAAATAAAGAATGCTCGAAGCAAACGAGAAAGCCGGTCACGCCGCGTTGGCCATGGAGTACGAACACTCTCTAATGAGCCTCTGTTACGGGCTTCTCGTTCCTCGCTCATTTTCGTTGTACGACCGATTCATTACCAGCCACGAGATATACGGGCCGGCCCGTTCCGTGGTTCGCTCATTCCTGATACGAACGCGGTCGGGAATCCTCTCTCTTTCCACGAGATCCCGCGCGAAACGCCGGAAGTCCGCGGGAATCCAGACCAAAACCCTCCACTCTCGAAAAGAGACACTCGTTTATTCGTAAATTAATATTAGACGCATCGAGATCCGGCCCTCGATTCGCTGCGTGTCGTTTA
The DNA here is from genome assembly GCF_026283585.1 of Hylaeus volcanicus. NCBI lineage: Eukaryota > Metazoa > Arthropoda > Insecta > Hymenoptera > Colletidae > Hylaeus > Hylaeus volcanicus. The sequence continues at coordinate 6,047,518 of NC_071977.1, forward strand.
TCTTCTCGTTTCGAAAGGGGCAATTAAATTGTCAGCCTCGAGAGCTTCCTTCGCTTCGTATCTGGAAAGTTAATTTCGTCGGACCTCGCGTGAAAGGTATTTTGGAATTCGGAGAGGTAAAGATAATTACTTAAAAAGAGTGCTCCAGATTGGGAAAGAGCCTCGTTTATGGTAAAATCCTTATCGATCGTTTTCGGGGGCAACAAACCATAATACCTCCTCAACTGTTGTAAACATGTAGCATACATTTCGAAAGTTTTAATGATCGCCCGATTACCACTGGAAGAGGAGGTTGCTCGACGCGCAGGATCGCTGGATCCTAGACTCGCTCGAGCAAGGCAACCGCGATGAATTGGAAAGTGACGGAATATTTTCCCGTTGCCCCACAAAACGACCGACGGGATCGTAACTTCGATTCGATTCGGTGAAAGATACTCTTGGATTAGTTAATAGTTTCGCAACGATCCTTATCGCGGATCATCGATTCGTTTACTAGATCGCGTCTTAATATTCATAGCTGAGCTCGTCAAAGTTACAATTCGATCGAATTAACCAACGATTATCCATCGACCAGGTTTTATCTTGTTTCTACTTTGAACTTTACTTCTTCGCAGCGATCTTCGAATTTTTTCGTTGCGTGAAAGTTGATAATTTCTTGCAAAAGGTCACCTGCAGGAAAGAAGCTAACAATAGCCCCGAAGGTGGGTAGAATATTTACGCGGGGATGACTTCACACGTAATTTTAAACGTTTTTTTTCTGTTCAACCTAATGACTCATTTCCCCATCACTGCTTGACTTTGTTATACTTAAACTGCACGCCGATAGAAACGCACGTGGGCGTCTTTTCTAGCGTAATGTCGTCGACTGGGAACCCAAGTAAAATCAGAGGCTCGTACATAAGGTCACGATTGACGAAATATCTCGTACGAAATCAGTCGAATAGGTTAACAGTTTCGCGAGTCGGGTTTTCAAGTGCTAAGCGGTGGACTCGGATAAAACCTTGGCGGGTTTAAAAGAATCGAACGTGGCGAGATTAGAGTGCCTTGGGCACCGAATATAGGTTACTGGATCCTGTACAAACTAGTTAGGATTCTCGTTTAAAAAAGGTTCGAGCGCGTAGGCGTCGAAAACATGAAGCACTTTTAAAACTTAGCACTCGCATGGAAGTACCTGTAGACCGGATCTAAATAACGCATAGACGAACAAAATGCTTGCGAGAATCAATTCCATTTGTTGTTTGCATAGAATGGCCCGAAAGACATTCGAGAAATATTTAACAACCTCTTAACAACCCTGAAGAATGATCAGCCTACTCGTGAAATCAATTTCAAGTTAACGTGCATTTAAAAACATAATCTTCCGAGATGGGTTGACCCACATGCTACTTCTTTGAAAGGTGCAATAACGGATGATCCTTTTCATTACCACTCTCAAGGCTGCGCGGATTATGCACATCGACAATGGTCATTTAGAAAATAAACTTCTCGACGCAGAAGTGTGTTAACGACTATCCTAGTCGCGATTCCGATCGGCTGCATTCGCAAACGTAGTGTCTATCGTCGCGGTTGCCGATTGATCTTCAGAGAAATCTTCATCGATCACGTATACCTCGCGATTTCTCGACCGCAAGCTGTGAATGCGTTTCTGTCCGCGCATGGAAATTAATTGCCAAAAAGAAAAACCCAAGCAAGACGTTATTTTGATAAATAAGAAACACGTTTCGAATCATTTTACTGGAATTCTTCTTGAGTTTCTTTCGATCGCGGCACATCGTTCAGCAGGGGGCTTTTACTTCTGATTGGTTGTAAAAAAAGCGAGCAGAAAGAGAAACAGCTGGCCAGTATACTCCGACGCGTGGCAATTTATTCGCCCGATCGACGCGATAGGCGAAGTGTCCGTTCGAGTGAAAAAGGAAATGGCGTTCAAAATTCGAAATGTCCCGTGACACTCGATTAATCCGGGTGGTTAACGATGCTCGAGGCCTGGACGAGGGTGGAGGCGGAGGCGGGTGCACGTCGGGAAATCGTGTTTTTCATTTGCTTCGGTGCTAAGCGACATGCAGATCGCTGCGGGCCTGGTTTCACCGCAAAAGTATGCGAAGTCGTCTTGGAAAACCGGTCGCGTGTTTTGCAGCTTGCGCGAATTTCGAGCTGGCGCGCGCAAAAGCGAAAACGGTTCGCGTGTATCGTGAGATCGAGCGAGAAAACCTGTCGATCGATCCTGTTCGTTTCGCGCTTCACGGTGAATCGTGAGAGGATTTCGATCAAAATCGATTAAATACCTCTATTTACTTGCTTGCTTTGTACTTGTATTCGTATTAGCTCCATTTTTTAGTTACAGCACTGGCGCGTTGAACGACGAGAAATTAGAAAAATAACGCGTCGAATAATATAACGAAGCGAATTCGTATCACTTTTCCCGAAAGAACGTAATAAAATACAAACAAACAATAACTTTCGAGTCGATTTATCGATGAGCAACGTTTCACTCTTCATAAAAGCATCGCGCGCTCCATATCTAGCGATTAGGTTTCCCGCTTCTTTTGTCTGTTCCATGACTTGTATCGTGCCATGACCTTTTTGTTCGGAGTCAGGATAGATGCGGGCACTTGCTTCGTTTCCGGAAAAAAAAATCACTCGTGCCACTTTTTCAGCCAGCTTGACACTTTAACGAATGGATTAGTGAAAGCTCAATAAACATAGCGGAGCGGAGCAAACACTAACCCGCATAACATTAAATCGTATTACCGTCAGTGCCGCAATGGAGCGAGAACTGGTTGCAGCATTATTCTTACGTCGTGACACGTATTTGCGTCAAGTTCGCTGCCGTGAATATAAAACGCACGGTATGAATTACAAGTTGCGTCTGGTAAACCATTAAGATGCCCGAACGTCTCACTTAATGTATGTTAAACTGAAAGACCGTCGAGCGGGGTGTAATTAAATAAATCCAGAAGCCATCTCCTCGATAATCGGCGAGTGATTGATGGAAACTACTCCGGACAAACGCTTCGAGAGTGTTTATCGCCGACGTTTGATTCGTCAGGAAATTAGTTTCAGATAATACGTTACGATATAATTTTGAAAAATTCATTTTTTTTTTTAAACGTATCCACTGGATCGTTGGAAATAGGAATTCATGACTGCCCGGTACATCTACGTGCGATAGTTGAATGAAATTCACGAGGAAAGAGGTCGTCGATGCTGAATGGGGTGGGTTCGAGTGAATGCTAGATTCAGAAAAATGGAGCTAGAGCACCCACGCTTCGAGGAACTCTGGTTCGCAGTTAGAGCAATTTCTTTAACGACGTTGCTTTTACTGTGAGCTTTCCTTACGTTCGCAATTAGTAGCACCGAGTCGGGTAATTACACGTCGACACTTGCATCGTCCGTCTTATTTTATCTGTTACGTTCAGCCCTGGAAGAAAGGATACGGCGACTAATTACTTTTCAGCGGCAGATGCGCGCGGTATACTAATTTGTACTGCGACGCAGACGTTCGAGCTCGACGGTGTAAACACGTAATTGCTGCTGTCAAATCACGGCCCGGTTCGCGGTTTTCTCAATCAATCAGCTTCTCGAGGACGAGTCCTCGTTAACGGGTTTCTCCGATTCCATACGGAGCACGAATGGTCATAGTTGGATCCTAAAAAATAGTAGTGTTCCTATCGTATTGTAAACTGGGTCATTTCTGTGCCACGCATACTCTGAAGACCAGACGACGACCGTGTCGAACCTTGGAAGAAAGGTAGCGTAATTACAGAAAAAAGTGACACGTTTATTCGTGTAGAAGTACCCCAAGAAATCATGCAGAATGTGTATCACGCAATTTCTCCGTGTAGTCCTCTCGATAATTCAGCAAAACCTAGCAGCGAACGACGTGTCGAGCGAAGTCAATTAAAATATCTCGATGATTCATGCGCGGAGAGGACTGCAGACTCAGCGGAGACGATTAAGCTCGCACGGCGAAAGGGGATCGAACGTTTCACGCGGTGAAACCTTTTTTTTTTCCGTGAAAAAGTGATCGAAAAATATTAATATAGAAACTCGTTGGGAGAAAGTATGTACGGGTATCGCGAGAGGCGAGAAAGAAATTTATCGCGACGTCCCGGGGTTCGGTAGTCGGAGAAATCCTCGGACTCGTCGTCTCTTAGTCCTGAAATATGGCCAGTCATTTCCTTTGATTTGCCGCGAACGAGCTCTGGATAACCGTGGCGTGCGCTTGTCGTCGCGCGATTCGGTAAATTGCACCGCGTCGCGATTTTGCGATTTCTGCGAAGGTTCTTTCGCCGCTTATACGCACTTTCGCTGAGCGCCGTCATCGGACGGGGGAAAAAATAACTCTGAACTTGTAAAGCCTTTCAAGGTATGGCCTTCGAGCCACGCTCTTAATTGGTAAATCGCTTTTAATGGAATCGCTGCTTTCTACGAACGGACCGGAACTAACTCGTCACGGTGATTTTCATGCGTCTTTCGGGATCGTTTTCGCTGTCGCTAGTTTCGCGTAACTCGATCGTCGTGAAGTCTGTTTTCCGTGCATTTTTTTCATATTGCCCACGCTTCAGATGGAACGCGTAAATTTTAACGAATCGGACTTCATCGAGAAAATGAATCGAAAGAGAATAATCTTTCGCGAGGCTTCCGAATCCTTACAGATGTAATAAGACTTAAAAAAATACTAGGAAGAGATTAAAGGGTCGATGATACGACCCGCGTCTTATCTTACTCGTATCTTTACAATTATCGAGTTGTCGCGCCTAGTATTTTACACGTAGCGGCGGAGTGTAATACTTGTAATTTGTAATTCTACCAAAGTAGGTCACGATTGGAGAGGGACAGGTTGAATCTCTCGCGACTCTTCGAGGGTTGTAGTGAAAATTTGACGCGGAAACTTGGCGGGTTCTCTGAAATTGGCTGCAAACGCGATTCAATTATTTACATCAAATTCAATATTACATCAAAAAGGATGGTTGCACAATTTCCGAGCCAAGTTCAAGGCGACGATGCAAATCAATCGTTGAGCCACCGATCGCCGTAATGGATGTCTCAGTCACGTGTGTTTACAGAAGATTTTTTTTTCAGAAGATCATCGAAAGAGTGCGTTATAAAAATATCGGGATGCGAAAACAGTCTCGCGTCGCAGCGAACCTTCTCGTTAAGTGGCGGAGAATCTCTGCCTGCGTGAACGCACCTCGCAATTGACTCGTTGAAAGCACGTTGCACGAGTCGCTGCGTAAACTTTGAACTCTCAAAGGTCCCCTCCACTCGCGGTTTTAATTGCCGCGTGGACTTTAATTATGATGTCGTATCGCTCGAACGACTGCGAACTCGAGCACCTGCGACTTCCTTCGTTGCGGCGTTCGATGCCTGCACGGTCTGGATGTCGATGGATCCTTGTCCTTTCTGAAAGAGCTGCAGACTGGCAAGGATGACGAACGAACGATGATTCCTTTATTTTTGTGCATTAACGTTTGTTATCGTTTTCAGTTGCCAATTAGAGCTACTGCTAGAGCTACTGCTTCGGAGTGGTTAAATGTCTCGCGAGGGGATGAAGCTATCGACAAATGTTTAAAAAAAAATATGGTACGAAGGGGATGAGAGCATGCTAGATAGAATAAATAGCGTTGCTTTAAGCGAGGAGATGAGATTGTATCGTCCTAAAAGTTCACATACTCTTAAGTGTTGTAAAATAGGTAATCTCTCCGATTTTACAATATTTTCAAACCTTTCTGACATAGTCATTATACCGCCACTGTAACATTTCTGTAGTTCTTACAAGCGAGAGCTTTCCTCAACGGTTGCGAATAGTTCCATATTCGTCACTTATCGTGTCCAATAAAATTCTGCACATCTCCGAGTCTCGCGGAAGGTCGACTGGCACTCGAAACATTTTTCGAAATTGATTCATTGGAACGGTGCTCGTTTACGGATGGAGGAAGCGATCGACGATGGGTGCGTGACTAAGGTTGGCTTACGCGTCGAAAGTATTTTTAATTCGCCCGATAATCCGACCAATTAAGACTTGTCAAAAAATAACTCGCGCTATATCGTCCATTTCTCATCCGCGAGTACTCGACCGCGGTTACAAATAGACGCGGATGACCTTTGCTAGCCTCTCGCTTTACAAGCTGCCGCTTTGAATAAAACTATTCTCGGGAAGCGTGTGTTTGCCCTTTAATTGGCTCGCCGACCTTAATTGCTCGGTGAATTTATCATCCTCCTCTTATCCGGCTGTACAGTTAGCGACGATCTTGTCGCGTCTCTTATTGAATCAGCCAGGACAATTAGCGCGATCAGCGCGAACTCGTTGCGATTTCTTTTATCCCGAAGGTAACGTCAAAGAAGACTATCGCTGGGTAGGCACTATCCCGAGAAAGCTTCGCTAATGGAAATCAGCTCAGTTCGACGGGACCATTTCAGACGGCTCGTCTCTTTCCGGAAGCCTTTGAATCTGCAAAATCTCCAACACATGCGACCACGCCCTAATTGGCCCATCGATTTTAATCGTCGTGCTCGCTTTACCTCCATCCTGGGGCTCGGCGAACCGAGCGAACGCATTTCGTCGTATTCCTTCATCCCTTCCGTCGCACTTTGCAAATTTATTATAGCAGAAGCCACGTTGAGTTGAATAGAAATTGACTCGAGGAAGTGGATTTTATTATTCGACTCGAGATCTTAATTAATTTAATTTAATCCAACTTTTACCGCGTACATTTTTCTCGAACTCTTGCACGGTGTCGGCATCTAAATTTAAGTAGCCCAAATTAAATACCGGTCGTGAACCACTCAGGCGAGATATGAGTTCTCGTAAAGGTGAACGACTACGAGAAGTAGTCTGCCCTGCTACCGTCGCAATGCACCCTAGCCTGTAAATTGGACAATCTAAAAAAATTCCTCTATGATAGTTACCACAGGAATAAGTAAATAAGTTTATTCGACGAGTGCTCCGTGTTCGCAAAGATTCCTCTTCTTGGCCCGTATCATAATTCCTCTTCGCGATACGTTCGCCGTTTTCTCTCGAATTCTCATGTTCTCGCTGTTCAAACCGTGCATAACAAAGTGGCTAGCAAGTCTTTCCCACCGCAGGAAATTTTAATAATTCTCCGTCTGCAGAGTTTCTGTGAAATCGATGCCCGAGACTTCGCGTGATTTCTCCGAGTTGTTGCAACTGCGAGGATCTCAACGGGGGAAGGAGTTAATTACGCGACATCTTTGTTCGTTCTCGAGCCTCGAAATATCGCGGTCTTTTCGCGAAGCGACGAAACTATGCCAAGTAGTTTTCACCCGACGCCTGAAAGCAGTCGTTCCTCGCCGAAGTTGCGAGGAAAGATCGCCGACTGCGAGGATGCCGAAATAATTAGCTGCGCCGATTCATTTAAATAATTCTCACTGTCTGCGCGCGCTCGGCGTTGCGTGTTCTCCAAGCGCTCGAGAGCCCATTGTTACCGGACGCGCAGAGAAAGCACACGGTGATTATTGTACCGCGAGTGATTAACGTTCCAGCTCGCTATTCCGCCGCGAACGTTGGACTTTTGAGCCATGTGAAACGAGATCCTGGTCCAGAGTTGGGAATTTCATTCGGAAGCTCTGGATTCGTGGGAATAAGAAGAAATACCTTCGGCGCGAAGGAGGTCAACTCCGTTAGCCGATGGTTCATTTGTTTTTGTTTCTGGGAATAAATGTGGAATTTTCATTCTTCCTTCCGAATACAATTTCCTCGAACAGAACAAGTCGGAGCATCGACGCAGAGTTAAATAAATTTGATCACGAACAAAGGATGAAAATTGCAGGGAAAGCAATCGAGACTTTCAAGGAACAAGCTGCGCAAATAAAGCAGCGTAAACACCATTGTCGCGTGTACCCAGATTCTCAGAAGACTAACGTTCGTGTTGGGAGTCCTTAGACCCGATAAAGTTGTAATCCTTCCGCTGAAATTCGCGATGTTTATGGATCGAATTAACGAAGCCTGAACAAACATAGCGGGTGGACACGTTGTTCAGCTGTATATTTAGCGAACTATGGAAGGATCGAATGCTATTCCTCTATTGATACAAGTTGAGTTTCCTTGATCGTAATCGTCCTTAAGCATTCTTAAATTTCGTAGGGAAATGTGCGAACGGTATCAGAGACTGGAGGGTCGGGAATGGGAAAGGATTAGGTAACCGTACACGTTAAAAAGCTCATCGACAAACGGCGATACGGAAGTGCGAAGAAAAAGTCGGGGTTTCCTCGGGGAAAGCTAGAAACTCGATACTCCGGGGAGTATCGATCCACCGTGTGATTCTGCTCGACTTAAAAACATTATACCGTGGGCAATGTTCGTTGATATTCGATTAAGGAGTCTTAACTACCCCGATCCCTTGAGAAACAGGTCAATTTTCGGAATGTTTCAATGTATCTCTATTCTTCTGGAATTCGGGACGACCAGATTCTCGTTAGCTCTTCTCGATATCGTTCAGACCTTCTTTTTTTTTTGTTATTTTTTCTAAAAACTCTCGATTCGCGGGCGCTCTGTTTACTCGATCAGCTCCGCGCGTATTCGTCATCGTTTGGCGGCGGCCCAACTAAGCCAGCCACTGCCAAGGAATCCTGGCCAGATTCCCTTTGGATATTCTCGACTTTTTAACCCGCGGAATTTCCTCCTCGCGACACCGTCGTCTTCGTTTTCCCCTCGATCGAATTTCTCGCCGCTTTCCCCGCCCTCCTCGCCGTGTCCCGGATTGCAGAAATGGGCAAAATCCAGATGGAACAGCAATAACTGGATTTCGCGTTGTTCTATGGCGCAGGAATAACCAGGACAGTTCTTTTAATCGTTCTATAGACTTCCGGTTTCGTTCTGCTACAAGAAGATGGCCTCCTGCCGCAGTCGATGATGTCTCCTCTGAAAATTGTGGCTGGAAGAATCGTTTTACCCGATTAATTCTAAAGAGTTCGATTTGATCCAATTTGCGGGCGAATTCTAATTCCGTTGGTAACGGTAAACGCTTCACGCCGTGGAAGGTACAACCTTGTTCCACGGTTACGGAAGCACGGCCACGCGAGAATTCGTAAAAGTGCGAAACGACGAGGAGAACACGACCCGTCCCGTTACGCCAGCAAATTAAAAATGGATTTCGCCGCGGATCCGACCTCCTACCTCGTCGAAACGAGTGGATTCGAAGATTCGGGGCTTCCGTGATCACCTGGGCTCGCATAATTGGCGGAGAGACCTCCCAGCACTCGAGACCTTTGGTTGACTGGGTCGAGTGGCTCCATCATGCTCTGCAATTTTTTTACTCAAACCGGTGATATCCTCTCGGTTACTCTGGACTATGGAAATATACAATTGGCAAAATGGTATTTAGAATTGTAGATCGGTGACTGCATCTATTAATAATCAGCATTTTGAAAGTCAACATTTTGTGGACTTTGTGCATATACGACGATTAATATCTCATGAATTAATATAAGTAATATAACATTGCCGTTTTATGTTAAACAAATGCACATATTCTGCATACGTTTCCATATTCACATCCTCGCTGATGAATATTAAATTCATCGTACACTACATCTGCAATCATGAATCGTAGAATCGTCTAATGAAAATACCCAATAAAGTCAGTCGATCAATTTGGGGCATCGCGTCGACTCGCCAGAATTCTTGAAGCCGAACTGGTTTAATTCGACCCTGACGAGGTCCAGTCGCAACACCGACGGGAACAATGGTCCCCAAATACCGTCAGGCATGATTTAGATTCGCGGTTCTCGAATAGAGACGGTTCAAGTTCCCTGGCGTGCGCCTCGTTTCATTAATAAGAGCCTTCTGACTCGTGTGAATCGCTCCGGCGTTCCCTCGAGCTGTGAAAACGTGGGCGTATTGATATCGGAACGCGCAGGATGATGTCTCGCGTCGTCGTTAAACGAGAACGGTTAATTACAGGCTAATCGGCGACGAGATCGTTTTCTCGTGCGCGGTGGAAACACTCGCGGCGATGGAAACGCGAGAAAGTGAAGTTCCGGTCGCGAAAACTCGATCGAGCTTGCGTTACGGTCCTTGTTGCTTTCAGGAAAGCTATCAATTATCCCCAGTGACAGAGTGACGATATCGCGAATTTTTGGTTTTGTTTCTTCGCTCGGTTTCTTCTCCAGACTTTCTAAAATGTATCGAACGCCCGTCCTGTTGATTCCACGGAACGCGGCGCGCCGATGATAAGAAATCAGCCCACTTAAGCTTCGATTTAACGGATTTAGAATTTAATTTATGGAATTGTACGGTCCTACTTTGGCAAAGATAGGGAAAGTTCTTATCTAAGTGGAAATTTTACGAGTTTCCAAATAGACAATTAGGGTTCTTACAAAATTTGAATTTAAATGGCTCGATTTTAATAAAAACACCAACGAATACGACGCATTTGCGAGCGTTTCATTGCATCCAGCGGCAACTTTCGACCCGCCTCGCGTATTTGATTCGTTAGAAAATCTGACCGTTCGAGCAACTTTCAAAAATCGACGAGCCTCGGAGCTATGTTTACCGCATTTTTCGCGTTTCGTAACAGCTAACGGGTAACCACGCGAGGTCCATCAGAAAGCGCTTAGACGGTCAGAAGTTCGTACGATAAAATATATAGCGGTTCGCGGCGCGTGCAGCGTGAAAAATGACGAGGAAATCGTTCTCAACATCTGTGTTCCTGGTTTCCAGGTTACTCACAAAGTGACGAGTCAGGTGATGGTCCTGAAGATGAACCAGCTGCCGGCGAACAGACCGAACATGCTGAAGGAGGTGCAGCTGATGAACAAGCTCAGCCATCCGAACATACTCAGGTGAGTCGAATCGAAATCCGGTTCACTTTTACGCCGGAGAAACTCAACGAGGGTGATCCACGGGGATCGCAGCACGTGCCGAATTTCCTCGTCGATCTTCCAAGCGCTGACTGAGTTCGGTCGACGTGCGAACAGTCACGTGTACCGTTCGCACGTTACTTTCTTTTTCTGAAAAAGAATATTTTAGATTAGCACTTTGGCAAGTTTGATTATTTTCGAGGGATGTCTCTCGATTAAATCAAAGTGGAAAAAGTATCAAAAGTAGAAGTATTCGATAGTTGATGAACCCATCGTTATTTCGTAACATTTCGATCATTAAAAACGAATCTATTTACGGGCGAACATCTGCTATGTTTAAAGGCAGTCGTTATGCTATTAATAGATGCATCTTTGTAATAAGCTGTTGCTATAATAGAACTTGTATCGAATCGTGTCGCGCATTGACTAGCATAACGTGTCATTCATTGATCTAGCGCTTGAACGCGATACACTTGCAAGCGGCCAGTAATCCCCGCGGTTATGGAGTTGCAATTTGCGGAGCGCGCGCTCCAACATAGTTACAATAAAGTGGTACATTCTAACGGTTTACAAAATCGGTTTACGAACAATTTACTAATTGTGAATTCGTGTTTCGCGACAATTACCCAGCAGGCGCTCCGTTACTTAATTGAGGTTTCGTGTGCTGTCTTACAAAAATAAACATCGCTGGAACAAATTATTTCAGATGCCCTGGCACAGTTCCTCTTTCTCCGCTAATAACCACAGCGTTACATTTTTCCTTTTTGCCCTACTAACTTTGGACATTTTATTCTGTACATTGGAAAATCCGCTTTCATCGAGTATTCTAGTATCGTCCGTTTGTCCTGATTTCATCGTGTGGATTTCAATTTACGGAAAATGATCGTTTTGCGAAAAACCTCGTTCTGCGATTCGAATTAAAGACTGAAAGAGGCGAACGCAGCGGAGGGACGCTCGCTTGTTGGAATCGAGAAGGATCTCGCATAGTCAAACTGTTTTGGCGCGAAAGTGGCCCCGGTCACTCGCGAGCCGAGTGTTCCGTTCAGGTTGACGCAACTCGGGTCTCGGCCGGACGTCGAGGCTAATGCCAAAAGATTCCACGGTTCGCGAGTTACGAGATATGACATAACGGCGAACAGCGTGTCGTAGAGCCGCTGCGATGCTCTCGACTAGACGCGTCGCATCCGCGGCGACAACGCATTCCAACGATATAAACGGCTTGGCCCAGATTCGGCTGTGTGTGCGTGTGTTTATCCCGCAGCGACTAGCGGGATCTTATTTCTGGCATTTCTCTCGTTGAAGGCTGCGAAAACCGTGGACGACAGGCGTCGCTCGAGTGAGTCAGATCATTGGAAAAAAACGGATCGTCGGATGCGTGATATGCGCCCCAAAGTCCCTAAGTTCGAATGGAAAAGGATCGAGTGGGTCGTTTTATTAGAAGTTGCTCAAAGTTTGTCGTGGTTGCAGGAGGTCCTCGATTGTTGCAGGAAATTCGACTAGAGATTCTTGCAACTGTCGAGGCAAGAACACATCCTTGCTAGGGGTGGTTAGAGGCCATCCACTTGTCGACACCATGCAACAATCAATGTATACAATGGAAAGAAACCAGCCCTCTTCGATGCCTCTGTTTCTAGAAAGAAAGTCGTAAAACTCGTGCCTCGTCGATGGATTCCGTAACTGTTGAATCGATCCCCCGCGCCAGCTGTGCCCGGCCGGTTTCGGGGAATATGGATGAATGAAATCGGTCGATACTCTCGAAATACCATCCCCTTTCGGTGCAGAGATTTACTACGAATGGTATTCTCGCTTCAATCGATGGCCCTCTTCGTCGAAATTTGGCTCGGGCCAGGAACGTGCCAGCGAATAATTGGCTCGTCTAGTGGATTCGCAGCAGGGCTATTTTACTTTCCTTATTTTTCCGGAGTTATGCTCGAGAACGTTCCTGCAAAAAAGTCTTGTTCTTCAACGAATCTCGACGCTCCGATGCACAATTCTCTTGAAGCTAGATATCCAGACCGGAGTTAGCCTATCCGTTTGGTTAAACATTAGATCAGACGTTTACGTCGTAAAGTCACGTTTGATAGTTCCGACGATAAATCAACATCCAAACGCCTGTTTTGTTGTTGGGAGCGTCGGTTCGTTGACTCCGCGTTCGACAGGGTCTTAAAAACTATCGGTATTCGAAGCGTTCTTAATATTGGCCGCGTTTCCACGCTGCGGGGATCATCAATGATCCCTGAAGATATAAATACGTTACTCTTAGCCAGCGATGCACAAAGGCACAGGTCTGGCCCGCGAGCCAATACTTTCATCGCGTTTATTTGTCAAGTGTAATTTATACATTGCATTCCGCGCGATACTTGTAACTCATCGTTACGGATCCGACGGACAAATTTTGCTTATCTCTCGAAACTTTAGGAATCCGTTGTTGAAACGCAAACAAATTCTCGATGAAATCGAGACTCGTCGTTATCGCTACGCCGTTACGAGTAACCTTGGAGTGATTTCGAGAAAGAGTAACAAGAAAGTGATTTGTTTCGCTTTATCAGATTTAAAATAAAAAATATCAACGCGGAGTCCCGTGGCGTTGTCTCGTATCTCTCACCAGTTTAGCAAGCGTTTCATGCCACGCTTATCTCGATACACCCTGTACCGTATATCGATAGTAGGAAATACAATACCAGCGTGATATGATAATATTTATTGTTTGTCGTGGCAAGAATTGCATATATCTTATCTCGGCATTTAGGAAGTATCAACCTCGATCCACGTTGTTTCGCTGAAACACTAGCCGACGGCTGTTTCGCGATTAAATCGATAGTGGCATGAAATGCTTCCTCGACAAAGAAGTACTGCGCTTGCACGAAAGAGCAGACCAAAGGCGAACGGGTTTGCTACTCGCCACGGATGGCTATGATCATTTTTAGATAAATATCGTTGTTGAAACGTGGAAAGCGGACTTTAATACCTCGATGCGTCGAAGAGATTGAAACAAAACAGCGAATATCATCTACATACTATAGATTCTTTAATTCATTCCAAGGTACAAACAAATTCCTAACTAATTTACGAATCAAGAAACAAACTTTTTTGTTAACGTAGCAAGTGAGTTCGCTCCCTAAAAGTTTCATCTAACGAACGTGAAATTTGATTCTCCAGTACCGAATTGTCTTTCGTAGCATGATTAGAAAGACGGCGTGCGAATTTCGCGATGTCGACGGTCGCACGATCCTAACGCCTACGTAGTTACCGATCGCTTTATCTAGGATATCGCGATAACCGCGAGATAAAGTCGAATTGGTCGGTAATTCGTCGTGGAACGTGTCTGCGTGCTGATTATTAAGATATCGCTTCAATTGTTGACGTCCGGTTGTTGCCGCGATGAATTTGATACGCGCCTCAATAACATCCTGTGAACTTTTGCGTTACCCGTTGGCGCGACAAACTTTTGCGGGGGAAAAACTAAAATCTCAGATAAGCCTATCAACCGTCAGTTTTGTTTGTAAAGGTATAGACACTTGAGCATAAACAAAAATGTTTGAACGAAGGAAGGGATACTTCTCATAGACAAACTTGGATATGAAAAGCGATACAGTTGGCTCCTTCGGCAGCCATTTCGTTGAGAGTATCTCCCGATACGTTTTTCTCGTATTATCGCAAGATACCGGAATTCGATAAGCTTGCAGCGTCTTATACTTCGCTACGTGCTCAATCTGATCTATCGGAGATAGCGAAGTTGCGACAGATATCTTGTAAAGTTGGTGTACGATGTCCGAAGTACGTGTTGGCTCACGTGGCTTAATCCGCTTCGATAACTCTGTAAATGAAAAAGACAAATCCCCGCGAGGGGATTTCTAGAAGTCGATGGCGAGTCCTCGATCCGTCAGCTTTCGTCGCAATCGGTAGATAACAGGACGCGGTCGCATAAATTACCAGCGATCCTGGACCCAACTACGAGATAACGTAGTCTGCGGGAGCGGACAGTTTACAAATGAAGACACAACGGTTAACAATAAGTCTGGCGTTAATTGGCGCTTATCGCGACACCAGCTAGTCACGTTAGCGGTATGACATTCTAGCAGAGTCGACCTAAACGAACCTCAACTTTGCCCCCATACTCGAAGCCACCTGCGGAGCTCTATCTAATCTCTGGCTAGAATCGCTGAGCCGACACACAGGCTTTCCTGTTGAGCATCGATTCTATCGCGTCCCCGTGAAACTAAAACGCTACAGACTCGCGCAATTACTCGCCTCTGCTGACAACACGTAGATGAATAGCGAGATAGATCTCGCGCCAGAGATCATCGTCTTAGCTCTCGGCTAACGCAAGATGAAACAGGCAACGACGCGGAATCGAACGCTAAGTGAATCTAAATAACAAAATTGGATGGTTATCTTTGTCGAAGAACAACAAAATTCAATCAAATACTCCGATAACGATGAAGGATAATTTTCAGAATATTCGCAGACTAGTTTTCAGGGTGAATATTCAGTGTCGCCAAATGTTTTCCAAAGAAAGATCGACCCGTGGTGAAATTGAGTAACGGTGGGTGAAGCCAATTAAAACTAACGAGAGGAAAACATCGTTTCTGAACAGAAGCTCTTTCGACGCCTTCTAACCGATCCGAATTTTCCGGTTGCTCGATCGTCAAACACACAGAGGGTCGAAGGTCTATCTCCAGCGACCATTCCCCTGGATCGAAGCTTCGTTAGAAGCTCGTTGGATGTCAATAGAGCATCGTGTCGAATCGATACCCAGCCCCCTTAATCCTCTTATCCTCGCGTGGACACGAAGAAATAAACTGCGCCACGGTCTGCGATCGTTGTTGCGAGAAAAATTGCTCGCATTTTCCCTGGGAAAGCTGATTCTCGGAAATGCTCATCAGCGGCACACTTTTTTGAATAATTGCAGTTTCTTGCGGTGACTTGGTCTTTTATTTTAAAATCTATGATCTGCGAGTTAACCAGTGGCACGATACGTTATTGTTGCAGATACACGTGATCTAGTAATGAAATATAAAAGTAAAAGTAAGGGAAAACGTTGATATACATATAAAGGAAGAGAAAGGCGGGAGAAAACATGGAAGAGTAAAATTGAATTAATAATAGGCTCGACGAACGAGAGAAACCAAGAATTATCATCGAGTCAAGGCACTAACGAATTCTATGCGTGGTCTGTTATTTAAGAAAAACTAATGTCGGATCGAACAAGGCCTGGAATATGATAATTAACGCGAAGTAATTCACCCAACAATGCTGGTTTGAAACCCTGCCCAAACAGCAAAGTTCAAGAGTTGCATCAACGTTTCCAGGTTTCGATATTCGGAGTCACGTTTCGCACGAGTGGTCGAGCTACCATTCTAGAAACTGTTTACACGCGGTTTCCACTCGGTCCCAAAAAGTTAAGCTTCGAGTGGCTCCCAACTGGGGATGCACTAACGATGATGCATCGTCCGCGTTCGACGTGTTTCTATACGCGAGTGAACGAAACAAATGTCAAGCCTCGCCGCTAATCTATTTATAGCCAGGTAGATTCATTCGTTTCGAAACGAAGAACTCGCTGAAAAGCATCGTACCTATTCCTGTCTAAACGCGCCGGCGGATATTGTCAGAAACCACGGCAGATCGTTCGATACCGGCCCCGGCGCACAAATATCTTGGCCGAACGCATTGTCCAGCAAGCTTTCAGTGGCTTGGACAACGAGAGACAATCGTTGACCCCGCTGCTCGTCCCCGTGTTTCATATCATAGCCACTTTTTTTTTTATTTTATTCGCCGTCCTTTTGTTCCCCGACTCGCGTCGAGCCATTCTGGGTCGAAGACCTTCGTCCTGCGATTGTCCTCGGATGGAACACGAAACAACTCTCGTGGGAGGTGGTCTGTCTCGCCAATTTCCTAAAAAACTCGGTTTATACGAAATTATTTTATATTTTAACGAAGGCAGTGTTTAACGGAAGGGAGTGAGGGGCATATAATTAATTTATGCAATTGTACTCTGTAAAGTAAAAGTTAGCTGTCGAAGAAAGCAAAGTAACTTGTAAGTGACCTAGAAATGGGGTCAGTTGAGACCCCTACAAGTACTCCTCGGGTTAAGATGCCCCGACGAGCATTTTTCTCAGTCGAGAGCTGTTCGCACAGGTGTGCGCGAAGCCTCAAAAACGATTTACCCATTCTGGGTCGAAGACCTTCGTCCCGCGGCTGTCCATGGCCGGAACACGAAGGTCGCAGGCCTTTATAGGGAAAGATGAGTAACGAGCGCAGCAACTTCGCGCTTCGTGCGTGGATTGGCAAAGAGAGCCGTGGCCGCCACTCGCTGGGTAATTAAACCTCGCTCTCCGCGCGTCAGAAAACTTCGCCTTTAGCGCGTCGAAGCGTTCCATTCGCCGATGGTTCTCCGTGTAAGGACGGACGAAGGTGGCAACGTTCGACCGTCGATGGATGATACACGTTTCTCGAAAAATGCAAGCGAATTGGATCAATGGAGTCTCCTAGTTGTTATTATTCACCTTTAATCCAATAGTTGGGATTTCTAGACGCTAAAAACTAGAGCTATCTTTCTTCCTAAAGCCTTGCAACCTCTGACCATCGAATCAGGAACACCTGAAATTGGTCTTCACCCCTTCGCAAAAAAATTCAGGTCGAATACCTTCAGCACTGTATCTAGAGAAAACTGTATCTAGAGATTCTCGAATCTATGAGAATCGACCTCGCTTAGATTTCAACAGGACATAGTACTCGCACCTATTGCGTTACCTCGGCAGCATGCAGGTAGCATCAAGCTAGAAATTCAAGATACGCTCCTTTAAAGGGGATTTCAGCCTCTTTCCTCGATTACGCGAAGCATCTGCAATTCAGGCTCGTAATAGGGCTTGTGGAACAGGGCCAGGAGGAGAAGCAGATCTTGCAATCGACCGGGTCACAAGAGCGGAAATTACAGTAATAACTACAATGTTAATAATTGCACGCCGAAGAAAATAGCACGCATTATGCCTGGAGATTGTGGAATAATAGTGTAAACGGCCCTCTAGTCGAGGAGCACCGTTTCCCATAAGTATAGATCCTCCGTCCCCCTTCCCAGGCGACGTTCCCGCGATTCTCAGCTCAACCCTCGGTTCTGTCCCTTTCGTAGAATGCTAAATAAACCTTGAGATACGTATCACTTTAAATAAATTCAAAACTCCGTTATTCACCTACAATCGAAGATCAACAGAGCCCGTTCGATCTGTTTCAGGTTCATGGGAGTCTGCGTGCACGAAGGTCAGCTCCACGCCCTAACGGAGTACATAAACGGCGGCAGCCTGGAGCAGCTGATCATGTCGAGGCACACGCCGCTTCCTCACCTGATCAGGATGAACCTAGCGCGGGATGTGGCGCGTGGCATGGCCTACCTTCATAGCCGCGGTCTCTTTCATCGCGATCTGACGTCGAAGAACGTTCTTATCAAGAAGGACGAGATCACGTCGGATATGATGGCCGTGGTAGGCGACTTTGGGCTGGCGGCGAAGATCCCCGATCCCAGCTCGGGGTACAGGCTCAGCACCGTTGGCAGCCCCTACTGGATGTCGCCGGAATGCTTGAAGGGTCAGTGGTACGATCACAGGTCGGACGTTTTTTCGTTCGGGATCGTGGTTTGCGAGCTGATCGGCCGCGTGCCCGCCGATCCGGACGTTCTGCCACGGTCAGATAACTTTGGCCTCGATTACCTGGCCGTGGCAGAGATCTGCGCCGCGGCCGATCCACCGCCAGCCTTCTTGCAACTCGCCTTCTACTGCTGCACGGTGAGTACCACGCGCTTGGCATTTTCATTTCCGATTTTTATCCTGTACCGATGATTTTGTTTGCAAGTTCTTCAGTCCAAATTTCTGAAATTTACTAACGGTTCCCATCCTAAAATCGCGCATTGGCAACACTCGCGAACGCGCCGGAGACGTATCGTTGACGGTAGTATTTTATAAACGTTACGAAATGCGAGTGAGATCATCTCTTGCATCAAGTTTCACGCGACGCAGAAAATGGTCCGCTGTAAACATGCCACTGCAGTGTCTTCTGTGTACATAGTTCCAAGAGCACCAGGACGACATCGTATAACAAATCGATCATCGATCGTATTCTATCAGCGTCAGTCGTTTGATCGAGTCGCTTCCTCCTCTGATTTCAGTACGAGCCAAAGTCCAGACCAACCTTCCCGGAGATCATGTCCACTCTGGACGGGATGATCGCCAATTACGAGGACGACTCTAAGAGCAGTATCGGGAAACGTCAGTCGGTGGATCCAGCCCTGATGTCCAGCATGGACGAGATCACGCGCGAGGGACGATCCATGAAGCGCAAGACCTCTCGGCTGAGGAGCCAGTCGGCGGACGCGAGAGGCTGCGACAACGCGACGCCTTCCGATAAGGCGAGATGTCACTCCGCGAGAAGAGTCGCGGAGCTCGCCAGCAGAAGGGACCCGCATTACAGGCCCATGACGGCGAATCCGTTTCACGCGCTCGGTGGCGTCAAGAAGATCCTCGGCGACTTGTTTTCCAGCTGCCTGGAGCTGCCGTCTCTGGAGGACGTCAGGCCGAGCGTCACCGATGCCATCGCCAAGTTCAAGCCCGCGCAGAACGACAGTATCGCGAAGATCTTGGACAGGAAGAAGCCGAACTCGGAGCCCAGCAGCCCGACCGCCAGAAAGAAGTGGGAGAGAAAGGTACGGATTGACTTTCGATCCGATTTCGCGATATCGGTTAGGCGATGCTTGAGATAACGATTGCTAGTTGGCGTGGAGAAATGGCAGGTCGTTTCGTAGGAGTTGATATCGATGAGTCAACCAAAGGAGTATTTCTGGTTATTTCCAGGTGGCTACGAAGGTGGGGGCGGCGAGTCTGTTCACCCATCCGCTGTTCCGGGACGGTTGGGAGCCAAGGAGACGGGGCAGCTGCGAGTCAGGGTTTTGGAGCTGCGTAGGGGAGGATCTCAGTCCTGAGCCCCCCAACCGCAGGCACACTTCGACTCTCAGCAGTTCCGCTGCTAGCAGTCTGTTCCTGTTGGACGATCACAGGACCAGCTCCATATATACCGACTCGTCCGAGGACATAGCGAGCCTAGGTGGCGGTGACTCCTGCTGGGAGGATAGGTTAAGCGGCTTCGGGTCTTCCAGTAAAACCATTTCCAAAATCGTCGAGTACTTCGAGAGGAAGCAAGCTGGCAGCTTGAGACTTGCCGATCACGATGCCGGTTCCAGCAGGCTGACTCTGTTGAAGGCGAGCTTGGAAGGTCCGGTTCCTCTTTGCAGTATCTCAGCCGCGCAGAGGTTGGTCGTCTGCGAGGGTGCTGTGCGCAGCAAGCTGCCTCTTTTCGACAAGAAGTGATACGCCTTGCTCGCGAATCGTAGAGTTCGTCCCTTAGGGTTTCTCGGCTTTCTGTCGGTATTCGTGATCCACGCTGATACGCCTACGCGGAGAAACTCTTCGACGTATAGTCGATGGAACAAATATAGCAATCTCGCTAAAGCTGCTGGCTGCCAAAACGGTAGCGCCTTCGACTGCAGAGTGCCAAGAATTCAAGGTCGGCCTGGAGGAATCTTTCTCGAACGCTAGAACTTTTCGAGACAGGGATTCGGATAATAAACTGAGTCATTCTCGGTAACTGGTAATTTGGATGCGAATCAACGCGAGATTTTCAAATTTCGGTTGGGTATATTTTTACAACCAGGATATTACGGGACTCTTAGAGATGAATACGAACGCTGTATAAAACAAACCTTTTCGAGAAATAACAATTCGTTGCGACCGCAAAAGCGGAGCGCATCAAACAGTTCACAGTATGCCAAATCGTCTGAAAATTGCTTACTAAAATGCTAATTACGTCTAGTATCCACCGCGCAAGTACAAATATTATTGCGACTGTTAATAGTTTATTTAAATTTCCGTTTCCGTTGCATCGAACTGTTATTTTTCATAAAAGAGTTTATCTATAAGAATCCTGCGACAAACCGAAAAGGATAACAGTCTGCAGTCATCGATCGAAAGACTAGAAATACTTCCGTGACTCATGGCGAGTCACCGCAAAAGGTTTACGTCGGTATCGAGAATCTTGAAAGCAGCTGCAGTCCCGGAAGTTCTCTAAAGTTCTACGAGGACGCATCGAGCAGACTTGCCGCGCGAAACGGCCGAACACAAACGGAATCGAGGCGCGACTATACTTTCATCGAACTTCACCACCGAGCAGACCTCGAAGTAGACTCGGAACTGACCACTTTGTCCGCCATCGAACGAAACTAATTCGGCTCGAGTTCGGTGAAACTATAGTCCGGACACGAATTTAGCAGGCGCGCTTCACTCTAAAATCTAGTAACCCGACTGTGATGTTTCTTGATAATCTACATACATTATTGATCCGTACGACTACGTTCGATGAAGCTGTCGACTCTAGTTCGCCGTTTCGCGTGCAACCTTTGAAAAAAAAATTGTCGGTACTCGATGGAACGGATACTAATCGAATGGAACAAGATGAAAGAACGCGTCGATGTAAGAGAAATGGAACGTTCCGCGAGTTCGTTCCGAGTACTTGAGATTCTTCCAAGGCCAACGTATTTCCCTAAGATGTACAATGTTTTCGAGAGAACAGTTCCGAGCTCCAAGGGATCGAAGAAAGCAATAGACGTTTCGTTTCGTGACTGCGGCAATCGTAATGCCAGTAGAAACGCTGCTCATGTTCTTACCTTTCGCGCAGTGCCTCGCAGTTCCTAGTTAGCCACCTCCGTCCTTTATCCACGTTAACCGACTTTTTACCGACCGCTATGACGACGATAGAAGTAGAGACGCGAATTTACCCAGTTGTAAACAACAGCTACGTTCGTGAACGGTTTAAGAACGTTGCGTACCTCCATCGAATTCGTTTCACCCTTGGTTCAACGTTGTACATCGCTACCTTTGGCGCCAAATATTGGAGTTAACATTGGTGGATGCGTTGCTCCTGCGAGAGAGACGCGGATGTCGACTCGGACACCTGAGAACAAGCACGATGTACAGGAGAAAACGGCAGAAGTAAACCGGAAGTGTGAAATAATATTTTTTTACGAAAACATTTTATTCCGTGCTTTGGACATGGCGAGGGAGTTCGAGCTGTTCCCTTTCTACCGCAACTTTCTTTTTCCAGGACGATCAGCTACTTTGCATCTTCTTTTGTATAGTAACGTCGTGCTTGTTCGCGAGACACGAGAGTTCATCAGGGCCTAGACGATCGTTTTTATTACATTTCTGATCGAGCCGAAGGATACACTTCCCCCAGCTGGCGACGCCTCGACGCGAAGGTCGGGCGTCGCGAGCCTCTTAGAATAGTACTCAAGACGAGAGAAGGAGACATAGTATATTTTGTTGACAGAGATGACACCCGAGTGTCCTGAATATTTTTGTTGACGTGTAAAAAAATCGGGACGATGATGGTCCACTTCGAGAGAGGGTGAAAAAGGGAGAGAGAGCAAATGAAACTGATCTAGTCAGTGTATTATCGTGGCGGCCTTATCTTTTGTACGTCGTAGCGCTAATAACTTAAGTGTTCCACGGAAAGCGAACGAAGCGTGAGTGAGCGAGAGAGGACCGCTGTGGTCGTTGATTGGGACACGTTATCGGAGATGACAAAATGAAACTCGGAATGTACATGGTGATTTGTGAGTGCGAAAGCGGTGTGCATGTTTAGAAGCGTACGAAGAACGAGTCGTGTCCTTCGATTGGTTCCTCGAGATCGTGCCTCTTCCGACGCAGGTTTTCACGTGCATAGAAGGGTGAAATCGATGCGACACGCACAGGACGTATTGCTTTTTAGTTACGCCTGTGTTACGCGAGTACAGTATTCGTTAAATGGCCCCTGGCAATTCGTCTTCCTGATCCCGTGTTTTCCGCGATTCTGTTCGTTTCAACGAGGGATATTAACCCTCTACTTCGCAATGCACCCAGATGATTCAACGAGGAGGTTCAACGAGACCATTTCACTTAAATGTTTCCTTTCTGCACGATTCAATTTTATTTATTTAATCCGACATACACACTGATATGGAGGGAAGTGTTTTTTTTTACGCTAATTTATGGTATAAATAAACAAGATTCTTTTAACAGATTCGTGCAGTAGAGGGTTAAGTCATCCTCGATCCGACATCGAGAGCAAAGGTTCCTTTAATTTCCGAATCTTTTGCGTATGCTTCCAAGAGGATACTGTGCCAGCGTAGCAGATCGAGTCTTGAGGATCTTGGGTAGCTACTAATTCGCGCGACAGTGTAAATCGTCTCGTCGCCCTGGTTGCGGGACGAGTCGAACCAAATTTCTACTAGAATAATAGGCCACACTATACCTTTTTACTTGTCAGAGTTCGTTCACGGGTTCTACTTGATAAGACTGCGTGTTTGTTAAATATGTACGTAAGTAGTAAGTTCTTGATCATTCGCAGTCCCTTCTTCCTTGCCTAACGGAATGGCACCGTCGACCAGAAGAGCCAAGATTTTCTTTTCTCGCCTCCCCACCGAATCGATGCAACAGTAATCCACCAGCGGTTTAAGATATTCGAACAGAAGATTCCGCTTCCACCCCCTCATCGTAGAAGATTTAATTTTCTTTTCTTAGGAGTACCTGATGGAAAAAGCTAATCCTCCGGAATGTATCTTTTTACCGTTTTTCGAGGCGAAGGGTAGCTTCTGCATCGTGGTGGGCTATTTCGAGAACGATGCGTTCTGTTTCGACGCGTCAATCGGTACCTGAAGAAACGTAGAAGTAAGGACTGCGAATCGCTTTTATTTTTAATAGTCGCGGACATATCAGGAGTGGGCATATCCTGAAAACGGTTTGTTGCTGGTGAGTGATGATCGACGAGTGAGGAATGAGAGACAGCGAGAAAGAAAGGTAATATGAATGAGAGAGAAAGGTAATATTACACTGAAAGATTGACACCGAGAACATGAATGTTGCGGAGAGTAAATGATTTTTAAAGTACATCGGGCTCGCGAGACCGAGAGGCGCATTTTTTCTTCTTAAAGAGGGTTATTTATTTTAAGTAAAAAAAAAAAAAACAGGTATACTGTAGATAGACACACTTAGAAGTCCACTTAAATCGTCTCTTCCAATACTTCGTTTCATTTCTTCTTCTTTTTTTTTTCTAGCTGTACATATATTATATTATTACGTGAAAAAAAAAACTATAATACTATTTCAAGCGAAACGTTTCGCGATTTCCAAAAATCGGGTCGTTATATATATACACACACTCACAAAGGGTCAAACAACAGCATGGATCTTCGCTCTTACGGTCGTCCTGTCGGACACAAACAAAATAATAAAAAAGGGAAAATCGCGATTGGGGGTAATAGAGATGACGATGGTACTGAGGATAATAATAATTCTAATACTTAAGAATTAATATAACCAATGTGAAAAACAGATTTCAGCGAAGCTATATTATATTATATATATATATATATATATATTGTAAAAAAATTCCTATATACAAGAATAAAGTTAAGGCTCCAATTTTTACCAAAACAAAACATCTTTACAGCCTTTTCAACGTCCTCGTGATGCAATTTCCACGGAAATCTAACAACTAATCAACGTTTGTAAACAAACAATGCGGAACAATGATCGAGGGAACGTAACGATTGACTTTGCTCGCGGTTTTAATCAGTCAGCTTGATCCCAGTCTACCTTAAATAAAGAAACGTCAGTATTATTATCAATATTCCACATACTGATAATAATAACAATATAATACTGATAATAATAACAATAATAACTACATACTGATAATAATAATGACGTTATTATTATTACTATCATCGTTTACGTAGAATCTGATCCGAGCAACCGATCAACTATGAGTGGCAATTATCGAACGATAAATACAATCAACTAAGTTTCAAATCACAACAAACATCTTAGACAACAATTCCACGAATTCAATCGCAGCGTTCACTTTCAAATATTATTTTCTCATCGTCCTCAACGCTCCCTGTCGATGGAGAAACGAGGCCTTCCCAAATCCTCTTCCGGTAACAGAGGTATGTACCTAGTTCTGGGATCTTTCTTTCTCTCGTAGGCGTAAGGGAAGACCATGCTTCTCCTAGTGGAGCTTCTCGTTTCCTTTTCGGGTTCCTTCGGTCTGGGGATTCTCTGAATATTCGAGCGGGTCGATACGCTAGGACGAGGTTCCGTAGCGACCTCAGGGCTCGTCGACGACGACTCCCTGGTGTCTTCAGCGGTCAGAGGTATATACTTCCTCTCCTCTTTCACCAGAGTAACGGCGTCCCTCGAATCACTCTCGTTGCTCTTCGTTATTTCAGGTTCCTCTTGAGCTTGGACGGTGTCCATCTTGCCAACCGTGGTAGCGCTAGCTTTGCCGGAGGTATTACGCTCAGGATCCTCGTCCTTCGTCGTGACTGGCACCCAGTCGTCTACCTCCGGCCCGAAGCTACTGCTTTCTAAATTTTCATACCTCTGCGTTGACCAATTGTAATTCGTGTTCTCCCAGCTGAGGGATCTGGACACGTTGAAATGTCTCCTGGAGACAACGTTGAAAGACGCGGACGGTCCTATAGGGATCCATTCCTCGTTTTCCTGACTCCCATCCAGCCTTCGAATCCCCGACTCCGACGAATTTGACCTAGCTTTCTCTGGAGTGACATCCTCGACTGTCGCTGGCACCTCCGCCGACGCGTCCTCGAAAGGACCCTCGTTGGAGGCTGCTATATTGGACACGGATTCCGTGTTACTGTTCAGCTGATCTTGATTCGCTTCCACGTCTCGATTATCCTCGGCAGATATCTCGCCCAACCGCGGAAAGTACTTGGGTTCCTCGTACCTCGATCCAGTAACGAAACTAGGAGTGTACTGTGATATCAGAGGTAGAAGTGTCTGCCTAGCGTACCTTTCTGCTTGCGCGAGGATCCCTGCCAGTCTCTCAGGAAGGAACTGAACGGTGAAGGACCTGGTCGTGGAGGAAGTCTCTTGTATCTCATCCTTCTGCTTCTCGCGAGGGTGGACCTCGTTCCTGGTGTTCTGTCTGGCCGAACGTGGCCTGAGGATCGGCTCGGTGATCACTGGGAGTTTCAAGGACCTCCCAATTTCCTTCTTACCGACTTGAAGCACTGGTTCGCGGATCTCCGTCAGCAACTCCGTGGTTGCCTCCGACGAACGATCGGAAGACGGTGCTTTCGGGAAGAAATTAGGGCCCGAGAATCCTCTGCCTCGTTCGGAGTCTGTATTCTCCAAGGAATTGGAGTCCCCGTCGGCTGAAATGTCGAGGATGTTCCAAGGATTCGAGGTGCTGCGACGAGTGACGGAGTCCTCGAAGCTGTTGGGCTTGAAGCTCTCCTTCCGTTCGATCACGCGCAGGTTTTGCTCTTTCGTGAAGGGACCCAAGCCTTTCACCGTGGACGAGGACGACGGTCGCTCTTTTGGGAACGTTTCCACCGTGAAACTCTCTTTAGGTTCGTAGTTGTGCTCTTTGGTGAACGGGCCGATGCCAACCTGCTTCTCCTGGAGCAGACGCTCCATGACGACTGCTGTCGTCGAGTTGTCGGCGTCCGTGGGCACGTTGCACTCGCCAGGGAAGAGAGGCAGGTAGACGGGCTTGCCGGACTCCAGGGTCAAGCCTTTCCTGCAGACGGAGAGACTCTTCCCGAAGCTGTCGATGATGGCCACTTTGTCGATGCTCCAGGACACCAGTCCTGAGGAGATCCAGCCGCTGTAGGCGGTGTATTTGATCTGCAAAATGAATAGGTACAGTCAGTCCCATAAGTACTCGCACCATCTATGTTCATTGAAGAAGTTTGTCTAAATTAAATGATATGCTTAATATTTCCAAATAAATGTTTCGTTATGAATATGTATATGAATAAATTTTGCACATGTATATATAATGAAAAATTGATATGGGAACATTAAACCTATCATTTAATTTGGACAAATTTCTTCGATAAACATAGAAGGTACGAATATTTATGCGACTGGCTGTAGATAGATAGATAGATGGATCTAATGCTAAGTCAGAATATACAGAGATTTACACCCTGAAGAGTACCCACCCACCCACAAGACTACTAACAGTTAGACGCTGCGGATCTTTCAGCGCTCACCTCGATAGCGTCCAAACTCGAGATCGCAGGATGCGGCACGACGATCTTCTGAAGAACCGATCCAACCAATAGCTCCTCGTCCTTGCGCGTCATGGCGAAGCTATCGTTGAAAGAACCCTCTCCGACCAGAGTCACCTGCAGTTTCCCGTAGGTCTTGGTCGGCCTCTCGCTGTGGCTGTTGTAGACCTTCACCTGGTACTGGTGAGCGCAGAAGGGTTCCTCGTCCCTGGTCAGTAAGTAGAGTTGCCCTCTGGCTGGGGACTCGTCGCTGTAGTAGCCCATGTCGCCGCACGGTCTGCCCATTCCGTTCGATCCGCAGGGGAAACAGTCGCCTTTGAGCAAACCGTCGTAGCCTCGCTCGCAAGGAAACGCTGGGAAACGGCATTTGGGGCTAACCGAGTCCGTGAAGAGCTTGTAAGCTCGACGATGGTTGCACAGGGACCTGCCCTCCACGGCGCTTGCTGTAACCAATGGAGAATTTACGATGCTAAACTTCCGAGAATTGCCGGATAAAATATTGGGTCGTCTGGAAAGTCCATGTTGATTTTTACTACGACGCGGACTTACACCAGATGATGTCTGACACTGCGCCCAGAAACAGATTCGAGCAGCCTGTTTGCATCCTGCCGCCGTTAGGGTAGAAGTCCACGTCGCCCATGGGTTGCCAGGAGCCCAGCCCACCGAGCAACAGTTGCTCACCGTTGCTGTGGATCACGTCGACAAAGTTTGCGTCGGTTTCGTCGAGCCTGGCTCTCGGATCCTGGGACTCGAACAGCGGCCCCGCAGGATCCAGCCCTGTGGAAAGATCACTTTTTTTAAAAATCGTCTTCGGTACATTGTTAAATCTAGAAAGACGGAAATTTAGAAGATATCGATGCAGATATCGAAAAAAACGTGTCTTTTATGTTTGTCTGTGGCCTTGTAGGTGGAAAAGTGAATGCTGTTGTTGCATATTAGCGTCGTAGAGGAAAGAACACTTTCCAAGAGCTTGTAAAAGTCTCCCACGCGTGTCGATCGAGGAAAACTCAGCGTGTTTATTTCACGCTCTTTTTGCGGATGTCCTTGTTACAGTTTCAAAGTGAACGGTAGTAAACTAATCGATCACCCATAGATTGCTACTTAATAGTACTATGATTTCTGTTATGTAACATTGCAACTGAGAAACGCAGGAATTCATAAGCATACATTATTGCTGTATGATTAACCCAATTTGCTAGCTGGAGCATTGGAAGCCTACTCTCAACGATTTCGTAAATTGCAGCTCGAGCCGTGGCGACGCGTCAACAAAAAGTGCAATGAAATCCAACGATCGATGCATTACAACATTGTAAATGTTTCCACTTAATCGGAGATGCAGGGTATGTCCCAACGAGGCCCCTTTTACTGGTCCAGACGTGGGTTCCCAAGGACAACAGGATTGGACGGGCGTTTGCGCCGCGTTGCGTAACTCGAGTTCAATAACTGGAACTTTGATCACACCTCAACGAGCTCGGTAATGTCTCAAAAGGAACGGAGTAGTAAACTGTGGAGTTTGATTTGTCGGAACAGCGAATTGGAAACTTTTACTCTGGACGACACAGTCTAAACGTACTCGTCGAGTAAATGGAAGGAAATGACGCGGAGTAGATCCAAGGGAAGTGACACGTGTTTGAGTACCTGTGATTCTGGAAACGTTGGCCAATTCAGCGCCAGCAAATCCAGCCACGTGAGCGCCGAGGCTGAATCCGATCAGATGAACCCTCTCTAAGGGCACGTTCAAACTTCTAATTAACTTCGCCAACTGCCTGCCTACCAAACGAGTATTGGCGGCTGCTCTTACATAGTTTGGAACTGCACTTCCTGGACCCCAATCGACGCACACTGGAAATTGATTTCATGTAAATACAAGAAGCAGAGGAGTTTGAGAAGTATGGTGGAGATTTTTCAAAAAGCGGAGTTGAATCGATTTGTGCAGCGAACTACCGATGTATATCGTTACTGGTAAACGCAATAGTAAGGTCTGAATTGTCGCAAACCTATATTGCATTCGTGCACCGTCATCAGGGCGGACCTCATCTCGTAAACCCAGACGTGATCGCAGCTGGACCCGAATCCATGAACGATCACCTTGGTGGGTAGATCGGGATCTATGGCACGATGCGCGTTATCGTTTATATCATCTGCAGGAACTTCCATCGGGATCGACCTCGCCTTTCTGCTCCCGTACACTAAAAATCTGTAACAATACCGATTTACGACCTTGCCACAAACCAAAGAATTATTTGAACGCACATCGAAAGTTTCTGTCCGTAACGTAACTATGATTAGAAAGTATGGAGTTTATTAATAGAATCGGAATTTCTTGGCTCATCTGCGTCAATTGTCAACAAATATTTGCACAACTTGACTCACGCAACTGACCAAACATTCTTCTGCGCACGAAGGTGTAAGGGAAATAGTGGCAAGAAGATTGTGCAACTGGTCGCAACGTTCAGAAATGAATATTATTTCTTTAGAGAAATTGAGTATGAAGCTGCGGATTACCTAGTGCCAACGTCTTTCGGGGGCGACGGGAGCATCTCCAAGTAGCTAAAGGGCCCCGTGTCCTCGAAGCAGCCGACATCCTCGTAGCAGACCTTCGAGACCTCCCTCTTCGCCCTGTGGCTAAATTTCTTGTGCAGAGTCCATTGCTTCATCGACTCAACGACAGCTCGAAAAATTTCTGCATCGTTCTTCTCGTCTGCGGACTCGTCGAGTGGCGTTGGCCACCCTTGACTCACCGCAGGATCTCCTGGAAAATCGAACGTTCTGGTTATTTTCAAATTTTACAGGCCGCACTCGATCGAAATGAAATTTAACCGAGTTCAATGATGCGATAATGAATTAAATAATTAGTCAACTATAAATGTAATTTTTCGATATCGCCAAACGAAAGATTACACAACCAACGAGCAACGCAGGCGTTTAATGGGACAGTTTTACAAGCAATCGATTCGTTAATTGTTCGTAACAGCGCACTAACGAGAGTCAAAATTCTCGCGGCAGTTGCACGCATCGTGGATCGGATTGATAGATCCGTGCGAACCTTTTTGTAACGGGTTCCTCGGCTGGTTGCGCCGTTATTAGCATAACGCCTGGATAACAATCTTCTGGAGCGCGATGCCATTTTACTCTCCTCCTGTCTTCCCTGCTTCAGAACCGAACGACGCCGGAAGACGTCGATAAAACGCGGGAACCGAGCCATGGCGCTTCCTTTTTCCCCAGGGCGTTGCCTCCTGGTGCATCGTAGCGTGGGAGCGAGGGTCTGGTGGACCAGAACCACAGCGATCGAAGCATCGACGAGCTTCGACCAAATATCGGGGACACCGAGCGACCAACCTGGCCGCTAACTGTACGCGTCATCCGCGTAGCCGCATCTGCTCGGAACCGATAGTCGTGAGAAGGGAAAGTTAGATGATCGATAGAAGTCGAGCTCGCAACTCGTCGAAAAGCGCTAGGAAATTGCTGGTAAGCGTCGCGTGATCGATCGTGCGACGATCTAGGAAATCGAATGACTTTTTAAATGTCTTTTCAATGAAATTTTTTAATTAACACGTTGATCTCCATGTCACCCATATATAAGTGACGGTGCTTTCCACTGAAGAACTACAAACAACGAATTCTGGAAGTCAAGCAACTTCAAATGAATTCAAATGAAATTCGTGAATTTTGATAAAGTTACAAAAGTAAATACCACGATAAATCTTTGATTATGTAGTCCTCTACAGTTTAAATAATATTTAATACCAGCAGAAATGTTCGAGAATATTTATCCAGTCTCTTCCAACCAGTCTTCGCGCCTTGACAACTAAGAAACTACCGAAAAAAAAAAAATGCATAATCGAAGGAATAAAGTGGTAAAGAATGACACAGCGAGTCGTGGATGTCGGTCGTGCTGTTGCCACGGTACCGATTCCTTTCCAGTCCAAAGTGTCAAGTGCCCGGTGGAAAAATCGCTGGCACCAGTGGCGTGGAGATTGCAGGTCGAAGAGTCGCGGATCGAGATTGTGACCGTCTCCTGAACTTACGGCCTACATTTGCCACCAGTGGAAAGAAAACTCGAAAGGAAAACGAATCGCGTGTTACTGGGAGGAATACTCGTCCGAGGAACGGGTTCCCTCGCGAGTACAGGCGACGAGCGTGCCAGGTTTTCATTAATAAACGGTGCCCGAGGTCGAAACGAGTTTGACGAAAAGGATGGAGACGCTTTGGGATCACTCTGGATATAGGATATTCTACGCATTTGATATTTACCAAGTGAAATTTGTAACTTCCGAGGCTGCCAGGCGCTCTGATCTACAAGTTTGCACGCAGAAGGGAAACGTGATGCCGCGACTCTATTTCAAGAAGTAACATCGATTAAAAACGCTTTTCGCTGCCTACGTGGACGGTCGCCTTCGTGCGACTGAGCTTCGTGTAAAACTGAGCTAAGAGTACAGTTACATTTGTAAACGTTCGCACCTGATGTCCTCGCGACCAAAATAAATCGAGGAGTGAAGCAACGAGTGAAGAAAGTTTTCGTATCGGTGAGTTGCGGGCCAGGCGAGATAAGAAAGAGAAACTCTTTTTATTGGTCTACCGGCAGTGAGTTATCGAAGACAAAAGTACCATTTCAAATGTCATCGTCTCGACACGGAAGCGTGCCTGAAGAAGAAAGAAATCTCTTTCTTTGGTGCTTACTGCTGACTTTTGGATCGTACCGATACTTTCCTCGTTAGATAGAAATCGGGGCAGAAATCGAGTGGAGGCGGCGTCGGCGTCGACATCCACGGGTCGTCCCATGGGTGAACCGATCGGACCAGTCTCGGGTCGGGTGAAATTTGGAAAAAGAAAGCCAGGAGCTCGAAGGATTGCGGACCGTTAATGGACAGCTCGATCGGAGAGCGGTTCGAGTTACTGCAGTTTTTATACGCTAAACAACCACCGTGTCTAGCAGAAGGATTGCGGTCTCGAGCGAGGGAAAAGGGAAATCAGGACTAGCTGACGCCTAGCTGGCTAGTCTCTCGATCTATCAGACATATTGCCTCTGTTGACACTTTAATAACATAGACTCTTTTATTCCGGCACTTACTGACCACAGCTTATTAACACTAAACGTACCAAGCGTGGGACTCTTTTAAAGTCCTTATCGTACATTCACGAGCAATACTCGCTCAAATGAATTCTTTATGGCTAAATGATATAGAAATACAGTTGTATATTCAGAGCCTCTTTTAACTTATTAAAGTTAAGAACTTCTTTCTATAAACATCAACGTTTATTTCACAAGAAGTCAAATGACCCCTCATAGTAACAATAAGTATATGTAAAGTCTCGATACGTTTAGTGATAACCCTTTTCACTCTGAATTTTCTGATTTCGGTACATTTTTGTCGAACCTCACTCGACATAGGATCGCAAAGGGTTAACCGCCATTTCTACTCAATTCGAGAAAACAGACAAGGGAAGATTCGAACGACCTCCAACCATCCAATGAGTCTTAAAAGATATCAGAAGAGTCTCTATTAGAAAAGAGTCTTTCCACCTAGATTGTTGAAACCATAAATGGCAAATAGAGGGTTGACGTGGCCTAGGATTACCCAGGGATAAGAGGCTGCGCCCCAGCTAGGTCTAGCGCACTCTGTGTCAAGGTTCCTCCGGCGATGACGAGCGAACCTGACCGTTTTACGCTGCCTCAATGATAATTACATACATACGTGCGCAGACGAGACGTCGAAACGAAAACGAAGCCGACGATGTCGAACTCAAAACCCGAACGCGATGTTTCTCGGCTCTTTCGTCGATCATTGTTGAGCAAACTTGGCGAAATCTAGCAATTACACCTGCGACTATTGTGACACCGGGAGACCTCGAGTGGAACAGCTGAGGCAAACGTTGAATCTAGAGTTTCGCCTGTTCTAACAAATCGTCGCTCTATAAATAAAATCGTCGCTAACTTAATTGCAAAGTGTGCAGTTCAAAGCGAATGAGACTTCAAATTTAATCAACATCGCGTGTCTGTTGCTTCGACAGCTGGCAATCGAGTGTCTAATTGCTGTCAGTCTGTCGCAATGGTTATTAGAAAGTAGTTTACGAAGGAAAAAAAACAAACTTTGAAATCGATAACGCCAATCGGAATGATATAATTAAAAGATTTGTTTATTCCTAGAACGAAATGCGCGAAAGTAATTGCTGACGTTAATAATCGTTTCGAACTGTAAAACGAGATTGAGTCCTGACAGGGCTTGCGAAATGCAGTAATCATGCGCCCACGAGAGTCGTTAGGTAGTTTGCGGACCGTGTATCCTGAAACGACGGACAAACGCAGAAATAATAGGCGACAGCTCGACCAGACGGGGAACACGAGAAAAATAAACTGTTAGAAGGCCCTTCGTCGTGATTCGCGAGCGAATTCCATACGAATCGTCGTTTACTAGGTTGACGGGTTTACATAATTTACGGAAAAAGTCTGAGGCGATTACGAAATACGGGGAACATTAGGTCTGAAATTGGTATTGCTGTTCGCGTTGACTTTTTATCATCCGACATCCGCATTCGCGACTCGTTAGGGTAAATAATGAGTCGAACGTTTTGATTAAATAAATTACCAAAATTGGAATAAATTTCAGCACGCGATACATCGTTGTTAGATTTAAATTAATTGAAGTGGTAACCGCAGGTATAGACGTGTAATTGCTCAACTAGGACTCGCTCGAATAAAGGATTCGTTTCTCAACTGCAATTCGTAAGATTAATTAAAGTGCAACCGGAGAAAGGCGTTTATGATTGACTCGGGCCATGTAAGCAATCAATTCTGCGCGGGTAATTCTCGTCTGACTGAGACGAAGCTTTCGAAATCGCTTTTGGATAGTGCTGGCTCACCTTCATTAGCCATATAAGCGAGCGTACTCGCGCGGTTTTACGGATGTACCGCATGTACGTTCGCAATGTCGTAACCCATAGTCTATGAATCGATAATACGTTGGTTTAATAATGTTATAGTCCTTTGGTAATCGAAAGGAGCTAGGAATAATCGTATTTTATTTTTGAAGATGCTACGTACCAGAGTATAAAATATACTCCACATACAGTTTGCATAGTTTTTCAAACTAATTCAAACATTTCAGGCTTCATTGTTAGAGAGTTAACGCCATTTGACAACGCGATCCGACTCGAGCTTCCGGGATTACATGCTCGTGCTATTCTGCTTTCCGATCACGTTAATTATGCATAGCGGTTGTGCTCCTTACATTCTGTAAAAGGCTCAGAGATACAAAATGGACATTCAATTAGGAAAAGCCACGCGTCGGACAACCGAGACAGATAAAGCGACAGGCGGTGCATCAATCTCGAGTTTTAACGGTACACGAACACTTTGCAAGTTCGCTGCAACGGGATTTCTTCGGACGCCGTCTTCTGTATTGTTACGATGACGATTTTCCTGTCCGGTTCCTGACACGGACTCGCGACGTTCTAAGTTCATTCGGCGCGTAAGTCTCGCGTAATGGAATCACGGTGCCAGCGAATACGCACGGCGCTCTGGTGATTTCAACGCGTGGCAGAGTATCACTGCAGACCGACTAGCGTTATGAAAATCGAAAGTATACGCAGTGGCATTGAAATCACCGCTGCGATACCTATTCGAATATATCTATAAAAGCATGGTTTATCCGAGGTTTATTTTTCAATTTTTCTTAATTCAAATTTTCAAAATTCTTCATTGTTTACATTGCGACGATATCCACTCCATTTCGCTCTAATTGGGTCGAGACATTTCGATCAATTTTACGCTCGCGAGACGCTCGTGACTGTGTGCAATTTTACTGCGAGCAATCTTCCGCGGTTATTATGATCCTCTGCAATAGAAAACTGATAAACCATTTCGTTGGACCGTGCGAACAGGGACAACCATTCACGCTGGTATCCAATTAGAACACACCCAGATAACAAATCTCGGCCAAAGATTTACTTCAGATGATGCACAACTCTATTTACCAACGGTTTTGCCGCGCAGTTTTACGTAAGTTATTACGCGCCGACAAAAGCGACGGGAGACGAGCAACAAAAACAGAGCAGACGCAACAGTTGCGGCTTACAAACGGCTGTACGATCCCTCATTGTGCATTGCGATTATCAAGCATCCGGATCGCTTTCAGCGGATGGCGTGTATGTATGTTCGACGGATTTCCACAATGGGGCAACCTTTTCGCGTTGCAGGAACAACAATGCCCCAACGGACGCGTTTCTCGCGCGAAAGAATACCGAGAAGTTCGCCGAATGTGGGTCACTGAGTCTGCTCCCTGGTGAACTGGTTCCCACAAAGTGTTTGATGAGTCTCGTTTTGCCAATGACGCTGCAAACTCGTGAAACGTCCTATCGAGACGCTTACCCAGAAGCCACGAATTGATATACCCAATGCTTCATTTTTTTATTTAAGTATTTGGAATATTATCGATACCCACGGAAGCTCGACGGAATATACAGGATTTTATCCACGCTATCGATATTCGCTGTGGGCGAGCAACGGCCAAGGTAGACCAGGTCGGTGAAGGGTCGGTCGTAAGCTCGGATAGTGGCACAGTTTCCAGCGTGCCGGGGTGAGTGAACTCTGCAGTGTTTTATCTAGCGATCGGTGAGCCGGAGTACCTCTCGTCGTCTCGCAGCTCGCTTCTTTCTCTCGAATCTCGTCAATTCACTTTTCGTGACCCCAATTACGGGCTCGCTGAGAGACTGGACCCACGTCTTTTCCCCGGAGGCCCGTTCGAGCGACTAACTGGGCATTTACGATAGGAAACGTCGAATCTGGAACCGTTATACCGATACTCCTGTCTGGTACGGATAGTTCTCGGCGCGCCGTCCTCACGCCTCTCTCTGTATAAAGAGAATTCCTGGCAACGTTGGGCACCCGTTACGAAACTTTGATTTTAAGATAGAATGTATTATTTTCGAATTTCTTTTCAGATCGAATAGATTAAGAAGAGAAATTGTCGAAAATAGTTTCTTTTTTGGAAACTTTTACTCATTTTAGATATATATGTATGTTTGTTCGTTTCCAAGGGCAATTGAGAAAGTTGATTTTTCGTACTCCACCGCAAGTTCCACAAACTTATAATGCACACTTCATGCACCGGACCATGGTTTCCATACGTGCTTCATTGCACAAGAAGTCAAACCAGTCTCCTCGTTAAAAGTAACGATGGTATCTGGTGAAGTAACTTACAAAGTCGATGGTACACTAAGATAAAATTGACTCGTGCATGCAATTTGACTTCTTTATACTCGCAAAATAACATTTCAATATTGTTGAGCAATTTAAACGACCCATCGGTGATTCAAATTAGAGCTAAAACGTTACGTAAATACTATGATCAGCGCGTTGCTTAATCAACGTGATAAGATGGATGGATAACGAGCTTGTCAACCATGACTTGGTAATTGACACGATTCAAGAAAATTGTGGTGGTACGATTGAGATATCGCGATGGCTGTTAAAAAGATATCAATTTAATCTATCGAATAAGAATGTAAAGAAAAACGCAAGGAAAAAACAAAGGAGTTTGACACTTGAAAGAAAGCGATCCAACCTTTTCTGCCCTCGGAGAGTCGAGGATGTGGCAATTGGGATCGCAGAAGCGAAACGTAGAATTCCAAGACGCGGCTTAGTCATGGGGAAAAAGAGAAAAATAAAGAGAAAAGGTGTGTAACACCCCGGATCCACGCCTCCCACAAAACGAATCGCGTTTGCATCTGAAAGGATCCACACGGAAAGTGGACGCACCACGTGGCAATAATGGCAGATGAAAGTTACCGATCCTCGGAGCTAGCACGCCTTTCTCGATTCTCGTTTCACCGTTGACGAGGATATATAATAAACCTTGTCTCAAGGTCTCGGTCTCGCGGCAATTGGCTCCGCGAGCGTAATCAGATCAGGCTAGTCGTCAAAACACGACGTCTTCCGTCGTTATTCTATTTTCTACTAGAAAAGTCAAAAGTGAATGAAAATAAGAGGCAACAATTGCATGTATCATTTATCGTTTACTTTGTGCTGCGATCGAAAGGCTGTTGAACGAAGCTGCTCCGTTGGTATCGCGAAAAGAAATACAGGACAGTCCCAAATTAAGGGGAACGGGTAAGTAGAATGAGGACGGCTGACTACAACGTCTGACCCAGTACGCCTCCGCGGAGGATCTTTGTTCGTCTATAGAATAGATTCGAAATAATTCTGACGCGAAAGAAAAAGTGAACTATTCTTTTCAGCGCGTGAAAATTATGCGTAATTATGCGAAGATGTGTCAGGACTGTCGAATCCCTTTTGTTCGTTTTGGCGCAAGGGGACGATTTATTCCTGTCAGGTCCAGAAGAGTTAAATTGGAGTGCACTAATCGATCTGGTGGGGACAGAGTCCAAGGTCGTCGGCATACAATAAAAAATTACAGTCATTAAACAGGAGAGAGTTGCCTAATGCGTACTGGGCGCCTAATTCGCGTTTCACTTTCTTTACTATTACTGAATGCAAGCACACTCTCGCAAAATGGCGGTGTGTGTACACCAAAAGTTGATTACATGATCTGGTAGCTTAAAAAAATCTAACGATAACAATTTTGAGCGGTAGTATGGAAGATACAGTATCCTAAATGGTACGAATTAAGCAACTGCTCCTTTGTTTTGATCCAGAGGATCATTTGTAAGTCAACCGAGTCGCGAAGCGTCCCATAAATTATGGGATTAAAAGGAAGAAAGTAGGAAACAATAATGGTCGATGACGCCTATCAGTTGGAACGGAATCGTGAACAGCTCTCACTAGCCAGATGGATGAATTTCTAACCGGAAGGCCGCCGCTTAAAGAGGAAGACAACAAGAACGGGAAGTCCACAATAGCCGCGATACCATGCTAGTTCTTTTGCAATTTACGGGACACGATGGCCGTTCGCCTTGTTTCGAATGTTTACCGCGTTTTTGCGCTCCCATTCCGCCCCACCCCCGGAAGTCGTCGTTTATACAACTTCTCGACGAAAGCTATGCACTCCTAATTCCGACTGTGGTCCAATTATGTCTTGTCATCTTGTCATTGTTCTTTCTCTACCTTGATCCACCTGGTATTATCGTTCCATTTCTTTTAGAGGTACTACTTTTAATTTCCTGAGTATAGCGCTAGAGCAGCTCGAACTACTCTTCGACAGCAGAGAATGATTCGTGACGCGAATGGAAAAAGGAAACGAACCGCGTTCACAAGAGAAAGTGGCTAAGTACTGACTTCGGCTCTAGAAATTCTCGACCTCTACCTACGCGCATCCGAGCACGCGTGAATGCGTCACACGGAGGGCGGGGCGATCTCGAATGATTCGAGTACTATTCAAATTTTTAACATTCGAGTAGCGCTGGAACAGTCAAGTATTCCAGTAGCGTTGCAACAGTATTCGAGTGAATACTCGAATAATTGAATATTCCATTCGAATACTATTCGAGAGTTCGAGTACTCAACTTTTAAAGCATCATTCCACTCGAAATTCCCTCGAGTACTCGAGTCCAGAAAAATGCGACAAGCAACACCGTTTCCACTGCAACTCGTCGATCGTGTCGCTCGAGATATCGCGTTTGCCAATCCAGCTGCTATCTCCTGTTTCCTTGGCCTTTCGCTCATTGTGCGAAAGTGTGTTAAGCCACTCTGGGGCCGAGAGATTGGGACAACGTCTTGATCGCTGATCCTATTACTCTTTCTTTTTCCCGAACTAGACAAACTCGAGAGCCACGACCAAACTATTTACTTGGTTCAGTATCTTCTCGTCATCTTTCAGAAATCTCTCGTGTGTCGCAACTTGATCATCGAACACGAGAGAAAAAAGAAACAAGGTCGAATCGATCGTACGAGGGATTGAATAATCAGAAGGACGAAGTGTGTCGCGATCAGAGCATTTCGAACCTTCTTAATTACGAGGCAGGTGCTCAGGTATTTGGCGGAATCTAAAATTTCGTCATTCGTGCGGAATTTTCAGGATGAGTAATAATGTTGAGAGAGAAGACAAGAATTTTGGCACCTCTTTTTCTCGATACTTGAACAGGTGTTCCCTTGACGTCGTTCAGATTACAGTTCGTTATTACGCTATAAAAAAAATCCTTAAGTGACGTTCAAATCGAGTGTAATTGTACAAGTTGAGGCACGTCGACAATGATTTGACAAATTTTGAAAATTTTGAGCGATAAAAGTAAAGAAACGAGTCAGCGAGTCCAGATACGTACTGCATCGCTTTGGATTTAAGTAGATTATAGAAGTCCGCTCGAAGGGGAGAATCTTTGTTTCGGAGGACTCGAGGAATGCGTCCTTGGTCCACCGAGGGGAAACGACTTTGCGGATGTAGCCATCGTCCAATCGTATCGGCGTGTGGGCCTCGTGACAACGTTTCACGGTACACGAGCACAGTAAAAAAAAAACCTTGAAAAAGATTTGCACGCAAACGATACCGGAAAGAAATTATGCGGTCGACGTCCGTCTCGCGCGAACAACGGTGAACAATGTTTAAAAAAGGCCATTTTTTCGTTGTACTTGTCAGAAACGAAACAATTTTACGTAATATACGTATATTAAATTCAGCTCGTAGCATGCTTGGAATGACAAGTGAAAGGTTAATAACAATCCGCGTTAGTGCTCGTTTTACTCGCGAAAAATTTCGAAGGAATATTTTCATGGGATATTGCGCCGCTGTATCACCTTTTACCTCACCCACGACACGTACTTAACGCACGTCGCATCTCGTCGCGCGACGAATAATAGGAGTGTCATTGATCTCGAAACAATCACCGAAGCCTTGACGTTGCACGGATCACGCTGCGGACGTCGGTTCTCGAATCGCGACTGCTTCTTCTCACGTTCCGTTTCTCCTCCATCGGTGTCGATAATCAGAATTGGGACCTTACGATTACAATTTTTCCCCATTGACGTTGCAACGAATGACATTTCCAGCTGGCTGACGGCGACGACACCGAAATCCCCCGAAGAAGCCTACGGCAATTATGCTCGAGATGCGCAACGACGGAAAAGGGAAATAGCTGGTTGTCCCCTGCTGGCTGTGGAACGGTATTTCAAAATTACTTTGCACCTCGATGAACAGCGGTCAAGCTGCTCGACGTAGGTCTGGCTTGGTCGTCACAATCTCTGGACGCGTCGCGTAACTTTCCAATTGATCGATGAAATCAAACTTGGCCAGCGAATAACCTTAGAATTAATAAGATTAATCGTTTACGGTCTTAGCTCTTTAGTACCCTTGGATTTAAGGCGTGGTCCTCGTGCGTTTCCAACGGGATAAATGATTAAAGATCCGATGAAAGTAGCTCGAGGATGTTCGCGTATCGATGAATCATTCTTCTATGAACGGTAACGCAACAGCGACTGAGCAATCAGGAAATTTTAAGAGGTCTTTCCTATGACGAGCAGGTCGAAAGCGGTCGACCATTTTGGGACGCGTGAGCCACCTTGGCAGAGAGAAATTACTCACGCCGGAGAAAGGCGTACGAATCGTAGAATTCTAGCCGAAAAAAAGGTCAGATCCGCCATGAGACAGTTTGACAAACGGGATCTGTGTCATCTATGTTAAAAGAACTAACGATAACAGATTAACTCCTTGGGGACAAATGTCGGCAAATAGCCGTCCAAAGACGCTCGCTCGCAAAGGGTTAAAGAAAAAAATTTTCTTTCCCAAACGGGGTCAAAAGTTTCATTTAGATATAAGAATGCACGCCTGTTAAAATTTATCGTTTTCTATTTTCCGACACACGTCCCCAAAGGGTTAAAACAGAGTAATTAGAGTGATCCTAGTTAATTTCACCACCCTGTAGATGCAGTGTAGGAGTACGTCGTGCGTATGTGCGTGCACGTAAGCTTTTTGTTGTGGCCGTGACCGTGAAACTGTAACCAGTTACTTTCCTCATCTCCAAAGAGCAACGCTGATCATGGTCCTTGCGTATGCGCTTCGGGTACAAGACAGAGACCATTTAGCATGAACAACTCCGAGATATTTTCTATAAAAACATTTTCACCAAGTTGGGAAATCCCAAGTTGTATCATTAATGGAAGATATTAATAGAATCCGTGAAGGATACAACGAGGAAAGATCGAGCGCACGCTCGCTCGCAACACTCCGCTTCTAATTGCTTCCGCCGATAATTAATTCGACACGTTTT
The DNA here is from genome assembly GCF_026283585.1 of Hylaeus volcanicus. Lineage (NCBI taxonomy): Eukaryota > Metazoa > Arthropoda > Insecta > Hymenoptera > Colletidae > Hylaeus > Hylaeus volcanicus. Next base: position 6,088,613 of record NC_071977.1, read on the forward strand.
CACGCAGAATCCACTTTGCGTATCAAAACAATGAAGATGATCCCTGCAAACTATCGCAAACGCTTTCTTTTTCAGTTACAGCCTACTTTCGACTCGCGTACAAATTCACGGACAGGAAAAATTTTATTCGAGTAATAAAAGAAATTTATTCGCGACTATAAAATTATGAAAATCGAGAAAATAAATACTCATGTGTAGATCTGATTGAAAGTGTTAGGAGATCTTTTGTAAAATTTTATAGAATATCTTGTACTTACGGGATTTTTTTTTTTTTAACTTATTTACTTCATTTTAAAAAATGATCCTCGCAACAGTTAGCGCAAGAAGACGCTCGGAAGCGAGGGGAAATTTGTTTGCGAGCTCCATGCGCGGGTCGGTCGCGGCATTTCGACAATTTGCATGAAGCGTGCATGTAATATTAGCGCCGTGAGTCGCTTTCACTGGTTGTAAAATAACTGCTGGCTCGGAGGATATGTTCACGAGATGCCCGTGAAATTGGTACCTAGACCGAGTTTCCATCTTGCTCGAAATCGACGCATTCCCTCGAGATCAAGAATCGAACGTTCCCAGATCCGGGATCGAAGAATCTCGATCGCAAAATTTCGACGCGCAAACTCTTAAAGAATTCTTTCTTTCGCTATCACGTATCTCGCTGTGGTTTCCAAATATTTTTGGAGGATGCTCTGGTAGGTTTAGTGTTAAAAAATATTACTGGTGACCGTATATTAAAATCACGGATTCTTTACCCTTTCGTATTAAAAGTTGGACGAATGTTTTTTTAGAAAATGTAGTTCACCCTGGGTGAAAATTTCCTCGAGCTACGCCCAGGGGGATCAAGTTGAAACGGACATCGGAGGACGGACGTCGGTTAAGAAACACGCTTAAAATTTAACACGACACCGCCAGTGACCTCAGCGTCCGATTACATGATTAAATAATTGTCCCCGATTCGTTAACGGTTCATACAACGGAATTCACGAAGTGTACGCAGAGGGAATGAAGAACCACCGTTTGCGGATCTTTAAAGTAAGTCAGACAAATACTTCGGACGTTTACTTCGAATGTACGCCTCTCGTTCGCACTTTGGCGAACAAAACTGATTCCATCGAAATAGATTATCAAATTTTAAATTTCCCTTTCTCGATGAAACAGGAGCGTCCCTTCGATAAAAAAAAAACAAATATTGAGAAACGAGGAATGGCGAAATAAAATAATTGCAAGGGGCATACCGTAGAGGCTGATCCATCCGAGTATCCAAAAGCTCAAGAAAATTTTGCCAATCATCTCACGATTCGTGGACCAGCCGGAAAGACGAGTTCCTCTTCTCAAAATTCCATCGTCCGTGTATCGGCGCGAAAATCCAAAGAAGCACGTGCTGCTCGCCGATTCGCCAGAAGGAATCTTCGAACCACGCGAAAGGTCAGCGAGCTTTCATCCTCCTGTTTGGTCGACGATCAATCGAAGGAACCGATGACGAAGCTATCCGAAATGTCCGAAAGCGACCAAAGGAATAAAGGACGATCGAGCTGGAGCCTCGGCGACTCGACTCGCGAGTTTCTATCGATTTCTCCTGGCCTTTCGTTGTTCGTGTCTCCGCCGCGTCCTTCGGGGTCGAATTTCGCGTTATCCTCTATTTTGCAATTTCACTTGGAAACGAATCGCGTTCCCTCGCACGCGATCGTCGCGGCTCAACGATCTACGCGCGACTTCGAGGGAGAGTAAAAATGTTACGAGGCAAGCATCGGAAACCAGATCGAATTCACGGAGTCTCTGTCAAAAAGACGCGATTTTCACAGCCGAACTCTTCAGCTCCTGCTGAGCTTTCTCCTTCTAACGACTCGAGGCACTCGGACGATCGACGATCCTCGAGCACGCCGCTCGAAGAGGAGTCTACGCGGGAGAATTTGTATTTAGTTTGAAACGAACTGATTCGATTTAATTTCTCTGCCAATTAAAGTAGCCCATCGAAACAGTGCTGACTATTATTGTCTGTAGAATGAAACTACATGTCCCCCGCACGTGCCACAATCGTTCACTCGACTTACGAAATTCGTCGCGAGGCTCGTCGATCGCAAATGATACGAACGTGTGCATGAAACGATCACATCATCGTTTCGTGGACGCGTTACTGAAACAGCGCGTGTTCCATGTCGTGAAATCGCCACCGATCCCGTCGCTCGTCCAAAGGAGCAGCTTATAATTGTAGTTTTACTTTGCAATTTATAATGTAAAGTAAGCTGACTCGAATTTAGCGGCTGGCCGATAAATTCCCGCGATTCATTGTCCGCGAATCGCTTTCGAGGCGATCTCGAAGCTCGATTTTCACGGAGCGGCGCACTCCGAGCAAAACGAGAGGCCTGGCGCGCCAGCAGAAACTAAGAGAGAGTTAGACTCGCGAAGCCGTCGTGCTACACCTGTAGGAACACCAGAGCTGCTACCTCGTGGCCTACTATAACAGAACTGTCTCCCACCATCGCTTTACCGCATCTCTTTACCTGTCATTCGCGAACTGGTGTTGTTTACACGCCCCACAGTGGGAGATTTGCATCGACAAGTTGGCCAAAAATTATCATACCACTCTAATCACCCTTAATTGACAGTACTTCTGAAGTAGTCAAAAATATTTATCCTCTTTCTGGATGCTCACGGTCGTCTCGAGTATTTTATTATTATACAGAGTGTCCCAGCATCGGTGGTACAACCGAGAAGAAGGTGATTCTACATGAAAAAACGAATCGAAAATAAGGAATAAAATTTTTTCATTTGAGGTTTTGTTCTCGAGAAAATCGATTTTGAATATTAAGCGAGTACGGGTACACTTAACTATCGCCTAGATAGATGGATCTCGATACAGACTTTAAAATTCACTCTAAATCCGTAGACAGAAATGAGCGATACAGCACATCATCTTGATACTAACGATATGAGTACTACTTATAAGTGACATATGACTTGTATCGGGATCCATCCATCTAAACCATAGTCGCGTGTACGCGTACTCGCTGAATATTCAAAACCGATTTTCACGAGAACGAAACTTCAAATGAACAAATTTTATTCTTTATTTTCGATTTGTTTTTTGTATGTAGAATCACCCCCACCTCGATTGTACCACCGATGCTGGACACCCTGTATATCGAGTCATTAATTTTGAATTCGAAGCATAATTGCTCCTCGGAATGCTTAGGGTCCTCTCGGATGAACCTCCATTTAGATTTCAGGAAAATCACACGCAAAGGTGTTACAGTGTGAGGATCGAAGTGAAAATGTCATCGTAATGTACGGTATGTTCTTTCTCTCGCTGTCGAGAGATGCCCATTGTCTTCCTGTCGCACAAATTAGCAGGCGTGCAGCGAGTCGTTAGAAATTAATTCTTCGTACGTATTGACAATTTATGGTCAGCTCGTATACTATACAGAGTACCACGAATGTGTCGCAACGTGGAAGCAGGTGATTCCTCCTTAAAAAGAGAAATTGCAAAAATGACGTGTAAAATAACATTCGTATCGTTGATTTGATTTTAAATCGATTTTCTGGAAATGTGAGGCTGGTGGTAAGAAGTCATCAGCTATATCTTTCTACGTGTTTTAGAGCACGCTGTATGTCGTTGCCCAACAAAGGTAGTAAAATTTTCCGTGGGTGTCGCAACAGGGGAGTTTCACCACCGATGAAAGCATCCGCACAATTACACGCGAGCTACGCATTGCCAAATATTATATCACCGTACCTATGCCAAAAATGGTCTCCTGGTTGCCCCTACTCGCGATAGAAAGGACTGTGACTCGCTTTCGAGAATGATCGCTAATGATATCGATCGATACGATCGAGGAAGTACTTATTACTTGTTTCAATCTAACGGAGAATATATTCTACGTGGATTATATTAGGTTGTTCCAAAAGTTTCTTTCGCTTTATTAATAAGTAATACATGCACAATATTTTATGTTTTATGTTACATTACTGAATTGTGCACGGTTCATTTTGCTCCATTACTGTTACAACATGAATATCTATGAAATTAGATTGTCTATTTATAGAAACACGACCATATAAAATAATTGAGTGCAGCTCGCGAAAGAAACTTTCGGGACAACCTAATACACGATTTCTTCATATCATTTTCTGTACACAGCGACTAAAGTTACAGCACTGTTCTGATCGACAACTGATCGCTTCAGGACTGTAAATATAACATCTGTGTAGTATCCATAGATCGCACGTGTCTCGAAACTTGAGTAGGTATCACGTTTTTGCAACTAGAGAATAATATCTAACGTGTCACCGTTAGATGATTATTTTAATTTAATACCCATTTCCTTTATAATTACTAATCATACTTGTAAGAGTAAAAGGTAATACTAGCGATTATATGTATCTACATTTTTATTGGCTAATAATGTTACAATTCAGGTGTTCCAATGCAGGTATTCCAATGCCTTCAGTTTTTTTTTATGTACATTATTTGAATTGTGCGCACAAAATAGTGCGGATGGATGATCGTTTTGTTTATTTATTTATATAATGGTACTAATTAGGATACAGTAAGTGCCTTGTGGTAAAAGTATAGAATGATAATCCTTTTATTTTATGTAAAATATACAATAAAACTATGAGATCCTGATAACTCAGTTTTTAACTCTGTAAAACTCGGATTCGTCGAAGTCATCTTCAATCTCTTCCATTATTTTTATTTTGGATAAAGGTGTACGTGCAGCTATCCTGATCTGACGCTCCTCTTTCGAAAGAGTGCTGATATCAAGGGGAAGTGAGATTATTTTCCTTGGTTCAGTGTAATCTACATTTATGCTACTACCATCTGGTAAAATAAGGAATGTAGGATAGGTTCTTATATATAATTTTCTATGCTTCTTTGTTATTCCTGCCGACCAACAATTGATATTTCTGCAAATCGATAGCACAGCCTGTGATGATCGCAAAAGTGGAGACACATTCATTCTGAAATATGAATATACAATACAGAAATTTATGAATATACAACACTTTACCTTTAATACAACAAAAAATAATCGATTATTTACATAAAGAGGTTAGGTTTGACACTTGAATTACACAACTTTAATATACTAATGTCATAGTTGCAAAATCAAAAATAATATTATCTTCCAATACTACAATTCTCCTGAAATAAGATTTGAATTGAAATAAACTTACATTTCGTTTTGAAAGACACCGATAACCTCAGACAAAAACACAAGTATATCCAGAAAGGTTAGCGCTCACTAAACCGCTCAGTAAACATATAGTCAACTTTAATTCGCAATTTTCTTTAGTTGCAAATTGTAGAAAAATAATAAATTAAACGTCTATAATTATTGTAATGATTTTATGTGAATAAAATAACAAATACTTTATAATAATTTTCATTCATACATTTGACTACAGTTGTCAAAAAGGTGTCGTCGAACGGTATCGCCATCTAGCGGTGGAAGGTTTTCCAACCTACGTAGCAAGGAATCATAAATTTTGCAATTATGTATATATATACGTAGTTCAACATACTGTTAAACACAATATATCATTAATTTGGACCTGTAGCTTTGTATTTAAAATACAAAAATGATTAAAAATTCATTTTAACTTCATGCCGATAATCAACTATTTAGTGCCGCCATCGGTGGTGAAACGCCCAAGTTTGTAATAAAAATACTTTCCATCTTTCTTATAAGATGGCACCACTGATACCTTCAATCAATTAATTCTTTTTTCTTCCTAAATACATAGTTAATACGATTCTTTGCTTTATAACACTACAATATATTAGTTAATATGTACAATTTGTCATTTTTATGAATAGTTTTTTGATGCAGCCGTAATTACCGACCCTTTAGTACAAGCTGTGCCATCTAGTGAGAACAGTGAAAACTATTTTTACTACAAGCTTGGACATTTTACCACCGATGGTGCCAGTAACAGTTGATTACCGGCATGAAATTAAAATGAATTTTTAACCAATTTTGTATTATAAATACAAAGCTACAGGTCCAAATTAATGATATATTATGTTTCATCTTACGTTAAACTACGTATATATGTAAATAATTGCAAAATTTATAATTACTTGCTTCGTAGGTTGGAAAACCTTCCACCGCTAGATGGCGATACCGATCATTGTCACCTTTTCGACAAGTTATCCACAGCCTGCGAAAGTTCAAAGAGATCACGTGACAGTTCGACCTATACGAATTTATCGAATCGAGTTTCGATAATTTCGATGATCGTTCGAATTTGCGAAAACGGCGGTTTCAATACCGTTTCAACGACAGTTTGCGAATAGTAGTGCATAATGTTGGAAAGAAAGTGAATTTTGTGCATCGTTTCGCAGCATAAGTGCAATATAGTTTCAAGATCTGCTTGGACAACCTTAGGATCACTGTCGATGGATATTACGTTGCTTGGTAAGAACGAAATTTCAAGTAATGTATCCAAATGAATTAAGTATGATGTCGATGGCGGTAATGGCGTCCTTTCTCGCATTTGGATGGTAGATAGATAGATCATTCTTTATTATAATAAGAATAACTGAGTAGTCAGTCGGAAAAAACGATGTAAAATCAAGCGTATACGCTAGTGGATGCGTCTTCTTGCGAGTCTCCAGAATTGCTACCAGGTATTTCAACGTATTCTTTTCGATCCCTGTGGAAAGGAATTCGATAATCTGTATATAGCACTTTTTTCGAAGTAAAAATTGGGAAGATTTGTTCGTTTTAAGTGTCTTTATGTCATGAATTCCCAGCTCTCGATCATTTCAAAATGTTAGTTTAATTAGTATTGTTAGTAATTTATAAATATACGTACATACACACGCGCACACAAGATCACGTACACGCATTATCATACATGCAATAACTGATTTACTCCACGCTATCATACAAGTTTTGTATGAATGTTACGGCTTCAATGAGATAACATTTCAGTGGAATTTTTTATATCAAAACATTTACATATTATAAAAGAGCTAGTTCATCTTTCTTTTATCATTCAAGATAAGACGATAACTAGTATCTTAAAATTGAATTGCTCCATAGGAAGCACTATAAAGTATTCAAGAATTTCTTTCGAAAACTATTACTATGATGCAGAATTGTTGTAATTTCGTAAAACTGAAATTATGAACAGTATATATTAGTATATACATATTAACAATTCTGAATCACCTTGCCTGTAGGTTAATTGTGGTTCATAGCAACGAACAATTACAGAAAGGAGATTCACAACTTAATTCAACTAAATGTTTTCTGATTTTTCTTATGACAACTGCACAACACTGTAAAATTAAATTGCAAAACATAACAAAATTACAAAACGCGTACGTTTTGATAGGTCAAAGTGCACAAAAACATGCAGACAATTTTTATTACAACATCAATGTAAATATATAAAAGTAGAATGACGAAGTACAAAGTATTCAAAACTTTGAACAAATACGTATGATTATTTGTAGCAAAAAATCAAAGGTCACTACCATGAACTAGAGAATCATTCTCGTCCATTATAATACCATCACCATGTGCATAATACTATATATTGCAATAATATGCATTCAATCGTCAATTCATTCTTAACATCAGAAACGCTAAATATGTATTTATTTACAAGAACATTGTTTGGCACAATAATGTAGTCGCATTATTTTCATTGATAACAAAACTGAATTTGTATTAAAATTACCTTAGTAACTGTTTGGCACGAAAAAATATATTTACAATTTTTATTTAGAATATTGCATCAAAACTAGTTAGGCTAAATCAAAATACAGTAATTTAATTCTTACACGTATGTACATCTATCAATCTAAGTATTTTTTTTCATTTATTTATTTATAATCAACAACCAACGGAGATTCATTTAGATATTTAAAAACCCGTAAAAATAATCTCAATAGTGACTGTTTATCAACATTTTAAGTGGAATGTAAATTTCCTATTATAATACGATAATAGGCATATACTGTAACATTTTAAATACTCAATACTGAATCTTCATTCAAAATGGAATGAAGTTTGCAAGTTTTAATACATTTCTAATATATTTATAAATAGCAACATGTATCTTTCACTATTGTCCCTTTATCTCCATTATATAAATTTTCTTGTTTGTGAAGTGTTTCATCGCTTGTAGTATTGTGGGTATCTAGTCTGCAAAAATTTATGATTTTGCAAGCATGTGCAATATAACAGAAAAATAATATATAACAATGAGATGATTTGGAAACGAAACTGATGATGAGACGTGTTTATATTTTGTCTGAGGTCAATCATCTTTTCATTGACAAATCTGTAAAATTAAAACTTTTCACTACCTCATACATACAACTATGTGCAATAGCGAAAGTACTGAATTAATTAAATTATATCGAGTTTAAGCAACTAACAAATAATTAGTGTGAAGTTTTCGATCAAATTTTGTGCATATATACAAACATGTATTAGCTCCCAAATTCACATAACATTTTTAATCGTGTGCCTAAAAAATCATTTTCGTAAAAATAAATTAAACAAATTTCCAATTTTAATTTGTTATTACAAAATCAAACGTTAATTAGATTTTAACTAACATAATCGATGTACAATAAACATTTTTATGCAAATTGTTTATCGTGTAAATATTTTATGAAGAATTAAACATTACATTAAAACATGCAACATGCTCTTTTCAAATGCTTTTTTACCTTTGTTAGTATTAAAATCTTTAAAAACAATTCGTGTTATACATAATTCTGCAAATGTGTGAGGCAAGCAGTGTTAGATGAAAAATGACAGATGATAAGTAGTAGAGAGGAAATATACGTACCAATACAAAATGTAATGTTGTATAATGAAAAATATATCAAATGCAACTGAAAAGAATCCCAGACCGAATTTCGTTGGGTCTCCAAAAATACTTTCCCAATCATCTAAAAAGAAAATTGTCATCGATTATTTAAGAACTTCGTCTCGTTATATATCTATTCCATATATATTACCATAATTGTATGCATTCAGTATCATCTGCAGCATCGACAAAACACCACCGGTAAAATCTAAAAATATATTTCCTATGCTCCAACCAACTGTGGATTTTCTTTTATAATTGTAAAATGCTTGTGGAACGTATTTGATTAATGTTATACACAATTTAATGTAACTACAATAATATAGGAAATCTAGCCACGCTAGCGTTTCTGTGATAGCTAGTATTATAGTAACTAGTACAATGACTGTAAATATTCCGTGAATAATACGCGCGGTTGTAGATACTCTTTGAGTACCTGCCTGAAAAATTAATAATCTCGTTAATACTTGTTTTTTTATTTATCAACATTTTTGATCGAATAGATTTCGAATTATTTACCTCGTAATAAAAGCATTGAACGATAGTTATCACAGTAGCAAATACTGCATGCAAAGAGAAAAATATATCATTCACTTGCACAGGATTTAAACCTTTCGGATATCGCTTAAAATATTCAATCTGAAAAATGTAGTTGCGAATTAATACTTATGATACGATTACAAATAATATAGTACATTAAAAAAAAAATATATCAATTACAGTTATCATTTAACATACCTCTATTTCTGGTATCCAAAATAGACCACAATTAAACAGGGCATACATAATAAAACCGACCAAATTTAACGATAAATAATCGAAATTTAATCCTACAACACTTTTCCGTCTGTAATTGCTGTATATCTGTGGATAGAAACTTACACTCCATGCTAAAAAGTATATCCATCCAACTACAGCACTTATATGATAAAGAGTGTCTGACTTTTCTATAGTAACTCTAACAAATGCTTGTGAAAAACTGAAAACACGAAAAAAGAGACTCGTTAATAAACGACAAGCGTAAAACGGAGATCGTAACGTACGCGCTATCGTAAAAAGTACAACTTCGTAATCACTTCTTACTTTAAATCAACTTTGTCTAACTGATCTTGAGGAATCACGATCACTTTAAAAAATGTCATTATTCTCTAATTTTAATTACTTCGATAATATTTCGATTATTTTTAAATCTCACAGCATATATTTTGGAGCACGGTAGAACTTCAACAACAATTACACTAAATCACTTTTTATGTAAAACTTGTAAATTAATTAATACATTTGTTACTAATAACTAATTCGCTACATTCTAGTTAGAGCAGGAAGTAGACTGCTCAAAATCTGAACACAGACTGAGTGAACTTTAAGTTTAAGATCCGATGACAAGTACAGGTCAGGAGGCTATCTCTGCAAATAACTGGCAGTGGATGCTAGTGAATGTAAGACCGATCAGAATCTTTTGGAAATTAGTCATGAAAGTAAATATTGATATCGCTTGAAAACATTACACAATTGCATTTGATATCAGATAGGAGAGAGGGAGAATTTATTCTTTTTCCTAATTTATTACTTCTATATACTTACTCCGTTATATTATAAGGTGTGACATTAGCACTAACAATGGAATGTCCTGCATTAAGGCCCTTTACAGATATATTCCACTGGCTCTTAATATCATTCTCACTGATATTAAAAGTAACAGGATCAGTGGATAATAAATCTGGATGTTGCACGTTTATCAACACAGATGCAGCTCCGGATAGATTCTTCCTGCAAACAGTAATTGCATTTAAAGCGTTGTCATTTGTGTTTGCATCGATTGCAATTAAAACATTAAGCCGCCACTTACGTCAGGCACAGAGTAAATGACTTTTGAGCGTCTAGTTGAACTTTTAGGTCTTGAGACGAAACTTGTAAGTCTGCCCATACTTGTCCTACAACTGAAAAAATGTCATGCTCTTCAATATATGGACTACCATCCGAAAAAGTACAATATAATTCAAATTCTTTCACCGAATTGATTTTATCATTTAAGACGTTGCATACTAACTTACCTAACGCTGCAAAAATTCCGATATACCAAAGAGAAGCCATTCTTGATCGTTTCTGAAACGAACAAAGTAGTTCTTTATACATTCCCGAACAAAGTATCAATTATAAACATACTGTCAACGAACATGTCAAGCAGATTCACATGCACCGACTCTTTTGGGTAAAGGGAACATCATAGATAAACCTTATTTCACATGCGAATACATACAAAATATTTACAAGGGCACAAGTGGTGGCCACTACCGCGTAACTAGACTCGCTGTACGCGTCATTCAGACGTAATGCTTCATGACAAAAGCACACGCGGCAGTTAAAGTGTTAAACTAGTTTCAGTAATCGCGGTTCGACAGTGCACATCTATTCAGAAGAGAAATCTTCTACCTTCTGAAGGCTTTGACCGCTTAACGCGGGAAAAAAAACAAGGAAGTCTTATGAAGCGTCGCGCACTTTGCCGGATGCATGCCATTGATACCGGAGCGACGGATCTGTCAGCCTATTCACGAGCTGTCATTCGCGTAGATCGATATCTATATCACAGAGGCGATCGTACGTTGCCGTCGGATACCTCCCATTGATTCATTGACAATTACGAGACGCGTTGCCATGCTTTCGTGCGATCCATTCGCCTTGCGTAGAGTACAAAAGCGATTCTCGTGAAAACACACAGGGAGTATCAATCGAACTTAACCTCGTAAGCACAACGACCTCGATGGAACACGTCGTGGGGCGTTAGAAACGATAAGAGATCACGTTTTTGATGTCTTCGACATTTTGTGCGTGCCTCGACTCGTTCCCGAGCTCTGGCATCGCACAATTAACGTGTTACGCGGCGTAAAAAAAAAAAAAAATCGATGGAGCCTTCGTGCAAACGAATACAAAAGCACGCGCTGTCTGTTTACATTATTGCTGGGTACTCCCGGCGTAAAGGATGCATCACGACCAGGAGCGTGACGAAGCATGGCCCCACCGGGGTTTCCGAAAGAATTTCTTCATTTAAATCGGATTCCTAGATTAGAGTGTCAAGGATTGGGACGATTACGATTTCCGTGGCGTCGCGATTTGAACGTCTTTTTATTTAACATAATTTATCAGATGAAGAATGTCGCAATCCACGATTCTCTAGTACGTTTAGTTTTTGGAGTAACATGTACTTAAAGTTTCATAACATCGCATTTATTTGACAGAAGGTCGATGGTAAATCGACCTTAGGTAAATAGGATTAGAGGCCGAGGAAAATGAGTTATATAACTTTGTACTTAATTAATGGACACTGTCGAAAGAAAACATTTGGCAACCACTGATTTACGCGAGTCCGTTCCCGATGTCCTCCAGAAGTTGCAAAATTAGTCGGATATAAATTTCTCCATGGTATTATCTAGGCGAAAAAGAGCTCGTAGAGTTTCTCAGGCTCGCAGCGAGATATTTGCATGTAAATTGCAGGACAACGCGACGCCATTAACTGGTTCCACAACGTCGTGGTTATCGTTTTGATATGCAATGTTTTACTATTCCGAGGTTCTCTTTTTCTGTTTTGTAATCTTTATCATATTCTTCCTCGCCCTATTAATTGTCCTAGTGCTCCTGATAGACTCATGATACACATTATGGAAATTAGTCATGAAAGTAAATATTGATATCGCTTGAAAACATTACTTAATTGCATTTGATATCAGATAGGAGAGAGGGAGAATTTATTCTTTTGTGGATACATGTATCTTTTTTCGAATAAATGGGCCATTGAAAGGGAACAGATTTTTCGGATCATTTCAAATCAGTTCGTTTCGTTACAGTCTCGAGTCTCTTTTCGGATAGAACTCGTATCGATTAATTGCTTTGTAAACGTAAATACATTCGTACGAGAGCCTGGCAAGTCGGGGATTTTCCTTTGGCTTCAAATTTTCCGCGGCTTTATCAACCGATTACTCACGTTCCCCTTTGTTGTTCGTATCGGTCGATGCAAATGGAAGTTCCATTCGTTCAAAACTGTAAACGTTTCCTGCTTACAGTTCCTGTTTCTCACGTACGTTTATTCGCTTGTTTTCGCAATGATAAGAAACCGACCGGGAACAATGAAACGCGAGAACCGTTACCAAGAAAAATAACGAATTGCGGCGAAATCGATTGAATTCTTTCTTGGAATCCTCTTATCTCCAAAGCCCCAGAATGTTTAAATGCGTGCACGAACGATCGAACGTCATTGTTTATTGCTGGGAGAAAAAGATTACCGCGACAAGCTTTTTTTTTATAAATATGTCGTCTTAGGCTAACAAATCTATTTATTTATCTGTTACAGCTACGAAAGAGTTGGGATTGTTGCGATACAAGAGCGTGACTTTCGACCGAACCGAAAGAGATTAGGAAATCTCTAAATCGACGAAGTGACCACGCCGTGGAGGGACGAAGCTGATTTTCCGAAAAGTGGACGAAAAGTGGACGGTCATGAAGTTTGGGATCACAAGCCCTCTTAAAGGCAAATTTTTAAAAACCATTTGAAAAATTAATAACCATCTCCCCAAAAATAAACAGGTTCTTCGTACGTTCTAAAATGCATCCTCCTGGATCTCGATTCAGACGAAGCCGAAGCATCAAAGTAACTTAAATTCCCTCGATGGTATATTAATATCTCTCGTTCAGCAATGCGAAAAATTCAGTCTGGGCAAGTTGGTCGCGAGGGTATCGGAAGTTTTAGGCCGGGAATGGGTCGACCTGGCTATATCATACACATTTCGAGATAGAATAAATCGAAAGAGAGATCGACGTTCGAGTGCACTCAGCGTCCCAAAGGGGCCTTCGCGAAGCTCGCACGGAAACAGCTCTGAAAGTCGATCGGCAGTCTGCTGCCGCTTTTGTTGGCGTATACAGGCTTCCTCGTCGCCAATATTTTCCTTTGCGTCATGCCCGTGGACCGAGTAGAACGGACCTAATCCTCGACGATGGCCCTCTCCCATCTTTTCACCCGCACCCCCGTTTCTTTCTGTCCTTTCTATCACTTTCAATTCGTCCTCGATATGGATAAACAAGATCGTTCCTGGCAGGACGTTCGCCTGGTATACATTGAAATTATTCGGTCGGATCGTTCCAACGGAATACCCGAGGAAATATGCCTCTTCGAGGAGCTCTCTTCAGATTTGGGAATCCGTGAAACCCCCGTCGCTACGTTCTGGGAAATTTCTGGAATGTCTCGAAGTGTTTTCTTCGACGATACGGTCCACGGCGATCTTCTCAGCGATTCCGAGTAAACGGATACGACACGGTTCGCGAGTATCGCGAGAATGGTGATAGCATATATTCCGTTGTTCCGATAGATTCGAAAGTTCGGCAGACTTTAAAGCTCTTCGATACAGAGGAGTCCCCATAATCCATATCGGTGTTATCTACAGGTGGGCTGTAGGTTCTAGGAGGTTATTAGATTCTAGAGCTTCGTACTCGAGCTATTAACCATTCAGCTGTGTTCGACGACTATATTCGTCAATATTTTAACTGAGTCACTTACTCTGTACGACTATACCTCTTTAAAGAAAGGACGTCACAGCTGATTAATTTATTGCTGAAATTATACGAGAAATGTACTTCGTTTCGTTTCTTGTGAAGAAGATGGAGAATGAGCATCTCTTACGTCAGGCCACGCTGATTCGTTATCTAAGCCTTTTTCGTGGCTGTCGAGCAATTATGTGTTCCTCGATAAACTCAATACACTATAATGGGTCAAGTGTCGGTGAAGTTCCACCGCGATTGCGGAAACTATTTGACGCATTGAAACGGAATAGACAAGCGATAACAGACGACTGGTACCGCGGTGACGGATGCGTGGGAGACAGCTCAGGGCCCGTGAAGACAATTGCGAAAAAAATAGATATATACTTTTAATTCGACGGTTACAGCGATCTGTAACCATTGTCTGGCGAATAACTGGCAACTGATCCGACGTATTTTTATTATTGTTTACCCGGCGTGTTCGAGGGGATTGGGAACCACTGCGATAAGAAAACACCAGATGAAAAATGGAGTCTACGCCTACATCCATGAATTACACGGACTGCTGATATTATTTATATAAACATTATATTATGTACGGCGATTAAACCAGCATGGGGGGATTCTAGATAAACGCGTGCATATAGTAAGGCTCATCATTATGCGAACTATAGTGTAACGCATACTTCGGTTACACGAATGTTCTTTAAATTAACGCACGAGTTTCAAGGTGGCTATTAATAACAGTTAGAGAAAATCAAGTAAATTGACCCGAAAGAGGTGGACAGAGAATGTTATTATTCGTCTCTCGGAATTTGAATTTTCTAATGTGAGAAAATGAAAGTTGAAAAATTTCCTTTCGTTGTAAAAATATGATCTCCGCTTTCACCGACGCGCAGAGTTGTTCGAATAATTACAGCTGGTACTGTACGTCGTACGTGTATCAAAGATGCAAATGAATGGGGGGAGAAACGTAATTTCGTCGACGATTGATTACCTCGAGCCTTGACCAATTTTCTTATTTGTCGATTACCACAGCATTCCGGTTCCAGTATCTTCGTTATTGGGGAATCGATATTGCCAGCAGTTTTCGGCGCGCAATCGTTTACATGAAAGGTCTGTCAATTATACAGAACGATTCACGAAATGTGCCTGTATCTTCGATGAAAAAGTAGCAAAGAAAATATCTATACGCAATAAAAATGCTATTATTATTAGATAAATGATGTGGGATTTGGGGACGTTTACCGTATCTCGTCTTCGAGTTGCAAGTGGATTCACGTTGTCGGATTTCCTTTTTTTTCATAAGAAGCTCACCTTGTATTCCGATACGAGAACTTCTTATCATCTGACCATATAACGATATAGTGCTACGAAAGCGTTTACAAATAGCTAAGATTGTACACGTGATACGTTGGTTATAAATAGCTGAAGAAAATCTATCGATAAATTCCAGAAATCCCAAGTAAATTTGATAAAGCGAAACGTAGAGTCTAATAATACACAGAGCATACTAAAAAGAATCTTCCACGCACATGTGTTAAATTCCCGAGGTTACGACCACCATTCGCGAAACTCTCTGTAGAACCGTGACCAGTGCGCATCGGTTTGTCAAAGTCGACCGATTTCTTTTGCAGACGTGTTATTAAACATTTTTCATGCGACGTGTTCGGCCGCATTATCTTTCGCCCGGTTGCATTATCCCTTTCATCCTGGAAACAATTTCGCGAACAGTTTTGCGCGAGCTGTATTAAAGGCTAGTCGGCCAGGTAATAACGGTTAGCATAAATTAAAGATTAACTTTGCCGGCTGGATCGGGCAACGTAATGCCCGTTCCATGCTAATTTCTTATCGCCGGCAATTACTTAATCGCACGCAGTCGAATGGACGTTCAGCCGCGTCCCTGGCTAATTGGGACGCGAAGAAACACATCCGTGGGATCGGTTTTATTCCGCGGGATCTCGTGGCCAACCTTCAGTTTTTCCCTTAAAAAAAGGAAGAACGTTGCACTGCTACGAGGTAATTCAAAAAAATCCCACGTGGTGAAAGGCGGCCACAGGGGGACAGATTATTTATTCGTCATTTGGTTGATAAATTTACAGTTTTATCTGGTACATTTAAAGATGTCCCCTATGCAGTGATTTGAATGACGACGCAAAAAGTTTGAACAAAGAGTTACGCACTTGGAGTAAATCTGGAAGAACAAGAAAAGATCTCTTTCTCTGCATTATTCCACGTAACGAACAAATCCAACGATAAAATTGTTTACGCCATGAAAATTATAATATTCGAGGAACTCGCATTCATTTCGCGACAAATTGGCGCTCGTCGGACGGAAGTTTAGCGAATCTAGAGCGAGTTCAGAATTCCTTCGGATCGCAGCGCTTGGCTGGTCCGAATCAGGCGCGATTTATCGAACCAGAACTGGCACGACGCTATTATTCTGTCAGCGGAATTATTAGCACAATTAGTTGGCAGTTAAACGATTTTAAATACCCGAGACAGTGTCGTCGTACTCTTTTGTCAGTCGGGGGATCGATAGTGCCTGGCCTGAAATACATGGTTCGGTCGTCGTTATCCAATATCGAGGAATTTTTTATGACCTCTCTATTCATGACTTTATCAGGACTTCCTACTTCTATTTTTCTTTTTTTTTTTTTTTTACACGAACAAGCATGCACGCCTGACTCGAGCAAACACGTAACAGAATATCGTTCATCTGGAACGACGATTACCGTCAACTTTGCACGGGGAACATTTCAAAATTGTGCATAACGAATACGATCGTTTCGCAATCGGATTTTATCATATCATTGATAGGCAGAACCGTTTTCCTGTTATGCGATACGATCTTTCCCGAGACTACTGCGCTACACACAAGTTCCATTCGAGACTGTGAAATGTCCCTCTAGGTACTCGATATTCGTGTTTTTAATAATGGGTATCGATAATTAATAATAGCAACAGAATTTCGTTTTTATTCCGCGGAGAAAGATTAGATCTTCCGTGGTAGTTGGGCTGTGTATTACAGTCAGCCGTTCACATTCTACTTACTCAGTAGAACAAGGTTCCTTGTGCTCGACTGGACATAATAGTCGGCCGTTCACATTCTACTTATTCGGTAGAAAAATATTTCGAAGCTATTCTTTTTCACTTGCAGTACATCCAGACGATAATTAACACATTTACTTTCGCAATGATTTTTTAATGGATCGTTCGAAACATATAAATAAACGAAATAAATCTGTCTTCGAATAATCACCCGAACAACGATGTACTTCAAAATATTTTCGTTCGAAACGATTTTCCCCAAGCTCGCGAATAAATACGATATTGTTCACAGGTAATAAATGAAGCTTCGTTCGAATAGAAACGTAGCCAACTCTGAATTAAACCGAACAGAAAGAAGCTTGTAAACATTCGCGACAATTACGAAGGTTTCCCTTCGTATTTTTAATTCCAGTTGCACAAATCATTGTGCATTACCCACGAGCTCATTTTTCATCACGGGGTTCGATTAATGAAACATTCTCGAATTTCTCGTTCTGTTTGCCCAACGATATTTTTCCAGCGGCGAGTCGGGTGTTTTGTGCTCGCGTTAAATCCTCGCCTGTCATCAGACATACTCTATAGCTTTTCAACTTCGGCTTTTCTTTGTATCGTTCGACTCGAACTCCAATGGAAATTCACGGGCTTCGTTCCACCGGTCTCACCTATTTCGCGAACTCGATCCTTATAGAATATTAATGCGACACCTCCTTTTCCGTAGCTGCTGGAACTTGACGCTCCCATTGCGAGCAATAATATCCGTCGAACCAACGATTTCATTTCGATATTTTGTTCCTCCTGTAACAAGCTATGCGCGAAGCGAACACGTTTCACAGAGTAAACACAAATGGAATACATATTCCCAGACTTTCGCGTGAACGTTAGAAATGATATCTTCTAAAGGATACAGATGTTACAAGTTAGATTCAACTGATAACGAAGCGAGAAAATAATTACAATGTAAGGAGGTCGAGGAATTACCTAGGTTAGGAGCTTTCGCGAGAAGCTTACCGCAAGACGAACGACACCAGCCATAAATCCCAGGGGCGGTAAATTCGTGTCCGGTTCGACAGCGCGGCGAACGATTCTAATAACGAAGAATAAATTTCTCCGTTGTCGAACTTTCTTCGTCTAGTAATTAAGTTTTCGAACAAGGCCGCGAGAGAACTCTGTCACCGCCAACAGTTCCGAAAACCTATTTTCGCTTGGCCCTGCGACAGTTTTTTCGGGGTGGGAGCGCCGGAGCGGTTTACTTCCGACGGTCAAGAGAAAGGGGGCCAAAGAGAAGTAAAGAAAGTTTGTTGGTGAAGCGTGTACGTTCCGTGGACGGTTTTCTTGCGAAAAACTGGATCGAAACGGTGACACCAACCCCTAGTATCGTTCTTGTTGTTTTCGAGGGTGCAGTCTCTCGTAAAATCGGGTCTCAAGAAAGGGTCAAACGCAGCCCGTGCACTGAGCATTAATATTCGATAGGAACCGAATTCGCAAACCGAGCCAAACTGCCGCCACGAGCTGGCGAATTTACATTGGAAATCGACTGGAACGGTTCGAACGCACTCCAGGAAAAGAAGTTTCCCTTTGGATAGGGGGCGACGTGGCGAACATCGAAGACAAGAATGTTGGAACTCATTGTCTGGCGACAACCACGTTTAACCCTTTGACTGCAAAAGGCGTATTTGTACGCCCTCGAGAAATGGATTCAGAGAAATGTTTATATTCGTTAAATCAATTTAAAAAAAATATCAGCTTACAGGGAATGATGAGAAGAAACTTTTTTATATTTTCAATTTATTCATAGGACACTTAGTTTTGCGAATAAAAATTGAAAAGTTAGAAGTTCGTTGCAAAAATTGAATTTCAGGAGAAAGGTCTTCTAAGATTTTAATTTTTATCTCTGAAAGTAGACGTAGTATGAATGAACTGTAAATATAAAGAAGTTTCGTTTTGTCTACGCCTCTTAGAATTTCTAGGAAAAATCTTCCCGTAAAAGGGTTAATTTAAGATCCATCTTCGATACATAGCTGAATTTATTCTAGTAAATCGAAGTTACGTGGATACGTTCTACTCGATTGAAACTAGATCGCAAATCCAGTCGCCAGCTCGCTCTCGAAACTTGTCAGACGTGTCTTGATGATTATTTAGGTATTTCGATGACAAAGAGAATAAAAAGACGGGCCCGTCCGCGCTGTTTCTAACCGGAGGAACTGGAAAACTCAATATCGAGATGGTTCGAGCAGCTGCGGGCTATCGGTTGAGTGCCCCAGGCGTATGTACGGTTAAACAAACAACATAAAAAAGCTTTCCTCGTTATTAACAATTGAAAGAGTCGATAGGTCGGCTGATCGAGCGTCTCGATTTTTAAACGACCTCTTTCGTTCGGACGAAAGCCTCCAGGTCATTGGTTGGCACGTGCTGTTTGATAAAGAATCGCTCATTGTGCTTGTGTCTCTTACGGCGACCCTAATCGCGAAACTGTCTCGAAACAGGATCCGAACGCGTACACCCGTTGTGTCAAACCGAGTCAATTATTTACGCGTTAGGCGTTCCTCGTTAATGATTCGAGCTTCGAATAATTGATTAGCCGAATTGCAGAATTTTTGTCGAGCTGGAAACTGTGGATATTGAGAAAACAAATGAAAGTGAACGAAAATATTAAAATAAAATGTAATATCTGACATCTTCGAAATTGAAGGTAACGTCACGAGTACAAAACGCAAGAAGAGAACAGAGATACATATTTTAAAATAAGAGTCGGAGGCTCAAAATGATTAGATACTCTCTGACGTATATCTCGCAATAAGAGTAATTCAAATTGATATATGTAACGGGAACGGATTATGTAATAATATGCAGAATGCTTTCTTCGCGTCCTTATCTTTCATTTGCATTTTTTTCTTTTACTGTAATTACATAGTATCCCGAAGATAAAACGGACCACCCGAAACGATTTCGATGTGTTTCGCGAATCGAGAACGTAAAATATTGTACCGTTGATGGCATCAAGGATTCGTCTCTCTTTTATAATTTAATGGCTCAAATGATTTTTAATTTCTACCTTGCAGATTCACGAGCGCGTAATCATAAGTCCCTTTAGCTTGCTTTACTCTACTTTACTTAGGTCAAACGTGTTAGAGACGCAAGGTAACGTATTCTTTTTTTTTCAAAATAACACAAAAATTACGAGGACGCGAAACGTTCTGGAAAGGGGCCATTTTTAATTTCGAAATACCTCGCATCTCTGCAAATTTGTTTCGCAACTCCGTCGAGTTTGAGGTTTACATTTTTAATTCCGTACCGAGGGGAAAAAAGTGGAACGTTGTTGAGACTCCAAGCTTGCCTGATTATAAGCTCGTTCTTCGACATGCTTTTATCATTATTCGTGAACATTTTGCAACGGCAGAGGATAAAAATTTGCAACGAAAGTTCGTGAAAAATCCGTATCCCAATAAAACTGTCGACCGAGGACGCGTTAGTTTGTCATTTAGCGAACGAAATTATTTCGAGCATTTAATAAACGCTCGCCGGGGTCTGGAAAATAAATGGCCAATTATTTACTTCATCTACCCGGCTAACGCAAAATATTAACGCTCGCCTCGTCGAACGATATCAGATTCCTTGAATTTCGAAAATTCCTTTCGTCGTTCTAAATATTAACGCGTTGTTTCAAAAAGGTTTCAGCTGGGAATTTGTTGTTGCCGTAAAGTGACTAACATTGCTTCACTACGACTGAATTTTTTACCGATTGCATTATTTCAATTTGTGATTCTACGCGTGTGCATGCTGTAAAAAATATTCTCGTTAAAAATGTCGAATAAATCTATGTTTCAAAACACTGTTATCCATTCATGCACCGCAGAGAAGAATCGACTTTTAAATTTTTCCAATAAATCGAATGAAATTACAAAAAGTGAAAAATATATATTTTGTTAATATTTCACGGTGTGCTAGATCAGTACAAGCGAGGATCTGCACCCGTCATTTTCAGGATTAAAAGCAGCGTTAATTCCAGATTTCTCCGCAGCGAATTCTAGCCATTGAAATCGAATAAAATTATCCGTACAAAGTAAAAAGCTCAATAACGCGATTATGCAAGAATTTATTTAATCGTTCGGTTCCTACTAACCCTGTTCTAATCGACTGGAACGAATTTTTGCGTTTTATAGCGAATTTTGAGCTCTTATCGCGACCGAGTGAAAAATTAATTAAAAGCCCGTCAAGTGGTTTTATGAAGGATGCGTAAGAGCATTTCGCATAAATATAGCTGCCGGATAAGCCGCGATAACAAGATTAGCGAGAATTACTTTATTGTCTAGTAAGATCAACTACAGATGGCTATAAACCTCGTCATCCACGAATCTCTGTGAGATACTGAAATTCAATTTTTTTATTTCATTTATGACATTACCTAGGAGCAATTCGTCGCGCACGTCGCGGTAGATTTAATTGTTTTAAACGATTGTACCACAGACACGAGAACTAGCATGACTCGAACTCATTTTGGATCAATTATTCTTCGCGATACGATCTGGCAGGCCAGTTGACGGTTTCTCAGGAGTCTGAGAATTCTTTTTTTAAATCTTGTGCAAAACATACAAGATAAACGCTAAATGTTACGATGCGGCACGTCGAAATCGCGTACATTATTAAATACTAGGTGTTAGCCAGTGTGTCCGGTGTCCATGAAAACCTCGAGGTACGATGTGTTATTAGGATTAGGAACAGAGAAACTTCTTGTTAGTCTTGGGAACAAGGCGGAGAAGCGATGGAATAATTTACTTTGTTCTCCGGGAACAATTCGGTAACTTCTAGCTGACATAAATTTTGTTATCTTCAGGTGCTAGCTTCCGGTTAATTAATTAAAATCGTCGCTTAATCCAGGTCACTTTTCCCTAATCAGAGATACGCAAAATTCTTATCTGGATAGAAATTTAGAATAACGAATCGAAGATAAAGAACTTTAAGTGAAAAGGAAAATTTGAATCGCAGTGTAATGGAACGATTACAAATGTTAATAATAGATTGATTTAATTTTGAAATTTTACCCATCGCAGTCTCTAATAACCGAGAATTAACAAGATTTTCTGTAACGATAATAGACTGAGTCACGTTTATCTCGCAATAAATAATTAGCCGATAACAACGTTTCCGTTGATGTAGATATGGCGATACATTCTGATAATGCGCTAGCTGCATTTAGCAAAGTTACTCGCAACTTTTTCCTTGCTCGTTATAAATTGAAAGAATTGTGCCGTCGATAACGATCGCGAACTAACAATCGATAATTACCGTGAGACTTCTTCGTGGCAATTAATCTTGAGCGGTTTTAATGGACGAGGGCTCGCGGCGACGCCATTGATCGATCCTTTTTCCGAATTAAATGATTTATCGTTTTACGCGAATCGTTGCGTCAACTAGCGCGCTAAAACTTAACGATGAGATGCGGAAAGTAAGACGTTGCCTGTCGATATCCGTCAATTAAGCTTGGCATGATAAAATCGTTGCTTTTGTATTCCAAGAAAGAGAATTTTATGGTCGGCTCACCTCTGCTTATTGTTAGAACGTAAATTGTTGATTGATAATAGTCTTTGACCAATGCAAAGAGAAATTTCATTTAGAATGAATCGTAACGCGACTCTTCAGGAATCTAGACTCGTGCAAAAAACTAATCGACAAGTCTCTGTTAGAATAATTTTTCTTAAAAATTGTTCATTTTTTGAGAAGGACCGACTGAAAAGCAAGAAAGTGACATTATCTGTGCATAAATTGTATAAATTAACCGTCGTTAGTGGTAGCAATCCACGTTTCCGGCGACCTCGACGACTTCAACGAACACGAGGACAATTTTCTACGACATGAGTTAAGCATCGTTTCATGTAATGTCGTTACGTGCATTGTACTGCGTAAACTGTCGCGATTGCCACGAGGTTTGCAACGTATTCTCTCGCGACGTTCGCGACTTTGTTTCAACGTACTTGGTTCACCTCTCGATCCATCACATTTGTTAATCTTCATCCGTGATTCGGAATAATTCATTCTCAGCGTTCTAATTTTCGAACAGAAACGAGTACTATTCGCGATCGTCGATTAAATCTGCCGAGCAATCGAAAATTATACCGATTCTACTGAAAGTACAATCTTCCTGCATCCTCCTGGAATTGCTTGAAAGTCTCTTCCGGTTTGGTTAATTTTATTCCTGGCAGAATGCAGTCAGTATAATTTAATAATATGTGTTCCAGGAATATCAAAGCACGTTCAGTAATCTCTAGGATTTCACGGATAATATTAATTGTTATTAACAGGAGGTTCAATTCTCGCGAATTTCATTTAATTAGCTCGCGTACCTTCAACAAGTTAGTCCATTCCAGTTTTAGAACGAGAGGATTGCTACCTGTTTAGACAACTAAACAAAATAAACATTCTATCCTAATTCTGTATTTGCACTTATGCGTCATCTAGTCAAAGTGTCCTTTCGTGAATAATAACGACGAAATCAAATTACGTAGTTGCGTGTCTAATGAGTTCCTTATCAACGCGATAAAGTAAAAACCGGTCAATGATTGTTTAACAGTGATAAGTAGCGCACGCTCGCGATAAATGAACTCCTTCTTGTAGACAAAATAATCCCTTATATAGGTTTCGGTGCCGTTTATCGTTCCTCCGTGGTTCTCAATGCCGTCCCGTCCGAGTCGCGTTCGGTTGCCGCGAAATCGAAAATACGGTGGTCGTAGTTCAAGAAACTCCTGTCTCTGGCTGCAGCTCGCAAAGTATTCCGCTTACGAAAGCTGTCAACGACGTTCGCCAGCGTTTTCCCCGTGGGCGTGTGCGCCCGTAGAAACGTGTCGATGACTTTCGTATTCGTCGTCCCCGTTTCCTCGGCAGCCGACGAGTGCCGAATCGATTTCGATTTCACGGCCAGTTTCACGGAAATTATATTGTGTCAGAGCCGACGGGAACGACGGGACAACCTCGTTCCGAATTGTTGTCGATCGAATCGATTTTTTTTACACTCTTCTCCTTGACACCGCGATAAAAACGAAGGAAATAATTTGCTACCCGTGTCATACATTTTTCTTGTCGCGCCACCCACTCTGAGCAATAACGGACACTTGGCTTTAATCTTTTCGTATTTTATTCTTGATGTGTCATGTGTTTTCACGAGGTATTTTCTATTATTCATTGTCTATCTCATTATCCAGTTCGATCGGCAGATAAGTCGAAGGAGTTTAAGATAATGTATATGTTTGCAAACCGAAAAATTTGAAAGTCATTAACGAATGTGAATATTGTGTATCGTGGAGTTTTAGGAGAATTTAATCTAAATTTAAGAAAAAGAAAAAGAAGACTACTACAAATCGTCGATGACAAGAACACGTTACGATCGATAGGTTACATCTGTGCTCGGACTGAAATACGATTGTTCCTTGGCTTGATGAACTTTACGTGCACCGTGCACGGTACCTGGAGGGGTTAAACTTGCGCGTGTTTGTCGAAGGTTTCATCCGAGTTTTATTAGATCACGATTTACGGATAAATTGTACCCCGGCTTCGCTCACTCACTTGTCGAATTTCGTTTGGCCGCAAGGGATCGGGTGACAGTTAAAGCCTACCGTAAGCGAATCCGATACAGAGACGTCCAATCTCTCTCTCTCTCTCTACGCTTTAAAAATCTCTTTTCTCCCGTTTCGAGCCACCTGCAAGAACGAGCTTTCCATTAAAACTCGCCGAGGACGACGCAGAACGGAACAAAAACGATTTAATTCTTGTGCGCAATTTTTATCCCGATCACGGTCGTTTTCCCCATGATTTCTGCACTTGTCGGTCCGTGAACTTTACAGCCAAT
This sequence comes from Hylaeus volcanicus, assembly GCF_026283585.1. Taxonomy (NCBI): domain Eukaryota; kingdom Metazoa; phylum Arthropoda; class Insecta; order Hymenoptera; family Colletidae; genus Hylaeus; species Hylaeus volcanicus. Next base: position 6,113,859 of record NC_071977.1, read on the forward strand.
AGCGTCAGAGGAATTTGACAAATTTCAAGGAAGTTGGACGAATTTTCTTTGACGAAAAACAATTGATTCGGCAGCGTAGTAATATTTAATATTCTTTTCAGCCCTCGCATAACCTGTTCCCATACATTTTTGAAAAATGTTCGCGAAACTACGGGTTGCGCTAACTTTGCACGTTGGGAAGCCGGGTTTCTCTCGGATTGGACAACGGTTGCAATCCCTGGTAACCATTTTAACGGTCAAATTTAAAATTCATTGTCCGTCACGGTTTCCCGTTTTCATGTTTCGCAGAATAGGAAAAAAATACTAGTCTCTCGTTTGACCGCGGTTGAAAGGGGTGTTCTCATTTGAAACGTCACTTTTCCCCCGATTTTTAGGATTTATTGTGCCAAAAGGTGTAAAACCTAGACATTCGAAATTTTCCACGGGCGTACGTTCATTTTTTAAGGAAATATATAAAACTCTCTTCTCGATGGGGATCGATTCGTTATTGTTATCGTTAATAATCGTATTATCAGATACCGAGATGACTTACATTATCGTGGATATTTGAATACGCCTACGTTTCGACCTTAGCTCCGCGGTCCTTTTAGAATATTCCAACGAAAATTTTTCGAACAAATATGACGCAAAACAATAGGACATTTTCCTAGTGTATCCATTCGTTTCCGAATTTATGCTTAAACGATTAATGTGTACGTTAGGTAGCCACGGCGATTATACTTTAAGCTTGATTCATGAACGTGTGTTATTGTTCAGTTTGGCAATGCCAGAGCTTCCAAAATTTATCGAAACATGCGTTCGCGTTTCCGGTTTGAAAGAGAGGACATAATTCCTTAATGAAAGCAAGCAATATTTTTTATAGGTACTCGCAAAATAAATATCGAAGTTCAAATTATGTGACTCGGCATGGAACAAGTACAAATTTCACTGGTGACCCGTTTTTATCGATCTGTTACTCCAACCATGTGCACCTTACCTGCCGATTTTCACGTTCGCGCGAACAGGTCTATGAATCGGTCATCCGATACAGCTTCATCCAGGCGAGCACGCACTCTCTACGCCTAGCTTGCCAAAGTCCAGCGGATCCAGTTTGTCGAACGTTATCACCTTCTCACGGCTTCAGCCTTGAACTTCCAGCGAGACTATCGCTCGTTCGTCCCCGGTATCTCATCCGGTTTGACGCCAACATCAGTTCCTCTCTTCCGCGTTTGCGCTGTTGCTCTCCTGCCAAAACGGGATCGCACCTCGTCACGATCGAGACTGCATCGATCGGGATTCGTGGATCGAAACTCACCGTGCTTCACCAAACACCGCTCGATTCGAACAAACGCGAGCAGTTCTCCAGTAGCGACTAGCACGAGCCAATGTCTCGAGCAGAGTTTATTGCAGGTGAAAGGCGAACGGTTCCTTTTTTCCTTCGACGATCGTTGGACGATAGCGGCGCTGATACCACATTGGCGAACACGGTTCGCAAATGGCTAGCGCGAGCCTCTCGAGCCTACGTATAAATCTGTTCTAAAGAGCTCTCCCCCTCCCTCGGGAAGACTCTTCCCCCCTCTTCCTGTCCGGTGTCGCGTTCGATTTCACGATGTGAAAAGGTCGTTCGAAAAGAACTTTTTTCTTAACACGTGCTTACCTGGATGAAAACAATGCTTGGAAGTCGATTGCATATGAAGAACGTCGGATTGGGCATCACATTGGGTAAACAGCAAAGTATGCCGTTTTGTATCGAGATTGGGAAGTTTTCTTATTGTTATTTTTAACCATGTTGGTACCTTATTCCTCGATACTTTATGTACTAATGAAAAAAAAGGTAAAAAATTGGTTATTTTGAAAAGGAGTAAAAGTTACTCGATCATTCCACTAAAAGACTAAATAGTAACTTTTCCATTCTAAGCTTAAGAATATAAAAAAAGCAAAAGGTTACCATCGATTGTCATTTAGCGATATCCTATTTTTGTAGAAAACTTCTAAATTTTATTATGTTGCCGTCTGTTCAAGAGACGAAGAAACGCGTTTCGAACGCGGATGAATAACGTAGCCGCAGTGCAAAAAAATCGCAACGATTGCAATGATGAAAGGTTAATCGATTTTCCGATGGGTCGGAGTTGAACGATTTCAGCGGGAATGTAAAAAGGATTGAAATAGCACGCGATCAAACATTTGGTGGAAACAGATATTTATATTTAATGCCTTGTACGTTCCGCTTGGTCTCGTTCCTCGTAAAAAAAACTTTACGATTAATCTTTCATTTCGCGTTCAACGTTCCCTTCGAGAGATATATATTACGTATACATGTCTTCGAGAGACCACGAACTGATTCAAATTTGCTTTTAATTAACAAGAACGACACGTTGAAATTCCACCGTGTCGGAAGCGAATTAATTTCATATCTGTTTTTACGTAACAATAATGATGTGTTGACGTTGCCCAAGATTAATTGACGAGAATTTTATCGCGTTCGAAATCTTCGGAGTTGATCAAATATTTCAGAGCTGAATTATTCGACGTTTTTCGACACCGCGTGATGTATGAAGTATACGCATCGCGTATATTCGGTATTGTGACAAAAATTGATCGTCGAAATGCAATATTAACGCCGATGGATCGAACGACGTCATTAACATAGTTTGGTATATTAGTCTTATTAAATTGTATTAGATCGGTTTGCCAGGGGTTATTGATTTGTATCGGGTATCAAGCTATTTTATATATATATATATGTATATATATATGTATGTATATATACTATATATATATATATATATTGTATATAATATGCGGTTAGGTCAGCGAGTCAGGAGACCAATGGCTTCTAATTGACGGTAAATTACAATCGTGATATTTGGTGAAACAGTATCATCTAAACCGCCAATTATTGATTTGGCCACGAACGCTCGAAAAAGCTTATCACTCGTTTCGAAACTGAACTAGTATGTCGCGTTAATTCCATGGAATTTTCTCTGGCATTAATCGTTTCGATTTTCCATAACTCAAATAGTGGTTAAAATTTCACGATCGCCCCTCGTTTATATTCCTGGGTGTCGAGAATGATGGGATTTCGCGAGAATCAGATTTGACAGTGACGGACGGAATTTGGAGATTGGAAAAACAGGGAACAGTTGAAATTTTGATCGATTCGTCGAACTATTGTCTGCCTTTTTTCTTTCAGAATTGTTCGTTTCCTTTTCGGTGTGAATTCCCATTCTTAGCCAAAGTCATTCGTTCACTTTCGTACTATACGCTGAATCATTCTGTACATTGACACTCCACTGGATCAAACGGTTTTGATTGAATTTAATTGGACGGGTCGCACGTTCGTTGCGTCTGGACCAATAGAAAGTCTCCTCGAGGCTGGTTCCTACGAGTTCGTCGTTAAAATATAATGATCTCGACGCTATATTTGGTTGTCGAAAATTACGATTGTAATTGGACTCGCATGAAAATATCTAATTGCTTGACGAGTTACTTTCGATTACGATTGTCATCTCTAAACGAATGTAGAGCCATTCTGAGAAATACCTCGTAATAATCGATATCACTCCATTCTGTGGTGTATTATTTCAGATTTTGTTGAAGTACGTTTGGAGTATATACGTAATTAATATGTAGAGAAAGATTGATTCAAAGATAAACAACCATTACTCATCCAATACAAATTTCGAATGTGTTATCAATGAACGTATCGGAGAGTGAAAGAAACCACAAAAATATTCCGTTCTATCGATTCAGTTTCAAAATTTCCATAACGAGCAGATACTTATCGCTCAGTTTTTGTTTGTCCGTCCTTTTAACTTCAAATACAAATGTTTCTTCCCGAAAGGGACAGTAATCTCGCGCAATGGGCCCGCGGAGCGATAAGTAGAAGAATGACGTAGCAGATTAGTCTCGGTATTGCAGTTTGAAACGGTTCATTTTCCTGATGTCATCGAATGACTAAGCGAATCCGCGAGCGATACAACTTTACTGCACGATGCTTCTACAGTACAGATTGCAAGGTTTTGGCACGAATTCCGGTAACCGCGGCGGCTACCTCTGTAAATCTCTGGCTTGCCAGCGAAAAACATAAATTGTCGACCCGTAGGAAAAAAGAGGACGGGAGGAGAAAGGGGGAAGAAGGAAAACTCAGGGGAACTGCGTCCCGCAGACGTGATATGGAATTCGCGAAATTAAATTAAGTCGCACGTAAAGTTCCCGGTAACGAATCCTGCCCGCATTCCTGCTGATACTGGAACGAATAGAAAGTTTCCTGCTGAAACGCGTTGGGATCGTCATTTGCGTACTATTTTATTTCTATTAGTATTCTATTATGCAGTCTATTTGTTATGTATCTACCGATGCAGTGTTTATTAATTTTTCAAGTTTCAAATTTGTTTAAGCTGCCTGGAAAAGAATTCGATATCGTATGACGGGTTCGTTCCTATTTATATTGTCTGGGGATCCCAGTTTGAAAACCACTTTCCTGCATTTTATAGAAACCACCTACGTAACAGGAAAAAAATGAATGTCAGTGTTAACAGCGCATTGGAACTCGGTAGACAGGATGCATATGTCATTCAGGCGAAACGCAGGATATTATCAAAGTACACTCTTCTACCGTAACATGTGTAACTACTTATCGTTCTGCAAATAGTCAATGAGTAATGATCCAATAACGCGAACGATAACAGCGACCATATGTCTTGGTTTTGCAACAAAAAAATATCATAATTTCTATTCCGCGAAACGGAATGCGCGGCTGACATTCTAGATCGCGTAATCGGTTGAATACCCATTAGTACATTTTCGATTCTCGAGGTACAGATAGCAGATAATAATGAAACGAAACGATAACGAAACGATTGATCGGGAACAAGTTATTTTTAGACTGGACCCTACGGTCGCGTAACGTGCTGATAAATAAACGCATTAATAAATTGGCGTTCAAATAGGACGACGCCATTTTTCATGGATCCCTCGACGAGATCGGACAGTACTCGCACTCTTGGCACGGATTCCGAAACCGACGACGGTCCCCTAAATCTCCAAGCCGGTACGTCGAAATGTATAAAAATCCTCGAGAGGGGTAAACAAAAATTTAATGGAAACGTAACGCGTACATGCCCGACAGACCACGGACCCTGGCTCGATTCGACTTTAATTTCATCCGACGACGCAAGGGGAGCGTAATTAATAGAGACTGGATTGTGTATATATACATATATATATATTATCGTCCGCGTTTTACGAAACTAATTATCGTCAATATGCTTCAAGTACGTTGATAATTAGCGAATTTCTGTAATCGGTTAAATCGTTAATACTCTGTCTTGCGGATATAATTCTCTCGACGCGCTGTTAATATTCGCACGGATCTTTATTACCGATTCATCGGTTCGTTCTAATTAACGCGTTTATGGCGTTAATCGATATTTCGTTTTTACGATTCGTCGAACAATTCCGTCACCGTCTTCGTCTCAGATTTCTGCTAACGACACACAGCCATCATCGATAATCTTGGGTACCATTCAAGAAATATCTTCTCCTAGACAACGTACGCGTTCCGTTCTAGTAACCATTAGCCTCGCGGGCATAGAAAGTAAACAGGTGATCGACGAATCATGTGACGGAGACATAACGGCTTCACGTGATCCGTCATTGAATCTGTGACATTAGACGCCCGTATGCAACTGATATAATACTGCTATCTGACGAATTCTTGCATGTCACTGGACGTATCTTTATCGTATCAGTCAACAGCTTGGACTAGCTAACTCGATCGATCGATCAAATCGGAGAGGGATACGTGAAATGATTGTCGTATGATCGGTGGCTTCGTTTTACGACGAATGGCGAAGCTGAGGTGCTCGGTGGACAGTGGTGCGCAACTGTTGGGCCACGTGCGGCCTGTTATGCGGTCCACGCTCGGAATGTGGCTCGTTACAACGCGTCACGTGGTCTCGCGTGCCGCATGCGGTCCACCGCGTGCAATCGTGCGGCTTGCGGTCGCTTGTGCGAACCTCGGACATTTAAGCCTTCTCCGGAATTTTGCGTTTTCGCGAGGCGACGTCTCACGACGCAGCTGCCACCCACGAGACGCCTCGAGGAACTTGCTCCACCTTGAACTGGCTAGGTTGTTGACCACATGATAGACCACCTCTGATTTGGCGTTCCATCGACAGGAATAGTTGTACACGGAACTGTCGAAAATGAATCATATCCTAGATCCACTGGAGGATCCAGTGGGACTTCATTTTCTTATACAAAAATACCCTTGAGGTCTCCTCTTATAGGTTTCCTATAAGAAGGACCTTTCTGAGAGGTTCTAGCAGACCCAGGACCAACTGCTACCATAGAAAAGACAGGGATGACCTTAGAATCACTAGAAGGAATCAAAGTTCCTTCGATTTCCCTCTACACAGAGTATACATCTAAAGATACACGGATGTAAACCAATTCGGATTTTAATTCACGTACTGAAAAGTAACGTGTAAAGTATGAACATACAACAAATAACGTGTTCAGCTATGGATACGCTCTTTTTTTTTTCTAGTGCAACGAGTACACGGAATTGAATTTTTACGTTTTCCGAATTCGAGTACTCAAATTTCGTAATCGTCGCGGAGGGAGGGAGAATTTTATTGCGTGTAAAACGCACTTTACGAGCGTTGTGAAATTCGTATAAAATTTCAAAATAAAAATTTATGCCCTTTCCGCCTTATCGTTGAAGGTGTATCGCTTCGTAACTGGGCGCAATTGTTACAATACGGTAGCGTTCAAAAGTATCTAGGCAATCTTTGACCTAGGACAATCTTAGCCTACGTTGGTTTACGCCTTACCTTCGCCTGACCCCACCGTTCGTTGTTTACTTTCTAATTAGATTATCAGAAAGCTTAAGCGCGGAAAGTCTAACGACCCAATACAAATTTCGCACCGCTCAAGTTTTCGTTAAAAATAGAACCCGCGCATTCGCGTCCACGTTGTCGCAACTTTCCAAATAACAGGGGGGAAAAGTGCGAAAGCCTGGAACATTATCGATAACCCTCCTCCTGCTCCTCCCCTGTTAAATCTCGTGACGTATTAATCTCGAAGTTATTTATTTCTCGAACGTGTACCACGGGGTTAATTGCTGTCCCGCTGCGAACTAATCAACGTAATAGTTGGCTCGTTAAGGTGCGCGGTCGGGCCTCGAACGAATTTTCCTCTTTCTCCCTCGTTCAGGCCATTTACCGCTATTTTTATAATCGCCCCTCCGAATCGAGATCGTATCGAGGGATAGCCGAGTTTAAATTAGATTTCGACGAGAAAGTGTCTGGTCGGGGCGAGATCCGGACGTTCGTTCGAGGATCACCGCAACAATGTTCGCTCGCGGGCTCGTTAAGCTCCCAGGGGAAGGGTTAAAGTTGGTCCTTTGGTCGAAACTTTTTTTTTTTTAAATGCTGCCACTTCGCCTTGGCGGGCATTAATTTTAGCACAACTCACTCTTTGCGAGAGTCGCCGCGCGGAGAACCTTATTAACGAAACAGTCTGGCGAATTAACCTTACCGTTCTTGCGGGATTTTAAAGGAATTTAGCTAATTCCGAGTCACCCTCCTTAGAAGAGAGAAAGAAAGTGCTCTTCCAGGGGAACACGAACTCGATTCCGCGGACCTTACTTTATTAGCGAAATTACTTTGCCTTAGGCTCGTTCGCTCGAGGCGCGGATTTGTAAGCTCGTTATAAACGTCGGAGAGACTTCTTTAGCGGCGAAACTTTTCGAATCACTGCTGATCCTCCAACGAAACCTTTGAACGTTGCTACTTGACTTCCTCCATTCACCCCATAGAAATTTACCTCCTTAGTGGTCGAGTCCCTATAGTTTCAGATTACTCTCATTCTACTGTCAACACCGGTTTTCCATCGAGTTTTTGTTGCGTTACTTCTTTAACCTCGATTTGGTACAAGAGTAAAGAAATACATAGTTCTATTCAACTTCGATCGAAGCGGTGTGTTTCGCGTCGAACTAGCGAATTTAATGTAAGACATGCCAAGTTCCGTAGCGAAACACGATTTTTGAATCCATGGGCGGGTAATTGTCGAAATTATGCATCCCGAAGGATACTTCGTTAGGGATGGAACTTGCCGCGAAGCTCTTCTGCAACAATATACACTTCCCGTGCCCTTTAGGCACGTAAAGTCTACGTTAAATCAACGTCGGCGCACAGTTAAGGATAACTTCGGCCGTTTATAATCATTTTACGGGTACTTTGGGAATTTATGGGCTACCCTTAAAAGGAGGCTGTTCAGCCTCCTGCACGCGTATAAACGTTATCGCAATATTAAGGGAGGTTTTCAGCAAGTTTCGCGTCCGCGCAAAGCCCGTCGGTTCGATGCGAATCGCGATTAGAGTGTACAGGATTAACATCTCCGCGGAACAGTCGACCGAGTAATGGCCAATAAAAGAAAGGCATCTGACGTTATTCGCGAGACAAAGGTTAGCTGACTTTTTAGAACGTGTTCGTGCAACGGCGAAGATTGCTGGGTAAATGGGAGTGTTAAAACTGTAAGAGTCGCTGATCGCTTCAACTTTTTCTTCGAAGCGTTTTCTTGAACGCTACGGCGCGATCATTTTTTAGGGATCCTCCAGAAAACAGTTGTCTCGACAGTGGTCCCTGTCGATTGCGAATTGTCTCGATAACTCTGCAGCGTAAAATTAAACGGCGCATAAAATGCAAAGGAGTAATCGAAAACGGTGAACATCCTGATACGCGTTCGTGTCCTTGTCAGTGGAACAGGCTCGAGAATCGTTTCGTTCGATATAGAATGCACCTTATCGACGGGGTACAGTGTAACTCCTTAACCGCGCAATAAATAATAAAACGTGTATGTGCCTCTTAAACTGGTGAACATCCCGTTTCCAGTTTTAGGGCTGTCGATACGATCAACGTCGAAGGAAACAATTCGTTCGAAGCATCTTTCGATATTCCTGTCCGTTCTTTCTTTATTCTTAAGAATCAAACCTACGTTGACGTAAATTCCTCGTGTCAAATTTATCTTTGAAATTCCCCTACGATGACATGTTCGTAACCTATACATTCTTTTCTGTTTCGGAAGAATGATGGATGCATCGTGGGAAGATGAACGAGGGAAAGACAGAAACACCTGAAAATGGAATCTCTTCATCAAGTAAACCTGAACCGTTCAGGTTGCTATAAATTAATTTGAAGTACACCTTAGAAAGGCCAACGAAACATTGTGTCTTCCTCCTTCTATTTTAACGAATTACATTCGAGTTCGCTATATCAATTGACTCGATCCCAAACCTAATCTTGGTTACAGTCTGGACCTGAAACATTTAGTGCGCAACCGTGCACGAACATTCCCAATGCAATTTTCCTGTAACAATTTTTGTACTCGTTGTGAAATTTAAATATCCCAAGACACCGAGAATGCTAAAAAGGTTATCGCGAAAGGGGAACGTATTGGTTGTTTCGTTGCACAAATTCCTGTTCCGTATCGAACGTAGGACGAGATAGAGTCGTCGACGTGACACACGATCCCAATTGGACACGTGAAGCAGGACGGCAACGTTAGGTAACAGGAGCTTCTACGAGTCGGTAGAAGTGGGCAGAGACTGGACACGGTGCACGGGTGTCGCGCGTTATATTCCAATTCGGAAACGTCGACCGTCGCCGCCACCATTGATCTCCCTTCGACGGAAACCGGTTCCGCCCGCGACATGGCTCAGTCCCGTGTTTCGTCTCCGATAAATCGATCGCGCTGTCAGTTGACCCAGTGCAAGGAAATCTCCCTGAAGCGTCGCGTCAACGTTACCTCAGCCTCCCAGAGTTCTCGTTCGATTGGCGTACCCGCAGCCAACCCTTTTGTCACGAGAAAACGCTACCTTGGGTACCAGAAAAGAATGCTTACGATCGGGAATTTTTTACAACGACACGGAATATCTAGTATCAATATTCGATTCGCTAGAAATACACGCTTTGAACAGCATTTCTGCCAATTTTCGTAAACAAATATAAACGTCCACGTATCGCGGTACTGCGTTAAAAATTTGGCCTCGCGCAGGGGAGCTACCGAGCAATCGATTTTTCCTGAAACTCCGTTAAACGAAAAGGAGAGCCGCAGGTAGGGGATAACTGGCCGTATAAGCTTTATGCTCTGACTCGTGCTGACAAAGGGCTCTTACCGATAAAAACAAAAGCATCCCCCGCGACGAGCGCGTGCTGCTCGCGGCTCGTACAAATGCCGGAGCTTCGTCACGCGAAAACGAGCGAGATAATGGCGATGGTACAACCGATAAAATGGCCATACAAAGCCGCGTTGTCTAAACATAAATTGCCACCGTTTCGTTATCCATTTCATTGTCTCGTGTGCCCCTTCTTTCAATGAACCGCGTTTCAATCGCGACGTAACTATAGAAACTTTTATTTACGATTTCAGTTTCCGTTGAAATATCGTGCATTCGAGTTGGCGATTGCTTTGAAACGATACCTTTTAGATATCGCGTACACAATAGAAGTAGTTTTCGTCACGGAAGAATCTATGCATAATGTTTCGTTCCTTTCATAAAAATATAAAGAAAGGAAATAAGAAAAATGGAGAGAGAACTTACCGTAAGTGGAAGCGTCCCCGAAGAGTTCAGCGAACTCTGGTGGTGTTTGATGCAGCATCTTCCCCCCTAAATCATAACTAGATACGAAACGATACGAAGCATAGCAGTACAAACGCATGCTTATCTACGTCACGACTCGCGGTAGCGCGATAAATCGTGGTCACGTGCCGCTGCACCGGAAAGGAGTTACGTGTGCGTGCGTGTCGTTTAGCGCGAGACAGACTTGGTCGATCGTAGACGGAAAAAGAAGGGTCCTAAATCAAAAAAGGGAAGCCACCAATGCAACGGTTCGCTCGGCAATTGACCGCGTCGATGCAACGCACCGACCATAAATCCTCGCGATCTCGCATCCCCGAGGGGATGAAGGTTCGATCTCGGGTCGCGTTTTCTTTTAAAGTTTAGCCAAGATTTCCACTTCTTTCTCCCATTCCCTTTTTCCACGGAGATGGGAGGAATACGTACGATAAAAATTTAGAACGACGAACTTTCGTGTATTATTCAGTTCATGAAAATTGAATTCGTGCGAGTGAAAACCTCCCCGAATAAATATCGGTTTTGTCAAAACAATAAATACTTACCTACGTACATCTTAACATCACGCGAGAATGCTTTAAGGAAACATTCATATTTAAATGCAGAAGCGATGGAAGCCTTCTGAAACATTTACGTAAGACTACATATTCATGAACCAGTTTTGAGATTTAGAAGCAACGAGCATATACATCGCGTCCGATCAAAAACAGCGGGGAACAGCGAAACGTCGTCGAGGTGGAATAAAAATGGCGATGAACGCGGGAGTTAAAGCTATTAAAAATCGAGAACCAATCGTAAAACTGGAGTGAGCACACGCCGTAAAAAGAGGAAAGAACAGGGAAACGAAAAGTTAATCGACTGGTGGTCACAATCGACGCGAGTGTCGCCGAATAAAACCTCCAATGATCGAGCTTCGAGATTTTATTTTAATCTCCCCAATGTAGCAAGACACTGTAACAGTATTTATAATAATTAACACGCTCGCGCGTCGCCGCCGCGACAACAAAGATTGCGGTGTATTATCCCATTCCTCTTCTTATCTTTTTTTTTGTCCTTTTATTTGTTTTTTTTTGTTATTTTCCACCGTTTAATAATTCAGTCTGAGATTCGATTATTGCTATTTTCCTCTTTTTTTTTTGTTTGCTTTTCCGTTTAATTCAACAACATATTTCACCGTTTCTTTTGTTCGTTTCTCGAGTCACCGCCTTTTCGCGCCCATTGCTCCTCGCGTGTCCTCTTCGTCCTGCGTCGAATTCTCGTGCGCGCGTTGAACGAAAATTCATTGAGAAAGGGGTTCTCGTTTTCTTGCTGCGTTCCAGAAGAGACGGCAACGATTGTTTATAGATGTATATGTATATAGTATGTATTACCGTGAGAGTTTACGTGTTTAGTGTTTACACATCGTGTTTTGTGTGTGGTATGCAATGTACTTTTTTTTTTTATCTCCTCCTCGTGTGACCATGCGTATATATAATACGTATATACATACATAGTTTGTTACAAGGCACAGGTAGCTTACACACTCTTTAATCATTCGCATTTCCACATTCCTTCCTTCGACGTTCGCTTTTCCTTCGATTTCGCGCTTCCACATACGCTCGCCGCACGCACGCCACCGTTCACGCGGTATTGCTTTATCGTCATTCATTCGACAGAGACTACAATAACTCCCTTTCCCCATGCTTTAATATTCCCTCTTATAGGTTACTTCGTTTAGCTTAATTATCTCTTGTTCCTTCTGTTCGATGAACAGCGGCGGGGACGATCGGGGGCACGGTCGTGATTTATCAACGAAACAAGCTTGTTACTAATCATGAGCTTCTCGAGCGAATAAAATACCCAGTATTTAGCTCGTAGCGTTTTGTCATCGAATTCATAGTGTCCATAGTGTCGCTGAAATTAAGGCTCGTTAGTAAAAGAGGTCAAGAGTTAAAAAAGTTCTAAGTAAACTTAATAATTGCCCGAAAAGGGTAACAATTGGCGTGCACGAGCTTCAATTCGGGCTGCCTTCAGCGTCGATCACGAAACCGGATTCCCAGCAAATTATCAAGCGTAGAGGCGATCGCGTGTCGATCTTTAATCGTGCTCGATTACGAGAGCGCCGCCGCGCTCTGTTGAGTCCGACGTGATTGCGCAATTCGTAACGCACAGTGCGTCGAAAAGTCGTAATCGAGGGAATCGAAACGCGTGTTCCGATGGGCCGAGCCGATCCGTGTACGCTCGGCTCGTCAAATTGAATCGTTCGACGCGATTAAACCCCGAACCGGCTAATGATCGAGCGTTTGCGTCATTGGTGTACCGTGCACGCGACGTAAGCGATGGGTAGTGCAAACAAGATGCGCAGCGACGCGCAAAAGTCTCCTCGAAATAAAAAATATTCATTCGAGTCCCAGATGAAAGATAAACAGCTTTAGTCTTGCGAGATACCAATTATAATCTGAAGTTGACGATCGAACTATGATTTCGAATAACACTTGTGTATCGCACTTTACCGAGTCTAGACATTTAGACGAAGTATGTGATAAAGAACTTGATAAAGAGAAACAGGAATATATGTGGGCGAATTTGAAAAATTTCCAATAGTAAAATAAAAATGTTCTAATATAGACAGACCGATAAAATCGAATAAAAGCTAACGTGAGTAGTTGTTCAATTGAGTAAACCTTGAGACATAATCGTCACGTGGAGTTTCTGGAATAAAAACGTGTTAGCCAACGTCCTTGTTTGTTAAGCAGCTGAGATTAAAATTGTTCGAGTTCAATTAGAAAATTGTTTACTCGTTTCGTCATATATCAACCCGTCCTTTCTCAAGCTAACTGCCGGCTTTAAAGACTTCTCAAGCTACCGATACTGGTCGACGATCAATTTCGCTGATAATCGAATTGCAACCGACAACACACACGTACAAGACTTCAACAATTTCGCAAGTACATCGCAATACCGTTCGACCTAATAAACTAATTACGTAAATGACGAGATAATCGGGTGTGTATATTTGTGAAATCTTTCGCTATTGATCCGTTATAAGTGATAATTAATATCGATGTCTGATTTGTGTCACGTATCTGATAGCGAGACATTGGAATTTGTAGTGCGATGAGCGTGACAAAAATTTTTCAAATCGAATCTATAGGGTCCTTTCAACGAAAGAAACGTATAGAGATAAATTCAAGTAAAATTTTCCATATATTTTACGAAAGGGTGTCATTTTCTTTAAAATGTGTCCATGCACCACAAACGTTCCAATTGATATATATCTATAGAAATACCGTTGTCGCCGATATCTTCTTCAAATAAAATAGAACCAAGATGGGACCTTCGTATTCATCCGTCTCGCAAAATGTTATTTCGCGATTTCGACTAGCTTTACAAAGGGAAATCGTGTCTTCATTGGCCGCTGGCAGGAGTCACACCCCGCCCTGTATAACAAGAGAGATCCTCGTCATACAAACGCTCGAGCGCTGTCATTTTATCGGCCACGTTCGTCGTGCGTTCTGGCAGCTTTTATCCCCGATCGCGCCCGACACGTGTCAGCTCGAGAATCGACATTCTATTAACTGTTCCAGCGACGTATATTTTTCTCGGGGTGGATGCTATTTTTACGCTACCAGTGGGAAAATCGTTCGTTGTGCCGCGGCCACGAAATCGCCGCCGGGAGCGTCCTCGATCGCTCATCCAACTAAATAAGGCGAAACGTCTCTTTCATCGAGCTAGCCGTGACCTGCTCCAAAGAATCTATCCGTGAGTCACTAGGCTTTCAATTTTATGCATCTGTGACGTGTACGATCAATGTTGTAATTTTCTTCGGTATCCCTCGAGAGTTATCTGGTCATCGAAGCCCACGATTAGCATAATACAGGCATTTCCAGTAAAAATTGAAACGAGTACGCGAAGATCGTGCACCCGCTGTTCCCCGTTCGTCGATCGAGTAGAGATCGATCCCCTAAATCGAAATGGAATCTTGTCCTCGCCGTTGCCCCGCGGTCCTGTCGCCCCATAGCTCAAAATTCACGCATACGTTGCTCTGATAATAAAAAAGTATAATCCGTTGGAAGTAGCCACGTATGCGAAATCACCAGTTGGAATACGTACAACAATGATACAGATGTGTGAGTGCAACGATGAGTCGACATACAACCTCGCTTACCTAGCGCATGAGTTTTTTTTTTTAGTAAACAGGTATCAAACATTACTCGTATAAACATTCTGTATGTTAAAAACGCAGATAGCGTGTACAGGAATTACTATTTAAAATAATAATTTATTATTACTTGAATTACGTTTAATAATACTGCTTGTAACTCGCTACCTGCGTTCTCAAAATGTAGGTTTCAACTCGCGAGCATCAATTTTATGTCATAGTGCACACCGAGCTCTCTGCTTGAGTAGCTTGACATAATACAATTAAAAATTAATCAATTACCGTATATTGTGCTCTCCATAATCACGCTTGTAACCTTGGGTAACGTACTCTATTCCCATTTGCACGTGTATGGCCGCTATATTTATTCCACCTGGTGATAGTGTGTCCTATATACATCTTAATATGTGCGCAGTCGTAACAATAACGATCCGATTAAGGGTAGGTTACGTTCGGCCGAAACTTCTTCGAAGAATGGAGAGAATACGAATTTTCGAAGCAGTAGGCAGGACATCTCGGTCGACTCTTTCGAGAGGTTCGTCCGAATCTTCGTCGTCGTCAAGGGGTTAAAGGATTGATTGCACACCGAGAACGTTATAACACTGATAATAATCATTTATTGAAAATTAAAATAACAAAGTGTTCGAGAGTTTTGTATGCTTTGTCAGTATAAAATATTGCCTCCTTCGTCCAGGTATTTCCATTTAAATATCTCCCAGGACAACGTCCCGTTGTGATTCTCTCTATCTCCTTATCATCCACATCCATTCGCTCTGTCTTGTCTGTCGCACCCTCGAGCACACGCGCACACGCTCACTCGCTCTCGTATTGCTCCGAAATGTACCCCCGCCGCGAAAAAAGTATTCTCGTCGTTGTTCGATGATCGGCCGCTGACATCTCGCCCGAAGGAGGGATACGCCGGGGCCGCGATGATTCGATAAAAAGGTTCGATTGCTCGTCGAGGGATGATTGTCCCTTGATTGAAAACGTCCCCGACTCGGTGGAGCGTACGCAGAGAGACGTTCGGAAGAACAGGGTGGACCCACGGTCCCCATATGGCGCGGTGCCTTTCTAATCTTTCACCGACGGTTTCAAATCATCCTGAATGCGTCATCCCGAACCATTATGGGTTGCCTCGGCTATTGACCTCGCGGAGGGTCGCGACCAGAATCAATCTCTTCTTCAAAGAGACGCTCCTTCGCGGAATCAGAAAGTCAAATCCTCGTTAAAGGGACGTGTACACCTACGGGGGTAAAGAAATTAATTCTCACACCTTTTCGAGTAAAAGAGCATTTGGGTAGTGCTCTATACATAGAGACGTTAAGTCTATTCCTGCGCTCCATTGTTCGACGTTACCAGTCTACGAGGAAACCGCGAGACTGAAAGCATCCCACGACCTCGATGGCCATATCTCGGTTGTCTACAAACATTTCCGCAAAGTCCTGATCTCACGAATTTAATCCTCGCGCCGAAATAAAATCTCAAGCTTGGTTTTGTCTTTGTCCGTCGTGTACACGCTCCTTTAGCGAGAACTAGAGGCGGTCGAGTTCGCAGTAAACGGAATTGCCACGAGAATCGCGGGAAATTTTATGTTCCTCGTAAAAGGACGTTTCGGATTAAGTATCGCGCAATTAGGTTCTCGTATTATGGGACGGGGGAGAGGGGTTCAAGTTTCGTGGAAATTTCGGACGATTCTGGCCGCTGGCAAATGTCTGCGAACGCGTCCACGCTCCTGAAGGATCTGGCTTTGCGGGGCGCGGCGGCGAGGAAGATTCAAGAATGAGCGCGTAATCCACAGTGTGGGAATAATAAACCGCGGCGGAGCACCCGTACCGACGCGGAAGTAATCCGATAAACCCATTAGACGGGTTTCCATAAAATCGTTAACCGCCATCCAGGTCGCGTAAACGCGTCCAGCTCTCCTTCGCCGCATTTCCGCTGGGTTCCCGCGATCTCTGGCTCATCTTTAGTAGTTTCGCGACACACCCTCGTCCCACGATCCAACCTCGTTTCTTCGATTAAATTTTTAGTCGCGTAGAACCCTCGAGTCGGTCACCCGAAGACGATCTATTCTTGATATCGAAAGCGAGACTGGTGTGCCAGTTATCTTAACAATTAAACTTCTAATCTCAACTCGCAAGCTACAAGGGCGAATTATATTCACTCCGAGTCGCCCCGGAGATCGTCGTCGGTCCTGGTTTGGCGAGATGATCGTCCCACAGGTTGGTCCGATATGAATGCAATTTGATGCGTGTAACGATTCAGGAAAAAATAATTGATCAGAGGCAATTTCAGCGATTTGTTCCCCATCGATCGGCGTTTCCTCGTTGTTGGGAAGTTAAATTAATTCCCGACGCCTGATGAAAATCCCAATTGGGGGCGCAATGATTCCGAATAAACCGAAAACGCGTCAAGTTGAAATTGGACCGCGTTGGAGGTTGGCGAGAACGGGACGGGACAGCGAGGGGGGGGGGCCGGGGGGGGGGGGGGGGTGGTTGTGCAAGCAATTTTCTGTTTCTCATTACCGACTGCATTAGCAGAATATTCGCGTGCGATATTAGGACCCAATGTAAATTAACTGGATTAAATGCGTAGGCCGATTGCATCAATCTCATTAAGCGGTGCGCATAATGTTTGACGAGAGGCCGACTGGCACGAGCGTAGGCAGTCGGTCAGTAACGATGTTTGGAGATGCTCTGATAATTATCAAATCCCTCGGCGTTGTTTGTGCCAGGCAAATCGAAAATAACAGAATACCAGCGTCGAGACGACCGGCGCTGCTCGGGGCTGGATATACTCTTTCCACCCCCTTTTCGATCATCGATACACGTCCCGCGCGATTGTTCCTTCGTAACGGGGATCGACGACAAGTTCATTACGATTCCAACCCTTAACGCGCGACGCTATTTTTCTGCCACTATTTTTCTTTTAGAGGAAACGTAAGTTGAGGTTGGGCAAATTTTACGCGCGGGTTTATCGGCTTGAAATTTGTGTAGCTAGGAAATTGTATTGTGATGTATAGTGGTGCGCTTTGGGGCACGAGGTAACGAGAAAAATTCTCACGCTTAAGAACCTAGCCCGAGGCAACCAATTCATGTCGAATCGTGCTCTGTATGAAATTCTTGGGACACCGAACTTATTTTTATGGAAAATGGACGAAAGTTGCCTAAGTAGGGACACTCGAAAGAAAAAGTTTTAGTTTCGTCGCTATTTCTAAAGGCAACGCGAAAGGACACGTCGAACAGGACTATTCGAAATTCCTTTCACAGGGAAAGATAGAATGAAACTTTACGTTCGAATCGGGAATACAGATTATCCAAAATCGCGAGGGCTGGACCTGCGAAACCTGGCCGTTAAATCGGTAATCCGCGACGATGCCATAACTTCGCGAATTTCGAACGAATCCCGATGGTTCTTTGACTCGAGTCTACCGCCGTCCCGATATTTGGACACGGAAGGTAATGTTTGACTTTCGGTATGATAGCCGTAGTTCAAATATGCGTATATCTGTCCGAACAGAAGCAGAAACTCGGGAGGTCCGGTGTTCGGGATTATTTAAACGCGGAATTTGGAAACTGGTGCTTTGTCGGATCGAGAAAAATGGAAACCACATGGTTCCCTGGTCTAATCTCGCTTCTCTCCCCTTCGATTCGCAGACGAAGTATCCTCCACGCACGCTCCATAAGAAACCGAGTTTCGAGGCTCGCGAAAAGCATGGCGGGTAAAAAGATGAGCGATGAAAGAAAGTAATTTCACCCACGAGACCTGTAATTTCACGTATCGAGAGTAAATTTTAATTCCACCACCTTACTCTTAAGATTTCGTATCTTGCGCTCTGTTTGTTTAATAAGACTGGAATAAACCTCCCCCAAAAGAATTCTAAATCCGACATTTTCTTCTTCCGTATTTCTTATTTATACGTGATCATTGTTTTTTTTTTTAAATCCACAGCAAGGGTGGAAGCATAAATTAAAATATATATTTGTCAAATTATGACTCTCATATATGAAATTATTTTCTCGACAAGCAAGGACCTAAGGCCCTGCGATGAAAGAAAATGGTCATTGGAGGGGGGTTGGTTCGCGATTGGACCGCGGGGCATCTGATTGCTGTCACAATGAGCTTATTACCGCTACGAAGCTAGTGAATCCTTAACCGCTAAGTGTCGCATTAAGGTTACGCTAAATACGCTGCATTCCCTTAGGTACAGTACGGCATCTAAGGTGCTAATCGTTAAAAGTCCTAACCGCTAAGTGTCCTTACTCGTCCCGGAGCTGAGAAAATTAACTGAAAAGGGGAAACAAAACGCGAATGAAAAATGCTTCATCGTGGCTCGTCGATCCGCGATTTCTCGTCGCGCGGTAGGACCAAAACGGGCGAAGTAGCTCGTCGACGTTACTCGTCGGGAAGCCTAACGAAAGTCGATCGGTCCTTCTCTACCGAGAGCTCTGAAAAGGAGCGTCATTCGCTCGATTAAATGAACGCCTTCGAGGGGAGCCTTTGATCCGTCGCATTTTTCCGCATCCCGCGCGGAGAGATTTTTCTCTTTCCGCGCTTTGAGATTTTCTCGACGACGAAGAAAAAGCACGTCGTAGCCGAACACACTTCGGTTTTCTCTGCTGCGTACAGCTCATTTTTAAAAGGGAATTCTTTAAGAGTCCAATTCCTTGGTTTCGGGTATCGAAAGGTTCTCGACACTTTGACGGTCATAGCTGGAACCTCGAAGATCACGAAGGTCTTCGAAGTTTGAGATATAATCTATAGGAAAATTGCTGACGTTCAGGACCCGTTTTCTCTCGAGCCGTTCAAGCGATTGCAATGAAATTTCGCTCGAGTAAACTGGGTATAGCGGCAAATAAATCGAAGATATTTTCCAAATTCCTTGACTCGCCGCACAAGTTAGATCGAACCTGCTTTCTCGGATCCCGAGAAAGACGCCGAGTTTGTTAAGAATTCTTTTCGTAGGAGGAGCCGAGAACGCAATCACGGTCAAAAGCAGGGATCGATTTAGGATATTCGTATCAGCGGCCAGAGACATTCTCGAGGATCAAAGGCCCACCCCCGCCCGCGTCGTAAAACGAACATCAAGGAAAGCGTAACGGCGTAAAAACTACGTTTACCGCGATTGCAAAAATGGTAAAATAGCGATTGGCTTTTACGTTTCATTCTCTCTGTATATATATATATATATACTTCTCTTCACATGTATTTTGTGTGTGTTGTTTTGTTTCTTTTTACGTTTCTCTCATCGTCTTCCGTTGCGTACTCCTCTATCGTGCCACCGTTGCTCGTCCTCCCCCTTCGCGTGTTCTCTCGTCACTCGGTACGGGTTAATTATTACAAAGATGCTTGTACAATAATATAATAATATAATATAGACTCTGTATTAGTTACAATAATATCGTAGCATCCTACCCTCGCGATCGATCGGTCCGTGTCCGCTTGTCCCTTCGTTTCCTTTTCTCCCTTCGCCGCACTCGCTGGTCGCGAACAATCCGATCGGACGAACCAATATACAATAGAATCAGAGGTGGGCGAAATTCTCATCTAGTTGAAAATGCCAAGTAACAAATGAAACGTGAACAACCTCTGAATTCGTTCGATGAAACTACGAAGCTTGAATTATAAAATGAAGCTATATATCGTGGCAATAATTGTGAGTACTTATACGGTGGTTTTATTAATCCATTGCTCGAATTAAATTTCGCCCATCTCCAAGTAGAACATCTCTGGGTCCAACGTTCGCGATCTCCTTCGGTACAGATCCTCTCTTGAAACGCAACGTTTTTCGTGCACACGGTTGAGCCATTGCGTGAGTTTATTGCTTATTGCTTATGTTAACGTGCGCGCCCCGAGGTCCCGAGAAAGTAATTCCTTCGCGATTCAAAGGTTTACTTTCGAACACGCGCGGCGGGCGCCGCCAATTATCGACCATGTACAACCTGAGACGTTCGAAGCAAAAACCACCCAAACGACTGGGTCACTTCTGATGGGAAACAAAATGGTGGTTTCAAAGGAGACGAAGTACGATATCGTTAATTTTTATGTCCGCGACTTCGTATAAACTTCGTGTTTCTTTCGCACCTTCATCTACAAAAAAAAACTAATTGCATCAGCTTGCGCTCCTCTCGAAACCAAGAATCGTTTCAATCGTTCTTGTCCACCGTCAAAAATAACCGAATTGTCCCAGCGACCCGTCCAAGCGCCACACTCTGTGTAACATTTTCAGCGCAGGGTGAATCGTAAATCGTACGCCATGCCGCTTCTTGCCACACTCGTTGCAAGGAATTACATTTTGATTCGACCTGCGACGCCGCCGTGGCCAGCTTCCCTCCTCTTTTTTCGGCTCTTTAATAAAATATTCCCACAACCCCCGTTCTCTCTTGGTCTGATAGGAGTCTGAACAAGTGGCCGATTTGTCTCGCGCGTTTCGATCTTCGATTCATCCCCTCCTCTGCGATCCACGCGGATAAACCTTGAATAATCGCCCTCGCGGGAATTTCTCTCCGAGACCCGTCGACGCTTCAAAACGAGAAACAACCAAGATCATGGCCGAGGAAGAATCAGAGCCGTGTTCCATCGAGATTCCGGGCCGCAGTGCACCGAAGGGTCGAGGAAAGTCCGACGTGACACGACACAACGGCACGGACAGCCCATCACAGTTACAATTTTACACTTTACACATCCTGCCACCGATTGTTTCCACCTTCGAACGTTCCCTCGCTCCCTTCCGCGCAGGTTCGAGGGTTTGTGCTTCGATGGTTGCATCAATTTGGATGCACCTGATAGGCAAAGACCCCAGAAAAATTTGCTAAAAATTAGGAGGACGTTAATTTGAAAATTAAATTTATGCAAGCAAAGATGCTTTATCACAAACTTCTCGAATACCATAGCAAATCGCATAGCCTTGCAAGAATACTACCTTCTCGAATGTGTTTCACCGCTTCCGAAATTACTCCAGTCTTTGTATTTCCAAAAATTAGCCAATGTACCAAAATGTTGTATTGTTCCATCGTTAACTGTACTATTCATAGAAAATTATGAACTGGATGCATAACAGGTTGCTCCAAGAATATCGGCGTTCCTAAAGTGTCGGCAAATGGATTCAGCGACGGCCTTCATTAGTACCCGTTTCCTGAATTAATTAATCGAATCGTTGAAACACCCGTCGCCTTGACATGCCAGAAATATTATCCATGTTGGCGTTCCGGGCATCGTTCATATTTAACTGCGTGTACTCTAAATACTGTCAGAGATAAACTCGAAAATAGAGGGCAGACAAAAGTTCAACGGCATTGTAAATTTAGACGAAAGAGCTATGACACTTTTAAATCTTTCACGATGTGCTATCGATAGGTATTCTTACAAAGAAATGTGTGTTTATGCTCGAGAAGTTATAATTACCTCGTTTAGTTTAATTTTCCAACTCGCAAGCGTTCAGAGTGCATCTTTATTTTGGTACAAATTGGGAAACGTGGGAACGTTAGGCTTTGATTCTTTCCTCGTGCCTCTCATCTCTCGATTCCCCGACGCGCCAAATAATCCTACTACACGGTAGATTGTATTGCGTTGAGAATTACCTCCTTAAATACTTTGACACACTTCCGCTATACACACACCCGTCGGTGTCGATTCAATCTCTCACCCATCACGATCACTCTCCTCGCAGGAACGAACGTTTTACTCGGCAAAGGATTTTCGTGTATTTTTAATAAATCCGCGGGCATCGATCGTTCATCCAGCTCTCGAAACATCGTGGACTCGAGAACGACGCGGCCTTTTTTATTTTATCACGCGATAGAAAAATAATGCAGGTAATCGGAAGCTTTGAAACGTGTATTTTTTTCCAACGGTATCCTCGCTCGGTTATTAATACGGCCAGAGGCTATTACAGCTATTATATAATGGCCACAGCGAACCGTTCAGCTACAACGCGGCTGATAGTCCTTTGTGCCCATTGCGTAACAGCTATAGCGCGATCAACTTTTAATACGCTCGTTAATATCTGACGCGGTAACTGAATCTCGCTGAATGGACAGAAAAATCTGTTGTCGAAGCGAATGCGGAACCATCCTTGTTTCGTAGGATTAAACTTTTGAATGTTAGTAGACTCGATGGGAAGTAGCGACCTGTGGCGGGACCCTCTATTTCAGGTGTATGCAGTTAACGGTGCGTGCAATCGGAACCCTCTATCGCGTCAACTTTATTTTCGTTTTCCAAATTAATAAGAAATTAACCTAGATATAATTTCTGTTTCATAAAACAAAAGAAACTTCACGCGAGAGAAGGTACCTTTTACTCTTGCATCCGTGACAAGTGAAATAAGGGACACAAAGACCATAGACTCTAATCTACAGGGTGGAAAAGGCCGAGGGCGCATCGACAAATGCGGTTCTCGATGTTTCGAGCGTCACTCTCTCACTCTCTCGCTCTGAAATAGCAATATAATTATAACTTACAAAATACACGGCACGCTCGTTCACGGTGCGCTCGATGAGGTCGTGGAAACAAAGGAGCATCCGGCGTGAAAAATGTTTGCCGAGTAAACAGCCCACCCCCTCGCTTCTTATTAAAGCTATTCTCTATGTAGTTTCTATCTTAAAAGATAACGACCGTCGTCGGTCGACCGTCTTACTGGCTATAAAACGAGATGTTGGTTTCGTTCGTCCGTTATGTTCCAGGGGATGGGGTTTGGGGGTGGCGGGGATGCGGCAGAATCGATCCGTCAGCGCGAATCCGATCAATCGTGCGCCGCGAATCGCGCTCTCGCGATATGGTCGTGACCATGAGAACTCGCGCAGTTGCATCCGTTCGTCGGCTTTGCCCGACCATTTAATTAGCTAGTGCCTACGAGCTACAATCGGTAAAAAACCTACTGGCCAGGGGGGAATTCGTGCTCCCGACTCCACGACCTCCCCTGTTTCAGGAACAAACAGACTTCCCTGTCTCCCCTTCCCCGTCGACGAAGGAACAAACTCTCCGCTCGACGAGCGTGTCCTCCTTTTCTCTTCGCCATGGAAAACGTCCGGCTCGATCGGATCCGGTTCTCCTTTGCGAACCGTCTTCCACCCCTCGTCTGATTTTCTTCCTGAACGAGGTGAATCCCTCTTACACGAAAGAAATCAGCGTTTTGCCTCTCGTCCCTTTATTACAGTCGACCTGTACGTTTCGTTCTCAGTCATCGAATCGAATCAGGGGGTGCCCCTCTTGCCTGTAACGAAACGTCCACCCTCCCCTTCTGCCCTCCACTCGAGACACGATTTTACGCCGTTTCCCCGTTTACTTATCGGTTTCTCTCTTTTCCGCCGTTTCACCCTCGTTTTGCGAGACATTCCGACGATCGTGCGAGCACGAATCTCTCCCGACGTATCGGAGAGGCTAACAGGAGCCACGGACGCGAGCGTTCCAAGCCAGAGAATCGATTGTTCCTTTCTTTTTTCTTCCTCTTCCTGTCTTCGCTTCCTGTCGTTCGCCCCGGACGTTCGACCGATCTTCTGGTGATTTCGCGACGAAGGCGAGTACGTATAATATATATATATATATATTTATATATATAATAATATTACATATATATATATTTATATATTTATATATTTTTGTATACACATGTACCACCCTTCGGGTCTTCGTCACTCACACGGTGTGTCCGATAACGTAGATTACCAAACGTCGATTTAACGGTCGCGAGATCGTCGTCCGTTCGATTAAAATCACCTGTATATCGCGACGATCGCCGTCAGGGTGACGATCATCAGGTACGTCGACCGTGCGACGATGCCACCGTTCTCCTCCATGCATTGACCTGAAACAGAAATGTTATCTCGCGTTAGATAGAGAAAGGAATCATACTTCAAAGGTTAAGGGTTGGTTTTTAACGGTACAAGACATTCGAAAATTAAAAATAATACAATCTAAAATCAGTGGGATTAAGATTTATCGCGAAAGGGAAAGCTCCTCTGGTAATTACTCTGATCAATTAATTTACTCAACGGTCAACGTTTTTTCCCCCTCGCTGATCGTAAAGCTAATATTTGGCGTTCAAAGCATCGGAAGAAAGAAATTACTGTTGTTCCGCGACAGGTCCGAAAAGAACGCTATTCTTTTAACACGTTGACTGCCAAACAGATATTCTTTAAAGTTTCTACTAAAATGAAATATTATTTAAACTATTGGAGACTGCATAATCGAACATTTGTCGTCGTATTTACTCTTGTAATTCCATGAAAATTCATGAATTTGGTATAAATTCATTTCCTTTGATGCTTGACATTCGGAATTAATTTCGTTAGTTCTTCAGTGGAAAGCACTGTCACCCACATGTGGGTGACATGGCGATCAACGTGTTAATTACTTACAATTCCCCCGTCCTACACTTTCATTCGGTAATTGAGAGTACGCATCACGAGTCCGTTCGAACTTTCGAGCAAACAAAGCTGCAAGGTGATTTGATGGTTAAGTCGAAAGTCGTCCGTTAAGTCCACATCAAAGCGAGACGTCCCGAGACGGCGACTGTTGTTGATTGCTCGCGTCTGATCATGCGGGCGAATTCTACTTACGGGGATCAATTGGTTTTCTCTGATTTTATGTGAAATATTCTTTAACGGTTGATATTGGTGCCAAATTTGGAAAAACATTTCCAATTTTTTCTATTACATTATCTGCAATATTTAGAGTAAGTATCGAGTTAAAATAAACATAACAAACACTTTTTGATGCTCCACCTACGCACAAAGTTTCGTCGAAGTAGATGACCGTCGATTGGTCCATGGTGCTTGATAGCAGCAACATTTAATTCGACGTTTATCAACGAATTGTCACGGTACATTTGTCAGGAGAAGTCGCCTATACGTCGCAGTAGATTATGCATAGCTGTCGCGCACCGCTTGCGACGCGAATTCAACCGACGCGTCGGATGACAATTGCTGACGCTACGCTTTTGATTGGACGCTGCAGTCTGTCGTTCTGTCAAACTGCATTGAACGTCTCCTGGCGCGAAAGCAACTGGAAATCGGGTGTCCCTCTTCGCTTTTCGACAGATCTAATATGTTTCTTTCCTAGACGAGGACCGTTCGAGTAAAACTTTTGCGAAAAATGTCCTCGCTTTTAATAGTCGAAACTTCTAACAAACAACTCTGACACTCGAAAAATGGACGACACGCGAACATACACACGCCGATACATACAGGATTTTCACTATTTTTCAAAGAACTTAGTATCGATACTCCATACGTGGAACCCATACAGTGATAACATACCAAATTCCATGTTTTCTTGATAAAGATACATACAAACGTACGCACGACCATACGTATGGAATGTTTGGGACCAGTTTTTATTTTGTATATGTGGATACAGAGCACCTCGAAACGTCGAGATACGCGAAAAAAACCAAGGTGGTAAATTTTGACGGATGGCAACGCTCCTCCGCGACTAAAAGCCGGGGATGTACAATTTTCGTTGGTAAAAGGGCTTCCTGGTCGAGTAAAGCTCAAAAACGCCCGGCAATATCGGTCCTCGACGTAATTGGAACACGGCAAAAGTGAAAAACATTGGAAAGAATCTAAAAAAATAGCCAAATATTGACAACCTGTATAGCAAAAACGAGAGAGCACAATTTTTTTTCGCCGAAAGGCGAGTAACTGCGATACAAAGAGCATTTCGCCGTGTCCGTATGGATACGTAATACACGTTACAGCGCATAGAATTCGAGATTGTGTTTAACAAAAAGTACCCACCGACGAATGACACGCAGACGCGCGAATAATACACCGAGTTTGGAGTTTAATCACGCGAATCCAGCGGCTCCTTCGGCGAGGAACGCGAAATCTGCAGCGAAACACAGCGGCAAACGAACGGTTGGAGTAGCGACGGGGAAACAAAACTGAAGGATCTTCACTGGAGTGACAAGATAACAGTTAAGGTTCCGAGGACGCTTCAGATTGAAGCACCGAGAAAAGTACAATATAGTTTGATAACATCAAACGAATCGAGGGGCTCGAGTCGAGCGTATTTTTCCGACGACAAAATTGCAAATAATCGCGTTGAACGAAAGTTATTAGGGACGAAGTTTGCATACTTTTAGGCTCGAGTCTCGATCAGTCGCGTTGCGTAATAAATTCCATCGATTCTCGCGGATAATACAACGAAGTGTTTGTGGTTCCCTTGGTATTCCTCTGATATCAATGGGAAAGAGAGAACTAGGGAACTTTCTTCACGCATGGTCGCCAGAAATCGCCCACGATTCCGAAGGTGAGGGTGAACCAAGCGTCCCTGAAATAACCGAGCGTAATTGAAAAAAAAAAAGAAAAGTATCCCGAGTCGAGTCCTAATGGACGAGATCGGAGGAGAAAAAAAAAACAGAAGGATCGAGGGGAGAGGCGAGTGTCGTGAAAGCTGTCTAATTCCTTCGACAATGGGCTCCGTTAGGAGTGGAGACGGGTGGGGAAGGGGGCAGGAGGCCAAAATCTCGAGACAAAGTGCTCGAACGACGGAACATTCGCAGCAGTTGCGGGACAAAACCGTTAGGTTCTCGCAGCGGAGACGCGTCCTCGGCACGGCAGTCAAGATCTTAAGGATACTCTCGAGCGAAGTGGTCCGAAGGATGATGGGGTATAGGGGGTTGGTACTCACCGGTACTGGTAGCATTGAAGGCCAACATAGGCGGGGGCGGGGGTATTCCTCTTTGGCAAGCCACCTCGCTGGCAGTTAAACTGACAACTCCGCCGCTCTCTTTGTACATGAAGCACAATCTTCGGCTGTTCCTGTAGGGCTGGGGTCTGTTGCTTTCGCCGGTCCACGTTGTCCCGGGCGCCAGTTGGGTGGCGATCACGAATTGGGTGCCCTCGGCGTCGAACCATCTACCGTGGCAGGAGTAAGCTGCGAAAGAGAAAGGCACCGAGCCCTTATCGTCTCCGAAGGGAACGAACTTGCTGGATAATGGTGGGAGGTATATCTCGAGCCGGTCGTTACCCCTCGAGTGCCATTATCCTCTAAATAAACTTTGACAACCTTCCGGGGCTGAAGGGGAGGGGGGGGGTGGGGTGGACTTGAATGCCAACGAAATAAAAGCCCTTCAACTAACGACGAACCGGATCTATACCATTACTCTATCGTTAATGCGATTTTAATTATCGACGATTCTTGCCAGTCTCTATCCAGTTGATAATTCGAACGCGACGGACTGCGCCGTTCCAACGTTTGCGACCGGGATTCAATTTTTCAGCGGGTTCCGTCTCTAGCGAGATCGTGTCTACGTTATCTAGTGCAGGAGTCGGTGTACTGATTCTGAGAAAGCCCACAAATGTACATAATTTTTTCCGTGAAAACTGGACCATTGGTTCTCATTGTTCAATGCCTCCTCACGCGAATGGGTACTGTCATATATTGAAATTCATCTACGATAATAAGCAAACCACTAATGGACGCGTCACATTAATAATACTCCGTGATATCGAAACAGCAATTTCGTGATTCTATCAGGCGTTCGGCTGTAGTTTATCGATCCCTGGTTTAGACCACAGACTGTGGAGTGTTTCGTCGAAGTGTTTTGTTCAAACACAGGTCGTATCGTAACATGTGGGAGCACTTCAGCGCCGGATTGGAATCACACAGAGGACAGGGTTCGCATAAACACGTGCCCTATTTGCACTCGTCTGTTCTAGTCATGTTCATCCAATATGAAACGTTTTGATAAAGTCGAGAAAAGTATAATCATTTCAATACCTCTGTATCGTGTTGCGGTTTATCTTCAGAATGAATGCAACTCTGCAAATGTTTTGCCAAAAAACTTTCTCAATTTTTCATATATTCCATGTATGTATCTGAAATTCGTTACCAGCCATCAGGTCATACGTTGTCGAACTATTTGCATACTGACAAACCGATGTTTCGAATAAACAAATGCTTCGAAGCGACCTCAAAAATAAAAATCCAGCGGTTTGAAATCTGGCGGATCTGTTAGAAAATTGTTCATTTATAAACTCTTTAATAATTCGGTACAAATGTAGCGTTGCATCTTCATGCATAAGTCACGTGTCGTGTCCGGCAATTAGTGAAACTCGTAAAATCTCACATGTTACGATACACGGGGTTCCCATTATGACCAGTTTCCACCATTTATGTTATTTTAAATAATAGAAAGAAATCAAAATTGAAATATCATTCTTTCCCTTGAAATATCGCCATTGAGTTCAACGTCAAAAATATCCTAAAACTGCAATCTCTCCTAATTTTAACGTGGAAACTACTCGTAACTGGTTTCCCCGTAAATGCCCTGTCTTGGTGGCGAAGATATTAAGGTGGTCTGTATTTAGCGGGATTATGAGATTAATGTTGTTCAGGAGTTTACAAGTACTAGGGAAGATATCGGCGTCTGTGAGACAATCAACGCGTTAACGGCATCGATAGAGGGTTTAGCGATACTTAACCCCTAGACGACTGCATGGGGTTCGCCAAGCCCTAATTTAATCGCTCTATATAAACAAAATCACATGGTATTTACAAGATCCCATGAACCCTAAAATAAAATTTGCGATCGATAAACAAGCGGTAACTCACCGATCGCGCTGTCGTCGACGCAGTCCGTCTGAAACTCCATTTTTTCCAAGTTGGAGCAGCCGATGGTGATGGTCGTGACCTCCGAGCTGCATCTAGAAATATCCTCCTCCCTCTTTTCTCTTCTTTCGGAAGAGTCGTCCCCGGAGTCGAGCTCCTCGACGTCCCTCCTCGTCCTCGACAGGTCGTTGTACATCATTCTCCGATAGTTCCTGCCCGACCTCTTCTTTGGCAGGTCCGAGCTGTCCGGATAGTCGCCGAAATAGTCCTCCTGGACCTCGAGGATGCTCGAGCCGTCGGAGTCGTCGAAGTCGGGCGTCCAGAATTGTCTGATCCGCGCGAAATCGTCAGCGTCCACCCGGAAGTCCTCCATTTTCGGCATTCTTCTCGACCTGTCTCTCTGCTCGACGGTCGTCGACCGTTTCTCGAGGTCGTGGGTTCTTCTGACGTTCGACCTCGATGAACCTTCGTTGGACCGTGTTTCCTCCGGCCTTCTGACCTTGGACCACGAACGGTCTCGAAGGAGGTCTTCGATGTCCAGGGATCTCTTCGAGGACGCTTCCTCCAGGCTGTGATCCCTGTGGCCTCTGTTGTTGCGGCTCGATCTGGCTCGTCGACCCATTCGCTCGTGGACGAGGTACTCGTTGTTCGCCCGACGTTTCTCCGCTTCGAAGTCGAGCTTCCGGCCACGGCGATCCTCCTGCGTTCGTTCCTGAGCGTGACGAACCTTTTCACGGTCCCGTCTGACGGCCTCCTGGTGCTGGTTCCTCCGGCTATCGCGGATGTTCCGCTGGTTCCGGTTCACCCCCGTTACGGTAAATTTTCCCAAGTACGGGCACGTGCGTAGCTCTGGAGAACTGGCTGAAATTCCAAAGAAAGTGCTCAATGAGATTTCAAATATTTATTTATACTTTCAAAACATAATCATCCATTTAAAGTCCCGAACATTAGCGAATTTCTACGATCGACGAACCGTGTTTCGAAGGAGGAATAATTTCTCTCGGATGCGAGGCACCTTCCGAACCGGTTAAAGTCCATTCCCGAATTTCAGGAAGCTAACGCTTCGATAAACGATCTATGTATATATGAACCCCCTTTAGGCGACTCCTTAAACAGGGACACTCGCAAAGTTACCGAGAGACATCTCGACCGGAGATCAGCTGAATTACAAATTACCCGCTCTAAGTACACCAAGTGGAATCAACAAGAAACTTTCGACGGTGTCTATCGATCTTCCCTAACGATGGTTTCTTGCTCAGACTTCGATCCACTAGGCGGAAGATCGGTCATCCACCGAGCACTTGGGAAATTTTGGGCTTCACCCCTGGAAATTCGAGGGATACCTGGTCTCACCACTGATTAGAGGGCGAAATCTGACGATCCCACAAAAGTCATTCGACATCGTCGCCACTTTTCTTCGTATCTTTCACGTGTGACGACCCCGAGAATCCGTTGTATACGCAAAGACGCCAATCGCGAGGGAGGCGGCGCTTTTGCTTTAATGGAAGCTCGTTAGATACCGAGAAGGAGAAAGAAGAGGGGACCAAGGGTTTATCGAAGAACGAAGAAGGATGACGAACTACTATAACGAGAGAACGTAAATCGACCATAGGCAGGCACAATGCAAACTCTAACGAGACAAATCTGACGTCGCACCCTCCGGTCAGTCCCTCTTCCTCTCTGCTTAGCGACAACCCCTTCTCCCGTAGGTATCTTGGCGATGCTCCGCGATGGAACATCCACCAAGCTTTCTATCCTCCTTCTTCGTCGTCTCGGAACCGCCACTCGCCACGGTATTATTTTCGAGCTTAATGAGGCGGCTGCAGTCATCCAAGAATCCAAGACGTTAAACAAACACCGTCGAGCGGACGTGACAGAATACTCGCTAAACTTTCGCCCGGCGTGCAGGTCGTGCTCGGCGAGGAGCCTCATCGATTTTCCACCCCTCGAATTTCACCCCTTTCGACGGAAGTCTCAGCTCTGCGCCTCTATTTGCAGATTTTCAGGATTTTCCTTATGGGATGTTTACCGCGGCCCCCCTTGCCACCGTGGCGTTACTGCTAGTTCCGGTGGGATTAGCATCCGTGACATTAACGCGTCCGGGTTGTACATCTCTGTGCCGAGTGGTCTGAAAACTACATGGGAGAACTTACGATGTTAGAGGTACGTAGCGAGATTAGAGGTAATGCACGCTTAATGGCAAGAGGTAGAAACAAAGTAACAGGCAATCGAGGAATGACTCGTACGAGTTATACAGCCGGTCCCATAAATATTCGTACTCGTCTATTGAAAAAATTTGTTTAAATTAAATGGTAGGTTTGATGTTTCCATGTGTATGTTTGTATAAATATGTTGATGCATATATGTATGTAGGATTTGGGATGATCGAGGGTGGCGAATGAATTAGACATTAGACACATGAGAAATTGGTTAATATAATATAATTAGAAATATGAAATTGGAAAAAAGTATAAAAGAAGGTTGACGACACACACCATACGTACGCCTGTTTTAACCCACGACTCGATTAAAAAAAATCACAGACTCGCGCACGCTGTTTGCCTCGACAAAAGAAAATCGCGTCCCGATACCTCGCGAAGGCGCCCGAAAAACGTCGAACACATCGACCACTCGATCGATGTGTTCGACGATCGCAACATAACCCTCCTTCATGTATAAGTTCATGTACATATTTATAATGAAAAATTCATTTGGAAATATCAAAACTATTATTTAATTTACTCAAACTTCTTTGATAGACACAAATGGTACGAATATTTATAGAATTTACTGTATTTGTTTATACGAACTAGGTTTACGATTGGGCACGCGTAAACTGACCTAAAATCAGGGGAAAAAGAGAATCGCGTAACTCCGCTCATTGTCCTTCGTCGTCGTAAGGTCTTTGTCCGTCGAACGATGGAAAAATTGATTTCGAAAGGGCTGACCAGAAAAATCTCGTTATTTTTATGGTTAATTAGACATGTATTGCGTCGGACCAAAGGCGACTACGGCAAAGCAGACTCGATTTTTCCGACTCGTTAGGCGATTCCCGATACGAACGTCCTGGCCAAAGGGACGGCGGGCTAAGGGCGAGATCCCAGAGTCCACCCTTCGGAGAAGAGAAGAGGACGTTCGCCCCCCCCCCCTCTCTCTCTCTCTCTCTCCCTCTCTCTCTCTCTCTCTCTCCCTCTCTCTCTCCCTCTGTGTTTCGATCAGGAGAACAAATCGTGAACTTCGACGATCGTTAATTACGTTCGTCGGACGAAACTTTTGACAATGTATTGCGGAATCGCCCCCAATCTGCAAATTTCAATGGCAAAGTAGCGGAGTTCCACCAGCGGTCCCCTAAACTTACACTTCTCGTTCAATTTCGCCGTGAATGCTCGTGTCCTAAAATATTATATTTAAACGTAATCGAAATTTATCTGTCGCGCCAGAATATTTCATGATTCCCATCGATTCCATGAATTGGTTAAATATTACGCGGATATTATTTCGAAATATCTATATTATAGTTTTATCCCCCGCGGGATAAGCGATTCAAAGCTAGTACCGTTGGATAATATTCACAATTTACATCAATCCGCTTCTGTTTCGAGCTGAAATTATCAGAGTGAACGGTTCAATTTCTAATCGTAATCCGAGGCTTCCAATTTCGCGCCACCTGGCGTGCGAATAAACGTACGGATTGAAATCCGGGGCAAACATCCATCAAGGCCCTCGCTACGTCCGAATTACAGGTTCGTGTTCAAGAACTCGAGAAAGGATTCGGCGAGTGTTCGACGAATGGAAAGTTGGCGGGACAATTAAATCAAATCGACGGTCGCTTGGCGCGAATCGCGTGTCGATGCCATTTTGAAGGAGTAAAAGGAAACAGAAAGAGGCACGCTATCCGCTATCTAGCGGATCAAGCACGGCTCCTCGACACGGCACTTGGAACTTTTTAATTAATCAATCGCCACCCTTCTTCCCCCTCTTATTCGCCTGGTCGAACGACTTCTTTGTTGCAGGGGAACGAAATGGCCGGCCGCGGGTCTAATCGATCGCGAAAATTTCCCACTTTTCGTTGTATACGCGACGCGATCGCGTTTGTTCCTTTCCCTTCCAGCAGTCGTGAAATTTAATTACGCGATATCGGGTCCCGATCGCGACGATGGACAGCTTATTGAAAAACGGGAATTAAATTTTGTTTTTCTATCAAAATCTCGCCGCAATTTACGTCCCTCTGGCAGAAACGAAAAGACCTATCTCAGCGGAGATTTTTTTTTTTTTTTTTTTTTCGTATATAACCGTGTATTCCGTGCGTTAGATCAAGGCTACCACGTCGATGCAATCTACGTTAACTTTGTAATCGTATCGCGCGCTAGGTGGAACGTATTTGCAAATGGAAACAGATACAAAAAAAAGCTGGAAAATGTTGCGCCCGCCGAAAATATTCTGCCAAATTCTTTGAATGTATCGATGATCGGTGATCGAAACGGCGGACTCGGTCGTTCGTTGATAGGGGAAAAACGTACGAACCGTAATTCAAACAGCGTAACGAGGGAACGAATCGGATAAAAATGAAGACGCACCCAGGAAAAGTCGGAACATTTGCGGATATCTTGCAACGGGGTTTCCCGGTGATTCCATGGAAACGTGACGTTGCAGAAAACCACAATACGTTATAGAACACTTTTACGGAGCCCCAAATAAATCGCGTTAAAGAGCAAACACATTATTTACCGCGCCAGCGGAAAGGGACGATAAATATCCAGGTTCCTCTCCTTCGAAAGCCCGAGGGAATAAATCAGTCCAGGCGTAGGTACATTTAACAATCGTCAGCTTGCGCTCCGTTCAGTTCTTCCGGAAAGAAATCACTGCGGGGGTGGTTTCCCCGGGGCGAGGAGGGGAACGGGGCATGGGGGAGCTGCAGCGAAAAAGGACACGATAGAATGGCACGCCAATTATCTTTCGCGCGAGTCGGGGTCGACGCTTTCTTTGTTTCGTTCGTCCGGAAATGACGCCTCGATTCTCGGCAGAGCGATAAATTTCCAGCGGAAATAACTTTTGGCAGTGAAAGGGGGCGTGGACTGCCCTCCACGAAATAGGGACGACTCTCTATTCTCTCCTGGAAGGGGAAACAAGAACGGCCTACGAAAGATATTTTCCCTCCTATCCCCAGTCGAGTCCTGATTGTTTCAGGGAAAGGGTAACCTCCTCGATTTGCTCGAAATAATTTTCTATCGCGATGATAGCGAAGGTGCTACGCGCGTGGTTGTGCTTAGAGTATTCAAAGTAACCCTAGCCAAATATAAAAATTAAGCAGAGTCATAGGCAGCACTTTGAGAAGCGTAAAATTTCTACAATGAAATTTATAGGAGGTCAAAGAGACCTGGAATCGCACAGTTTGTAACCCAAGAACACCGCTGAACAATACGTCAAGGAACAGCGACGTTAAAATGTTTCGATTCGCCAAGCAGCTTCCAGGAATACGAGCAACGAAGCGAGAACCTATTCGGGCGAGTTCGGGGAACACTCTTGCCCGGGATAAAGGCGTGTAAAAATATTTATGGCACACGGACGAAAATATTTGACGGCCGGCGAATGCGCGCGCGTTTATTAAATATTTATGCCCGTCACGCAGAACGTTTTCCTTTGCACCGCGTAAATTTGCTCTTCGCCCGTTGGTTCCCGTCCCTGCGAACATCCTGTTTTCCCCAGCCACGAAGACGCAACGTTTGGAAATAGGTTCTCCCCGTCGACGGAATTGGATTTTAATTCGCATTAACGTCCCACCGAGGACTCCACGATTGATTTTCTCCTCTTTGATTTCGCTCAAACGAGTGCGACCAATATTTTCGCTCAGCCGCGGCCACCTTCGACATGAAACTTCTTTATTCTTACCATCCCCTCCAATGTTTCCCTTCACTTTCATTTTTCTTTTCCTTCCTCCCTTTCCTTTCTCATCCACCATCTTTTCTCTTATTTTTCTTCGAGCAACCGCGACGAAGACGATGGGGACGCCCGGTAATTCCTCTCTCCGATAAAAGAAGAGCTTTGTCATCCGCTCTTATTTTCCGAGTTAATGGACTGTTGTGCGACACGATAATGAGAGAATATCTCGCTGCGGGGCGAATCCCTTTAATATTGTAATTTAACAAACGTTCGTCAAGCGAGAATTTCAATCGACGATTCTATTCTATGAAAGCTAATGGGGTGAAACGCTACTTCAGACGGGGCTAGGTTAGATCAGCTTTGGAAATAACATTCCTAGAAATGCTCCCGAAAAGCCACACAAACCGCGACAACAGTGCAGACATCGACGAGAAGGCGAGCAGCGCCGCTCGAAATTTGCGTTTCGCTGGATGGAATCGTGGAAACAATCGCGCGCTTCGTAAATCAAAGACACGCACAGTCTGGCAATTTTCTGCTCAGCTCGATCCGGTGGATCCATTGTAGAGGTTGAAATACACGTATCTCCGGCGGTAAACACGCATGACAAGCGATGTAATTAAAGCTGAGTGCAACTAAACGACATCGAGCTTGGATGGCTTGATTATTATTGGCCGGCTAACATTTCGACCCGATTCTGTCAAATATAGCCGGCCGCGTAATTTTGTATCGCGAATATTAAACCATTAGGTGTAATGACCGATGCGCCCAGCGACGCCGCGAAAATTCATCGGGCCAATCGTCGGCTTCGCTCGACCAATACACGATCCTCCGAATTTTCACGCGCATCCGTTGGATTCCGTTGGCTCTCCAACTTTCGAATGAATTTTCCAGCAATAATGAATGTTATCGGCGCAAAGGGACAGGGGCGTCGTTTTGCCACGCTCTGAATAATTTGTCGAACTCACAGCTCGGTGGGCGGAAAGCGTAAAATTTAATTAGCGGTCGAAAATTAAAAGAAATCATTCGAAATTATTAGCGACATTCTTTGAGCTCCATCGTCGATTCGTGCAATGGCTTGTTTCGAATAAGCGCAACGGAGGACGTCGGTAACTAGACCACGGTGAGTTCATAAAAATTTTCGTTCGAGGGTACGATTCTGTTGTAGTTGTTTCGGTCCATCTCGCTTGGATATACAAGAGGCATTTTCAGTTACCGCGAGGAACAAGATCGCGCGGGAAATAGGTAATCAGTTCTACGGAAACGAATTTAACCGTGGCCGTATAATTAACTAGCGAGCCTTGCAAGGTTTCCAAAGGACCACGAGAGTCGAAGTAACGTTCACCGCGATTCCAAGCTTTGTACGACCAAATTGCTCGAGAGGCGGCTGGGGAGGGAGGACCGAGTTCACATCACTAGCCCCAATACACCTCGATAGACTGTATCGAGCGACAAGATGCGGAGGAAAATTAAAGTGGAGAGGGAGAGGGAATAACACGATGAGCTGCGGTCGCCGTTTGCAGCGAGACAGACTCCAGTGAATCTAGCTCGAAACCGGAAGACCGAGGGAAACGGAGAACTGGAGATCGCGAAGGAGAAAGAGTGACGCCGGGAGGAAAACACTGGAAGAGAGGACTGGAGGGCGGATCCGAGGGGGGAGGGCGGTAGAGAAGGAGCAAGGATCCGAAGAAGAGGCTGAAGCCGCAGTGTCAGGTGACCCGTGTCAAGTTCAAAGACGCGAATCCTAACCCTAGCAAGGTTTACTCCGCGCTCCTGAAAGGAGGCCTTTAAGAGCCACTACCCCCCGATGTTATAAGGTGGCTCGTGATCGATCCACCGTGAAAACGCAGCTACCCTTTGACGCAGAAATTATTTCTCGGTGACTTTAATCCACGTTTATCTTCCTCTCTTTTTTCCCCTTTTCGCGACCGCTACTTGAGGATACCTGTGCCGAGTGGCGGAAAAACGCAGAGGGACAATCATTGTTTACAAAACGAATGCCCCGCGTGAATCGCTGCTACTGTTCCAGGCAAAGTGGTCTAGGGCGATCGAAATCATTGTTCCGTTTAATGTTATTAAACAACCGAACAATTCCAACCAAGGGGCATTTATTCGATATGAAATATTGCGGTTGATCTAGTTGCGGGTCCACTGGGAAAACATTTCTAGTTTGCAGGTAATAACTGGGATGAATAATCGTGATCGTAATTATTAAATTTGTGGTTCGACAACAATAGAGTTCAGAGGTAACCGAAATGGATGGAAATTGGTGTCTAGATAACTGACATCGAATATTTATTAGGTATTTAAGGGTGTGAGCCAAGACGTGTCCGACACGTCTAACCGTTGCTGATTATTTCTACTTATTCCTTCGTTTAGGTATCGTCGCACGACTCTTTTAACGTGTTTGATTGTTGCTGAGCAGCATTTCTCCTACATTTCCACTCATTAATTTTTACTTGAAATACTTCCTCCAGTTTTGCTGATGCGAAAACTGTCACTCCAGTGGCAACGAATTCGGTCCTCGGCCGCGGACAGCAACACTGATAAAGTTTGCAAGAAGAAAATTGTATTACACTCGGTTCGCCATTATTCCGCGAAACGTTCCTGGGTATTTTGAGATTTCTTCCACGGGGTTGCTGTGAATCCTCTGCGAACGCTCGGAAGTATACCTGACAGCTGGTTCGCGAACGTCAGGAACATTTTGCGACGTGGAAAATGGCAGCACGGTGGTCGGAAGGCGGAAAAGGATCCTAAATCATGGAAGTTGCATTTTCATGTAGCGGTTGGTATCTTATAATAGCTGATGAAACAAATCGCCTTGTTACGAAAATGGTACAGTTCTGTTCGATAGAAGAAAATAAGGGACGAGTGAACTGCAATCTATTCGAATTAAGATTAGAATTCTACAACGTAGTTCACTGACACCTAATTTGTCTGCCAACTGCGTCCCGATGTTCCTAATATTATCGTTACCAAATATTTCATTCGACAATCAATAGAGCGCAAGAATTATACGAAAATATCACCAGCAATATTCTCGCGCCCACTGCGAATTTCCGATTCGTGACTCAGCTGAATACTTTGATTTAGATCGGGCAGAGTGCTCGAGGCGTTTCTAAGCCGCTCGAAACTGATTTCCCAGCCGTGATTACAATATTGCTGTTGGCAGACCTCTTGGACCCGACGTTGGCTATCGATTCTAAATTAATTTCAATTACCGACAGCATAAACCGGCCCGATGATCTGCATCTCAACGTTCCCCTCCGCGAACGGGGCGAAATTTATGCGCGAGTTTCAGCAAACGACCAGACACCGTTTCCCAACCTTTAACCTCGTTTTGGCACCGTACGTTACGGTTCTCTCCGCCCCCCGCCCCCTCCCACCCCCACCCCATAAATAACGACGCAGTAATCGAATCAACAACTGCGCGAGAAACATTTCAATTTCGATACCGATCGCGCTCTATCTCGTTCGACTAGTCGTTGATACGTACTACTTATTTTCAGTGCTCGAATAAAACCGATTACTACTGACGTTACACGAGAAAGCTTTCCACTGGAGGCAACGAAATTGGATTAAAAAATGTTTACGCCGCGTATTCGCGGCGACAATACTTTTTTGGACACAGTTTTTCGAAAAATTCGCGCGAATGCTCGTTGAAGATCATTTTTCGATAGATTTGTATTTAACAGTTCGTTTTTTCTTTTTAATTCCAAAAATCATTTTACCGTAGCATGCGTAACGAAAAAGAAACATCTAGAATGGATAATTAACGTTTACGTTTATTTACGAACTCAACAGCGACAAATGTATCGCATAGATTAATATTTCCCCGAAGATTGCACGGTTAAATATATTCAATATCGAGGCTAGGGATCATCGACGCGACACAGTTATCTCTCGTTAATGCCAGACAATATTTACAGGTGGCAGGGGCGGGCGCGTATATTCGCAGATTTGATTTTCTACTTCTATAACAGGGACAACAACAACTCGTCGAGGCTGGGCGGGGCTTTAATGAGATTAAGCGTGAAAAACGAGCGCCCGATCGTATAATATATTCGCGCTGACACATAGCTTTGCCCTAGATTGTGCCTGCGCGGTGTTTTCATCGCAGTCTCTCGATATTCGCAATTTAATATCTCACTGGACCGTGAACGGATGTCGTCGGTCGTTACAGAAAGCTAAAAACGCACCTTTCTCGTCTGCTGCGAGCTGATTCTTATCGGTTGCTCGCAATTAATAATTCCCGCGAATTTTCGCGGGCTGATTTTTGCTTCGCCGTGAAATATGAATCGCGTGCTCGCGTGGATTTCAGATGCGAATGAAGCATATTCGCGTCGAGGTATATTCATTTGATGAACGTTTTCGGTGACCTGGTTCGTCGACATCTTCGAGTTATATAAATGAACGCCGAGGTTATGCTGTAGAATTCAGATTTATTAGCTTCTGTTCAAGAATTGATTATTACTTTATTCGATAATAGGATCTTTTTATAATATACTCAATTTATAAGTCGATCGATCGATTGAAGTACTCGTCTGGAATGTCTGATCATTACACACCGGTTCTACTTATGCGTGTCTGGTCATTACTCGCTGTTCCTACTGACGCTGGGATGCACTAATGCACACCTTGTCTGGCGTGGCTGGTTAGGACTCGCCGTTTCTACTTACGGTCGTAAGCAGTAACGTACGACCTGTCCGATCAGCGCACGCTGTTTCTACTTACACTGGTAGCCACTAATGCTCGACTTGTACGACGTGTCTGTTCGTCAATCTTAACGATGTCGTGTTATTCCCCATTTGTAAGCATGTTCCGCGTTTAAATATATAACAAAGAAATGGTTAAATATTAATTTAAAGGCCTTCAGAGCGGCTGTTAATGTCTCTGAAGCCGACGTTATCAAACTTTCCCACGCGTATACAGTCGGTAACGAGGCAAGACAGCCACGAGAATGAACTCGCAGTGATTCCAAAAAGCCGAATCGTCGAACTGGAATTGACGAGGGTCCGAGAAAACGTGCACGACCGTTGCGTATCCCCGCTCACGGCGACTTTTCAATATTTTATCAATCGACCGAGAGCCAGCCGGATGTTGTAGACTGTCGTCTAGTTGCGTAACTTCCGTATGGAGGAGCACGGGATAGTAATCGCGGGGCAACAATGGAACGCGGAAGAGAGACACGCGACGTCAACGGGTATCAAAACGGCAAGCAATTCGCAGAAACGATCGGCTCGCTTTTCGCCCGATGGAAATTCAATTTTCCAACTAGCTGGAGTCGTCGATATGTACATACGTATTTTCGGACAGGTCGCGCGGACGATTTGACGTTTAACAGCGACACGTCCGACGCACGTTGAAATTTCATGGATACTTTGTTTCCGTATTTAGATTTCTTTTTTGCCTACCATTCCCTTTCTTTTTTTTTTTTTCTTGTTCATTCAGCGCAGACGACAAGCAACAAATTACTGCGAGCCTGTCGCCGATTCCGTGTTCGTGCGAATTGGAACGAAACGAGATTAATTTTCAAGCTTTGCTACAACGGATAGCGCTTGTAACAAGCAGAGGCAGGGTGCAATTTAACTTGAATAATAGATAACGTGCGAAACCAACTGATAGCAATTTGTTCCGTAACGTTTGTTCGATGGAACATTACAATTTTTGTTTAATCTTATGGGATGATTGCGTTATCACTAATTCATTTTAATTTCGGGGCTTTTTGGAACTACGAGCGACTGCTTAATAAGGTAATAAATAGTAATTTACTCGTTATTTCAACCTTCGTCGATTTCATACTGTTTCGGTAAATATGGAAAAGTTCACGGTGAGCGTATCTAATGCATTTATAACAGTTTCAAAATCAGAGGCACGGTTATTACTTTTTTTAATACAAAAAAAAAAAAAAAATTAATATGCCTCCAATTAAGTTCCATTTTAATTACGTCACATAACAATACACCAAACTATTCGAGATAACAATTCGTTTCAAGTAGTCATTTTCTTTTTCGACCGCAGCAAAAATGTGCTATTGTGCACTTTTCAGATAATCCGGTTTTCAATGTCATTTTAAAAGCCAACATTCGATTCAGGGACTCACAATCAGCGAATTCAACGGTCCACTCTCTTTTTATCGCTTTTTGCTTTTTTTTTCTGACGAAAAAAAGACCACTGCTTCGGAAATACTCTGTCCCCCTTAGCGTTGTATTTTTCATACTGTTAACAATGGAATTACGCTTTCCGGCACGTTACGCAAAACTGTTTACCCTCTATGGTCGTTGGTTATTGTTGGTAACGTTATTATTGTATCGCGCAGCCCGAATATGCATTCACCGAGCGTAATAAATGCTTGTCGCATTATTAGTGCTCGATTTATTGCGGGCAACGCGCGTAATTAAATATCATCGACCCGAAACGACCTCTATCGGTAGCTGCGCTTCGGCTGTTTTCTGTTCGACGAAATTACAAGAGCAGAGAGGGCAAAATGGCTTCCGAAAGCCTGGGGAAAACGTCGCATTTGACGTGGGGCAGAGATTCTTGAGGCTATGTTGGCTTTCTCAACTTGCACGGGCAAAGTGAGAGTGCAGGCTGTCAGA
Organism: Hylaeus volcanicus; assembly: GCF_026283585.1. NCBI lineage: Eukaryota > Metazoa > Arthropoda > Insecta > Hymenoptera > Colletidae > Hylaeus > Hylaeus volcanicus. The sequence goes on from NC_071977.1 coordinate 6,155,650, forward strand.
AGTAGCGCTTTCTATGAAGCTCTAACGTTATCAACGCTAACAGTTTCTATTCCGTATCGAATACACGGTCCATTTTTCTGGAATTTTCTTTTCGATACCGTGACAAAGATGACATTTTCGGGCAGATGCGAAAGACTCAGACGCCCTCGATGGCTCGGAATAAATCCTGCACACAGCGTAGCGCGCGAGCGGAATCGTATGGGAGTTCTATTTGTCTTGCACGTTGTGCAACATTGTTTTCAGTATTCTACTCGTACGTTCTATTCAACGTGACAGTTATACAGTCACGTGTTTGTGCATCATTCACCTCCTATCTCTATTTATTCCGACAACTATACCCCTAGAACAAATAACAATCCCCCCGGTCTACTTTGTGTACACGGCTGGCCCCATTCTTTTCTTCGTCTTCGTCGTTCAGCTTTTCCCCGCATAGAACGAACGCTGCGCCGACGCTTGGTCAGCGTTTCTTCGAGCATTCCTCGATACCAAACTAACAACCAGCGAAATTACCTTGATCGCGTCTCGTCTCGCGTTTAAGGGCGAATTTTCTTCCAGGGTAATCCGAGTACCGAAGAGCTTCTTATTGTCTTCTTTTTTCCATTGAAATCTTTGGGCTTCGTTTAAGAAGGAGAAACATAATTATTTCGTTTTCAATCCTCGGGCTTTTGTGCCCAGAGTTCTTCCAGAAGATGAATAATTTCTTCCGAGGTCGAGTAGAATATTCCTTGCCGGCGCTGTCTCGTAAACAGAAATAAATATTGCAGTTCGTGAGGGGAACTTCAATCGTCTAGTTTGCCTACAGCGACTCGCATTGATATTCGGATACAGGGATATTTTTGAGGATCGGGATCTTTATTTTATCCCGAGGAAAGAAGTCAGGCCTGGAGCGGTTAACTTCCCGTGGAGAAGTCCATTCCGTTGAAGTCGATTAGTAAGGGGCAAGGTCTGAAAGTTTCCAGAAGACTGGAAGCAGCCGTGGTTTCTCCCTGTGCTTAAATATCGATTTTAATACGAGGAGACAGGACGAAACATATTAAATTCCCGTTCAACGGATGAATGCGGTTTCCGCGAAAAGTTATAATTGTGTCCAACTATTCGCCGGACGGTAGCTCAATTTTAACGTTAGACGGCAATTAAGTATCGCGGGCATGCGAATTACCTACTTTCCCGCCAGCTAGTCAGTCGCCCACGCGGGCTACATTTCCCGCCAGGTAGCTAATAAAATTCCCCCCGTGCTCACTGCAACAAGCTTCTTTTCGTCAAGGTCTATTAAGCTAAAACACGACCGTTAATGAAATTCCCCGCTAAATTTGGCGCGTGCTCCTTTCTGCTCCGTCACGGCGAACTGTAATTACAGCGAACGTCATCGTTGACGATATACGGTTGTGTCGTCGCGGGCTTCCGCTTATCGGCGCGAACAATCGACGCAACCAAAAATAAAACGATAGTATGAATTGTTAGAGGTGATTGAAGAAGATCAGCTCTCTAAATCAAAAGAGGTCACCGGATAAGATCAGCAAATATTTAATTGAATTAGCGAGTAACATAAACAAATTCAACATACTGTAAACACGATACATCCTCGGATGCAAGAAAAGCGATCGAAACAGCAGATGGACAAGCCACTCGAATTGCTCCAATAATAGAAAAAGAAGGATTCGCGTACAAGTACGTTCTCCGTCCGGAAGCCGGACTCGCTGACAGAAAACAATGCAAAAGTTATCCGTAAATCTCTGTACACACTCCATCCAGCGTAGCCAACGTTTAGGAAAGAATTCATCGGAATTTCGTTTCACGGATTTCGCGTGCAGCTGTATCGAAACATTCCGAACAATGGCGCGCAATATTTTCTCTCTGTGCGCACTGGCGCAATATCGCGAATCGACTTTTCGTTCCAAAAATTAATGATCTCCGCGAATTCCTCTTTCAGGGATCTCATTGGATTCCATCATACGCAGAGAGCCCCGGAATTTCCGTTAATTAAACGTGAGCGCGTCGTTCCATTATTTGCGCCAGCGACATGCTGTACGTAACCGTCCCGCGGTGCAAAATAAGATTGTTAGGCCGTCCGTCCACAAAATTAGGTCGTACGTTGCTTCGTGGACGTCGAACGCTTTGCTTCCTGTCCACGAAGCGTAGAGCAAACCGTACGCCGAGAATGGGGTTGAGAGAGGTTTCCTCCTGCGTGCGAATTTTCAATTTGGGCCACTGGATTGCCTGATTTTAAATTATAGTGATTCGCGAAGTGTCGCAAACAAATACTTTTGCCAACGAATTATTTTATTCTCCTCGTTTCGACAATCAACACTTATTCCTTTTGCGGAGGAATGTTCACACTCGATAAACATAAGGAGAACTTAATTTCGAACGAATACACGTATACTAGACGCTTTGTACGGCCTTGATCGACACGCGTTGCATAAAACTCGCAAAGTGAACTTCCTGCTTCGGCTGCGAGGCGTATGGAAAATCCTCCTTCGAGGGGAGTATTAATACACCTTCGCGTTTAACTATGACAAGGTGTTCTCGCCGATGGTTGGGGAATAGGTGTCGTGAAACGTGGCTGGCGATGGTGCGAGGGGTTGCAGGGGTCGGGGGTGAAGGTCGGATGTTTTTAGCGTAGATAGTATATTCGGTCGCTTATGTAATCAATATGCGAGGGTGAGAGCAAGAAGGAGCGTGGGGAAAATCGACGCGGAAACGCGATTGTCCTGATACTGGCGTTTAAGATGATAAAAACGACCCCGATACACCCTCTCTCGTTTTCTCATCCCGTGAGAGGAACGTAACCGTGGAGCGTTTTTACGAGAATCCAAGAATGAATGTCTAATTAGCGTCTTAATTAAATAGCGCGACGGGGGTCCGGAAAAATTCCCGAGTTAAATACATGAACGACTCCTCTACTTTTCCACGAGAATGGAGCCCCGCTGGATAGGTTCGAAGGCATTTCTGTGATGTTTGGTACAAGGAGCTTAAGCGAAAAATGTGTAATTGAAAGGTATGATCACGATTACAGCCGTGTTGGGGTGTTCACCTATCAGTGGAGAGTATTTCAGAGGGTGAATTTTACTAAAATCTATTCTATGCGATAAATAGCACACGACAGTGTACATTATTTCTTAAATTAAAAGAAATCGTATCCTTTATCTTTTAAAAAGGTTTCATTTGTATCCCAATTAAAAGAGAGAATTAATGGCAAGTTTGGCAGAGCGCCATACGGTTATCTCTGTTACCGCTTACTCGAATACGAGCACGTTTGTTTAATGGTTAGCGGCTCTACGACACGAGTTTATTTTATTTTCCGAATCTTGATTCTTGGAAAGATAAACAATACACTGTGCACGTTCGCGGCGTTGCTTAGGTCGCGGTAATCTACATGTCACGAGTCAACTTAATCCTGCATGACTGGCGAGCGAAAATTAATCTCCCAGCGCGACTTTAGCTGACGACGTTAAGCCACGTCCTCGCGTGCGAAACGCGCGACACAGAATACACTTCAGACGCCACTTTGACGCGAGACGCCTTTGAAAAGCGTCTCTTTTTACGTGCCTCGAGTATGTGAAGCGTTACACACGTGGGAACGCGGCCGTGGAGTGTTGGTTTCGATGCAGTTGACGGTTCCCTAGTTCCCCGAAGGATTCGGTTCAGATTCATTATTCTTCCGTTTCCTGTTTCTGTTCTTGGATTTCGTGGGTGACGTGTTACGGCTCCGCAAAAAGAATACCGAGGCGACCGACAAAATTTATTGGAAATTTAAGTTACGTATCGGGTACCATTTTCTCTTCAAGAATTCGTGGGCATAGTTCAGACTTCTTTCAGAAAGTTCTTTCGAATCTAGACAGTTTTTAATTCGTTTTAAGAATGTCTAATAACGTCGTCAAAGTTCCGAATTAATTAAACGAAACGTAAGAAAATGCCTTCGGCTAGACGTAAGGGGAACAAGGAAGAAGATGGAGATTGATGAAGCGAAGAAAGATGTACAGAGATAGAAAGCAAGGAGCAGTGACGCTGGATGGAAGCAGCAAAAAAAAAAAGTGTACAAAGAGAAGCCAGAAGAGAAGGGGTTTGGAGAGGGGCGACGGAGAGGAGATGAAGAAGGATGCTGGAGACGAAGGAAACTCGCTGCGTTCCTGTATGCGAGCGAAACGGAGTGCAAAAACCGAAACTGCAAGATGTGCAACTGCAAGCTCGGTTGGACGAACGCAGGGATTGCCAGCGACGTCAGCAGAAGGCTCTTTCGCCCCCTACCCCTCTTTTTCTTCGTGGATTTCTTCCAACTCTTCGAAACGGCTTACGAGACCGGTTTCTCTCTTCTCTCCTCTTCTCGAGACACTCGCGAGCGCTCGATCCTTTCGAGAATCGCGGAAGAGGATTTCACGTCGATTTCACGGAGAAATCTTCGGCTCCGTACACAAATGATATGATTGCGTCGTGACGCAGTTATGGGAAACGTCATTCACAGCGAAAAATGGCCGAAACACGCGTCTGTACTTTTTATCCAGTCCTTAAATAATAGAATGGAATTTTGCTTCAGAGTTCAAAAAATGGGCCTTGAATAAAATCTCCTTTTCCTTAACCTAGGGGATGATTGCGATGTCCTTCTCATCGTTACACAATTCATGGAGGACGTTTCAAGTCCCGTCCACCTCTAATCTCCAGCCGTATTAAGGACTTCTAGGTCGTTTCTTACTCCAAGAGAATAATACGATCGCGGATACAAAACCCTTGGTACCATTATGGTGTCACGGCTATACGATGATTCTTCTTCGTTTTCCACTTGATATTCATCAAAAGTACGAACAAGATAACAATACAAATTCCCACCGTTTGCTCCGCAATCGTACATCACCGTCTTGATCCTTCCCAGACGGACGGTGGGGGAACTCTCCCAATTCGCAGCGTGAAAATGAGTCGGGCGAAACAGCCGCGAAGAATTTAATTACGTCCACGGTGAAATTCATTCGGCCAATCTTACGGCGTGGGAGGGAGGAAATTCAAATGATGGCTGCGACGAAAATTTTCGTGGCTTGCCAGGGATCCCCGATGCACGGTTCTCGGCCACGTCGGGAAATTCGCGGAACGAGTTCCGGGCTGTGGACCGTCCCGAGATGGCCCCTGGGTATCCAGCCGCAGGTGGCCAACCTACCTGCCGTCCGCGGTGGATCTACCTACGTGCCTGCCCTATCCGTGTGCCACCTGAGAATTGGCAATTTGCTTGCAAATTTCGTGCCACGCTCCGTCCCCTTTCGACGCCCGCGGCCGCCCAATCCTCTTCGAGCATTCTTCAGGGCGAACGTTCTCTGGGAACGTCCACGTTCGACCGGCAACTACCCCCGCGCAGCTCTCCAGCCACCGAATCTTTCGAGAGACCAGCTACGACCAGCTGCCCAACCCCCCACGCTATGATTTATCGCGCCCAGCGACGAAGAGAGTTCGAGATAGTCCATAATTCCCACTGCTTCTTTCGACGACCGCTTCCACGCGCCATTAGGTGTGGGAGAGAATCCCCTGCTCTCGGTTTTACACGATTACAACCCACCGGACAACGCAGGGAGCTCTGACGCGACGATACTCTTCTTTAGAATCTCTTACCCACGTTTATGCGATTCTATATTGTACTGTTCTTAGGATTCTCAGGAACCCTCGATTCATTCTATGCAAATTTAGATCATTTACAGACTGCTCAAGTTCTTCTGTCAGAAAATTCTTAGTTAAAAATTGTCGGAACCATCCCCAAGCTTCCCTATGGTTCGCTCGAAACCTTTCATCTTGAACAAATATCGTTGCAGGCTACGTACGTGCCCGCCTGTAACGTATCCGACGCTGTAAGTTACTGTTGACGCTGTGCAAGAAAAACGAATCCAACGATTCGACTTATCCTTTCCAGGAACAATCGCTCCGTTTTCGTTCGCGTCACGATTTCTACCGCGTACACGTAAACGAAACGGAGCCGGAGCTTACGGAGGTCCGCATCGCTAGGCAAACAGAGCCGAGGCAGGCGACTTTGAGAGGAAACAGAGCAAGAAACCTCCTGGAAACCCATACTTCCCTCGATACGCGTGTACGTGTGTGTTACCTTTCGCGATGGGGCGTGTAAAACACAATAAGACGCAGGGTATCGCGTAACACCTGCGATGTAATTAATTAAACCTCTCGAGGGACTGTCAAAACGTCGTAAAGTCGAAGTTGCACGAGGAAAGATGGCTTCTAAACGTCCGTCTCCTGTGTCACCGAACACTCCTATATCTCCGAGACATTTTAAGCAAAGGTCCTTCTTCAATTTTTATTGTACGACGGCAACACGGACTGAAAATATCTACAATTCGAATAATAGTTTTCCTCGCCTTCCAGGGATTTGTTCCACAAACAGAAGTAGCATGATTACGTGGGATTCAAGCGACAACATCGAACCTAAACAATCCCTGTTTTCTTTCAACACATTAGCCAATATACGACAGGATACGTTTACGTTGGTACTCGAGCTTAAACGAGGTTATTTTAAGTAATCGCGAAACGCGTTTGTCCGAATTCTTGGTATCAGAATTAAAATTTAAGCTAGTAATTATTAACTAGTACGTCTCTACGAATTTTATTTCTAAGAAACACCGAAATCAGTTTCTTGTTTCGCCGAGAATCGCTTGTAGAAATTGTTAAACAACTTCCAGGCAATTTCGGGCGTCAGCCGTCACTTAGATTCACGGAAAAGTCAATTCTCCTTTCGGTAATAAATCCAATCGGAACGAATTCGCCGTCGACGAATTCCATACGCACTATTGACGTTTATTAGGTCCAAGGGAGAACGATTTTCGCCGTGTAGTTACTCGAGATTGAAAGGGCATCGGGCCGGAAGGCGAGGCAAACCTGCCACGACAATTGTTTTCCTTTAATTTACTCCCGGCTCTATTTCGACACGGAATTGGTCGGTCACGTCGATCACGTTTCACCTGGCTGACCGATCGAAGACGATGACGAAGGAGCAATCGTTCTTCCAGTGTTTCTTTTCCATTTCCAGCTACGTCCACCTTTCAGACTCGCTGTTCTTCCCGGAGCTATGATTCATCTTTTTCGAAAAGTCGCCGTGGAACATGACGGTTCCGTTTGGTGGATGGAACTGATTCGTCGGGAAAGTTCGGGGAACTTTTCTCAGCTTCGAGGATACGTGTTCGAGACCGAAATAGACGAGCGCGTTACCAGAGAAAATGGAGCGCTTTTAATTGTGGCAGATATTCATTTTTTCGTTTCTCGTAGTTACCTCTTTTGTTGAAAAAAAAAAAAGAACTGGTAGAAGAAATTCCTCCGTTGTAATTTAAACTCGGTTAAGGCCGTGCAACAGATTGAAAGACACTTCAGAGTAAATTTATCCCTCGCGGGGTATATTTAAAGTCCTTCCCCTCGAGGCAACAACTCGGATCAGCTCATAAGAAGTTTCGAGATAGAAGGCTATAGTATGAATATCAATCGCTTGCTTCGTGGAATCCCATATGCTTCGCCTATATCTCGACAACATTTTGCATTATATAGCGGAATATAAGTCAGTTTTATGGCAGTGTTGGTACGATGCACGCTAGCATGGAATAATTTACGACTACGCTAAATTCTATAGGAGCACGACGCGATAGAGTTAAAAAAATATTTAGTTATAAGCAAGTTATAAGCATTCTTCGGACAACGATGGTCAAAGATACGATGCTACAAAGAAGAAATTGGTGATAACAAAAAATGTAGGCTGGTTGGAGCGACTAGAGTCTAAAATATGGCGCCGTGATCTCGTTCGTCACGTCATTTCCGGTCGCCGGTCGCCGCAGGCCGCTTATCCGACATTCCGCGTTTATTTCTACTTGGACGCGTATCGCGATGTGGCGCGATTTAATCGAAACTGACGCGCTCGAATTCGAGCGCGGCTCGAATCGAATTCTCGTGTAATTGAAACTTTGCGTGGAGCGTTCGAAGCGATGGGAACAAAGAAAAGCTCAGAAAACTTTAGATACATTCTGGTTCGGCAGAAAGTTCCCCCATTTTTTAAGTAGAAGTAGGAATAGTTTCGTTCCACGTTGACTTGTGAACGTACGTACATTCAGACCGTGAATATGATTACCGTAGAATTTCTACGGGACCTTAATTGCTGGCTGTCGACGAGTCTCGAGCGAGTAGCGCGAGTCGACAAAATAATTTGCACGCAGAAAATTACACCCCAAGTATCGAGAGATTACCCCCGACCGGGTGACTTTATAATGCGCTTAATACGCGCATAAATCAACCCGATAAATCTCGTCGGAGATTAATTCCCGACAAGATCGTCGGTATAAATACTTTGGTGTTCACGAGATCGCGCCAGACCAATCGTAATCCTAATTATAATAAACTGGCCGAGCAGACACCGACCATATTAGCCCGGGGCCATCCTCGAAAATTAACGTTTTCGTCGATGGTGCCGATAAATTACTCCGTCGTTATTATACACCTCTAAGAAACTTAGAATTCACTCTTTTAACAATTAAATTGTTAGAATATGTAAAATATTTTATACCGGCTGTGTTTTGAAGCATGCGAAATTCAAGGTGCTAAATTCAACGCGCCGCGGCCGAAAGGGTTAAAATATTCTGGAACGCGTGGCTATGAAATCGCTCGAAGCGACGTTGAAGAGGAAAATTATGATTGAAATTGAGCTACACGGATGGAACAGGATCGTTTTCAAAATAACGACTTCGCATAAACTGTTATAGGCCAGTGTATCGTCAATTCATTAATGCATATCTCATTCCATACCAGAGGACACGGGTTCGTCGAAATTATCGCCGAGATAGTGGTTATATCATCGAGTGCAACAATTTGCGCGGCTCACATTGCCAATTAAATTTTCATTTCGGTCTCCTTCGCCAAAATGTTGTAATAAGCGTAACGTTAATCTGCAAAAATTAAGAGTATCGAGTCCATTATACTGCTAAATCGCTCGTTAGTCGATTTCGAATGAATTTTCCACTTCCTTCCATTTTGCGTCTTGCAAATATCGGGACAGGAAATGGTAGTTGCACGTTTCCTCGGAAAAAGTTCGTCTCGTCTAATTCTTGGACGTTCCGTCCCACCCCCTCTGGTCCTTTCGCTCTTTATCCGGCAGGTAGTTTGGGCAGAATTTGTCCAGCCTATTATTCGGGCGGCGTTCCCGTAAAAGCGAATTCGATCGTGCGGATTAATTCGAACGACTCCGACCTTGGCAAAAGCAGCGGCCGCCCTTCCACTTTGCTAAACTTTCCGGAAGGTTGAAGGTCAACTCGCCCTCGAAAGTCGCATTCGTCGGCGACGACGACGAGTCTCTCGAATGAAATGGCTTACCGGATGAAAGGAGCCCCGTCGTCGTCCTCGTCGACGTCGTAGACATCGCTGTTGTCGTCGAATGAAAGGGTTGCTACGGCAGATAGGAAGCCGGTTGTTCGAGGAGGGTGGAAAAAGGCATGAACGTGTACGACAAGGGGGGACGTAAGTGACAAGTTGAGGGATTGCCGCGCCTACGCGGCTGCATTGTACGCAATCATCCTCCGCGAACGTCCTCCCGCAACCACTGATTTTCACCGTTTTTGAATCTAGTTGCGCCCCAAACGTCCCTCGGGTAGCCACCAATTCTCCCTTTTCATTCCCACTGGGAAGAAGCTGTCGTGTTTCATGGAAATTTTCTTGACCATAACTTTCTAAAAATTAAAATAAAATTTTGTTTAAATATAAATTAGGTACTCGAGCCATTTCGACGCATATATATGCTTGCCTCGTCGGGGTGCTCACCTACCAGTGGAGAGTATTTCAGAGGGCGAATTTTACTAAATTAAACTAAAATTAAATTTCTCATAATAACGTTGCGAGAGTATTCTATAAGGATTGGTGAAGTTTCTTTTGCGATACAAATTTATCGATGGTGGTCCACCCCTATCGAGTGGCCCAATCCTGCAATTAATTTTTCAATCAAAGGTGCCGGATAGACTACCGCCTGGTTAATCGTGGCCCATTAATTTCCCAAAACATAAGCCAGCACCGACGGTCGCGGATGTTCGTTTCTTCGGGAACGGTCTGTTCGACGCGATCTGAACCCGGTCAATAATTCGCCGGTTTTCGCGGCTCGTTTTCGAAAACGACGGAGCATTCGATTATGGGAGGCTTGTAGCGGTGGCCCCTTTCGGGGAATTGCGGTGGCTGACAGTGCACCCGAACCGCCCCTGCCCCACTGATCACAGCTCCACGGGGTAAAACAATGACGAATGCGTTCTCGCCGCCGCGACACGTTCATCCCCGTTGCACTTCAGGCCTGTCGATAGAGCCACCAACGCCCTGATGCAATTTTTGGACTCCGCTCCAACTCAGGAATCGAATAAAATATGACTCCGTACAAATTTCTATCCAATTACTAGTTAAATGTAAACATTGACCAACACAAAAGAGACCATTACGATGTATTTAATAAATCATTATTTTTCAGAAAGAAAGCAAACATATTTTCACCTCTGGTTCCACGCGACGTCGGCCCTGGTCACGTGCTCGCGGTATCGAGGGCAAAACGTGGCGGGGGTGGATATGCGCGCTTGGAACATGGACGCGCGCCGAGACACCCGGAAATGCGGGCTAACACGGGCCCTGGTAACGCTCGAGATCGAGTTGCGGTGTTATCGAGACGGTTTCCTGTCGTTGTTGTACATACACGGGGGCTGGTTTCGAGCACGACGCGTCTAGACAAAACGGCCAGATACACTCGTCGCGAGGAACTTCACGCGCGAACAATCTGTCTATCGTTTATCTTCCCGACCACCGACGATGCCAACTTTTCTACCGTTCTGGATGCTCGAGCCACCGCACGGAACGCGCCGAAAAACCTCCATCTGGCCGCGAAAAACTTCCACGCAATTTGTTTAACCACTTAACGCCTCGACCAGATTGCAGACACTGTTCAAAAGTTTCGAGTATTCCCGGCTCTTTCGGGAAAGTAAGCGATTTAGACATTCTTACAGCGCTCTATACATTTGCGTAATCTCAAGCATTACTTATTGTCTTTATTTACTCCTTTCGCAATTTCTTATAACGAACCTTGGTTTGATTACATTTTGTACAATATCAGTAGAAATTCATTACAATTCTAAACATCCGTATTTCTTCAACTAGAGTTACATGGTCCGTCGGTTTATAAAGAGACTGGGAATATTGTTGTCATGTGCAGCGTTGGACATATTCGAGGAGCAATCTCGTATGCACGAACGGTTGCAGACGGTTAAGTAGTTCACGAATGAATTAGAAACGCGCGTGTAATTCGCGATATCGTTTAGGAATTATCGTGCCGATTTCCGGTACGTGTTCAGCGCAAACTGGACTGGACATTGACGGGTCTATAGATAGAACGACAAGTCACGTAGATCGAAATGAACGTTCGTATACCAATTACTTGTCCTTTCAGCCCTAAATCCGCGTTAAGCGAACCTCGAAATCAATATAACTCGACAGCCTGTAACTCGCGCTTTAATCAACGATTAATTTAATCTAATAATTCCCCGGTCCGATAATTACGTCCTTTAATTTCTGTATAATTACGCGGACAAACATGGAATAAATGGGCACTGGAAAAATACGATCGAGCGATTGAATGCAAATATCGCATAATTGTCTCTCGATATTCGCAGAACAATGCATTTTCCTCTCCTCCGTGGTGAAATTTTTGTTATTGATATAATATTTCACGATGCTCGTCGGTACGCACGGTCTCGCTATCTTCCCTGAAATATTTCGGTACCATTACGGTGATTAAAAAACGTGTGCGAGTTTTAAATTATAAAATATCGTAATTATTTTTCGCGAACTAAATCGAAACGTCGTTGCTCCGAGTGATTAGGAACTGGATGCGCGTAATCAATTTAATATCAGGACTGGGATAAACAGGGACCGCGCGTAAATGTATCGGTTAATGTGTCGCCCTCGTACGAAATGGTTCGAGGGACGAGCACGAATATAGGTGACGCAAGATATCACAAATTGGCTCCAATTGCAATAGCTCATGGCGAGCGATACAAAGGATAGAAAGAGAGTGCCCTTCTTCGGTCGATTGCTTTTCCTTTCTTTTCACGCCTCGCTTAATTTACGACTTCGCTATGCACGCTTCTTTCTTTTATTTCTCCGCGACAGCAAGTATCGATTGCTTTGTCGTATAAATAACGCAGAACTATAAAACGAAACAGACTCCGAATGCGAGTAAAGTGTCTTCATAGGGAGCAGTGCTTCGCAACAAGTCAAGTGCGACATAATAACTAGGGGAAAAACTTTACTGTTTTCTTGAAACGACTCGAAAATTACTGTATGCTGTTACTACTGTAGCGTGCTATTACGAGAATCTGCAGAAATGCCGCACTTTTAACAAATGAATTAAATATGTATACCAGGGACTAGATACTACCCCCAAAAATATTCAAATATCAACACTGCAGCTTGACAGACTCTTCCTCGACTTCGTGGCGTCTTTTTGTTTGGTTCGTGAATTAACCCGACGAAGGTAGAGACGTCTATGAAATCAGCCGCTATTCGAGTATGTCTCGAGGAGTTCACTGTAACGCCACCACCGACAGCAGCATGGCACCGCGTTCAATAAGGGCGAGGAAACGGCGTTTTCGCGAGCCGCGTATTCCGGCGGGTTCCCCGGAGAAGAATGAAGGCGGTGGGCGATGGGGGTGGAAAAAGTCGTTCGAAATTCCGCGCCATATGCTCAATGGCTCCTCCAGACTGCCCTTTCCCGGCCGCCACCACCCCCCCCCCGGAGGAACAGTCTCGGTGCCTCACCGCAGCCAACGGAGAAATTCAAATTTACGCACCGACTGCCCCGGGTGTGTTTTTCGAACTTATGAAAAATGAGTCTAGCCGAGGGTCCAGACTAACCTCCCCAACCCCCTAGCCACCCCCACGCCCGGGGCTTTACCTTCTTCGACTTCCACGCCTTCTCCCTATTCCCTATCATTTTAATTTCCACTCTTCCCGAGACCTCCGAGCCTCGACCAGCAAACGGGATCGCTAATAGTCCCCGAATACCAGTAATTAAAGAAATTCTGACTGACAGCGCCCTGGTTAAAGACCGAAACTTTTCACATTAATTCGATGGAAGGATTGTCCGTTACGCCAACGAATTCATCTCTCCGCGGCTTCTATTAACGCGGAATAACGTGGAAATTATTTAAATAGTGGAAAAGTAGATACAAGCCATCGCATTCGCGTTAAAAATTATTTCATTTTTAATTCCGCTTTTGTTCTCGCTGGCCAGATTGAATTCACCCGATCGAGCGTGGATCGTTAGTCCTGTTCGAAGTTTTCAGGAAGATGTAAAACTTCGCGTTACAAAATTCAAAAAATTGTCCCAGGTTTTTCCTGTCCAGGCTAAAGTGTCTTTTTAACAGCCATCAGGCCTCCCTTCCTTTTTTCACTTTAAAGCTTACGTCTTTAATCATCGTGCCGCTACAAATCCTCATCCTCTGCTTTTTGTCCGAGTTGAAGGGTTGCTCGATCATCCAGCGGAAGCAAACAACGTTGTTAACCTACTGGCGAGCTTCCGGAATCAAGGCAGCCGTATGTAAACGGAGAACGTAGAAACACCGAGCGCGCGAGAGAGAGGGCCTCCTCTTTTCCTCCATTACCATATCTTTCACGTATCTCGTCTCATTTTTCTTCCGTTATTGCGGCTGGTCCTTTAACTCGGTTCATTTTTCACTCATCCGTTACGTTGGCCGCAGTCTGATACGAGACGCTGCTTGAAATTCGGTCAATTTCGCTCTCCGCTGCAAATTCTGCGAAATTTCCCAGAGATATTCACTTCTGGATGAAACTTCGCCTGGGTGCTCGTATGGTCTAGGATTACGCTGTTAATCGTATCTTTTTCGTGACGCATCAGGGTTGCGACCAAAGATTTTGAACCTAATCAATTCTAACTTCTAATTCGGGACAATTCCTTCGTATACTCTCTCAACGTCATTTAAACGAAACTATTTTATTTTTATCATAATTATATTTTTTATGTTTCCATTTTTAGTACCCTCGCGTTAGGTGCATGTCGCGAGGTTAACGACGGGCTCGCGCGGCCAGTCGTATTTCTTTTTTTTTTTTGTAGTATATGGGGCGTGTAATGTAGAAAGGAAATGGTTTTCAATCTCGAAGAAATGAAAATAAAGGCCGAACGTAACGGTGTATTTTTAGATGAACATTTCTCCATTTACAACGTCGCCGACCAACGAACCGAGATAATCGAAGTTCCTTCGCGACGTCACGGAAATCAAGATGGCCGACCGAGACGAGGAGCAGGCCCCTCGGCTCACGTTTTCACGAGCGTTTTTTGCGAGCCCCTGCGACCGCACAGCGATGAATTATAGCGCATAACCTCGAGAGACACGGAGGCACGGTGCATATAACCTATATTTCAAGTTCTTACCGCGAAACGTGCACCGGTACAGTTCACGTCGCAGTAACTCGATCCAGCCTGACCTGAACTAACGCTCCGCAGACCAGCATAGGGCTACCGGTATCTTCCTTTGGCCCACCCTCCCCCTTCCTTCGTACCGGATCGCATTTTATGCGTTTTTTCGCATTTCTCGCGCTCTGTTTACCCTAAAACCAGCCACCGTCAATGTAAACGTGTCGACGCGATGAAAATTGACGGTTCAAGTTTAGAATTCGCCCCCTTACGCTTCGATGGTGCAATTCTTTCTGGTTGGTTTCGAAGAGCGAAGAGCAAGAAATCTCATGCCCCGGATACGTCACGGTAAAAAAATGACCGTGTAAGAATTGCTCGTGAAACCGATGATATTTTATGTTCGTTCAAATCTAACCTCGAGGCCCCCGCCACCTCAAAGTCGACGAAAACTACATCCATGTACTCGGATTAATGGACTCAGCTTGAACGTGGCTACTCATTTCGCCCGTTTCAAAGGTATTTCTTTCATCTCTGCCGGAGCAAAAACGTTTAAAGTGGCGTCTTTGAAGTCTCCTCTCGCCGTTTCCCGGAACTCCGCGAATATTTATTTACCGTGTTCGATTGGACGCAAACTCAGCCACGAAACGGCGCGATGTTCCGCCCGTCGCTCGGCCGAATTCAATAAGAGGGTTCCCAACAAATTACACGGCTCGTCCCTTTTTCGTCCGTTTCTCCACGGCAAAGAATTCTTGTTGCCCGGGCAAAATTGTAACTGCGACGGGGGCGGGCGACATTACTGGAGATTATTCGCCTCTTTTCCCCCTGCTCATTGTTTCCTCTTGCGTAGCCCGGGTCGAATAAAGGAAAGGTCAAGTGTCCCTGGCCAGGGAGGATAATGCCAGGATAGACACTCGGGCTGGCCCGCTCGTTTACCATCGTTTCGAGCCTTAACGAGGCTAATCGCGGACTTGGGTACGAGCCCCGAGATCCTGGAGCCCGTCTGCACGCTTTGAATACCTTCACGCGCCTCGAGTTTGCGTTTACTGCTCCTCTCGGAGTCCTTGCTCTCGCGTATTTATCATCTCCCCTGTCTTCTTTCCCCGGCACCCTATCGTCCGACATGATCTTTCCACGAATAAGGAACGCGTGATCCGACTGTAACGTCCAAGGATAACTTGCGAAGATCCTCAGGATTCTACATAGCCCAAGGACGTATTAACCACAGCAAACTGGGTTTGGGAAAATAGAACAATAGATTATCCAGGTCACTCCATTAGTAGCGTAGAGTAGTCGGCTGGCAAGTAGAATACTATATCG
Organism: Hylaeus volcanicus; assembly: GCF_026283585.1. NCBI lineage: Eukaryota > Metazoa > Arthropoda > Insecta > Hymenoptera > Colletidae > Hylaeus > Hylaeus volcanicus. The sequence continues at coordinate 6,171,380 of NC_071977.1, forward strand.
GTGAATTCTGCTGTCAACTGGGGTATTTCTACTCAAAAATAAGATCAGTTTTGAAAGGCACTGTCAGTCGCTGCGGTGCCGACGTTGTATTCAGCCTTCGGAGGCAAGATAATTAGCAGGAAGGCAGTATTTCCTACGAGCGTATTAAAACACGGAATAATCTCGAGAGTCCAACGAGCTCCGTTCCGGCAGGAGGCCCCTATCTTTATCGACGTGTCGTAAATGTAAAACCGCGGGGAGCACGCGACTCAGTCGCGCGGATCGAAATTGGGGGATGCGTCCGTGTGAGGACGCGAGGCGCATACGCGGACTGCATACGACCGCGAAATTACAAACTCCCCCTCTTGTATAACTCGCGTAATTGCCGGCGCAACGTTGCCCCCGCCAAAGTAATTCGATTCTTTTTTCATTATTCAAATTTCTGGTATATTTCGGTTCGATCGGGGTGGGAAAGGGCAAAAAAAAAAATATCGGCCCGAATATCTGTCCGTACCGCGAACCGATCATCGCGGGCAATTTTTTATTCGTGCGATCCTCGCACCTTTTTTTTTTTTCGAGCCCCCTCCCGATATCGCGAACTGCCACTCGTCCATTCCGCCCCGCTCGATTGGTCCCTCGTACGCGATTGACAGGCCTGAACCGTTCACGCTTCTTGCTTTCGAATATTTTCAATCAATTGTAAATTTTCATACGTGGACTGAAAGTTTGATATTAATATTCATCGTCGGTGGTGACAGATTTTATCTTTCATCGCGTGTTAAACGAAGAAAATAGAGCGTAGCAAGATCGGGATCCTGGACGATTCGTAGCTCGGAACTGAATTCGTTTCACGGAGAATTGGCCGGATAGAAATCAGTTTGACGGGGAACACCCGTTGCATGGACCGTGCACGAGCTCACGTAGAACCGGTACGTGCTCTCGTTGTCTCGATTAAATTGACGGGGGCAGAGGGGGAGGGGGTGCTTACACGATTTAGTAGGGGCGCACTATTGATTATTACAGCATTACAAAAATAAGGACGGGGGCGTGTGCTCGGCTCGATAGACCTGTCGCTTTTTATAAACTGTCGTGGCTGATGGCTGGAAAACAAACGAGGAAAACCCGACGGCGGCAACGAGAGCGAATCGAATTAATGCCCCAAGCTGCCGTTTTAAACAGCGAGCCCTGCGGTTTCCCAAGCTTGCTTTAATAACCAGAGAATCGTAAATTTTCGAAACCGGCGTCGGAGGCTCGCCCGCCCCCTCACCTTTCATCCCCACTATCCGGGCGTCGCGACGTATTAAAACCAGCCAAGAAGTTAAACGCGAGTTTTTATTCTCTCATGCAATGAACAGAGCCTCGACGTTGAAAAAAGCCGGGTGGTTTCTGCCTGATTATTTCGCCGATAATTGCTGAACGATCCCCCTCCGCCATCCCCTGCGTGAATTTCATCCCCGGTCTCCCGACTCCTAGTCGGGAAGTATTGTATCGGGCCAAATTATTTCGCGACTTATCGCATTGGAGGATTTCTATACGTTTCGACTTTGTTATTTCAGTTTCCTTCGGCAATAAAAAAGATTCGACAGAAATGCGATAATTAGAGATACACGGGAATGCAAGAACTTGAAACTGATTTTATCTAAAATGTTGTTAAACAATTCTAATAAATGCTTGAACGGTCTCAAAGTAATAAAACAACGCGGAAAGAGTTCCCGCGCGAACTATGAAAAACCGATAGCTCGACAACTCTCGACTATCAGTGTTTGAAATGTTGCTTATCAGTACCTCTAAACTGTCGAAATAGTTTCTAGTCTGTTAAAACTCCCCGACGAATCGATAACTGGGCTACGCGACATTTCGTATGTAGGGCGGATACGATATCGAAAATGCTGTCAAAATCGGGGGACAACGGGAACAAAAATTGAGACATGGGAATGGAGAAACTGATTACTTCGGTGATTCTCGAACCTTTACAAAGGTGTTACCGCGACGGAGAGCCAGAATTTTCAAAACGTATAGACGAAACATATTTCCGTTTTATGTTGTACCAAAAGAATTGCCCCTGGATTAAACGATAACAATAAATATTCTTGACATTTTCAGGCATTAGTTTCTCCAGTGAATTATAAATTTTCTCCGCATTCGTACGTTTAATGTTTTTCAATTTAACGTGCACCGCGTGTTGTCTCCACTTATAAATTTAAATGGGACACTTTGTGTACGCGTATACGTCACATAGATTTCGCGTGTAGCTACGTTACGTTCTATAATCCGAGTATCTAGACAGGCGGCCATGTTCCTGGCAACGAACGGAAGCAGCCAGCGTGTAGATGATTTAAAAATATAATATATTCAACGGTTGACCGCCGTTGCGCCGCTTAACTAGCCAACCGTACTAGACTTTGAAGCTCTCTCTACCTCTCTCTCTCTCGCTTCCCTATTTTTCTCTGTCACCGGTGCCCCTGTGTGTTTTTCTTTTCGTATATTCCCGTATTTTATTTTTCCTCCGGCGACATCGCCGTAATTGGTGTTTAACTTCGCCTTAACCCCTTCGGACCTCGTGCACATTGCAATTTACATATAATTTATCGAGTCAACAAAGCCATACGTTCTACTTTTACTATGGCCTCCCGCGCTTTGTGCATTCGAAACGAAATGCTGGATAGCACGACTCGTCTGTTAACAATATTTATGTAAATTGCGCGATATCTCATAGCCAAAGTTTTGTATCCATAGATCGAAAATTGAAGTTCACCGATACTTGGCGAGTAAACCATGACGCGTTGTTTTTCAAACGTCAAACGGCGGTTTAGCACAATTCGCGACCTACACATTCATTTCATAATTGGTTCACTAGTAACGCGCAACGCAATAGGGAAAAAAGTGAGCTGAAATAATGAACAGCGTACAATAGACTGTAACGATGCCTCCGGGTCATTCCACGATGAAAATCGATCTGCAGAATAGGGATGGTGCCACGATGTTTCGAGGTCTATATTTTCAAAATAATAGCGAAAACAGAAAAGTGATGACTTAAACTCCCCCTGTTTTCCCATGGACTGCGACCTGTTTCAATCTAAACGAAATCCATTCATCGTAGCAGGCGAAATAATAAGAAATAGAGCTATTGTAGCAAGGGTAATGATCACTCAATCGAATAAACGTGGCGTTACAGTGTTTCCATTCGTGACTTACGATTCTAATAAAATTCCGCTCAGAGTCGCGGAGGTAAGGGTTTCCCTCGTATATTGGCCAATTGCTCGTCGACCTGTAAATTTGAAAAAGTCACGAAGAAAGCGGAGGCCGAGGTTTTCGCCTGAAAAATGGCAACTCCCGCGAACACGCGAAAGTTCGATCGCGTTTCGTGTCGCTGCTCGTCAAGAGGCGAGCTCGAACCACGATGAAGCGATATCGTTGACGGTTACACCGGGTACCCGTGACTTTCGATGACTATTAGGATTTTGTCGCGTCGCGTACCGCTCGTTCGCATTATAAATAACGCGCTCACGGGGTAGGAAGTTGCGGACAACCTCGGTTGTCCTAATCTCCAACCGACAAGCTGGAAACATTGTCGAACGGCACGCAGTTTCGAAGGGATCGAATTATTCTAGCATGATTTTGGCTGTTGCGGTGATTTCGTGATTTATGGCAAACGAAGTCTGCACTCGAACATTGTCGCGGTGCTCCGTTCCGATGAGCAACTTCGGTATTCGATTTTCCGGCGGGCCTATCATTCTGCCTATTGTTTGGAAATGTATACCCACGGCACGGTAGTCACCGTTTGCAAATAGATTCCAGTGTGCGGAATAGTTTTAAAAACTGGTCATAATTTCGCTTGCTCGTGTATTAAAATGACGCGTCCTTCGATACGAGGTTTTTTGACAAATTAAAATTCCATACAACAGAGATACAAAGATACAAAGATTCCCAAATAATAAATATAATAATCTGGAAGAGACGAAAATGTGAATTTCATATTCAGTAAAAAGCCACCATTTCGGTTGGAGTCTGAAAACTTTTGGGATAGACGGTGTGCGGGGCTGCGGATAATGACGCAAGAAACAAGCAATTTATAATGGTATCGCGATGCATATCATCGCGACGTGCATACATGCATGCCAGTGCACGCATGTAGCCGCGTCACAGCGATTTTTTACATCAGCGTGCGGTGCCATAAATCAATTAAACAAAAAACCGCGCGGGTCTGCGAATGACAAATTCAGCTGCGACTCGGTCGAGCCACCTGGAGCGAATTTGATTCGGCGCACCCGACTACTGGTTGTTTGGCCCTTTCCTGTTCGTTACGCTCCGTCCTTCCTGTTAAACAAGCCTCAATTTTTTTTTTCTTCTTCCGCGGGGATATTTGCACAGATTCGCGATAACGGAACGCGCGCTTAGCGGGAAGTACGAGGTTACTCGTGTCGCGTGACGGCTGGCCACAATTGGATAATACGTGTAGTTAATATACAGGGTATTCCTTTCGATACCACCGCTTGAAACGTTGCTTCGAACCACACCCCCAAAAAACCGTATACTGTATCTCCGAATTGTTCATTTCATGTTTGCAAAGTAATAACTTTCAACATGGACGACACATCGACTAAATTGACCCGTTTCGAATTGGTCCGAAAGTCGTGCAAATTAAATTTGAATAAAATATAGTGTACAGTGCTATTCGGTTATCGGAGAACCAAACGAAAATTAACCCTTTCCACTCGAGGCCGTTTTTTCTTTCTATCGCCACGAATGCTAAGCTTCGATTGACTTCGAAGATTAGATCTCTAATTTGAGATTTGAAGAACAGGTCACCTTTACCTCATCGACAATCATTTTATTGATACTGCGAGTTCCGAAGAAATAAAACCTAAAGAAACATTGCTGGTAGATTTGCTGCGTGAAACCTAGTGATGACTGAGAGTCACCTCTCGAGTGCAAAGGGTTGAGTCGCTTTCGAACCCTCGAATCATTGGCGAGAGACGAATACGTTGCGGAAGCGAGTATCTGGACACCGTTCGGGTTTGTTTGCTCCTTTTTCCAAGGTTTGGCGATGACGTTACGCGACGTGAGGTTCCGTGTCCTCGGAGGAAACGAAAACAACGTGTCGCTGTAGCAAAGCTTAATTGCTCAGGGATTCGAGCTCGTTAGACCCAGTGCCGGAATGGCCGGATTCGTGCTCGTTATAACCGATGTCGTGAGTGCACTTACAACCGCCGCCGCTTACAATCGTTTCACTCATCCAGTTGATGATGATTTTGCTTCCGGACCTCTTACAACTTCGAGCCATCCCGCAGGAATGGGTACTCTTACGTTCTTCCTTACGGTCATTCCGTCGTCCGCTCCCGATTTACGTAATACACCCGACGACTCTTTAACGGATTTCTGCTTTTTCGAACAGCGAATCCCTTGTCCTTCCTCTACTTTAAAAGAAGGTGAAAGAGTCAGGGGATTGTTGAAACAGGACACAGATCTGAATTTCTCATTTATCACGACTGCTGTGCAAACTGACACGGTTTTCCTCCGCGAGGGTAATTAACACTTTACATACCAGCTAGGTACGAATGCAAAGTAACAAGGGGAGTGTGGGTGTTCGTACAATTCTGTAACTCTTGAATGAAACTTGAAGGAAGTATGTTATCGTAAATAACACAACCTAGGAGAGATAAAATTTTCTATGTCGTCATCTGTAGATTTCTGTGGCAACTCGTGTGATTACAACGTACCGCCATCTAGACGTCGCGTCGTAGTGGCAAGTTATACGTAGTAGTAGCATGAACACTATTTTTCATCCATTTCCCCAAGCTGTGCATTATAATCGACGCGTAGCTTTCTAGCTAAGTCTGCCAACGACTTTTTCCTTCTCTCCCAAGGCGTATACTTTTTTCCACGGGTCAGATCTTGGCGTTTCCGTCCCTCTATTAATCGTCTGTCCACCCTTGCCCACGGTTCAAATTGTTTCGCCTTATTCTTCATTAAGGGGCATTTTTTATCGAGGAGAGCCACGAGGCAAACCGAGCGAGCTCTCGAAGAACATTACGCTACCCAAGGGATTCATTTCTCTCCCGGTTCCATTCCACTCACTCACGATCAATTCCAGACTTTGCTTCTTACCCTCCTGTAACTTCGAATTGGCCGGATTCGTGCTCGTTATAACCGATGTCGTGAGTGCACTTACAACCGCCGCCGCTTACAATCGTTTCACTCATCCAGTTGATGATGATTTTGCTTCCGGACCTCTTACAACTTCGAGCCATCCCGCAGGAATTCTCGGCCCCGCCACTTATTACGCTTAGTGGATCCCTATCAATCTAACTTCAAAATGGAATCTCGGGGATTGCCAGCGCGCCTATGTACCGACCATTAGGGCCCCGTGCCTCGTTGACAAAAATAAAATTGCTCGACGAATTGGGCTCGAACCGCGCGCAATCCGTTCGCGCAGAAGAAATATTCAATCGATGAATTGGAAATATAGAGATATTCGGGTTCTTTTTTCTACCACTCGAGTCCACGTGTACGGTTCGTGCTTACTTATTTTTATTTATGTATGTCTACGATGTGAATTCTCTTGAGAATGATAGACTAGAAAGAATGGAGTAACCGAACCTCCGTTAAGATCTATCTTGTCCTTGCAAAGGAACTTCTCCTCCAAAGACTTGGAAGAAAATGTAGGTCGAGGAATTTTTGCAAATTTTATACGCTTTATGAGGAGGTACTAACTAGTTATCCCTCTTAATGAATCCTTCGAGAGTTTATATCTAATTCAGACCTGACATTTTGGACAGACACGATAAAATAAATCATTGATTCTCCTCGTGTCTAGCTCGTTACTCGAGTTTCGTTTGCTCTCTATCTCTGCGGTCGTCGTTGAGATTGTCGAAATTACAGCGCCGTTATCCGCGTAGCTTCGTCGCAGCGGACCGAACATCGCGTAAAACTATAAGTCGCTGGATACACGATAACGATAAAGTGGGCTGGGTGATTAAGTTAACAGTGACGTCGCCTACGTTTTACTGCCATTCGTGACGACGAAACCGCGACTAATCTCCCTTCTTCCGCGTCTGGTGAGCGGAAACGTGGAAATCAGGGTACGAGCCTCGCCATCTAGAGCAGTGATTTCATCGTAGACTCAAGGAGATTTTTAGATCTCTCGGTGTCGAGGAAGGTACCATGTATTTTCGAGGATATATTCTTCTTTGCTAGTCCTGAACCTATTAATTTCTCTAAAAAATGAGATCTGCAAACATCTGTACTAGTTTTTCTTTAACACTTACTCCTATCTTGATGATCAATTTTCCTTCGTAGACGGAATACCAATGTCCTTCTGTCATTCCGTAAAACTTTGTTCGAGAGAACATTTCCAAACGAGAACAAAAAAGCAAGCGAAGAAGAGGCAAGAGGAGGTGAGCGAACTAACCAGGAAGAGGATACAAGAAAACCAACCAAGAATACTGCGTGGGGAGAAAAAAAGATGGATGGCTCGTGGATGGGCCACTTTATTGCACCGTCGGATATACACAGTATAGCTTATGGCTGCAGGCTGCAGGGAGGAGGATTGGTTCGAGAGGAGAGGTTTCCCTGGGAAAAGGAGTGATCTATCGCGTGGAACACGGATCCAGAGAGACGCCAACGGAATGAATTTTTCGTCGGTCGAAGTTTACACTGAGGGCCAAATATTTTGACCGCTCAAGGCCGTCCAGGAGTAAATCTCGCTATATAAGTTAGCTGCTCCGGTACTCTGCTTCTCGGTCTCTTCATTTCCTGTCCGTCTCACACCGTTTACTGTTTTCGAGCAGTGGTGTGCAATCTTTTCTGCCGATGGGTTGAAATAAAAATAAAATAATACGCGATTGCGCTAGATCTCGATGAATGATCATGAAATTTATTTATTTATGATCGTACATCAAGTGTACGTAAACACTCGAGGAATCACGATCGGTATTAACACTATCGAGTACGTACGATGTCCAAATAAAATAAGTGGGCAACCTATCACGTGATCGCCTTGCGAGTGTCCCGTTCAAAAGGGTACTTACTCTAAGCGTACTTTAGGTCCCGGAACAGGCTTAAGCTCGAGTTTTGCTCGATGGATTCAACTACGGCACGAACTTTCCCACCGATTCAAGAACGATTATAATTTTATAATCTAACAGCTTCGTAAAATTACGTTGGGATGGGGCAACGCGTTAAACTTTGAGCTTGAAGTCGTTTTAGGCTTTGGGTTTCCATCGGTTGTGCCAAAATCCGTTTCCACGGAGCCTCGTCGAAAAGAATCTTTAATTCTTTCTTGCGAGTGTCGCAAGAATTTACCTAGTCGTCCCAGTTTCCAATGTGCATATCCGAACAACAGCAAACTGGTGAACATAGTTCACTTGGACTTACGGCTAATCGTTCCGAGCGACGCCGATGCTGGAAAAGAAAATTGAGACGCGTGCGTTCGAATCGAACATTTCTAGGAGGCGTGCTGCTGCGAGGGAAGGTAACGGGATCGAGAAAGAGAGAGTGAGCAACTACTGGATCAAACCGAATCCAATAACTCCCGCGGGATTACAACCCCGACCCTTGGGAACCGACCGTTCCCCGAAGATGTGGAAGCTGCGGCGAGGAGGAAACCAAGAGGAAAGAAATAGAAGAGAAGAAGGTGGGGAAGGTGTTAGGATAAGGGAAGGCGGTTCGAGATGGCGGGACCGACCAAACAGTATATCGCAGCCTGGATTCGTGTCAGGTACACCGGCGTATACATTCGAGGGAAGAAACAACCGGGGTTGTCGATTGTTTTCTCGGTGAATTTCCGAAAATTTATTCCACGATCGGCCTGGAAGAGTAGAATCCCTGAGAAGCACACCGAAATATCATAAACGGTGATGTCCTACAGGGTACATGTTGTTACACGGAGATTGGCTTTCAGTCAAAGCAGCGTTCCTGATTTATTTTGGTCGCTGGCCACGAGTCACAGAGCCTAACTTTCAATTTATAAATAGAAATAAAGTTTAATATCAGACAATTCTATTATCCTAACGATTATATCTTCCTATTGATACCGATCAAACATTCTTCTACGGTACTGCTCTGTTTACAAAGTATTTCCAACTCCAAGTCTTCTACCCTTATTAAATATTGATTTCGTAAAGCATTACGACGACTCTGTAAAACGGCACACACACACACATACACACACACACGCTGACCGCAAAAGACAAATAACGACACGGCGTCGTCCTTCAAAGCAGGAACGTAGAGCAACAAAGTGCTTTTGACACGAAAATCGCATGGTCGAGGCCGCGACGGTTCCGTTTAAAAAAAAAGAACGACTATTGCAGCGGTCGCGACACGCCTCGAACCCAGCAACAAATTTAAAAAACAAAACAGAGCAAAAAACAAACGGAGAAAGAGGTGATCGGCAAACAGAGCCACGAAACCAAACCGCACGAGCCATCGTGGAAACGATGAAACAAAATATTTGTGCGGTTTCGACGATTTCCGTGACGCGCTTCACCGGCTCCCTACAAATTCAATTTCTCCAGGAAGATTCGTTTACCAACCGTTGCATAACACCGACACAGCCAGCGTACACAGAGTGACATAGCCAGGACATGTTCCTGCGCGCGCGCGCGCTGTTATCGGCCGAAGGAAGTAAACGTAGCCGTTCCAGCCAACGATAGGTATATAACTTCTAACTCGTTCGTGGGATTTTGACAAATCGCCGAGGCTACCGCTGCCCTTTTTCCTTTTTCCGTTTTTCCATCGTTTGGACTCTAGCGTCGGGACCGAACAACGATCGATACGCTTCGTATAGATCAGAAGAGAGTGACGTTAAATTGAATTAAACCAAACTCCATATTGGGAATACAGGATATTTTTTCATTTTCTTTGTTCGAAGCTCTACCTTAAATTGTTAATCCACGAGTTTCTAGCTCGAATAGGAAAGCCGTGTGTCCACGGGTGAGAAACAACTTTGACTCTTTGTTGTTTTTACAAATAAAGAAACGTGTTGCGTTCGAGTCGATAGAAAATTGCGGGGAATGTGTCGGTTAATTCCATAGCTGTAGTAGGGCTCCGATTCCCAATAAAACAGAGAAAGATTCCGTGCTCGAATCGATCGAAAATTGGAGGAGAAGGATCGGCCAATTCCCTTTTCTCCTTTTTTCGACGTTGCTCCTTTTCCATCCGGGTTTGCCGAGCAACAATGTTGGCGCACTAAATCCTCGTGCCGCGCCACGAGAAACTTTTCCACGAAGTTCGAGTTCTCCGGAGTTTATCGGTGGCGGAGCCAGTTTCCACCAGGCATATTTTTTCCCTCTCAGCCGGTGTTTTTCTTTCCTCGGACTCTGTCCCTCCATCGTAAACCCGATAAAATTCGAGGGTCACGCAAATCGACCGTACCTGGCGAGTCCACCACTCGGCGGGTCTCCAATTGAGTCCAATTCACGCGAACAAATTTTTTAAGTTAACATTCGTACACTTTTAAAAGCATTATCCAAAGCTGCGCAAATTTCGATAATATTCCATTTAAACAGCGAAGGGATGTGGCCTCCTTCTGCAATATTTCATAGGGCAGAACGCTTCGATGGCAACGTAGAACGGCCTGTTGACAAATCAACAGTGGCAACTGACAAGTAAGCATTCTACATTGTTGAATCTTAGCGACAGATTGCCCTGCATCACCACCAACAGACCCTTCTATCCTTCGAGGGGTGCAAATTGAAAAGAATAAAATTTCTTGGCGACCAAACCACATAAATCTCCATGCCAGAGGCAACAGAATTTTCTCTTCTATTGAAACGAGGTCGTAGACCACATCGCTGTGCATCTCGCTCAAAAAGGATGTATGTACCCGTGGATAAGGGAATTGATCGCGATACACGGTCAAGTAAATCACTGAAAGAGAAGAACAAAGAGGCGATTGTACTCACTGACTAAGGTGAGGAAGGGTATGTTGTGCTGCTGAAAGTGGGGCGTGCTGCAAGCTTCTTCCGGCCTCGAAACGGCGCTTCCGGTCTGCACCTCCACCACGTGGCCGTCCCTTCGGTAGAACGTCATGCACATAAAACCGCTCCGACTGAAAACAGAAGGCCACTGGTATAAAAAGGCGCGCGTTTCGCATGCACTCTACTTCCCCGGGCCGACAAAACGTTTCGTCGCCGCAAACAACAGCGCTATTTACGCCAACAATGTATGTACACCGTTGTCGCGCGCGTCCGGTTTGCACCGCTTCTCAAAACACTGTATTATCGACGCTCTTTTCTCCTTTTTGTCGCGTCGACCGCGGGAAAAAAATTGCGACGGCGAAAATGCACCCGCTGTAACGAAACGACCGTGTACCAAGTTAATGCTCGCGAAGCGCCGTTTACCCGGGATTCTCCTCTCCCGAAATATACTACTTTGCTCGCGTGCCGTTGCTTTTTCTGCTACTTTATTGTTTTCCTTCCAACGAGCACCGATGACACGCGAAATAAAAGTTTACCCCCTTAAATTGTGATTTCAGGTAACGCGGTACGTATTTTCGAGTTCTTGTGAGAAACTCTTGGACATTTGGAGAACTTTTCACGGATTTAAAATGGATAGAAGGAAGAAGAGGCTCAGGGTGTTAAATGCAATGTCGTAGTATAAATGCCTAGGACGATTGGCAGATTACACATCTTCCAGTCGCGAACTCTACACCTCAGGAGCGCTCAAGAAGGATTCGAAGCCGCAACAGGGGCGACCGGGGTTCGAAACACCGAGAGGAAAGCAGCGATTCAAGAGGAAACGTGAAATGAAAATCGTGTACTCACCATCCGACGGTGTAATGCGCCACCAGCATGGTCATCGTCATCGTTTGCGCGGAGTTCGATTGGTTCACGCTGTTGCACAGGATTTTCACGTCCTGATCCTCTTGGCCAGGGACGTATTGGCCGTCCAGCGGGCCACCGTTGTCGAATCTCGAGGAACTGGTGTTGGATCTGGTCACGTGCAGGGAAGCGTTCCGCGGATGGAACGTGTAAGACCTGGTCAGGTCGAGGGTGTGCCAGGTCAGTCCGCCGCCGCTGGAATGGCCGGTCAACCAATTGGGAAATCGACACTGGCCGGGTGGCGAGACTGAAAGCGCACAGGAACCAATTTATTTAACGCTGATTGAACTGCCTCGAGTCCCTCCCCCAACTGGATCCTCGAACCTCTCAGGGCCTCGTTAAGCGTGAGCGTTCCTCTGCTTTTAAAATGTATTTAGAGTATGGACTTTGTAATTCCTGATTGCCAACTTGCCCCCTGGTTTTTATTCGTATCGCACGGTTCGTTTCACCGTCGCGACGGAATATTCGAGGACTGCGCCAAAGGGACGCGTCGTCGTCGTTCTGGAACAATGGAAAGGGGAGATGGGCTTCGGATAGGTGGGTTAATTGTGTTTGACTGTCTTCGATCGCAGCGTTTGATTCGTGCGTTGAATAACCAGTAAGGGCAAGTCTGCTGGTTGAATTTGATTTCAGGATATTTAAACTCGAACGAATGTTGGCCCTCTACATTCTGTTAGAAGGGAGGGAGGTCGAGAATTAACTATCATATGTTTGAGTTATCATATTCTAGTATCCGCGTCTTACATAACCAAGAAGGTGGAGTCAAACGAACTACGATATGTTTGGACCGTAAGGATTCAGTTTGCGGTTGAAAAATTTGTTGTCAGGTAGCTCCATTGTAAAATGTGACTGGTACATCGATCGATGGACGAGGAAGAGATCAACGAAAGGGGATAAAAGAGACGAGCCGGACGTGCCAGCCTCCAAAAATTTTCGCAGTCACCTCGAACGTCCTGGCCCGTAAAGTCCTCGACGTTCCGGAACGACAGCCGATAAAACGTCGACGTAGGTATTCGATGGCGAAACAGAATCGTTCGAGTATCTCGTTGGTCCAGTCCGCCAGAACCGTCGTTTCTCTCCCTCGATTCAGAGCTTTTCGCGCGCGTTTCACTTCAGGCTCGGGGATATAAAATCCGGGCGTGAGAAGGAGCCACTTCGATAGTGTCGAGCAGTCAGGAAAGGGTTGACGGGGGAAAATGGATAACAAAGGGGGATGTGGATTCATTGGCAAAAGGAACGAGAGGAATGACCTGCAGACTGACGGACGGATAAGCCAGAAAAGCGCAAGAAGTGGTGGAAGGGAAACGAAGGCTGGGACTGGGATGGGAAGAGACAATGCCAAGAGCGTGCCTAGAATACGATCTCGATAATATTAGAAATATATTTACGATTGATCGTGGTTGTTCAGGTAGTTTCCTAATTAAATAATACTTTGCTGGTAAGAACAATTTACGTCTACGTTGCCAGCACTTTTGCATCCCCTATCACCGCCCTCCATCACCCGTTTTAATTTTTTTAAAAATTGATTTCCGTCCCTGTTGCTCTCCAGAGACTGCACTCGCGCTTGGACAATGGAAAAAGGTGAGAACAGCGACCGAGATAGGAGAGGGAGAAAAAGAGCGGAGAAAAAGGGGATAGCAGAATTGCAACAATGGGAGGGTAAAAGATACGATATAAAAAAAAGGAGCACAGGAGAAAAGATGAGAACGTACAGAGATGGGTGCCTAAAGAAAAAACCAAAGAAATACTGGGATAGAAAAAAGGGTGCGGGAGGGGGATAGCACAGAAACGGAGGGCTGACGAGGTGCACGTTCGGCCAGTTTTATGGCACGTAAAAGCATTGTTGCAGCGGCCTGGGAAAGAATGGAAATAATTCAGCGGCTCCATCGATAAGTTCACGGACGCGGACGAGCGAGATACAAATTCTGCGATCGTAAAAATCGAATGGCATTCCCCTTGTTTCACTTGCTGTCGTCCTTCATCCTTTTGTGGTAGCCAGCCACCTCCCCACTGCTTTTTCTCTCTTCGATTTCGCGCGTACCTTTCTCCCACCATCCCCCGCGTCGCCTCGTCCGTTATATTTCCCATTCCCCGCTGCGTATTGTCAATCTGCATTTTAACGATACAGATAAAATCTGACGGAAGGCTGAATTTGTAACTCCCTCCCACCGAGAGGGTCTGCGAACGACGCGGCGCGATGCCTCGAAAAAGAGACCAATCTGTGTCGAGATTGATTTCTAATATTTATGCTCCGCGTCTGTTCCAAAAAATTCTGAGAACACTCGTACGAAATGGATCTTTCGCTCGTTTCAAATCGCAATGTCCACGCACAGACGGTTATTTATGAAAACAACAATTTCTCAGTTCCGAAGACGTACAGAAGTCCGAACTCTTCCTTTTAGGGAATGTTTGCGCGCATCTGCCCGTAATTAATTCCCAAAGAAGACCTTATTTTGGCGCAATTCGGCGAGAAAAAGCTCGAAGCGACGTCGCGATCTCGAAGATCCACCGAAGTAAAATTCGTTAACGAAGTTTGCCGTGGCACTGCACGCGGTAAGATACGGGCTGGCAAACTCCGAAAGAAGAGGGTGACGGTGGGGAGAGAAAGAAAAAGGAGGAAACAGGAGCGCGATGCACCGGAAGGAGAAGAAAGGAAACTGTACACAGACTAGTGGAGTAGCGTGTAAATATTCCTCCTTGGCGCTCGGGACCGCCATTTTGACGCGTCCCGTTAATGACACTGCGAAAGAACGGGAGTGAATTTTTCACGCTGTGATTTCGCAGACGATAGACGTGCCCTCTCGTTTCTCTCGTTTCCTTCCTAGACCCTCTCGAGCATTCCGTAACCCCTTGACCTTATTCTTCCTCGTCTACTACTGGCTCGCCCTAATCGTGCAATTTTGAACGCCACTGCACGCGTAAATGAACGTGGACATGCGCTAACGACGGACGCGAAGCGTCCCTCCAGGTCAGGGATTATTATGACAGAGATAAATTTAGAGAGGCAGCTAGTTAGATCTGGTAGGGGATAAACCAGAGACTCGTGAAACTAAATAATAACATACGAACGTCAGGGTAGCGGTAATGCTATGTTGTCTCTGGGATAGGGGCCAGAATGTAGAGATACAAGCAGCGATTGGTAGAGGCAGAGTACTCCGTTGACACGTATTTGCATTTCGTAGGTAACCTCGTCGGTGGAGTCATCTACGATATCGATTCTTACCTACGAAGTACTCTGACTAAAATTTTGATCTATGCTTCCGAACGGCAGGTAAATTAAGAGGTCAACGAATATGAGGAGGCACGAGGCTAAGCTTCGTTGGTTTCACGGTAGCGCCGCCCTTGCCACTCGACGTCGAGAGCCCGTCAGAGGTTGAAGGATCGCGTTCGGTACACAGAAATGAACGATTAAAGAGAAGAACTCTTACCTTTCATGAGAGTCATGGTCCGAGATCCCTCCATAGGGCTGAACAGGCCGTTGCACGTGGCGTCTCCGCTCTGCGCCACCCGGTATATCTCGGCCGCACCCTCGGGCACAGGTCCGCTCTGTAAACCGACATCATGATCCACGGCTCCCATGCCCATGGCAGCTCTGTGCAGATTACCCTGCACTGTTTGGCCAGCCTTCTCGTAGACGAAGCATCGGTATCGATCTTCGTTACTCGACGCGTGTCCATGATGTAAACGGCCGACCAGGTAGCGGCTACTGCCCTCCTTCCAGGTGGCCAGGCACTCCAACTCTTCGACTGAAACGACAAAACGACCAATTGCATCGCGACACTGACTACGTACATCCGCGAAGCACCTTCATCTCGAGGATACTTTGCAGGGTTTGCACAAAATTGTTACGTTTTTTTTTTTTTAGCGACGATAACAGAAATTTAAGGGGTCGAAAATAGTTTAAAAGATGCAAGCAAGTTTTCCAACGAATTGATGAAATCGACGTATGCCAAAGCACGGGATAAAATTTGGCCGGGTTTCACGGGACACAGAGAACAAATGGAACACGAGTTACATGTATCATAGGATTCGCTTTGCAACGATTTTGTCACCATTCTCTTTTTTGCAGATTTTTTTTTTTACTAACTTCAAACTGGGGGGTGAGTGCTATGGTTTATTGGAGTAACGATCTATGCGTAAATTGCTTTGTACACAGAGTGTCGATGGGACCGGGGTTATTTGTGCGGTACTAACTGCGCGCATATGGACCAGAGAGCCACGTTCCTGTGTTTTAAATAAATTTAGATCCGAGGGCTTGCCTCAATCACCCGCGGCGCGACCCAGATTCGTTTTTCTTCGAAATCCCGTAGCGCAAAAAATTCCATGTCGAAAAATCACTTTGTGCGATATATTTTTTAAACACCGGTTGCTATCCGCCTCCATCACGTTTTGAAAAACTCGGTTTCGGGCATGATTGGTCCCAGAATTCATTTACAAACAATTCCAGAAATATTTGAAATGTTTCGCTCGATTGTATTATTATTGGACTTTGATTCCTTCTGTCTCTCTCGCAGAGTCTCTTAACTATCCCTAACGCAGGTTTATTCAAAAAGCGTGGCGGTACCATGATCTTCGTTAATTCCTGAACATCCGGAACGTCGATCAGCGCAAACGTTGCACCTGTCGCGATTCAAGGTCGCACGAGACGTCATCGACTTCTTCCACTATCTCGTATCCCGCCAAGTGAAACCGTAGCGTCTGGTTTCCTCGACAAAGTGACTCCCGCCACCGGACGAACGCCCAGACGAACGTAGACGCGGTGGAAGACGGTCGGGTGTTCGCGATTCCCGCGACTATCGCGGTCGGAGATCAAATTCGTCGCGAGGAACACGAAGAAACGAGGGCTGAAGCCGTACTTGCGCCGGAATCTGCTACGGCTGACGAGCAAAAGAGCACCGAAGGCTCCGGGAGGAACGAGCTTTTTTCGTTCGGATCCTCGCAAATTGCTCGCGGGCGTCCTCGCCTCGGAGGATCGGGGATCAAAAAGGAAAGCCTGGCTGCGCCGTGGCGGAGAGGGAAGAGGGAAGAATGAGACGAAGGGAACGGGGGGGAAGACGCGCAGGAACCGGGGGAGTGGAATGCTCGGGGACGAGGATAAAGGAGCGAGGGATGGCTAGACGGGGTCTACGCGTAGCTGCGAGAAAGAAACGGCAGGAAAAAGAGGTAGCCGATTTTTCCGCGAGATGTGATTTAGATACGCGCCTCTGGAATCTTGGCTTCTGGTTTTCTGGAAAGCCGCGCCGCGTAGACGGTGTTCGAGGACGGGGAGGAAGGTGTCTGCGGAGGGTATCCGCCGATAACATCGAGCTCTTTACCCCTGACCTTTCGAGGGGCACGTCTGCGGGGGCGCATCCGCCAAGGCGAACCGATAATTGTTGGTTTCCTCGTGTCGACGTCCTCTCCGCCGACCAGACGACGGCCGCGTCCCCCCGAAATCCACAAGGGCCACCGTTTTTCACGCGAAAATCTCCTCTTTCGCCCTTCCGTTGCCCTTCCTGGATTTAGTTGGCGAACGATCGGACAATGCTCCGCTTTTCCACGCTTCTCTTTCTACAATATCTCCCTTTGGGTCTCCACTCGCAGCAACCTCCACGTGGTGAGACCTGGTAATCGGTATTACTCGCGACGAAAGATTGTTCGAACAATCCTTCGTCGCGAGTAATACCGAGCTAATAGCTGCGAACTTCTCCATATCGAATGTTTTCTGTGTTTTATTTACTCCATGAAGTGCAAAAGTTATCGATGTATTCAATTTTCCGACAGATCGCACCTAAACAGAGGTGTGGACTCTGGCCGAGATTCATCGAACATTTCTAAATGAAAATGAAAAAAAAAACACGACGCGCACACACATACACATAAAAACCCCACCGCCCGTTACAAGTTTATTCGAGGGATTCAATTCGATGGAGTGCTTTTAAACAAATTCCGCGATTCGTTTTTCTCCGAGGGTGACCCGTTCCACCCGAATTTTTCACTCGCGCGTGTCTCAGTCGGGGTTCGAATTCGCGTCGAATAACGCTCCACAAAGGGATTGATGAGAAACACCGCGGCAACAGCTTTGGAAAGGCAACAGCGTCATCAAATCCTATTGAAATCTGTCAAGAATCCACGTAGCATAACTTGAAACTTCCTTGACAGTTTCCCAAACAGAAATCGTCAAAGACACTTTTCATTTCAATTAACGTTCCCCCTAACGCGGTATTAATGCAGAGTTTACGTCTGTCCTTTCCTAAATACGCGTTCAATTTAATATCCAGGCTATGGCCACGGCCCCTAGCAAATCACAGTGCTCCGAGCGCAACGTATAACGCGAGCAATTTCGCGGAATTATATTGGGCACCATTTAGGCTCCCGTGAATGGTCATTCGTCGCACGAATTGCACAAAGTTACCATTTCTTATCAACTTTAACACAGCTACTTGTCCAAATTGGTACAGCCGACTGGTTTCTTGACATTCTTTTCATTCTTTTAGAAACTAACCCTAAATCTTACTCCAGTAATCATAGTATCCTTTAAATTAGTACGTGTTTGGACACATTTCCAAATCTGCCCTCAGGGGCTGTAGCTAATATTACATTTGAATGTAGCTACAGTACGGGTTTAGCGATCCCGAGGTACCCGAGCTAGAGGGGACGAACGGGCCCCAACACACATTCTTTGGATTGGAATGTAATGACAATGTAATCTACGGCTTACGAATGATGTATGATTTTGAAAACCGACGGGCGTCGCGTTGCGTAATCTCGAACATCGGATCGATGGAATTTCGCCAAAAGATCGGGAACTTTTTGGCTCGACGCCTGGCCGAGGACAGCGAACCGTGAAACTTCGCTTGTTCGTCGCTTCGCTCGTCCATTAAGATTGCGCTCCCGTCCGACTGCAGAAAGGGGGAAGCCCTTCGAAAATAGGGAAACTGTTCGCACGTGGGACTGGATCGAACCCCGCGCCGTTCGACACGAGACAGAAGTTTAACGAAGTCCAAATAGGGCAAAATGAGTCGGCGGTTTTGCGAGCGGGAATCTTCGTTAAGGGACCAAAGGGACGATTGTCAGGTCGTCGCGGCATTTAACCCCGAAAGCTTCGGCGTGGGCTTTTTCATAAACGAATAGGCATCCAAAACGTTCCTTCGATAAAGGAAAATTGTTGGTAGCCCCCATAAGGTAGAATTAAATTCTTATTTCTTTTAGAAACAATCTAAAACTGTTTGAAAGAGAAGGGTCTACATTATGACAATTTTTGTCATAGCAATTGAAACAGTTCTATGGTTTGTGATTTAAATTTCCTTCTTTTCCTATTGTTTAATTAACCAGGAAAATCAGTGTTCCTCCTGCGGCAGTTCCGTTCGAATGGAGCTGCAAAACGAGGGTCGCTTTCAAAACGAACAAAACGCGACGCCAAATCGTTAATCTCGAGGTCTCCGAGTCCTCCGACAGCCATCCTCGATAAGAGAAACGTGACAGGTTCGACGTAACGGCGATTTATCTTTTTCCCCCCCCACGCTCGTCCTTCCGTTTAATTTTCCACCGCAGACATCGTTACCTCCGCGAATCCTTTATCGGATGTGCGTCTAATGGCAAACGTCGGCTACCCCCTCCGGAAATCGAGCTTCCCCTGTCCTGGGTCACGACTAACGAACGCACGAAAATCACTTCTAATCGCGCAACGCCACCCCTGACCCTTTCGTCGATTAATCGAACGTACGGCTCGAAGGAGACTTTAATGGAACTCCCCCGTGTCTCTTATCGAACAGACCCCAAGTTACATATTTCCAAGGGAAAATTAAGTTCGTGAGATATTTAAATCCGTCGAACTCCAAATCAGGGAAAACCTTTGGCATCAGAAGGTCACGTGTCGCGGATTTCTCGTAAAGCTGCACAGCTTACGTTAGCATATTTTATAGTTGACTTTAGTTAACGCCCTTAGTACTAAACAGTGTGCTTTAAAACGTATGATTCACGAAAGCAAAAATTGACAAAATATTCTGACGTTATTCTACACGCAACTGCACGTAAAAATAACTCGAATCGTTGGAATCTCCACCATTTTAATTCCCTAGCACGCCACTTCCAGTAATTAATTTCGTTTCCTACAAAGAGTATTCTTTAATAGCCACGAATATTGCTGTCTGGACACGCCATATATTTCGAGCAATTAATTGCTTCTGAAGAGGATCCTCGTCGCGATTCAGGGGGCCCCCGTAAACGTTTAAAAACGAAAATTTATCGACGAATATTCTCTTCCCTATTAATCGTTCAAATTTATTTGTTTCGTAAACGATTCGTCAAGGAGCATAAAAATATATCAAAATATAGTAAAATGATTCGAGCGACAGTTTTATCTGGATGTCCGTTTGAAAATATGGAGTTCGATGCGCTGCTCAATTTATTAAATTTGACTTTTCAGTCTTGATCGAACCTGTATTGAGTGCATTTGAAGATTAAAGTACGCTGTGTTGAAAATTGATAGCAATTAACCTCTTCACGTCCTTGAAATTTGTCCCTGAAGAGGTTAAATGAAATGCCAACAGGAGAAATTAAAAGAAAATTTATAGAATAAGTACTGCGTAAAACATGATATACCCTTATATTTCGTAATGGAATAGTAGAAATTCATAAAATTCTTACCTGCGCTTTCGGAGGCAGGTATGTCCGGACACGCCTGGTATCTGAAGAGCAATCTGCTGTCATCGGTGCAGGTGTCGACGTTGCTGACGGGTACCGAACAGGTTCCGTGACCTCGGTTGTAGGAGAAGGTCATGGGGCCTCGAAAGGGACACGGCACAGGTGTCGCCTCCTCTCTGAACATCGAATAGAGCAAGGCATCTCCTGTGATGGACGAGCACAGGGATGCGAGAGAGCTTCTACTGTTACAGTAAGCTGAAACAATACCCGAAAGCTGCGTTAGAAGGCGCTTTACACGTCCACAGCTTTTCCAATAATTCTATTTGTAGTAACGACCAATCGTGAAAATCCGTTTCTACGATCGGACGATACGAATTGCTTCGATACGATTTTCGGTTCAGTTTCCTCTTGTCTCTCACCAGAAAAAGTCGTACGCAATTCAAATTAGCATCCTACAAAACTTTTCGTTCTATTAAGACCGGAAAATTCCTGCCCCTCGTTCGACGTGGACTCTTTCGAAAAAAAAAAGGAATTAAAAGGAAAGGTTGATTCATCTCCGATAACCAGGCAGTCGAAAGGTTTGGAAGCGGAAACGAGCGCACAGAATCGAAGAAGAGAATGTCGATCGCCATTTGATTCTTTCCCCGGCTGCGGCAACACCTGCACGCGGAAAACTTGCATTCGAGTCCCTCTGCGAGCGTCTCGTCACTTTTCCAACCGGAGAGAACGAAATCGCGAGGAATATCCACGGTTAAAGTTACTCGCGGCTATGAACTTCCTACTCAGGGAAGATTCGTCATCGTCTGCTCGCCCCTGCATTTTCTCCGCCGTTCTTTTCCGTTCTTCGCCGAGGGCCGACTTCCTGTCGAGCTTGCCCCGAACGGGGAAAGAACTTATGGTTGTTCGACGAAAGTTGAGGCGCGTATCTGCGTGGCACCGAAAGAGATCCTTTGGAATTGCGATGCAACTACTCTGCGACTAGTTCCCGAGGTGGATATGTAGAGGACAGTGTCGCTTCGAGTACTTTCTTTTCTACTTTTTATACGAGTGGAAAGTATGTAAAGTCCAATAGTCAAAATATTGCATACAAGAAAATGCGACTACGCGAGCTTTCACAGTTGTACTTCCAACACACTTTTCGTAAAGTAAATAGGAGTAACAACCCCAATGATTGTTTTCCCCGTAGGAATCTCCTCCCTTCTTAACTTCCTTTGTTTCGCGATAATAAAAATGCCACGCGACTACCCCGCGACTCGAAATTCGGTAAAAGGAATTCCGAGTATTCCTTTGCATTCGTCGCAACCGAGTTTCCCTCTTACGCACGCCGAGCGTCCCAGAAATTATTCAAATAAACGAATATTTATTTACACGAACGCCTCGCCGCGTCGTCAACAGGCGAAAGAAAAAAAAAAACAAAAGAACTGTGGGCGCACGGAAAGAGGGAATGTAATTTTCAAAGCGTGGAAATGGAAAAAGTGCAATGTCGTGTCTTTCCCCTATTTCCAAGTTTCCCACCGGCTGGCTCTGCTCGCGGCGGCTCATTTATTTATTTATTCTCGCGTGGATGCCCGCTTCGTGTCACCCTTTACCTTCCACGCGGTTCCGTCGACTTTTCAAAATTTCATCGTCATTTATTCGTTATTACGATCGACCTTTCTTTCTGTCTCACCCCCTGGCCGCTATCGGCCGAACAAAATTGCGTCCAAGCACCGTTTCGACATAATTAATTCGCCCTTCCGAAGCCACGTCTCGCTGATTAATTACGCCGCGCTTTATTTTCCTCGGTCACGAATGACAAACGCCACAGAGCGATGCTATCGCCTCGAAAAGGGTCGCGTTAGCGAAACTATAACGAATTCGTCTCTTCCTGAGCGCGTTTTTCGCTCCTGTCGCGGGCCTCGAGAATTAAAGGTTCGCGTTATCCTTTTGGTTAAAACTGTGCTTTCTTTCCGAATTTTTCTGACAGCGTGTCCGTGTCAATTTATTTTAATAATATACTGCGCTAAAACGTGCATTCCTTTAATCCGAAGCAATCCTCCAGATAAAAATGAAGGTCGGAACAAATGTCTTCGCTCGGAGGAGCTTGCGATTACTTATAAAATTCGTTTAAAACACGTATCCCGCGAGTTTGTAGCGTGAAAACGTTAACACAACTCCCTGGGCAGTTGTCGGATTGCGCGCGGGACGGTTCTTCGCTCGAGGCCGCGGCGGAGAAACGTCGAAATTAGAAAAGCGCAAAAAGTGCAATCTCGTGTTCCGAAACCGACTTATCCGCGCGAAGTCTTCGCCGTCCGCTCGCACGATAAACACGCTCGCCTGTCGGCCAATTAAATTTAAAGCGGGCTTTCTGTCCCGACGGTAATTCCGCCCCCTTAAACTTTCCCGCGAACAGCTACGCCAGTCAACGCTGCCTCGGATCTTTCCTCTGACGCGGACGACTCGGGAGTTACGCTTTATTTCGCGAATAACGAGCAACTGCGTACTGACTTCTTCAAGCACGAAGGACATCTTGTCCGACTGCTCTCGTCTTGAGTTTTGGTAGTCGTACCTTTGACGGTCGTTGCAGCGCGTTTCGTTTGTCTTATTTCGAAGGTGGGCTTAAGAGTAGCTTCGTGTAACTCTTTGCACTCCGGGTCGTCTTTTCTGGTGTCTACCAGCAACTCGGGATGCTTGCTTAGCATTCTATTGCCACGAATGCTAAGCTTAGATTCACTTCGAAAATGAGATCTCTTATTTGCGATTTGAGAATCAGGTCACCTTCGTTTCACCGACAGTCGTTTTATTGACACTTCGAGTTCCAAAGAAATGAGAATACATATATTTTCGAGGCGAAACAACGAGTGCATCGCAGTCATCGAGCAAGTCCGCATTTCCATTCATTTGGTCGCCCGGAGCATGACGAGCCTTTTCCCGATCCGCTGTCACCGACCGTCCGTTTCTTCCCCCGTTTTCCACAGAAACGACCCACATTTTCCCCGCACGTTGACGGTCCGAATGCAGCCTGCAGGCGACGGTATCTGCGGTGTGACACTATGCAGATTAAAATCCGATAAAAAAAAAAGAGGAACGGCGGATAGAGCTGGAGGGAGCGAGAGAGGGGACCCTAGGGACTTTGACAAATCGTCGAAAAATGCGAACGCGAGACAGGAGGGGGCGGCACTGGAGGTCGGTGTCCCTCTTTTTTTAGCGTGTATATATCGATATCCACCCTCTTCTTTCCTCCGCGGCTTGGCTCGAGTGCCAAACTCCACCTGCCCGATGTTGTTGTGCTCTCCCTTCGGCTCCGTTAGCCCCTCTACAGGCCGTTTCAGGTTTGCCCGTCCACTTCAGTCCACGGTCGAGCGTGTTCATGGTTTTCATAGCTAACGAGACCATCGCCGAGCAATGGAACCCTCTCAAAGGAATTGTGTGCGCTGAATAGGGTCAACGAGTGTTGACGCGCCCTTAAGGGGACGATGTCTAGCAAATTCGTAGCGAAACATCAATTTTACTCCGCGTTTCCTTACGACTCGAGCCTTGGAAGCAACGCTTCGAGTAAAAATGTTATCTTCTATACACAAAAGTGGTGGACAATACGAAAAGGTCGACATACTTTCTACTACGTGAAGTATAGCTTTGATTTCAAAGTGCTCAATTTGCCCTGAAAATGAATTGTATGGCCCTAAAATCGGTCCACAGATCAAGCCCACATCCCATTGAAATATCACACGATTTCGACAAGCTTAAAAATACAAATCCAAAGCAACGCGGGTTTCAACAATACCGCCACGCATTAATCGTCATGAGAAACGCGCCGCGATAAATTCCGCGATCCCAGTCGCGTTTGAAAGAGCTTCTATTTGGACGTGCACGCGCTTTTCACCCGCGCCAAACCAATTTTTTATACGAATCCATATTTACCACCCCCCTTCGACCCCCGACTCGTTTCCTGCCGCGCGCGGGAACGCATCACTTACGACCACAGTCGGAAGATCAAAGTGTCGTTAGCAGTGTTCGAAAAAAAAAAGAGGCTCGCATCGTCTATGAGCTACGTCGGAGCGAATAGAATTATCGCAAAACCTCGTTGCGCGATCCTGCCGGAGTAAAAGCGTTCCTCGCGAAAGAAGATGTATCAAAGCGAACGAGATGCTTTCATAGATTCAAGAATTTTCGCGAAAACACTTCGTATACATGGACGGGAAAGCGGGAACGTTTCGCACAGCTCTATATGAAAACAATACGGGGCAAATTATTTCCATTTCGCTCCGAATTGCAGAAATTTCCTTGGAAATATGCAAATAAAAGATTACCTTCGTGCCTAAGATAGAAAAAGGTGCCGCATCAAAGCCGCGATTCTGTTTTGGAGCGACTATCCTGTCCCGCAAAAAGTCGTCCGAAATCAACGTTTCCAAGCGGGAACGGACTCTTGAAGAACGATCGTCCGATCGGTCGTGAACATGGCGCGGGTCACAAGCGCGGAACGTGCTAATGCAAAACAAAGTGCTCGAAACGGTGCAGATAATGCGAGGTTGTACGGACCCGAAGCCCGAGGCACTCCGTAGCAACGGAACCGAAGCCGCGCAATAATCTGCAACGATCTACACGACGATCCTCGATAAATATCCGGGAACGAGAACCATTATCACGTTCCAGAAACTTCGCTATCCATTCTGTTGTCGGTGTATTAACGAGGCACGAGGCTGATTGCACGACAGAATCCGCCAAAGTGCTCTCGATTTCTTTTCCACTGTAAACGAGGCTAGCAGCCCCCGTTCAGAATTAGTAGGAATCCCCCTCCCCCCAACCCCTCTTCCCTTACCATCGTCCTTCTTCACCTCGTCCCCCGTCGTTCCCCCGTTTGCACGACGAACGAAAGTCGTTAAGTTCTTCTCCGAGAATTATTCCGTTGGAGCTACGGGTTCCATCGTCCTCGCCCTCGCTTCTCGTCATCTTCGAGCTTTTAATTACCGATCGGCATTCTAATTAATGAATGGATTTCCCCGGGCCACCGGGAAAATCGTTATCGATGCGACGAAACAACGGCTATTAGGAGGTCGACGACGAGCAACGACGGGAGAATGACGCGAAAATGGACGGAAGGGGGAGGACCGAGGAAGAAACGGCGTCTTCCAATGTTCTTTCGGAATTGTACTTACTTTCTTTGTACTGGAGAACGTTCGAGTGCTTCTCGTGAATGACGACGCAACGGTAGCAGGATTTTCTGGAACAGAACGGAAAACGAGGGTCTCTCTTATTCAGGCCTTTCATTCGATATCGCTCGACGGAATTAGAACGCTTTCCCCTGTTACCGACGTCTTTTTCCACGTTCGTTGTCTTGTGCCGGGATTGACCCGCGCGGCTACCCTGACCCCGAGAAAACAGGCCAATTTCGCGGAATTCTTGTGGTGGTAGCTGGGTAGTCAACACATCGTCGACCGACAATTTTACGCAGAAGCGAATTCACGTCACGGGCTATTATTTCGTAATTTTTGTACTACTGAACTACTGACTGATACAAATCTAAATACTGCGAAAAGTATATTCTATTGTCGAAAAAGAATCAAAAATCGACAGGACCCTGGATTTCATAAATTGAAATAGGTAACGCAAGTGCGAATACGAATTTCCTCGTGACCGGTCGATAATGTGTAGCACTCTAACGAGTGCTATTTTGCTATCCGAATATCAGCCAGGAGTCGAGAACCTCTAGAAGATCTCTACTTTTTCCATGTCAACGAACGAACTGTTCTGGTAACTAAATATCATCCTTACATTTAGAGAACCTATAAAGAAAGTAAATATACCGACTCTTCGATGAATAGTCTAGCAATATCCAAGAAATAAAGTTCGACGGAGCCGACGGGAAACGCGGTTTACCGCTATAGACACGGTTCGTCTTCTAAATCAAGTAGTATGAGACCGTGATGCTCAGACAGCGTTCCCCCAAAGCTCCATCGAATCACGGTCTCCGCGACGGGTAGATCCGATTCGGCTCGATATTCAAATCTAAAAGAGAATATTCGGTGGTGGTGGTGGTCGCTCGAACGCTATCCCCTCGGTCGTGTCGCGCGGCACCTTACCCCCTGGCGCGACTTCCGCCTTCTTTTTCTATCTCGCCCCCGGCGGGCGTATCGATCGGACACTTTGCAGGCGAGCTCGATAGAAATCTCCACGAAAACTTCGACCGACTCGTGTGACACGAGCATTACGCGGCGAAACGACGTTCTTCCTTTTCCCTCTCGCGTGTGGAAGGCACCGCTGCGAACCCAGCCACCCCACCTCGCGACAAACCCCGCTTTTAATCCCCTTCTAGCCTCCGGGCCAAACTTGCTCCAGGACGTATCGCCCCGAATCTCGACGTCGTCTCTTTTCGACGTTTTCGCCGTGGTTCCCCTCTTTGGTCTCAATTTCTTATTCCGATATTTTCCGCGGCGCGGCGTCTCGAGCCGTTTGGAACCATTAGGGGGTCCCCGAAGGTCGATCGTCGCGAAACCGCTGAACTACCATTGTTTAAGCTCTTCGCTGGCGAATTAATCGGTGCTGAGAGAAGCGTGTTTGTTTCTTAATAATTATACCTCCAGATACAGGTAGAAATTAAGTACATGCGTAAGTACACAATGGTTGTTCAGCTAGTTTACGATCACAATGGCTTTTTTCTTTCCTTATTCGAAGTCGCCAAGGTGAAGAAACGTCTACTCACTGGTTCACTAGAAGGAACTTGTCGCCCTCGTTGTGCAGACACCTGCCCTTGCCGGACAGCTCGTTCTTGGAGATGACGATAGGGTGCGTGACTCCGCTTTGAAACCAGGTACCCTCCCATTTCGGTGGAAACGTGCATTCTGAAACAATCGAGGTACCTAGTTAGTCGAAATCGCCTATATTTATTAATTATTAATACGTCACACCGAATATATTCCTTGTTGCGCCTTTCGATCACTGTTTGGAGAGGGTCACGACAAGTTGTCATCCTTGGAAGAGAGCGAGGAGAAGATGTAACATTCTCGAAGGAAGTAATTCGGGACAAATCGTGCCGGGGCACGAAGACAAAGGGGTTCGGATCCGTGGCGAAGGCAAGGGAACGCGGGCTAAGGGTTGAAAGGGAGGCTGGAAGGGCGCATAACCATGGCGTCGAGATGGGAATTCCCAGGACGGGATAATCCCAGGGGCGAAGCGAATTTCCGGAAACTACTGCTACAGCACGGAAGGGATACATCCACCCGAGTTATCGACGATAATCGAAACTCAGGAACGTCCCTCGTGTCTCGTTCCTTTTTCTCTGTGGAAGTACGTCTGCGAATACCTGACTGTGCATTTCGACCAGCTGGGATTCATTCTCGCGGTTTAGTTTCCCAAATCCAGTTGCAAATCACCATCGGAGGGCTCTCGTATTAAAACATACTGTAACCGTTAATGGAACAGTGGT
Source organism: Hylaeus volcanicus (assembly GCF_026283585.1). Lineage (NCBI taxonomy): Eukaryota > Metazoa > Arthropoda > Insecta > Hymenoptera > Colletidae > Hylaeus > Hylaeus volcanicus. The sequence goes on from NC_071977.1 coordinate 6,199,211, forward strand.
AAATCTTCGATAGACATCCTTGGGTCTGCTTGGTTAGTTTCTTCCAAGCAACGTCGTTAACCGACGACCCTTGTACGAGCAAGTAAAACAGCCTCGACCTAGTACCTCGACTACAGTATCCCGTGAAGAATAATATCGCAAAAGATGGTTCCCGATCGAGTCTTATCGAGACGTTGTCCGCACGACCAGATGCGTTCTCTGTTCGTTCCGATTGTAGCATCCCCTTTGTTTCCTACTGTTCTATTCCGTTGCGTTGCCCTATTGATACCCTGCCTCACTATGATACGTCCTGCATAATAGCTAAATGTGTCGCGTCTCACTGTTTCAATTCTATTCTTCGAAAAGACAAAGAATCGGACGATGCGATTGCTCGACCCGTAGATACTCGAACCTGGACTTTCCGATCGTGGATGTTCCTAGTAAAACTCGGTGACGTAGAACGCTCGGTAGGTACGCCAAACCGTTCTGCTGGTAATATAGAGGACTCCGTTGATACGTACACTGGCGTATACCTCGCCGTTTTACCTGCTGAGCGTACTACATCGCCGACCAGGTACCACTAGATCTCGGTGCTGTAGGAGGTATATTACTCCTGTTGACGACTCTAACGAGGGAGATATAGCGACTGTCTCCTTAGTTTCCTGATCAAATTTTCTCGAAATGTCTGCCAACGCCATTTGAGATGCACGCTCCTACAAAATTGATCCTCGACAAGGCAATGCAGCGTGTCACCTGGCAGTGGCAATTCGAGTACTGCTTCATCAGAAAAATCGTTGAACGGCATCGCGTGTCGAATTGAATAGCCACGAAACGTAGACCAAACACGAGACTCGAAAACTAACGAATACATCAATCAGAGAAACAATGTTTCGCTAGTTAGGAGAGGTGGATCGAATCATTCAAATATAGCGTAGCCCAAAGAGATGTTCGAAATTCGAATCTAGGTTAAATTTTTCAATGAAGAACTAAATTTGTATTTTTTATCTCTGCCTTCAGCTGTCGACGATACCTTCGGAACAAGAAGACATCGAGGAAATAAATGAAGTGGTCAAAGGAGATATCCCGCCCGTAATCAGTGGTTAATTAGATTTCACTCCAGCAGTCGACGAGGAAAGAGGATGAAAAATATTGTTCCACGGGGATCGCGGTCTCCCGCGGGACCAAAGCTGACGAACGGCAGCCAGACGTTTTCCAGTCGTGTCTTTTTTAAGTAAAAGCTTCGTAAATAAAGACTGTTGTTCGTCGAGCTGTTGATTCATCTAATTGTGGCAATCGTTTTCGCATCACCGCAAGAACAGGGACAGAAGAGAAAATAATCGAGTTGGATTCGTCCTTGACGGTTCGCCTCGTCTCCGACACTTTTCCCTAGATTCGTCCCCGTTTTTTCCTTTCGGTAGACGTTTCGCGAAGCGTCGTCTCGGTCGATAGAACAGATGTCTCTCCTTTTAAGGCGGAATAAAAAAATTTATCCCCCCACGGGAGGAGGCACTTTCGCCAGAGGGGCTCCTGGAATAATAAAACGCGACGAAAACGTTTTAAGCGTTCCCGGCATTGCTTATCGCCGAGGGGATGCTGATATTGACGCGTGTCATTTTACAAAGTTTTTGTAGCGTCGCCGAGTGAGCGGTTCTTTACATTCCGGTTGCGCCATGAAATCTTTTACATCGAGCGTTGCTGGAGAAAGAGTTTCAAATAAATCGATAACACTTTTCATACGTTATTTAAAATTGTAGTTGCTATAAATACGGATTTCGAGACACTAGGATGCAGTAGTTACTCGGTCGGCGAGGTAGAGTATTCCGTTGGCAACGCAGCGTGCTCTGCAGACAATCCCCGATAATGTAGAACGCACAGTCGGTACGGCAAATCGCTTTACCGATAATACAGAACACTCCGAAGATAAATTCCGCGACTAACTTGGTATTCCGGCGAGTAAACCAGTAACGAAAGCCATTATAAAGAGACCGGGAGCACACGACGCTATTTCAGCGGAATCATCCCTTCCCCGAGACGAAATTAAACTCCCGGGAGAAAAACGACTATTTCCATTCAGACACACGCAACGCGGGCGATATTTACGCGCAATTCCGAGGCCTTATCGTTAACAGCATCAGGGACGCCGGCAGGGAACGGCAACTCCGAGAAGATTCGATTTCGCGAGAGGGGCGACGGTGGCCAGCGCGAAACACTCGGCCGTTTTTTTCTCTCTTCCGTTCCATTTCAGCGGTCTCGCGACGCCCTCTCGGGTCCCGTGAGGTGGGTGTGAGATTCTCCATCGCGACCCAGCGACTGGTGCGAACTGTGATTACGGATTTCGAGTCTCGCCCGCGGATTTTACGAGCCCGCCGCGAATCGCGCGAATCATCCCCATCCAAACACCCGTCCTTTTGTTACGCCAGCCCCTCCAAACTACAAGAATCAGGACAGGACACGACGCAACAACCGCGTGAAAATAAATGAATGATGTAGAAATCGATGGTTGTTCTTCAGCATTGTCTTGAGACAAACTTAGATTGGATGTCAACGAAGGTCAAAATCAGTAAAAATAAAATTGTATCCACGACTCACCCCTTGGTCGCTCGGCTTTCAACCCCTCTACCCCCTACGCTTCAGCCCTTCTGGATCCCAACGCGTCGAAAAGCGGGGGAGGCAACGCGTGGCACACGAACCGCATGGAAATAAATAAATGCCTCGAGGGTAAGGGGTGGACCGGCAACGGTGAGACGAGGGCGGAGGGTGGACGCGCGGATGGTGGATTCGCTCCAGGAACCCGCCACCTGCTATCGATTCCAGCCTCGAAACACAGAGCCACGCCGATCTGACGAATGACTTCGTTTCTGCCGATTTTCTTGCCGCTCCAGGGACAGCTCGCTTGTTCCCCGTGAAATACGCGATTTCGCGTTGGTCCCGCGCTCTTGTTTCCAGCGAGGATCTCGATTCCTTCGAACTTCGAATCCCAATCCTCCGAAGGGGATTACGGTGCATCGACGCGTCGAGGATCGTGGTAACGGTATTTCTTAGAGGGCACGTTCGATGATATTTTTCAGATCGTTAAGGGTAGGTTTTTAAAATTAGTCACTGTTTATAAGGTGTTGGACACTCGAGAGCCCTGAACAGTGGACGTGTTATAGATTTAAATATCATTGCAATAGATTGGAAATTGTTTCGATAGGAATAATCTAGTCATATATTTGCTCTGAACAAAGGAGACACCGATGCAACCAATTAACTGTTTCAGGAAAGTAGGTCTCCCTTAAAAAAAAAAAAAAAAAAGGAAGAATTGAAAAGAGGAAAATGAATGCGTAGAAGTAGAAATGAAAGCTATACGTTGGTATTAACCTATCCGTGGTAGTACGGGAATTCAGCGGAACAGAGGCAGGAATACAAAAGAGGTTCGAACAAATAACGCCGATAACGATAAGCTCGATAAACTCGCAGCCGAATAAATTGAAAAGCTACAGTCAGGAGTTTGCCGCGGCAACCACCGTGGCTGATTGAAGATTCTGTTATCAGCGAGCGCGGAAATAGGCAGCCCGGAAACCGGGAGAGCGGGGAAATAAGCAGGGGAAAACAACCGCAGGGTTTCGTATATCATCGCCGGCGCGGGCTTAATATCAATAAATTCAGCCGTATCTTTTAACGACACTTTATCAGCGATTCGCGCGTGCCTCTGAACGAACCACGTTAATGAAAGAAGTTACACGTAAACAATACGATTCGTACATCCAATACCAGTGATCGCTGCTTTTCCAATGAGAATTAATTTCAATAAGAAGAGGAATGGTCTGTTCACGTAACAGAACGCTCGAGATAATGGAGATCTCCTGTACTTATGGAATGAAGAGATACCTCGATAAGGGCATTACAGTACGGAGGAAGTGGCTGTTTCGCTGGGGCGCAGGAAAAAGAATAGGGTGTCGATTCGCGAAAATCCAACGACGTTATTTTTCGTTAACAGAACGACTCTTCTGTCCGGGGATTTAAGAAGCTCGAAATTACGCTGAGTTTATTCTCACGAACGAGTCATTATTTTCCTGCGACCTCCTTACCAGCGTATCCTGCTTCCTGCGCTCCATTCACCTACCGAATAACGACCCCCTGGTGGCTGTACGTCTTCCCGGAAATGGGCCGCCTTCTCCGGTTGGACAGTGATAATAAGAATAGTAGCGACGCGAATGATAACAACGATAACTCGAAAAAGTGGCGAGAAATAAATTTAAACCAAAATTAACCTCGAACAAGCTGTCATTTAGTTTGAAAACGATCGAGACCTCGGTAACTAGACCTCATCGTGATTCGAAGGTGACTGTAGCGTCAAGCGTGAGAAGTGCAGGAGCTATTATTATGCAAATCCCATAATATTCGTTGAGCAACTTGTCGGGGTCTTCCACTGTTGCATCCTAAAATTGCCTGACAATCTTCTCTTTAACTTGGTAAACAAGAACTATAGCCTGTCTCGGTTTCTACGATCGTCCTCTACGTGTCTCGAATATCATATCGCGATGTATCCTACTTTTCCACGTCGTTATTATCAATAAATAATAGAAGTCTCATAGTTCCACGTGAAATCACAGACTAAAACGCAACTAAGGGCCGCGATAAGAAAGATAGAAATAAAACCATAGTCGATACAACAACGACAACTTCAGCGGTTCGGTGGCGCGGCAACGAAAACAGGCGTTAACGAAAAACTGTATTTTCCTTTCTTTTTTCCAGAAAACAGTCGGACAACGCACGCGATATAACGGCGGCGGCTATTTTTCATTCTTTATCCCTAGCACAATCCATTTCACCGGTATTCAAGCAGCCGTAACGACTCCTGCGTGGCTGTAATTTACTCCAGAAATGGCCCACGACAAAATACACCCTGTTTCTAGTCCTATGGGGTGAGCGGGTCACGTGGACGGCCCCGAAATTTCTTGATTAAGACGACGACACGCGATCTTCCGTGGCTGTGCGCGCTCGTTTCTCTTCCGCTCGCCCGATCAATCGCCGACCATCGCCATTTTCCAAAATGGACGAGAATCGTCGCGAAAAGCCGGCTCTCGTTTCTTTCCTCTCTCGCAGTAACGAACAGCGACGTTCCACGGCGCGTCAAATTTCTGCCGTTAGTTCTATTTCCATTCTACAGCCGAGGCCCGTCATACCTTCTACAAACAGGAATTCACCCGTTAGATAGTATACTATCTGGCGATTCGATCTGTGCTATTCAGCCCGATGCAACCCTCCTCGAATCTCCCACGGGACGCGATGAGGCTCCATTGTGATCTCGAACTTGCGGACTGACGATGTTGCCGTTGATAATTGCTCGCGCGATGGAGGCCGATAATGCCCGTGCTCGCCGCGATATTGGAAACAATTTATCCATGAAATGATGCGAGTCTCGTCAAACACGTTTCGCTTTTTTCTCGTCTCGTCTGACTTGTCGAATTTTTCCATCATCCCACCCTTTCGAGCAAAAGTTCGCGTTTATAATTGCGGATTGATCCATGCCTTTTACGATCTACTCGTCATTTTTAAAAGTGCAACAGAACTTGAAAATCACTTCGAATCAAAATTCACCGTGCTATTCTGTGGTTTACAAAGTGCACAGGATGAAACGGCTCCTACGGAAACGCTAATATGCGTTTCCGTGCTCCTTTGGGAATTCTTAAAAGGTTCGCGCAAATATCGCCGCGAGCAACGAAGCAATCAAACTTCATTTCCAGCTCATATTACTTCGCGGTAATTCCGATTCGAGATGAAATAAAGTCCGGAGCAGAATGTTCACGGGCTCCCGGCTCTCGGACGAATTAATTTTGCTTCACTCGACTTTCCATCGATTCCATGAAATTAAGTCCGCGGTACCAGTGGACACCGCCGGCGAGATTTCAATTTTCCTCTGTATGCAACCCCGGGGGTCGCGATAAATTCGAGAATGAAAGAGTGGAACCCCAGCGAAGCGCCGTTTACATATATAGAAACGAATGGAAACATCTGAATAAATAAAATTACATGCAAAGCTCACACGACTGCTCCGAAATAAACCCTTTGCGCTCGCGAGATCGCCACTAGGTTCCACGCAGTAAATCAAACAGCAATAATGTTCGTTTAGGTTTGATTCCATTGGAACTCGAAGTGCCAATAAAATGATTGTCGGTGAGTTAAAGGTGACCTGATTATCAAATCTCTAAGCTTGATATTCGTAGCAATAGAATGCTAAAAAAGCATCTCGAGTGCAAAGGGTAAATATAAAACAAAAATTGTTCCTCGACGCAGAGTCGTCACAGACACGCAAGGTAATATCACCGGAATTCATAAAATCTATGGGGAAAATTCGCGCGAATGGCTATTAGACGGCGGATCGCGCGAAACGAAGATTTACGACGCGCAAATGAAATATTTGCCAATATGGACGCTATGGCGAGATTAAGTAGCTGGATGGGCGTCCCGGTGGGAGCGGCCGCGTTGATACAGACGACCGAAACTTTGGCTATAAACTGCTCGCGGTCCTAATATATATATCATTTATCAGAAGGAAAAGCAGCGCGAGCCGCGGTCCTGCGGGGGCCATTTTCGACGGACCAGTCTGCGGAAAGAATTTCGTCGTACACAAATTCCGCCGGTAAAAGTATAAATGTTCCTTCGAGGGCGCTTATCGGCGCTCGCGTTAAAGCTTTCCTGCATTCTTTACCTCCTTGAAGCGAACATACTCGTTCCGGGTAAAGACACTTTCGAGATATCTTCCTTCGAGAGTTAGGCGGAGATAAGTTCGGCAGAGATAAGGGGAAAGGGGTGACGCCTAGAGGAGAAATGTGAATGGCTTCGGACATCTCGCGAGAATTCGTTAAAACTTCTTTTTCCTATCTCTAACCGTTTGCTAAAATAACACTTGGAGGGCTCGCGCCAGAAACAATACAAAGCTCGCAGTTTCGCTCGACGGGAAATAAAGCGTAATCACCGCAAGATTCGGACAAATCGGTGGGACGTTTTGTCATCGAGGCGCCAGGAGAGATCGTTGCAGAGGCAGGGCGCCGCGAAAAGGGAGTCGTGGAGAACGGGGGTAAAATCGGACGGGCGATCGAAATCGATACCCGTTGATTGCCGAATTCGTTAACCCTTTTGAAAAGCTCGAACGGGGTGGGGCGGGCGGAGGGTGGTAGGGAAACAGGAAGCGAAGGGATGCGACACCGTGGCTACAATGTTGCAGGTTTGCCCGTGTGCTGTCGCGTGTCTCTTCTCTCTCGTCGGCCGAGCCATCCTCTCCCCTGCCCCTTGATCCTCGTTTCTGGCCCCGTTCGGCTTGTTCCCGTTGCGACACCGGAAATAAAAGTGCCGACGAGTCGGCCGGTTGTAATGGTTAATAGTTGCTTGTACGAGTATTTCGAGCCGGTTTCAAATGGCGCGCTCGCTTCGTTGCGACGCGTTCCCGCGAAAAGAGCTTTTGTCCGTCGAACAAAAGAGGGAACCGGCGATATTTGATCGGAAGCGAATAACCGGGATTGTTTAAATGCTCTTACGACCGTTTGCCCAAACTTCTGCTTCGCGGGGAAACTTCGGCGTCGTTTCTGGTGGGCGAAAAAAAAACACAAACTTGGACCTAGAAGCGTACGAGGACAATAATATTTATGCAGGATATAAACGTAATTAGGTTACAAGTGTAATGCCCTTGTGTATATATTAGCTAGACTGGTAAATAATGTCGTTTTTGCAATTTTAAATACTTGTTCATCACTCGTCAGCTCGTTGATCTGTATCGTTGAATTTAATGTAAAAGAAACGACATTATTTTCTAGTCTACCGAATGAAATAGCTCGTGCTTCTCGAGAGTGACGTTACTAATTCAGATTGACAGCAAGAGACTGATCACAGCTCTTCAGTGCAGAAAACAATAATGACGATACTGGTTTATCCGAACACCAAGTATCACTGTCCCCTTACAATGAACGACAACCTCTCGAAGACACGAGTATAACGACGTCGCTGCAGATTTCTTGCAAAGGCAATCCCAGGCCAAGAAGATCTCGCGAATCCTCCTAGGAAGAAGACACCCCGATGAAACGACGTCTCAGCGCCAATTCCTCCAGCCACGTCCTCGCGAGGATCAAGAGAGCCAACCCTCGAGCTCGTCCTTCTTCGATATCGAATCGCGGCGATCCATTATCTTTTTATCAGCAGCCCGCGACGCGACAGACGACGAGCGGGAGCGGGCCTACGTCGAATCTTTGGGACGCCAAGTGAATTATTGTCAGTCGACCGGGAGAAGAATAGCGGCGCGCATCCCTGACACTTTGACAGTCGTTGGGCGACGTAGACGCGCAGGGACCAGGGACTCCGGCTGCCAGAATAAGTGGGAGGGAGGATGGAAAACCGCGACCACCCTCGTCCTCGTGCTTCTCCTCGGCAGAGCCCTCTCCCCTCATTGACAGCTGTCAGCCGTCAGCGCTGGAAAGTTTTACGAGGACGAAAGTTGATATTGCTGCGCTTGCAGCTTTACCCCTTCCACCGACTACCACCCCCTCCTCCAATATATCCCATCGTTCTTTTCCCCGTCGTTCGAATTCGCCAAATTTTTCATTTCCACCTTCTGCGTTCTTTCTTTCCGATCCGATCGCTTCATCGCTCCATTGTCTTATCTCAATCCCTTGACGGCTGTATCCTTAACAGACTATTATAGTATCTCCGTGCCTCCATGATTAACGATATTACGTTAAATGCTTATTACGAGGAATGCTTGAAAAGCGTTTTTGATGAAAGTTCCCCCTAATCCTGGCCATAACCGAGACGGAAGGATTAAGTAGAAGGTCTCGAGATATTGTTGCTAAAACTGCGACGAGTTCGTCATCAAGGGGTTAATCCATTTCTTCGATCGACCATTCCAGCTTCGTTTCAATTCCGTTTTTCTTCCCGTGGAAACGCCGCCCTTTGTGCGCCCTTATTTCTCAATTCTCCGTTGTTCCGCTCGCTGTCCCTTCCTCGTTGTCTTTTTCAGCCTCTCCAACCGGAACTTTTTTCTCCTCTCGGAATTGATGTTGTTGCAGCGGTTCAACCTCGTTCGCCCCTCGCCACTTATCCCACCTTTTGTTCCCCACGCCCCCACGGACTCGCCCCTCGGTCCCGTTGCTATTTCTCTGCCTATTTCTAACTTTGTCGATTTTCTAATTGTCTCCTCCCTTTATCCTCTTTTTCCCCGATGTGTTTTTTTTTTGCGCCCCACACATGCTCCGCTTCCTCTCGAATTCAGTTTGAAATGTTCCATCGCGGTGCCTATTTGGCAGTGTAACCAAGCTTTCGAATCCATTAGGGGAGTTTGGGATGACGTAGCAGATTAGACTGACCGGTCGAAGCGTTGATAGGGTTGATAGATTCGTCTCCATGTTTAAGGCTTGCTCGTCGGATCGATACTACACTTTCGAAGCTAGCAAAGGAGGAAGGGGTGCGTTAAAAAAAAAAAAAAACAGATCGATTCTGTCGGAAGGGTCGATAATCGACGTTTCGATTCCGATGCGAAAAAAAAACGAGCACGAAGATTGGAAGAACGGCCTCAGGGCGACGGGGAGGTGGGAAAAAAATCGAAAATGTTCCCAGCCGTTTGGGGCGCGCAGGGGTGTTGGTTCTCGATGACGACGTCACGGATTGAAATGGCGCGTAAAATGGCCACTGCTCCCAAGGGCGAAATATTCGAAGTCTCCAATTTTATTCATTCCCCACCCCTCGCCCTTTTGCCCTCTGGGCCTGTCACCCTCTTTCTCTCACGGTCCTTCGCCACCCTCGGCGCTTCTCACTCGCGCAGAGGTAACGCTGCCGTGAGAAGGGCGGGGACGAACCGATGTTGGCACCCCCGAAAAACATTTGTTATTCAGGGGAACAGGTTCTTGTTGCTCGAATAAGTGGGAATATGAAGAGAGAACGCGGAGGGGCGTGAAAGTGGAGGCGGCGATTGGAAAATAATCTCGACGCTGCGGCATTCGTTCCGTATGGAAAGTTATGCGAGCCTCTAGGACAGGGTCGGAGAAACCTTTTGCCATCGGAAGGCCGCGTGTCATTTCCCACGTTTCTCATAAGAAGATTACACGTTTGATTAATCGTTAGAAGAAGATGCTTCTCGCTCCCAACTCGGATACTTCTCTAAATAAATCTGTTTACCTTCGAGATTAACCGATGGACTCCTCGTTAGGAACGAGAAATTATGATAAATACCTGCGACGAGGAGTTTCTTTGAATATTGACTAGGGGATCGTCCTTGACTTACCTGAAACGAAAAGGAAAAAATCTAGTTAGCGACGAAAAAGGGTAATATTCTTTTTATAAAAAGGATTGTTTCCCGAGAACGATGTCGCAGGAAATTGATCAATGGGACGAATCGTGGGGCCGCGATAACGTAATTGTTGCTCAAACAAGGTACTTTGTTTGCTACGATAATGCGCGAGCCAAAGTCTGCTTAGCGTGCGCTCGAGGATAGAAAAGGAGCTAGAGCGCCGCGACGAACGAAGAAAGTGGAAGCTAGACGGAGAACAAAGGAAGGAAAAAGAGGCCTCGGTGGTTCTATTCGTCGTGCATAATTGATTGGCGCTTCAAAGGTCCTGGGAATAATCCGGGCCACTGTGTAACGCAGATACGGCACTTTTTCATCCTGGGGGGTCGGCTTGTCCGTCTCTCGATAAAAGTCAGGACCCGAGCATTGTCATTGGTCCGGAGCACAATAGCTACCGCGATCCGACGCGCTGGATGTTTCCGTTTGCAAATGAAAAACGAAGCCCGTAAGAAATGCGTCGATGAATAAATAGTTTAACATATCTACGACAGCTCTCGTACTTTTACGAATAACTAGTGCCGCAAAGTGCATAGTATCCGCGCAGAAGATTCTCAAAAACTGGCCAACTTTCAAGAGTGATCGAAGAGGCATCGTTTCCAATGCGCGCCTATCGCGAAGCACTAAACTGGCAGCGTCCAACAGTAATCGCGCCATGGCCCGTGATTCTCGCGGTCGGAGAGTTCAATTTACAAAACGGCGATTCGAGTGGTTCTGACGCGAGGCGAGTCGAGGCATTAACAAAACAAGTTTCGCGATTTACTCGGGGCAAAGGGTACGAAAGGGTCGGATGAAGAGTCGGTGGTTGCTCTGCTGGTGTCGAGAGAGACGCGGGACTGTGGAAACACGAGAGGAAGACGAAGAGACGGAAAGGGTGGAGCCTTTATTGACCCTCGAAACGAGTTTAAACCGAGGGTGAAGCGGCCTGATTGCCGCACCGATTGTATTCGCTGCGGCATAATGAAAATTCTTCTTGCGTCATCTGCCCCCGAGGATAGTTTAACGGCATACTGAAATCCTTTCCCTCTCGGCGCCATAGTTGTCCGGTAGTTGATCGCAATCTCCTGTCGCGTTCGACTCTTATCGAGGACGAACGACCTCCTTTAATCGTCCTTAAAACCTCTCGCTCGCCGGGCCTGGGGAAATTAATTAAACGCGATCGAGCATCCTGCGAGCGTGTCCCGTTAACGTCAATTTTATGCGGATCACGGAAACGATAAAGGATCCTTCGCGTTACAGCTGGTACAGTTCGCTGTTCGCTCGCGTTCCGATCAATGCGCGTGATTCCCTTCCAAGGGAACGTTCACCTTTTTCATTCAATAGTTTTCATAGGAAATTCTGGGGCGCAAATCTAGGCTCTTCCGCTAAATTGCTCGGTTCTTTTTTAAACTAGATAGCACGTTAGCGTTAATATCTGGATTTTCCCCAAGCAGTCGCCTAATCCCTTTAGAAAACCGTAACCAACGACTAGACTAAGGACAGCACTACACAAATGTCCACTGGACTAAGCTAACATCATTAATTCCTCCAAATTAACTCAAACTATTCCCCAGTTCCATTCGAGCTCTCTCCTGTGTCAACACATTGCATATTTAACTGTTCTAAGCTTGACGATGCGATTCGTGAGAAGCTACTTGGTACTGACAATACGCAATTTACCCTGTTCCGTCTAAATCTATACAATTAAGACCGAGTTGCGTCTCGCTCGAGTACTGCAACAATATTGGATGCTGGCAAAATATACTAACTGGAACGCGTCTAACTGAACGGATAAACAAAATTGGAAACGAGAAAACGAGATTAAAACTTGCTTGGGAATTATCGTAGCTCTCATCAAAATTGTTTAAACACCCGCAGTCGTCGATGGAATACGCTCGGGGAGTATCGGATGATCAAATAGTAAAGTGAAATTCCTCCGACTAACATCTGATGCTAACGAAAATCGACGTACGTAAGCTACACGAGAATAAGCAAGGACCAGGCTCGATGCATTGGAACAGAAACGTCTAGAGCAGTGTTCCTCAACCTCGATTCTGGAGTTTGTTTACCTACTGATCTATTTATGTAGTCGGTCGAAAAGGGAACAAAGTACATGATTTCATACTTTAAACTGAATCTACGTGTACGCTATTTTCCAGTGTTTTACCCTACTCTGATATCTGAGTAATATTTTTCATGTTTCACCTAAAAGTTGTAGCTTAACATTTCGTGACATGATTCGTTCGTGGTTCATCAGGTGGCCAGATGGTTCAGGATGAGAATCCCTGTGACGGAGGGTCGAAGGAAGACGATCCCCAACTATCGAGCCTGGCCAGACGCTCATTCGTTATTCATTCACCGAAATCACTCGCGGATCTGCGGCTCTGTCTACACGCAGCCCAGCTTCACGGCATCACCATAAAACCCGTGGAAATTCGCGACACGAGAAAGACACTGCACAATTCATACAGTTCGCGAACCGTGGACTGTAACGAGAGGCGTTGGAAGCGGCGTGGAAAACGCGAAAGGAGAAAATTGCGTTTCCGCGTCGGGGCAACGGGTGGAAACGGACGGGCGTGAAGCTTCTTTTCTTTAACAGCGGCGATGCTTCGCGTTTCGTCGTCCAGAAAGGCTGCGACTGTTTCGAAAAGCCAGCGTTTACAGCAACTTTTGCCCTCGCGACGCCAGGGACCCTCCAGCTGGAAAATATCGGGCACGTACGTGGCTCCTCGTGAAAGCGTCAGGCCAAATCAGTCGCAAATCGTACTTTTGTGTTCGAGTGTTGGCAGATAGTAGTAATAGTATTCGTACATCGAATTCTCAAAACCCCATTTGTAATTCACGATTTTATCGAAGCTTCGTTGTAAACAGCTTGGCAGCAACCAAGAACCGCTAGTTTTCATTTATTTCCTTCAACGAATAAAAAAAACCTCTGATTCATTATCTTCCATTTTGTATCCACGAGAGAATCGTGGTCCAGGTTGGAATCGAACATCCATCACCCCAAACTGCGACCAACCCCCGTCCGTGGAACGAGACCATTCGTATTCCCAGTCCATCTCCGAAACAGCGAAATGAAAAACAAAGGCGTGTAGCCGACGCGTTCGTAAAAGAATCATATTTAAGTCCGCAGAGAGGCGGCCGGCGTCATCGCGGTCCCGCCGGGCGTTAAATAATAAATAATCCGGCTGCATGAAAATTTCGCAGCCACGGCACGCGGCGCGTCCCTTGAAAATTTCATCCGCGAGCGGCGATTACGTGTCGCGGAAAGTGTCTCCGCGGCGTCGTCGAGGCCTGAAATAGCAAAGTTTTCGCCCGCGGAGCGGTAAGAACGGATTTCGTTATGGAATCCAGGAAAGCCGCCCTCGACTTCGCACCCATACGAATGCGGGGACGGGCAACCGTGAGAAACGGAGAGAAATTCGCTGTACCGTTTCTCGACGGCTGCGGAACTTGGCAGGATTCCGATATCGCGGCCCTGTCACGCCAGACAATTCGAACCTATTGATTATACTCAGCCGGCTTGACTTTAATCCGCCTCTACTTTCCCCGTAAATATATCACGGGCTATATTTTACCGTTTACTTAACGTCGTCGGACCTGGGATTTACGTTCACGACGATTTCAACGGAACGCTCCTAATTTCCAGGCGACCCTGGACCATTAGAAAAGTGGTGCCTCGACGCGGTTCATAGGAGAAGTTGGCCGAAGGCTCTTCGAGGAACGGACCAAGTATAGGTGATAATGGAGGTTTTACTGCAGTCGTGGCGTTTCGGAACGAAGTCGGTGGTTTAGAAAAATAATTGGCATTCTTAACGCGGTCTCCTCGCAGGTGAGACCTCTATCCCCCTCCCTTGAATTGTTTCGTATTCCGCGCATTACAACCATCATTTGAATAATCAAAATTTCAGACGTAACCATTTTCTTGGAAACTTGGAAATTCCCGCTCGTCTCTCGGTTCCCCGGGGTTGCAACGCAAACTTTTCCTCTGTAGATTCACGGAAGGAGACAAACGCGATTTGAAAATTTCGCGTCTCGACGCTCGACTACGCTTCTCGAAAGGGACTGGATTATAAGCGCCTGCATCTCGACGCGGATACAAACAGGTGCGCGCGGTCCCGACCGCCCCCAACCCGCGTCCTACAGGAAGTCCGATAAGAAGAAGCGAAGTTTCTCGCTGGAATCTTCGGATCCGCAGCCGCGGAAGCGTCTAATATTGTATTCATGAAGTGACAAGCGTTCGAAGGGTTCTGAATAAATAAATAAATAAGCGAACACGCGGGGATCTACGTGAAATGGTGTCACGAATTTCGCCACACTTCAAAAAACAATTCGGATTCTGATAAATCCGATACGAAACAGAATACCATACAGAGATAATATACGTATAAATCTATGATACTTTCCTTGGGAAAGGATTTTGGAATTAAACTAAAATTTGTTTCTCTGAAAACAAAGCTTGAAATTTTGTTTGCTTGCTGTATTATAATAACTATTTAGACCACGCACAGTCTTTTACCTGAAAACAAAGAACAGCGTGGTAAGATTCGAATTGATAAAATACTATTTCATAACATACGCAACAAGGTTGACCAAACAGTAAATTTTCTACTTCCTGACCAAGTCTTTCCGGAGGAGAAAGATCCGGTGGATTCACTCTGTACACGCGAATGAGCGCGCCCATATTTATACAGAAGGAAGAAAGAAAAAAAAAAAAGAAGCTCGAGACGAGTGAAACGGAGAATGAAGCGATGGCGAGAGAAACGGGGGCGGGGGTTGACAACTTCGAGAGCTCTTTCAATTTATCTCATCCCCTCGAGCGTCCTTTCCCTCCCTCTTTTCCAGCCGCGCATTTCTATTCTTCGCGGCGTTCTCCTCTTTGTCTTTGCACATCCGCTCTCTTTCCGCGGACTTACGACGATATTTATTAAAGCACCGTCGCGTCGCACAAAGGAGGAAGGCTCCGAGAGCGAGCAGCCGACGACACAATTTCAACGGGCGGGTGTATCGGATCAGTCCATAAATCCGCGCCAAGTTTCTCGTAGATGGCAGAAGTTGCTTAAAAAAATCACTCCCGGACAACTTTCGTTGTACCTGGTCGTTTAATGCGTCTCGACGACGGGAAAGTTACCGGGTTTCCCCATTGGACGCCGCGACGATCTGTTGCGTTGACAAACTTTTCAACTCGGTCCCAGCTTATCGCCTTTGTCAACCACGGACGCGACCGCGATGGACATCGTATACCCCTGACGAAACGAGACGATTCGTACTCGTTTTGTAAATTTTTTCTTTTGGTATAGTGGCATTACCATGTAATGTAAGTACCTGCCTCAACGAAAGGTTCGTTGGCGTAAGAACCCCTGCCAGTGGTAACTGAGACTAATATAATATGTTAATAGGCGCCCTTACGAACCCATCACCTTCGGGTGGGTCAAGTTCGGCCCTCAGGCACAAATAATGGCCCTTGGAACACATATCGTAGATTAATCGCGGGTGAATTTATCTAGCTCGAGTGCATCGAGATATATAAATTTTCACGAAGTAGAGATCGCTGATAGGTGATTACTTTACGCGTGTTCGTCGCCAATTATTCAAGAGGGCGAAAAAAAAAAAAGGCAAGAACCGTGGGATGCGTCGCGTCAATTATTCGTCGCGACAACCCACGTGCTGTCGAAGCAGCGACTGCAATTATTGCCACAGTTTGGGGTCCTGAAATCGTGTAATTATAGCGACCGTGCCGCTTCACGCGGCAGTTATTACGCATGCAGCCGGACCCTGCGAAATAAACGCAATAACAATAACAATAATTATGATAATGATAACAATAATGATAACGGTAACAGAATTACGAAACGTCCAATTTAGCCGAGCAAAACGTTGACCACGACTCCGAGGTATTAATTATCCGACGACCGTTACAATGCTCGGGCAGTGGTAGAAACAACGATAATTAGGTAAGCGCCCGTGGAAAAACTACTCCTTACGTATTCTCCGCGAATAGGAAAGGTTTCGGGCGAGTGTATCCTTCGAGCATTTACTATTGACAGCGTTTCAAGTCTGTTGCGTGTACGTTTAAATATTCTCGATGTTCGTGATGTATAACAAACACAGCAACAGGAGATTTTGAATTATTCAGAGAGCACCTGGTGTTTCCATCGAGTAAGAGGCCCTATTTAGACTCGATATCGAACACTTCGATTGCCTACTTTAATAGAGGGCGAGGCACGTAACTGGAGTCACTTCGATAACTCCGTAAATATTGATTCGGACGATTGCATGGTTCAAAAGGAGCCACGCGATGCGCTATTAATATTCCATCGGGTCTAGTTCTCAAGATCTCAAGGCTACCTTCTATTTTTTAACCGCGAATCAATCTCTTTCGATCATGGATAAACAACGTTCTTATTATTTTGATTAATGTTTAGAATGCACGCTTTCTATTAACCCTTAATATTTTTATGTTCGTGCTCTAACGTTAATTGTTATGGATAATTTTAAAAGGAAATACAAGTTTGAATATGAAAGAAAAAGGAGAGGAGCTACCTAAACAAAATAATACCGAGAAAAGAAGAAAATATGAAACTTTTGTCCGCCATACTCTCCATGCTTGTTGCCAACAAATTTTCATTTCTTTTCTTAAACCTGGAAAATCTTCTCGAGGAAGGAACCTTTCCTAATCAAAGCTTCATTAAAAATGCTTTCAAGAAATTCGTCGACTCCAGAAGCTGAGGGGTTCCATGGCAACCAAGATAAAGAAACTTGCGAGTCCTTCACAAAAATGACTCGACTTCTGACTCGGATTCAAAGTCCTTAACCGAGTCCCGTATTCCAGTTGCCTAATAGATTCGGTTAGGTACACCACCGTAATTCGTCAACGATCGTATGCACCGACAACCCCTACTAGCGATCCTTTCACCCTTGGAAACAGCCCTTTTATCCCTACGTATCAGGCGTTTCCTCCGCGAGCGTTCACCCTCCTTTAGACGCGTCGTTCCCAGCGTCTTCCGCGAAATCCTTCCGCCGAAAATACCGGGATACCGAAAGCTTCGGATTACCGTTAACGAAACAATACAAGGGGCCGCGAGCAGAACGCCGGACAGCCGCCTCCCTTTGTCCGAATCCTGAAAAGCTCGTTCTCCCTGTTCCATCGACGTAGCCCGTCGCTCGTCCCGCTCCTACCGTCAACTAGTTTGTAATAAAATACCGTACGAGCTCTCCCGACGGATTATATTGCCCTTCACTGACCCCTCCAGTCAGCTCCGACGGGATATCTGGATTCCTCCGAGGATTGGAAGAATGTTCCCGACACGCCTCGGGTTCGAGAGCCTTCAGGTATTCGGATCCACGAACCGTCGAGGTAATTAACTACGAATTAATCGGTTGCTCTCGAAGCCTTCGACGCCAAGGATCTCTTGGGTTCCAAAGGATTACCCGACGTGAGAATGATCTGACATCCCCGTACCACCAGAGTTCGCATCGCCTCGTCTTCCTGGGTTAGGCTCTCTTTCTTTAACTCGAGCGATCTACTGTAAGCATCTGTTTTTCTTTCGCGCAATACGTATGGTTAATTAGGAAAGAGGGTTGAACCAAGCCTCGAACCGTAGAAGTAAACGGTCGTGGTCTACGTGCTAATTCTATTCTAAGTTTTTCTTTTGAGTTTGATTGAAGTTTTTGTACCGGTCTCTAAAAATAAAGTGCTTAAACTATTTTCTGTCATTGCAGTTAAACTCGATGTGTTAGAAGTAGCGTTCTTGGGTTGGTAGACCTCTTCCAAAATGTTTTCCTTATCTGTCGACATCCTAGCGTTGTCTTCTACATGTTGGAGCCCACATATATGGCCCCTTGAATTAAACTCGGAAGCAAGAAAAGCTTTCCTAACTTTCCCAAAGCTTTCCCAGAGTGCGACTAAATGTTGCAACAACCTTCACTGTTTCGGACCAAACTTAAGATCTAGCCTTTCAGAAATAGCCATTTAATACGGATAACGATCTTATCGCTTCGAGGACGAACAGGTTTGGTAACAGCGGTAGATTATCCAAAGTATTCATTCTTGTTAGTCTCGCTACTTTTCCTCACGCTCGCAGCGATTCTAAATAATTCCTGGAACGGCTTTCGCGAAATAAGGAATCCCATTCGGTTGTTTTTATTTCTCCCTCAACCTCCTCCTTCTCTTAAAATACGGGAACAGCGCTTATGAGTTACCGATGTCCCCTTTCTCAACTTTTCGAGCTCGCAGCGTTTTGCGGCGCTTTAAATTTCGCCAAGAATCGCGCCGGAGATCGTTCCGTGATATTAGACAACAGTATCTGGCTCTGGAACTCTGTTTTCCTGGTCTTATTTACAATACACCCCCGCAGTTCGTGCTGTTGCTCCCTTCGTCCCGTTTTCTTCCCGAACTACTAGAAGATTCGACTCCCAAGCATGGCCGAGTAACGCGAAGTTAAAGAGATGGGTTAGACCGAAGCATTTCAGAAATTTTTGGTTTCCTTTAACGGCGAACAGGTTCGATTAGCGTTCGAAGATTTAATTAGATAAATAGGATCTATCTCGTACAAAGACCGACGCGTGTCTTAAAGCGTACCGTCGCTTATTATCCAAAGTCGCGTCTTCTATCAAAGGATTCGGTGCCTAGAGGAAGAAGCCAAAGCGTTCGGAAACGTTTGCATAAGAGGATCCTACCATGCTTTTCGAGAGATCCGCGTAAGAAACTGAAACCTTTTGAACACCTTTGAACCCGAAGCGACGCGAGCAAACGGGGTGGGTGGAGCAGACTCGTCTATCGGTGAAAAAACAGTGACCTCGATGCTCGTCGAAAAATCATGAGGCGAAACATCACCTCATGGTTTGCCTGGGTACTTCAAACACTCGAGCCTTGGTACAAAGATTAATCCGGGTTGGGGAAATTCTGACTTCGTGTGAGAGTATTTTGGTACGTTTAACACAAGACTTTGCCAGAATATAGAACACGTTACTGCCTCGGTTTGTCTTGGCATTATGGATACAAAATAAATCAAGTAAAATACAATCCTATGGAAAATTCAATTTTCTTCTGGTTTAATGGAGCACATACGAGGCCTTCGAATACCAAGGCCGCGCATCCCTGGCCAGATGCGTTGACAAAATTAGGTGCTCTTCGAGTGATGTGCATCCAGCTGGTGACCTTTACCGCGGAAAATGGCACGGGTGGATTCTCGCGAAGGCCGAGAAATACCCAATCGGAGGACCTTGTCCAACGACGGCAACCTTCGACGCCCGATGAAATACGACGCAGCCGTTTGAGAATAATTAAAGGCTGCCGATGGGGGTGGGTGTTAACGTTGGGCTCGCGCGTGGATGGATCTCCCGGTGTCGATAGGCAATTTTACGGGCCGTGAAAACGGGCTTAAAGACTCCGTGGCAGCCCTGGTTGTCGTCGATGAAGGTCAATAACGAGAATGGGGTTTACGTGGATGACGCTCGGCTTGACAAATTGCCGCCTTAAAGTTGCGAGAGCTATCGACACCTTCGCGAACCAGATTCTGATGGAATTTATCGATTCGAGTTTCGCCGGAAATCTACTTACATCAGCGTGCAGATATTGCCTCCTGGAAAATGGGTTACTCGACTCAGATTTATAATGGCGACCTGCAACGTCGGCCCATTATGAAACGCATTCCTGCTTTGATGAACGCTGACGGGTCACCTGGACGACTCGTTCATCTCGCGAGGCAAGTAAAATTCAAGGTATCTCCAAAGCCGGAATTAATGATCGAACTCCAGAGATCGACGTCGCGTGCATGAGAATCGAGAGGAAAATTTTCCAAGCCCGCTGTCCGACCTACGATTACTTCTCCCTGAATGGTGGACGCCAGGAATCCCGCATTCCTTGACCAAGCCGCCGTTCCCTCGCATCGAGAATCGAAGCGGCCGCGTAACGAGCAATTTCGATCCGTTCCGAAGCGAGGAGAGGCGTCTATTCAGCCGCTACCTGTTGTCCCCCGGTCTCTACTCGACGTCGATCCGCTCGACGACAAGATGACTCTCGTCGGTATACAAATTGCCCGCGCCAGCGACGTCGTACCTTATTAGCTGACGATGCACGGCCCATTATTTCCCCCGAAACAATGAGCCGCTGCGCCAGGGCTCCCCGGGCGTCTCGTAATCGATACATCGTCGACGGACAAAAGTCGCTCGACGTGCGCGGCGCCTAAGCAACCCGGAACCCCGAAGAGAAAACGCGGAAAAAAAGAAAGAAAAGGAAGGTGGAATAGGTAGGAACGCTGGCTCGCGAGCCGCCCAGAGAAGGGGTCGCCGATGGCGAGCCCTGCTGGGACTTAATTAGTCAAAGCCCTTGCCAGCTTACTTGCAAGTGCCTCATTAGGGCCGATGTCGCGTCTCGTAATTGGAACGCGCGTCGCGACTAATTACGCTAGGACGACACCCACGGTGAAATAAAGATCCGCTGGAAACGGTCGCGCGGGCGGCTTCTATGGAATTTAGAAAACGTCACGAGCTCCGCGATCGTCCGTCTTCTCCTATTGTTTTCCGCCCTTCTTCCCCTCGCGAGAAACTCGATACTCCCAGTCGCGTAATTAGGTTTCCTTGCGGGGATTGCCGTTTAATTCGACGTTCTTAGTTTGCGATCAATGCAAGAAGAAATTCCGTTGAACCACGATCGTTCCGACGCGCAACGAGCAAGAGAAGTGGCGCCACAGGTGAAAATAATGGATCGAGGACCCTAAGTCCTGCAATTTAATAAAAAAAAAACAACCCTTTGACCTGGATTTTCATCTAGTTAATCCCATGAATATTCGTACCCTCTATCGAAGAAAGCCTAAATGAAACGAGAGGTTTAATGTTACCAAATAAATTTTTCATTACAAAAATATACACGAGTAATGTTTTTTCATGTACATATTTATAATGAAACATTTATTTGAAAACATCAAACGAGACGAATACAATTGAGACGAATTTTTCGTAATAGACACGGATGGCACGAATATTTATGAGACTGACTGTAACTGAACGCATAATATTATTTTAATGAACTGCCGTGCATTAAAATGGACGATGTTGATCATGGAGCAACGTTTGCGCCAGAATCGCTTACGCGGGGCAAAATTGCGGCGCAAGATTCGCAAGTAATGAACAGGAGGTATTTGCAGGCAATGCTATCGAGCATCTTGCGTGAGGCGCTCTCGCCGCGACGTATAATGAAATTCTACGGTAACGTGCAACATCAAAGGCTGGCTTCATTAGATTAAAAATCACTCGTGTCCGCCGGGAAACAGTTCGAGGAACGTGGAACTCTTACGTGGACCTGAAGCCGATTAAGATGATCTCGGGTTGTGTAAATAAAGTGTCGGGAAGCACTTCATCCCGAGCTTAATTGGATAGCGTTTGATACGACAGCTTCCCACTTTAATGACGAGCGAATTTGTTAGGTGAACTGTTCAATGATCCATTTTATAAAAAAAAAAATGATGAAATTCATCGCAACGCGTAGACTCCTGGACGATTCAGCATTTCACAGAAATCGATTTGGCGCGGTCTTCCAAACTAGTTCGGAATCTCTCAAACTACCCCCCATAACCTCTGCGCTCTCCCAGCGAGTATTAATCCGTGAATCTACATTTTGTCACAGACTCGCGGGACTCGGTTTCCCGCGAGGCAATAAACTGGGTCCCCCCAACGGGCGAAAGCAGATTTCCTGGAGGGCAGCGAGTCGCAAACTCGCTCCCCAAAATGTTAAATTAATCCGGTGTGCCGAAGAAGAGCCGGAACTTCTTTGAACAAATAAAAAGTCTCGCCGTTCCTGGATCATTCTATCCATGGAACTATTAAAGTATACCGTTCGGGGATCCATTTCCCTATTAACGCTCAGCTGGAAGGGTAAACGAATCTCTCGAATGCGCGAGCACTGAACAAACGAGCCCCGGGGATCAAAAAAAACCTCGGAGTTTCGCGGATGCGCGTGCAGGGGAACGCGATTCACGCGTCTCTATTCGAAATTCCGAACGGGAACGTACCGCGGCTACGTTTGTTCAGGGACGAGGAGCCAAAGAAGCCGGCGTTTTTGTCTGCGTGGGCTCTGGAACGGAATTGGACTGCGTGAAAAGGCAGAAGGTTCCGCAGAGTTAGAGGCGGAGCTCCGCATGCGAGAAGATGTTTGCTCGGCGACTTCGTACGCGACGCGTGGCCGGAGATCCGATGCTTCTGGTTAGGCGTGGTACGTGTGCTAGCACACACCCAACTGCAAGTATTTTTACACGACGTATAGGCAAGTTCGTTTAATGTTTCAGGTTCTAGCAGCTGCGCGATTGGTTGGTCGATATTCAACTTTCGCTGGAATTAAATTTCAAGTACATAATGGGCAATCTCGCCTTAAAAAGTACAAAATTCTCCGCATGCGTTACGTATGGCCAATCACCATAAAAATAGCTGAACGTGCAAAATTGAAATTATCTTCTCGAAACGTTCGGACCATCGCTCGGTTCTGGCCTCCTCCGGGAGCACGCGTGTTGTTCTACGTAAAATTAAAACTAACGTAAGAGCAAGCGAACTAATACGGAAACCGAGCACCGGAAGCGCCGCGTACAAAGGCGAAATTGAGCGCGGTCTATAATTAGACCGAGGAGCGAATTTGCATAAATTTGGATCGCTCTGCCGTTCGTTTCTACCGCTTTAGAAACGTGCGGTGGCTACGAAAATATTTTTATATTTCCGTAATAAAACGATAAGACCCCCAACTTTTTTTCGTTGCCGGCTGAAAATAGAATTTTGCTTGGCTGCCCCGAATTTGAATATCTCCGGCGGTCGTTGCATCTGGCGGCGCGGGCCGCTGTAAAAACTGAACGTCGACGTGAAGGTTAAATAACCTGGCAAATATGGTGGAGTTTTTACGCAGCGACGCCCTCGGAGCCCGCCTTGATCCGTCCGTCGTAGCTGCAGGAAACAGCAACGAGGCCTGCGCTCATTTCGCGGACGCGCCAGCCGCGTTATTGTTCTCGCAATTACGCTTCGAAAATCCACCTTCCGCCGCCGGCTCTAACGAACTTTCGGCAAACGCGATTCCCCGGGTTCCGCAAATATTTGCACGCCTCCGCGGCCGTTATCCCGGCGTCGCGACGCATCCCCCGTCCTCTCCTCCGCGCCTCCTCGTAAGTCCGTTTGGGGGAAAAATTTTTCCCGCGATTACGAGTTTTCCAACCTTCCCCGGATACGACGCGGAGAAGCAACTTGTGTCTCCCGATTTTCGAGAGGATGCCGCTCGGATATTCGGTGGCTTGTTCTCCGACAGAGCTCGAAATTCACGCACTTGATAACAGTGTAAAGAGAAAATGAACTCACGCTGGGTGAGTGAAAATTTAGGAAATTTTTTATGCCTTTGTGTTCTGGATTATGGAATCCAACTCTAGGAACGACAGGTAATATAGTCGACGGCATTTGGCCCGTGAGAATCTGAATATCCGCGTCTGCTGTGCGCGATGCACTCTGACTGAGTAATTTTGGACTTGACAGTCGTCTGCTACATTGTTGGCCCTATACGCATGCACAGTAGCCGCAATCGGGCGCAAAATGCCCACATTAACGAGCATTTCGGGTTTACTGACAGAATTTATGGCGAAGCTACCAACGCCCGAAGAACGTCACATTACGCAGAGCTATTAGAAGGGAATGACGGATGGCCTTTCTCGCCAAAGAATAGCCAGCCAAAAATATCGATACATTCGTTTGAAAATGACTGGCGATTGAACTTTTCAGAGTGTCAGAACGTATAAGTTCGTTTGATATTACCGCGTAAACGCCATTCTTTTTTCCTTTGAAGGTCTGAAAGGTCCCACGACAGGCTTCTTCTACCTCGAGTATTAGTTTGTAGCCTGTACAAGCAAGTCTCTATTACCGTTCTTAGCAACGTTGTTGCTGGAAAACACTCAATGTAACGCGATTAAGAAGCAGCGGTGCTTTGAAAAGCGCGCAAACATGTTGTTGAAAAACTTAATTACGCGTGGAGTGAGGTGGCTAAAATGGGACGTCAAAAAGGGGTCGTGGAACGCGTCGATCACCTTCTTCCTGGGGAATATTCTCGAGGGTGGCGGCCGCGTCGTTTTTGAACGTTGCGCGTTCATCGTAATCCGAAGAGTGGCGTGTATATTCAATGCTCCCAAATTTTTGGTCGTTTCCTGAATGCCTTCCATTCATTTTTCGACCCTCCAGCTCCGGGCTCTTCCTCCTCCACCTTTCCCTCGGCGATTCATTTCGCCTTTCTCCTCCCCACCCACTCCAGTTTCCTCTCTGCAGGCCGAAAATGAAGCCGTGAAATAGTTCCATTTGGGAAATGAGGTTCGTCGTTTTTAGCGGCGCGGTCTGCAAAACGTGGAAACGGGCACGCGGATATGTTAATTGACGCGTCCTGCGCGCCTGATCGATGGGCAAACATTTGCAAAATCACGCGAAACGATAACCCGTTTAAGTACGGGTATTTGAACCGACGGCGAGCGTCGAAATTCATTTTTTAGTGGGTGCAGGGCAAACAGGACACGCGTTGTATATCGCGATGCAAGGTGGGGACTGCCAGGAAGAGGACTTCTGGACTTCTAGCAGCTCAACTTCAACACAGCACAGTTTCAGCTTCGAGGGCCTTGAATGTTAATAAAGACGCGACGAGGACATGTGCAGGCGAGGGTTCGTTGAAATCTGCGCGAAAGGCGCGTCGGAATGGCACTTAAATTCGGTAGGGAGCTCAAAGCATCCACTCAACGTCGTCATCGGAGCAAAACAGGCGAAAGGGTAATTAAATAGCAGGCATGGAGGGAGCATTCGCGATACTCGTCTCCGCGAATAAATAAAGGAGCAAGCAGTTCAGCTCGAGCGGAAGAGAAATTGAACGGGTGGGAAACCGAAAGAGGAAAGTTTATTTGGCGATGTCCTGACGGTAAAACACGTTCACCGAGCAAAAAATTGTTCTTTCTACTTTCCCTCATAAAATTATCAACATCGCTCGTATTTATCTAAATTGCGTTCATGGTCCCACTGTGGGCAACCTTCTTACAATTTTCAATTGAAGATTAACCAAGGTTTCACGATTTATCCGTCACCCTTGCGTGTGCATGTCTCTTTAAGCAGCATTCTGTCCTAAATCTAGCAGTCCCACATGCGCTCCCATCTCCCTCCTCCCCACGAGAAGAGAAACTCGTAAACTACCGGAACTGATCTCTGGTCAGAGAGAACAGTGCTCCGACCCTGGTGCCAGGACCTCGCACCCCTGTGGGACCGGCGCCTCTTCCTGGCAGCCTGGTTGTTCGAAATTGCAACCACTTTCGCAGCTATTTGTACGCGCCGGAGGCGGATTCGCATTTTGTTGTTTCCGCGAGCGTCGATGTCGCTGTACGTCCAGAGACAGGGTCGCTTCATTTTGAAAATGGACTCGCGCGACATCGGCCTAGACAATTAACGCTCGCGTTTCATTCGCTCAAGTGAGTAGTTTTGACTGTTAACGTTGATTTATTGCCGACGTCTCTCATACGAGGCTTTTCGACCCGTGACGCTAATCCTTCTTATCGCAGTTGCAACGCAGAGCACATCCATCGCTTGTTTCATTTTTTTTTTTTTTTATTTTCATTTGGACGAGTTCTTCGTTGCCTAATGAATACGCGAGACACGAAGGACGCCACGAGCGTCCAGGAGAAACAATTTTCATTTTGCAACAGGTACCCTTCCCTTTCGATTACTCGCGGCGATTGCCAGCTGGCAGCCAGCGTTACGGTTATTTTTCCGCGGAGCGACCAAATTTATGCTCTGACGCTTCGACAAACGCGGAAAAACGCGAATCGGTTGTTTCGGCTTCGGGACACGGACGCGCTTGTGTGCGTGGCTGCTGCCAGTAATTTCGAAAAAAGGGGGAAAAAACGTGTTTGCTTTCCATCCCGAAAAATTTCGGCGTTCGCGTCGAATATTCTTTAACATTTTAACTATTGCGCACCTGGAAGCCTCGGTTGATATTGCGCACGGTACAAAAGTAGATCGCTGTTTATAGTTGTAAAGAGTAATATTTTCCTTTCGTTTCGAAAATTCCGAAGTACGATTCTCGAACGATACTGCGTTTCCCGAGACCGTGCCAAGCGTTAGTTGCGCGGTAAAGAAAACCGTTTCCCCGTGGCGCGTTAATGGCGACCGCAGTTGCTTTTCACGCGCGAATAAAGAAAAAATAGTTTCCCCTATCCAAGAGAGGAATTCGTGTTTTCGTCATTTCCGGGACTCCGCGCTTGTACGAGCGTGTGCACGCCTCGGTGCGCGCCTCACGCCACGACGGGTTCTCGCGAGCTTGGAAATGGACTGTTTCGTTTTCGAAATGCGACCCGCCTCTCCGCCAAATGGATATGAATCACTCCGAAGGTCGACTCGAAACAAACCCCGCGATTTATGCGAATCCACGGCATGTCCGACTTTGAATTCAACCCCGTTTCTCGTCAGGTTACTCTCGTTCGACCGACGCTCAAAGAAACGCTCCGTCACGGGAGATGGACCCAGTTTTATTCGAACAATAGGCGACGAATAAGACCATCGTATACGGTGATTCATTCGAGAGGTGCAATCGCTCGAACGGTTGCGTGAATATATTCTTAGGGATGAGAGTAAACAGTATATATGATAAAAGTTGTCTTTTTACAGTAACATAAGAAATTGCTTATGGGACTGGCTGTATATATATTCTTTTATGAATTAACCGACATAAATTTCCTTTCGGTACATGAATATTAATTTAATGTAACTCTATGAATATTAATTTTGTCACTGAATACATTAAGTTTTACTTACCTCCAACACCTCTAAAAAAATATCGAACGAATAGACGAGATGATCTCCACATTCGGAATTCAGAGTCCATCGCACCCCGATAGCACCCGTTGGAACTTTGTTTCGCGAGGAGGATCACGTCTTCGCAAAAGATGGATATCAGAATTGGCAAACGTTTGCGCGGCAGCGGTACATTTATTCGTGCGTTATTAATAAAGTCGGTCGAGTGATGGAGACCTCGGGAAACTCCGGGACGTTACCCCCGGATTTGCATACGGCGACACTTACCCGCAGGAGATTAGCCGAAAGTTCCGTTTACGAGAATCAGACGTTTCGAATAATTTTGAAATTAGTTTCCTCGTGGTCAGACGCTGAGAATGGGAAGCTGCCGGGGCGGCGAAGACGCTGGGGGTAAAAGTAAGATGACTTTGCTGAACTATCGTTTCGAAAACTGCCCTATGCCAGCAGTCCAAGGTAACCTCTGCATCTGGGGTACGATTTGGACGTTCGAAAGTTGTTTCTCCGAAGAAATTGGCCCTTGGATGGCGTCGAATCCTTTTTCGAAGAAACGTGGAAAGGGTGAAGAAGTTCTGTTCGAGTTGGGGAAGGTATGCCTCGAATGCGAACGTTCGAGGAACTTGAATTCGTTTTCTAAGTAATCTGATTAAGCTTAAATTGCGCATTTTATCTTCGGTAAAAGTAAATAGGGAAAAAATGACCATGCTCTGCGTGTGGAAAGCATGCTTAATTATTTTTTAAATTCTCGAAAGCCCGTTAATTGCTTCCCACTTAACAGAAGCGATAGAACCATCTCCTAGATGAAAATTATTTTCTCCCGTAACGAGCCAGCGATAGAGAAAAGGTGACAGGGAGCTTTTCTTCTTGGACTCGAAGGGAAAAATCCAGGAAAAACGGACTCACCTAATCGGTGTCGATTAATATTCTCGTTTCGTTTAACGCGAGCTATGCTCGCTGATAATAGCCGGCCGCGTATCGGTAATTGCGCTACTTTTTCACGTCTCCTTGCCCAGATGAAACACCCGTAACACTCGAGCGACGCATGAATAATGTTGCCTAGATTAATTGTTGGTCGCCACTGGCGATATTACTGCCCGCCAGATTTTCCAAGGCGAGAGGGGAAACGTTCGTTCGCGCTGGCTCTTAACGCAACAGTTTTAATGAAACATCCACCGCGACTTTTATTTTGGAACGACTTAAAACATTAAGTGATTCGTAAATCCCCCTAAAATATTCAAAACCCTTCGGACTTCCAAGACTTTCATCTCTCTTAAGTCCCCTAAATCTTCCAAGATTTCTCGTTTAAAACGACTGGAATCTCTCGGAACGATCGGGTACAGGAAAACCCAGCCGAGTGTCTTCGAAATATTCGGAGGCGAAAAATCAAGCTACGTCAAAGTTACTTTGGTCAGTTTTAACGTTGCCTTCGTTAACGCTAACGCGACACGTTAGACGTGTCGAGAACCACGTTTCGAAATGAAAGAAGATCCAAAATTCTGACGAGTTCGTTAATAAAGCGATGTAAATTATCTAGACGCGTCGAGATCTCGATATATACACTCTGGAAATCAGCCAATCACGTTGCGTCGTTGCCGGTGAGAAAAGGTTAATATGGAATTAATAACGAATTCATTTATGCCGCTAATTGCTTGACCGTTATGAAGCGGACGAAGGTCGGGAATTAATAAAATGCGTACAAATTAATCATCATCGCGAGCGTGGTAATTACTCTTGATTCGGAGCACGGCCGAATAAAGCGCGGGGGGCGCTCGGTCTCGCGTTCACGCTCGCCGGAGCAATCTTTCAATGTGAAATGATAATTAAATTCTGGTGCCTCTGGCGGTCACGGACCACCACATCGAGCGGCGGGTGTGCTTCGTCGAAGAGAATACTAAGTTTGCCCGACGTCCGTTAGACTCCGAGAGAATGAAAATTCTAGTAATTGGCTGGTTTTCCTCCCGAGAGTAAGAAGACTGTTAATTTAAGTGGTTGATTTAATTTGGAAGTCGGTGGCGACGCGTCGTGTGCGAATCCGACCGACTTGTCTCTTGACGTTCAACCTCACGTGGAAGGTTCACCATTTCCCGCTGCGCCAAATTGCGCTCTGCGCCTGATTCGAATTAAAT
Organism: Hylaeus volcanicus; assembly: GCF_026283585.1. Lineage (NCBI taxonomy): Eukaryota > Metazoa > Arthropoda > Insecta > Hymenoptera > Colletidae > Hylaeus > Hylaeus volcanicus. Next base: position 6,228,404 of record NC_071977.1, read on the forward strand.
CACAGGGATGAAATTTATTCAAAAGGAGGAAGAAAGGTAGTGCACGAGGTTTTTTCTTAGATCTCTAGGCTACGGAGCAGAGGTCCGGGTTAGGTTTGGGTTAGGCCCGTTCGAGTTTTGCCTAAATGCAAAATAAAACGCTCAGGCGTGCAGGAAGCATCCTCGGGGAAGAGGTATTTACCCGTAGAGTCGGTGTACTCGCGCAAAAGTCATCGACGCGTTATTCGCCAGGCTGCGTCGCTTTAGGGTGACCAGCCAAGTCACGAGAGGAATATTTCACGGGGAGAGTCCTTCCGTCGACCTTTTTCACAGCAATCCGGCGTCGCTCGCTGATTGAAACGTGACGTTACACGCGATATCGATTATCGTCCCGAACCTAACCAGTCCTGTGCAAAGCCAACCGCGAAGAAGCTAGATATTGGCAAGAGAACGTGCGAGGGATGTAGCGGCGACGACGTCCCTCGCGGGACCAACCGTCTTTTCGTTCTCTGGTCGACGTCCTCCTCTCCCCAGTTTTTCGTTGGCGGCGGTTTACGAGTCGCGAGACAAAAAGCGGTTCCAAGCGTGCTTTCATCCCCGCTTCCTTTCCCGAGTTTTTCACGGCCGCATTGATTTTTCCACCGACGCAAAACGCGGAATTATACCGAATGGTCGGAACGTGACTTTCGCTGTGCCGCGGGCAGGTTAAATTCTTCATCGATTTTTTGTTTATTCGGTGCTTCGGAATAAATGCTTCGCTTCCAAATAAATGCAACGTTTCCAAACCTCGGAAAAATGGAAATATGGAAGCTTCGGTGGATGTGCTTTACTCTGCTCAATCAAAATGGCGAAATTGATAACATTTTGCATGCTTTAATCGAGGTACACGTGAAAAGACCCCAAGTTTTCAAATCTTCCTTAGATCATCGGGTTTTCCAGCGATTATTTCAGGGGACCAACAGTTGTAGTGGCCGCAGGTAAATGTCGTTTAACGTTGTACTCGCGGCACTGGCATGTCCGCCGCATTCATCTCTGAATTTACTGGAATGGTTTATACTTCTGTGACATGCGCGGAGAAAAGTGGATACAATGTGCAAAATGTGTAAATTCGTGTCAAGAGTAATGCGCGCTGGAGAATAATGACTGAGTCCACTTCGCGTGGTCCCCGTGTCTGCGTGTTCATTATTTATTACCCTATTTAAAACGCAAAGAAGCGCGGTATTCAGATTCAGGGAAAGAAACTCAACGAGCATTCCGTTCGCGCTGTAACTCCCGAGGATGTGTAATTACGTAAACGTCAGATAAATCGTTTGTCCAACTTTGTTCGACGATAAGAGCAATCCTCTTGACTGCGCGTTTCCGACGACGGTCGAGCCACCGTGCTTTTGTAGCCACTTTTCATTCGAAGCTAAAAGAAACCTACGCGTTGCAAATTCAAATAGGAACAATTTCAAATCGACGACCAAGGGAATATTAAAATTCAAAGAAGGATTGAGTTCATTAAAATCTCACGTTTACAAATATCTAGCGTTTGTTCATTTCGCTATCTTTAATCTTTGCGATGGATACGTTTAATGCAATTTCGCACGGGATTTTTCGGATTGACGCAAAGAGCAGCGGCGTGTAACGGTACCATCGCGAATACGACGAAGCTCGAGCAGCAACCGGAAATTTGCGGGGTTGTTCCTCTCTAAATCGCTCTCGATTCTCGTGTGTACTTAGGCACTCGGGGTGGCCATATCAATACGAAAGACCAGAAGCAACATTCGCGGAACGAATATCGCAGGATCGATAGTCACTTGGCAACTCGCAATTAATTGCTGGACAGTGATTTCCATCCATCGCTTCGAATATCACAGGTGAGACCGATAACTGAAACGTCCTCGCAACCAAATCTCCTTTCGCCTTCCTTGTCGAAATTCCTTTCAGGCCGTTCCTCCCGCGATCCTCTAGCGGCGACACGTCGAAATTTCCGTACGCGAGCATCGCGGAATCACCGGCAAAATTAAAAAGCAAATATTTGCGCGACACTCAGCCACCGCGAGCCCGGTACCTCTTTCCGATTAATCTCGAGCGGCGGGTCGGTCCGCCGCGGGCAGGAAAATCGCAGCGGAGAACGAGCGCGACAGGTCAGTTTGTAATTAATTGCGAAACGTCGTGGCCCGCGCCGATGAAGCTCGATGTCGCGAATATTGCGCCCCGAGCGTGGAACTTCCATGTATTGCACGGAAAAGAGGGGAAATAAAGAGCAGCTACGAGGGAACGAAAAACCGCAGCAAAAACGAGGGAGATTGCAATCATCGGCACTTGCAAGGCAGTCCGCGTTTCTGGCGTAAATTCCGTCGCGCTAAGGCACTCGTCGCCTCGCAACGGAGTTCCAGCGAGTTTCAGCCAATGAAACGTTATTGCATCGCCGTAATCGAGAATCAACCTTTTTGCCTGCGAAACGACGCTGGCTCTTGTGCCTCTTTTCCACGTTAATCCCCCCCCCGGCGGGGGGGGGGGCCGGGCGAGGGGAGTCGCGTCGGAACCCGGCCGACGTTCGGGCCAACGTTTTAATTTCCATCGTTCGGACACGGGAATATTTGTACGACTCGGGACGGAAGTTTCCAACAACTTCGAGCCGGCCAACGTCGCGGTAGCGAGCTTCTGATTAATTGAAATGCTTCGCGATGAAAGCCGCCTCCTCTCTGAAGAAAAACTAGGAATGTCAGGCGACGGGATTCGAATATTTTTGGTATTAGTTTCGTCCTGCCTCGTTGGAGAGCAACGTAGGGAACGGCCGGAGGGACAAACGCGTGTGCGTGTTGGCGTTAGCGAGATTGAAAGGCACTTCGAATATTGCTGTGCGACGACGCGTGCGATCGCAACGATCGGTACGCTCTGAAGTCGATGCTGCGATATTGTTTTTCATTCGGGGTCGGATTTGACGGACAATATTTCTAAAGGGTTACAAGCGTAATAAAATTGAAAAATGTTTCAAAGTTTCGATCTTCGCGGGTTGGCCCACGTCCCGTATTTCCCGGGTTGGAAAAATGGCAATCTTTCCCAAGAATCGTGGAATATTTCACGAGAAAATTTGAGCAGCCACGATATTACGATGGCAAAGAATTAGAGGGGCAATTTTCTTAAAGAACGCGTCGCGATGTAAATTCGCGTCGCAGCATCTCGCGAGCGGGCGGCCATTAATCTTGCGTTTTTCGAGGGAGAGAAACGGCTAAATACTTCGCGATTAAATCTCCCAATGCGGCGGCGTCTTAGCGACCGACGGAAACCGCGCTCCACCTCCTTCCTGCCGGGCTGATAAAGTCATTAACAACCGCGTACTTTTCTCCCTTAATGAGCTCGGACGCTATCTCGATGAGGGAACGTAATATCAATTTCGAGCCTCGGATTACCCGTGTACCCCACTTCCGAATGGTCTTCCACGCGCGAGGGGTGAATTTCATTTGCTCCTCCACCGAGCAAAATCTTTGCCATTATTTGTATTATCAAGTTCCACGGGGATGTTGGAACGGTTAGTTCCAGTCTAAATGCACGGATGACTTCGAAGCTAGCGTGTAATATATAACACAACATTTTAGAACGTTTTCAACAACTTACTAGCGTTTATTTCGAGCTTTGCCTCTTCTTTCTGTTGTGTTAATTCTATCGAACAATTCCATTGTCGTATCGTATACAATTCTCGCTCCGAGCAGTTATTATTATAATGAATGTTCCTTTGTTTCAGCGGAGGAGAGTCAAATTGCATCGAAACGAAGTTAGCTTTGATCGTAGCTTGTAGTCGAGGTGAACCAGATACCTCGCACCTTTGTGCCTCTCATGGATACATACACCCTCTCTGTTTTTTCTCTTTTTCTATCGACGAGTGTTTGTTCTCCTTACAGAAATAGATTACAGAAAAATCTTCCTTCCGTCCAGGATCTTTCTTTCTCTCTGGAATTCTTCTCTCGTTAGTTTTCATTCCACAACAAACTTCGGACACTCGCGACGAGGTGATCCCGCGCAAGGCTCCTTTGCATATTCTCGAAAACGGGTCCATCCAGTCTACGGGCGCAATTTATTTTCATCGAGCACCTAATTAAAAACGCCACTTTTTAACGAGTCTTCGAGTTGGGGTTCACCGGAGTTGACGAGGTTCAAACGAAACGCTCTCGTCGAGTATTGGATCTTTTTCATTCGAGCCGCCTTCTGTCGGCTAATTGACTCATTAACGGTTAGCGAGCGTTCCTCTTTCGCCACCGATAAACATCGACGCAGGAAGTGACGTTCGTTTCGTTGCGCGTCGGGAGGGAGGGAAAAAAAAGAATCGTTCTTTGCCAGCGTTCCGGTAATATCCGGCCTGGCTATTAAATTTCGACCGACCCCCCGTGGTTGAGCGACTTTATTAATGTTCAATTAATTACTCGGTTACGGTGGAACGGACGCGACCGTTAGCAACAGTATTGCTGGCACGACGTCACCGCGAACTGGGTCGAGGAGAATTTTCTGGGAACTTTTCCTCGGCCGACGACTCCGGCGGACGACACGGCCGTTAATTACTCCATTTTCGCCGTACGAAATACGAGACGATCCGAAACGAACGATAATGGTCTTTTCGTGAGTCTATTTATTTATTTATTTATTAATAATAAACGAGCAAACCCATTACCGTATAAAAATAAGAAGTCACAGAGATGTCACAATTCCTCAGTGCTACTACTGGATATTAATATAATAGAATTTTATAATAACTTACAAGTACCCGCTCCTGAAAGATGGTTATGTTTGCAAGACGGTGAGATCGGTATCAAAATAATTTTTAAAAGTCCAACAAAACAAACAGAATGATCGACACAGTCTTCGGTGTCCTTATAAACACGCGAACGTTTCGTCAATCCTTCACATTTTGACACCAATCGTAAGCGCGATGAATCGATAACGATAATCAGCGCTCGTAATCCGCAGTCGTAAATCGGGAGCTACTCGTGTACTGATTATTCGTCAATCATTAACCGTGCTTACTGATTACTCTGTAATCATAATCGTGGATTACAATCCGCCCAACACCGGCCCGCAGTTTACCACCGCTCGAAAGCCAGTGCCCCTTGAGCTAACGACGAACGCGCACAATGGAACGGCGAAGTGCAAATAATTTCGAAGGCTCTTCAATAAACAGAAATAAATGCTCGACAGATTAAGGGTCGTAGCGAACGGGCCGCGCAACGGCGTGCAATTTGATCGAACGGATAAATGCCGTTTCGAAAACGAACGACTTCATTTGTTCCCGCGTACCTACGAGCCGTTCCACCCACACACGCGTCGTCGGTGAAATGCGTGCTGCTCGCCCACCCACGCACACGTTCGCAAGCTCACGTGGCCGAGGGTTGCGAGCTCGGTCCAGCTTAACGAGCTTCCAGATAAAACACCGAAAACGTCGTCGGGATTAATTAAATAATTAAAGCGGGTAATTATCTCGACTCGCCCATCTGGCCGTGAGCGGAGGCCAAATCGTTAGGCTCGCGAAACCCAACGTGTGATCCGCCAGTTGGGAGATTGGATGGAGGGTGGGCACGTGAAAAATTGTCGCGTCGCTGTAGGGAATCACGCATTGCAACGGGAATCGTTGATACGTTGCACAGGGATTGAATAAAACTTGGATTTACACGCGTTTGAAATAACGGCAAACCATCGAAATCGTACGTTTTCGCTGAGCAATAATCTCATCCTCGCACGTCTGCAGATTTAGGAGAAAATTAATATCGCGATGACGAGTACGGGGAATTTCGTCGATTTTGAGAGAGGTCCTTTGTCACTCGAGGCAGAAAATTGTGGGAACCGGCGACAAGTTGGCCGGAATGTATGAATCAGCGCAATATCGCGGAGCCCGCAAGATTTAAAGTAATTGTCCCTTCTTCGTCGCGTCGCCCCACGACTCCGATGCTCCCTTATTTACAGTTGCGCGAGTGGAGGGTGCAATCGAGACCAGTAATAACCTCGTTAACGTCCAGCTTCCACTTGCCCTTTCTTTCGTTCTGCCCCGTCCCTTTTCACTTGTCGACTCTCGCCGCGGATCCCAAGGGAGTGTACGGTGGAAATTGATATATCGACGATGAAACCAGAATGGACAGCGGAGAGCTACGCCCACGACTTGTGTACCGAGTGTCTCCGGAACGACCACTTCATTCGCCATTTGCTTGCGATCGGGCCTCCATTCGTATCTTTATTTCGTAGTATCCGCATCTCGAAGGCAAATTATATAGATATTTGAAATATATGACCATCGGGATATTCTTTCTTGCCGTGCGAAACGTTAAATGCCACAGTTTGACTACGAGATGGCCTCGTACTTAAACGAAAAATTGCGAAACGATTCCACCGCGTAAGTCGGGGATTACCTGCATTCTTCGCCGAGTATTTCATTAATTTTGCAAGGGCACGGTACAGGGAATATTCTCGTGAAAGAAGCTGAGCGGAAGGTAGCGGGTTTCTAATGGAACGGCGGTGGAGCAACTCTCGCACGAACGATAATCTTTAGGATCCTCTGTAACTGTAGAGGAATTTACTCACTCGATACGCTCTCTTTGAACGGTTACATCTAACATCGGGTACCTAACAAAGAATAGGAAAATACGTTTCTAAAATCTGTAGAACAGGACGGGATACAGAAAATATTTCCCTTTGTTCGGCGAGAGCTGGAACATAGCCGGGGGCGAAATCAATTAGCAACGGGGGCAGAGGATTTCGGAGACGCTCCGCGGACGATTTTCCGTGGCGAAGCTGCGCAGTTTTTCCCACGGGATGTCGCGTTCCCGTGGGGTGAGACGAGAATTCCCTTCGCGTATGTACAGTCACTCCAATCACGAGCCATACATCAGTTCGCGTCGTTGACGAGAAGAAACGGGTAGGACGGAGAAAAATGTCCCGATTGCGAGAGTCCCGAGGGGATGAAACAGGGACGCCCTCTCTCTCCCTCGTGCTAAGTGACAGATCGCGCGGCCTCGCCGTCGAGCCAACTCGGGAAACTTTTATACGTTTTTTTTTCTGCTCCCCTTTCTTTTTCGGTCGATCGTCATCCCCCGAGATTTTCCAGCGCGTTCGCCTCCGACGCTGACGCGAAACGTGCTGATACCGTTCCGAATTGTTCCTGGGGACAAGAGCGTCGCTAAATTTCACGATAAAGACGAGCAAGTATCGATGCGAACAAAGAAATTGGTGGCTCGGAAAACTCGATATTGTATTAGGATTCATGTTTTCGATGAATACTGGCCCTCAGGGGCTGTAGCTATGTTCGATTGTAGCTACAGTACGGGTTTAGCGATCCCGAGGTACCCGAGCTGTACTGTGCCCCATATTCATGCAGTTATAAGAATGATAATGTTGCTTGGGTAGTTATTTAAATAACAATGAGCATTGGAAGGTAATTGTACAGAAAAATATGTGTATGAAAAAAAATACTACCCCTAAGAAGACTGATACATATTCATTATTAACAGTTTCGTTTATGAATAAACAAAATGATAAAATAAATAAAGTTCGCCTTTCTAGTTCTCCTTTCGAAAGAAGAACATTGGCACCCCCAAGCCTGAGTGACCTTAGTCCAGTGCCAAGTCTGTCTGGCCCTAAAGTATTTTAAGTAAGCTACCGCTGAAATCTAGAAATCCTTCGGCAGAAGTTTCTTGCGCAACTAACTTAGGTATCGCTGGTTGAATGATCAACGAGGACCAAGGGCACGGGTGTCTCGTCGTGACGGAATTAAAAAGTTACGGGGATTTTCGTTGGACAGTGTCGGTGACTGGCAAAGAGGGCGAAAGTATCCCTATAGAGTCCCGTAGGGAGTTGACTAAGTGATAGATCACGAGGACTAATGCAACTATTCTGTCGCGTTGATCTCCAAAGACGCGTCTCGGCAAAAATTTCGTGGCTCGGTCTCTTGTGTGCATATCGATACGAAACCGTATTCGTCGTGGTGCACGGTATGTTATTTTAGCAATCCAGCTTTATTAAATGAATAACGTAACGGGAACTCTTCGCCATCGGAAATTCATTGAAAATTTGTACCTCTCCCTGTGCGTTTCACTACCGTGAATTCCTTCTCGGATACGCATACGTGTTAATATTAAATGCGAAGTTACAAAATGCCAATGTTTACCGTAGATATTCAATTGTAAAAAAGGGAAACTTTCAATACCGTTGAAACTAATTTGCAAATATCCGTAAAAGAGTTTGCGCAACCTTTGAATCAATAAAGGAAATAAAATTGTAACTTCGCTGAAACTTTGTGTCTCGTAATAAATTAAAGCTGGAAATAGCAAACTCAAAAATTAAACGCTTGTTGCTTCGCCGAAGTCGAAGTACTTCCGATGTCTAGAACATGATTTTGCTTCTCTCTTTATCCTTTTAACGATCGATCCGCGGAACCGGCGTCGCTTTGGTTAGCTTTGCCACTTTTCCAACTTTCCCTCGGCCGGGAAATATTGTTTGGAATTGAACTTTCTAATTGACACGGAAGAAACTAATTTTAACCTAATTTTCATGGAACGGCTTTCCAGTAGTTCCGTAACTTGGGATCAGAGCTGTTCCCCTTGTTCGTCAGAAATCAGAGCAATCTGACATCCGCAGCTTCGGTAATTTCGGATTTCTAGATTAAATTCTCGTTTCGCTCGTTAGCTAGTGCCAGGTAACTAGCTTCTCTCCTCTTTCCTTCGTTCATTACTATTCAGGCCGAATCAAAATCCGACGTGGATCGATACACGCCAGCCCGCCGCATTAATTCGTTACGCTTAATTCCGCGAGAAACTTGCGCAGCAAGAGAGTATCCGAGCTGCGGATTTTTAATTAATCATGCCGGTCAATGGTGAAGTTCTTCCCTTAGATGACACTTCTATTGTCTAAAAGTCATCGCGTGCCACTAAAATTGAAACGAGCCAAGAAATTTGGAGGCGTTTCGGAACGAAACTACCTAGACCCTAAAAATGAACTACTACAATAGGCCGTAAACTTCTAATTTCTAAACTTTCATCTAATTTGCCTAAAAAAATCGCTATACACTTTTCGATCCAAATATTCGTTTGAAAAAAATTCCCAAAGATACTCCTACCTTCCAGCACCATCCCAGCGTTTTCCCTCGTTAAAAATTCAATTGCCATCCCTTCCTCCACTTTACCGGTGTAAGACCCATCCTGCGCAGCCCTGTAGACGAGTCGTTTGAAACGGAACGTCTCGTTTCGACAAAGTTCATCCCCCGAAACGATCGAGCCCTTCGTCGCTCAGGAGGGGTGGTCGCCTACACTCGAGATCGCAGCAACGTCGAGCACGGAGCAATTAGCAACGCAGCTAGACGCATACACCCGTGCACGCGCGAACACACATACATACATACACGTAGCAGACCCGTCAGATATTCCCATAGGTTTCGGATCCCGAGACCGGGTCGTGTATCTCCGATTAAGGTCGACGATAGGGTGCTGGGAGTGCGCGAGGCTGTTACACGTTTTACAGGCAAAGCGCGTTAACGGACACTAAGTAATGGATGATCCGGTCGGGCCACGGTTTATTTTCACTCGGAACTTTTGCTAAATGATTCACAGGCTGCGGCGAATGTATATCGCTACTTAATTGCCCTGAAATATTGAGCGCCTGGCCGACCAAGTCCGCCCCGAAAAACCGTGATCGATTCGGAGTAATCTGAAAGGAAATTGAAGGATGACGCGAGCTGTTGAAATTTTCAAGCGTGTTCACGACCTCCCGTTCCAAAGAGTCAGGTCCTCTCAAGCATTCAACCTCCTTCTTGAAGCTCGAAGCGTAATGATTCCCGGACTCTGAATATTTTACATTAAGAGTAATTTCGGGCGAAATTATTAACAGAGTCAATAATGCAATAGGAAACTGGTATTTTTAGGACTCGCTGGAAATTAAGGCCTAGAAATTGTATAGAAAATAATACAAACTAGATTGTCAAACACAGTCTACTGATTTATTGCTATCGCGCGAAAGCGGAGACGAGCAAACGCTTTCGCCATCCTGGCTGTTCTCAGCAGTCGATTCGTGTAGCATCCATCTTGCATACTTGTACATGAATCCAAGCTGTCAGACGCTATCTGAAACTATTTGTTGGACTACATCGAGCTCTCCTGCTATCTTTGGTGTGGATAAACATGGATTTCCTTCCAAAATGTTGCAAAGAACATCACCATCGATCACGGACGACTCTCCAGAGTTTGTCATTCAATCCTCCGTTTCCGTGACCATCTCACACGTGTATTTTCAGATGCTTTGAACACTTTTAACCACTTTCTACTTCTTACAATCAGTCTCGTAAATATTCGTATCCTCTGTGTTTATTGAAGGAATTTGTCTAAATTAAATAATGGTTTCGATGTTTACAAATGAATGTTTCGTTATAAATATGTACATGGATGAACTTTATGTAGATACAAGTGTAAAGTTCATCCACGTACATTTGAGTAACGAAACATTCAATTGAAAACATCGAATCTATTATTTAATTTAGTCAAACTCCTTTAATAGACAGGATACGAATATTTATAAGACTGACTGTGTATACTACGTAGCAAATATTCATGACAAATCACGTGTTTCAGACTATAACGCGTAGACAATTTTGCTAGGTCCAGTTTCTTGGATTCACCCTCGTTCACCTCTGTTCCATGAATGTTGTTGTAATCCTCCACGAAAGGTTGTCGTTCACGAGCGACGCGGCATCAGCTGGAATCGATTCGACGAGTGCCCGTAAACAGTTGGAAGCTGGTCGACCAAAGGCAAAGAACCGTACCAATGCTGCTGGCCCGAAAGGTCGACGAAAGAAGATATCCGCTGTCTGTTGCCTTAATTCCGCGTGTTTCAAGGGGTGAAGTGCAATTACAGCGGGAAGAAGGTTCTGGATATACGGGACAAGTGGCGGCTGAGTGGCCAGCGAAAATTCTGGGAACGGGTTAAAAGTGGTTCGTGCCTCTTCGGGCCGGTGAAAAAGCGGATCCCCTCGAGAGGAACGCTTGTCGCGTAATTTGGAACACACTTCGCGAACGTGGATGATACGTTCTATAGTTGCTGAAAGCTACTCTGTCCGCCACTCGTCGCGACTTTTTTCCCGTCCTCGACACTGAATTCGCGGCTCCAACGTGTCGCACGGACGACGAAATTGTCGACCTCCCCCCCGGGGCGGAGGTTTTTGCATCTTGTCGTCATTGATCCGCAGAAACAAATTAGGTTCGTTCGGGAGCTGGGCGTAGAGGACAGGTGGTTGGAATTTTATCGAAACCGCGGTCGGTGGCTTTGACTCCGTTTCAATTCAACGACCGTACGTCCTGGAAGGTTCGAAGTCTAATTCGCTGAAAATATTGCGGGTTATTTCGTCGATTACCGCGTCGTTAAACAATTGCTTCGTCAATTTGGCGGATATGCACCGCGCTGAAGAGATTTTCAATGGAAAAAAGGAGTCGAACTGGCTCTCGCAGGCAATACCCTCGACGTGGATCGATATTCCATCGTTTTTCATCATTCATACGCATAACGAGCGAGCAAACGGGGCCATTCGAGGGGCAGCAAGATGCATCGTAAATTGGCGAAATTAAAAAACGAGGTAACGCGAAGGGATGATCGAAGGGTGGCAGTGGGAGGGCTGAGGGAGGAGGAGGAGGAGGTGGAGGAGGAGGAGGAGGGGATGCGATAATCGGAAAATGGAAAGCCGTCGTGCGATCGACGGTGGCGCGTTCCCACGCAATTGAACGTACCCAAGGACTATTATCCTTGACGAGAAAGCTGCGTGCGTACCGGTGGGAGGGGAGGTACGAGGAATCGGTATCAATGAATAACTTTCGAGTGGCGTGTGGGCGTCGAGGTCGGCGGGATTCCCCAAATTCCAGCTATTTCGAACACCGGTCTCGTGGCCCGATTGATTCCCTCCCCGCAGCGCTCTGGCTTTCATTTCTCGCGTGAAACGAATTAACCGTCGAAATTTCCGCGATTCCGACGGGCTCCCGCGCCACGGACTATCCAACCCGCTCGTATTGTTATTAAATTTCCTGGCGCGGATGGGAATCGCAAGAACAGAGGGGAAACGCATAAAGGACGACATTAAAACAGGAGATTCACTTTCCAATTCGCGGAATTACCGTGATATTGCAACATTCCTCTTTAAAGGAAAATATTCATTTCCCCGTTGCGCCGAAGCGGACGTTTCGCTCCTGTGAATTCCATCTCCCTTTTTTTTTCAGCTAGTCTTGGGTCTTTCGGTCCATTCCAGTTTGCGTTAGGTTCGCGCCAATCGTTCGCCGGAAATCTGTCCCTAATCTCGGGTAAATTAAGTGGACGCTCGAGATCAATCAGTAGTAAATCCCACCGCATCGTCTGGTTGCTGTATTTCTTGGCATTTCGCTTCGCCTTATCGTTAGATTACCTTACATCGTCGCGTTATCAGGCTTTTTTTCTTAAATTAAATATTACGAGGTTGCGAAAATAATAATAATCGTGCAGTTATTTAAATGTTCAGTTGCTACCATCGAAATCGTGTAAAACAATGGTTTCGGAACATTCGGGACAATTTCGATATTTTTATTTCGACGTTACGATCTATATTTTTGCCCTCATCGAGTACCTATTAATTACATTCAATGGAGCACCGAATTCATAGGTTTGATATTAATTAAATTCGATAAAATAAAGATACAATATAGGAACAGGGGTTCATAGGTTAAATGGTAATTAAATTCTCCGAAGTACCGAGTTTGTATCTCGATCAATTAAATTCGATAATACAGAAATAAAATGTACAATTCAGTCGAAAATCGTGCAGGGAGAAATAACCAAAAAATACGTTCTCGTACCAAACATTAATAAAAGTAATATAATAATAAAATTTATACAATGAATAAATAACGTTAGTCTGGGCATCGTGAATAGTCTGAAAAATACCCTGTAAAAAGAAAAAGTTGAACGCTTCAGCCCACGAGAATTAGGTGCAGAGGAGTTCCTCGTTCCTCGAGGCGAGGAGGATCGCGTGCTTAGTCGCGGCGTGCCGTTGCGGCGAGGAAATATTTTTCATTAATCTGATTATTTATCACCCGTCGAGCTTTCACGAGGGTTTCCCAGTCACCCTCTTACACGCTGTAATCCCGTGTAGCGGGGTGGGCCGCGGTTAGGCGTTTAACGTGGAAGCGGAGAAGAAGAACGAAGGGCCACGGGACGACACGCGCAGGGAAATGTATCGTTACGAGACTCGGCGATACGTGTTTGGAAATTGCTGAGATCCTATGGCTACGAGTGCCGAGCAATTAATAATTGGAGTAACCCGACGCGATTTTTCAGTCGTGGAGCTAAAAGTGAACCGCGGAGGCAGAGAGCGAGAGTATTGAACGGAAGATGACACGACATTTCTATAGATAGTACGCGAAGATGCTAGATTGGGAGTGCCGGAACGGGAGAGACAGTTCAATATTTTAACATGTTTGCGGGTTAACCCAGTACAAGCTTGTAGTCTGGGATGAGCGATTTTAGGATGAATCGTCAATTATTACCAGCACGGAGTTCTAGCAGACGATCGTCTGTTTAAGTTGAGACCAGGTCGATGGTGGGCGTTAACCCATATACCGCGAGGAGTAACGGTAAGTACCCTGTATTGTAGATCAGCTAGCAGACGTTTCTACTTTAGCTAACAGGGGTCAACCACCTTTTCGAAAGGAACAACGAAAGATGCTTGCTTCTTTCGATGGCACTACCATAGTTATACACGACGCGACTCTACCGTCTCGTGATCTTGCGACCGAGGTGGCGCTAGCATCATCCATTGGGCGCGCTATCTTGTTTCAAAAGGTTCGTCAAAGGCCTCCTTATCGCCGAAGAAATTAGTAATCTTCGTCTAAATTCTAAAGTTCGACCGTGTGTTCCATAGCTTCTACTCGGTCGTATGTATTCGAATGGAATCGTTTCAGCCACGTTGAAATGATCTACGACGTTCCGTTTCTTGCGGCCCACCCCGTACATTCCCACGAAAGCAGGCGCAAACGGTGAAACAGCCGCGTAAATCATGCAACGATAATGCCGGATGTCGCAGCTCGCGGTCGCGCGATGCTCCGTGGCGTCGCGACGCGGCACGAACGTCGGATTCCGAATTATCGCGCGCTCGAGGAACGCTTCGATGACGAATCGCCCGTGGAGTGGAGGGGGGGGCAGGGGTGCCAGAGGGCGCTGGGGAACGTGCCGGATACGAGATTCGCAGGAGGGTGTCGCGGTCTCGCCGCTCCAGATTAATAATCGTCGTGTTTTGCTGAAGAAGATTCGGGCTCCGCTGGGCGTGGCCACGACTAATCTGAAGACGTGAGAAATTGCAATGGACCCGGCGGGGGATAATGATACGGTGGGTAATTTAAATAGTGGATCGTGGGACGAGAGATAATGGCTGCTCGAACCTCGCGCCAATATCGAGACATTTTTTCTGGGTAAAGAGATACTCTATTATAGTCTATAGGAAATGATTTTTTCGCATTTTCTTCAAGCTTGATGATTTTTAAAACATGACTCTAGTAGTTTTTAATCAACAGAAGCTCTTAAAATGGAAGGAAATAAGCGAAATGTCTTAGATGAAAACGTGTAGCTGACGAACATATCCGAAAACATATTTGAGCCATCCGTACACGAATTTCGAGTGACAAGAAGGAGATTCTGGCGGTTACCCGAAGGGTATTCGTTTCGAAAACGATCTTCCGGGCATTGTCGCAGCTAAGAAAGGTCCCTGAATAATGTCGTCGCACTTACTTAATACGGGTACTTATTAAACTTGACGTTTCTCGTTTCCACGATTTATAACCTCATATCCGCTAATTAAATCAAATATAACTTCACGAAATTCCCGTGGGGACGCGGCGTAACGTCGATCATCATTACGAGAATGGCTTCTACTTTATGCAAAGCACTTTCAAAGAACACCGAGACGCTTTAATGGAGTTAGGGGCACGTTGAGAAACCACGATCGACGCTAACGCGACATGGGTCTTTAACGAAATATTTCGCCGCGTTTCACTGTCCAGAGATATCCGCTTTTAAAACGAATCGTTTCCCCATCTTTAGTCTCCTCGAAAACTCTTACAGAGGAACACACTCCGTGTTTGTTCAAATGTTATCCCGATGCAAACACGGCGCAATCTGCGCGCGCTCTCTTCCATCGATTTCGATATCTCAATGGACAAAACCTCTGTCGAACTAATCCGCCGTAGATTTCCAATTCGATGAAAATCGCGAAGCTGCTGGCGTACATGATTTTAATATCGCGAATAAAGCGTCTAGAAAATTGACTTACCAGTACGAAATCGTGTCGCGCAAATCTCTCCCACGATTTCTGTCGCGTTATTTCAATGATTAACAAGAGTGGAGGCTGATTTATTACCGAGGAAACGCCCCCCGCGTCGGCGTTTCTCTTCCCTAGATCTCTTTAAAACAGTCGTTTCGGCCGGCGTTGCGAACAAGAGAGCAACGACGAGGTCTTTCCTGTGACATACGGTCTATTAGGACTAATAATAGTGACTGGAGAGGCGCGGACGCCCGTATAGTTCTCCTCGAGCCACGTCGTACGTCTTTTCACCCGAGCCGTGGCTCCGTGTGTGGACCACCGTGAAAAACGGGACCGCCAGGCCAGCTCGTTTTACACGCTGCCACCCTGACGACGCGATCTTCCTCGTGAATTCTCACGTTCGATCCATGCGTCAATACGCTCCCTTCTTTTCACAAAAATGCTGCGAGCCACGGGTTCCTCAAAAGACATTGGAATAACAATGTGAAAATGTAATATCTCCGAATTGATTATTGAAATATTTGTAACCCTTGATAAAATAAAAAAAATTGGATCGCAAAGGGATAATGTATACGGTAACATTTAGTATTCGTTTAAATATTAACGACGATCACGGGTCAAAATAAGTATTCGTCGAAGACATTAATCGAGCCAGACATCGAGAAAAGAAGGAATGCGCCCCAGGGGGTTGTTTTCGCCCCCCTGGCTCGAATTCGCGTGTTCTCGATCGTCGATCGTGTAACAGCCTAATTAAAGCCCTCGTTCTCTTCCCGCCCTACCGCGAATCGATACTCGCGGCTCGGTCGAGAGGCCACCTCGAAAAGGGACGGGCACGGTTCCACCTGGAACGGCGTCTGAATGTTTAAAATTCCTTCAGGAACGCGTGCACGGATCGCACGGTAAATCGAGGCGAAGGATATTCGGTGTTCGATTGAAATATTCACCGGCCGTGTTCGAATTTCGTGATAGGCTCCCGCCTGTAACAGGCTGCCTCGTGATTCTCGCGCCGGGCTCGAGCACCAGAACGCGAGTGAATGTTTCAATCCTCTCGCGCCCCCGTTGCATAAACCGTTAATGTATGGCGAGGTACGGGATCGCAGATCGAGAGACGATCATGTCCCGGATAAACCCCCGCTGCTCTCGCTAGAAATTTATTGTAGCGGGGGATATATTTAAATGGCGGGGTCTTTCGAAGAAAACGAACGGTATACCTTCGTCCAGGCTTCTCTTCTGGGAACGGAGGAACTTGTGGACTTCTAGCAAATTTCGTCAACTATATTTGTTCCTGTATAGAAAATTCTAGTGTGAATTTTAAAATGATTCGGATACTGTCTAAGAGTCACTCCCATCGCCATCAAACGATAACGCTTAGACAAAGGGGACTAGCTACGTATTTATCAACTGTTACATCGAGGGCTAAAATCGAGTACAAGCGTGTATGTACGCGACTAACGATTCCCGACGCAAAAAGAAGGGCGAAACGTCCACGTCTGAGAATTCGAAGCGAGTCTCGGCGCCTGACAGCGCGACATCGTATTGTTTTTGGCCGCCAGAAATAGCGAAGAGAAAGCGCCGCGACGACGACGACGCGTCTCTTTCGTCGAACGTGGAGAAAACGAGGAGTCCCGTCTCCTTGTTGACCGTTGGAAGCGTTCGTCCGTCTCTTCGTTGGAGTCCATTTCTTCCCCACCAAAGCTGCCACTCTGGCGGCCCGTTTTCCATTCGCCCAGAGGCCATCGCGATCTTAATTTCTCGTTAAACATTTCTGTTCGGTTCAAAATTTACTGGCTACCCGTAACTCGCGCGTATTGTAACGTTCATGACCCGCGGAGGAGCTTCAAGGGAATGCCTCCGGGGAACTTCGAATCGCTTACTATAAAACGCGTCCAACTGCCGTAAAGAAACTAACCGTCGCAGCGTCTGGCCGCCAGATTTTAATACTTCGTTACTCGCTGCTTGATCAGGACTATTAAATCGTTGAGAAAGTTCTGTCCATTGAACTACTCAAACTACCACCGTAAAATGGGACCACGTTGCGCGTGGAGCGTGTCTAGGTACTCGAAATCTTAACGAACTTGTACACTCTAGCAAGTAAAGTCAGTTAGAAGTTGAAGTAAAATAAATCAGTCTTTTTCGTGGATCTGTGAATAGTTTGAATTCAAATATTAAAGAATGCCTTCTCAGGTCTCGTTATCAAGGAGAAGAGCTGCGGAAGTTATGCTGGGCGCGACACTAGCGCCGCCACGCCTCGAATAAAAGAATGCCCCGAATCCACGACAAGTATCACTCAGCACTCGATACCACGAATTTTGATCGAATTCAAATAAAAGGGATTAAAATTCCACCGATAAAAACGCGCGTTGTCGTGTGTTCACTAACAAAGTAAGCGGGAGAATTCATGCCGCAATTCATTAAACGCATTGCATGTAGACGCGAGTTTAAAACACGACGAGAAATGAGGCGTTATTTGAAAACACACAGGAAGTTTCGAGTTGTTAGGTGCTAGCAGGACATCGAGGTGCAACCGTCGTACGAGACTGCGGTTAACGAGTGTTGGAACAAAGGATAAAGGCCGAGAGTGAAACTGGAATATGGAAGAGTGTAGAGTGCTAAAATAAGCAGAGTGTCATTGTTGGTGCCGGGCCTCGAGACAACTCAGAAGTCACTTGGAACGCTGGGAACGTTGACGTGGTTAGTTGTAGATAAATTTTACTGGCGAAAAATAGAAGAACTCCTACCCAATCTACCATGAAAATACACGAACGTGCTGCGAAAGACAACAAAGCAGTGGTGACTACGTTTAGGGGTTGGGAATTACGAACAACGAACCGATGAAGACACAGACAATTTATTTCGAAAGAAAAGGTCGACACGGCATCGTTGGAATTTTGGTTCTCATTAATCCTAAAGAGAAGAAGAAGTCGTTGGTTATTGTTGCCGTGCCAAAAATACCGGGTGTTCAAGAGAATGCGTTCCGATGTCGTCGAGAGAAATAGGGGGCGAACGCTTGGCAAGTTTAGTGCCAGAGAACAGGACGTTTACCGACTGCTTTGAAAACAAAATTAATCGTACGTCACCGTCTTTATTTCGAGGGGAGCGCCGTTTCGAACGCAGAAGCGCCGATGGTTAAATATATCTAACATGAAATTACGCGCGCATGTTCGCATAAACGGAGGCTGGAAGAACTCGACGACTGATTTAAAATCGCGACACCAGGAGTGACGCCTACATCACCGGCCAAAAGTTATGTTAGCTCCCTCTATATGCAATCTATATAGCTGGAAAAACCTACTCGTTAAGCAGTTGAGATTTATGTAGGTTACGCGTAAACACAATTAGCTGTACAAACATACGAGGCACCGTTTAGGCATTAAAACTATATTTATAGCGCTCTAAGCACTCGCCTATTTTTAAGAAAGGGTCTCGAAACCTTCTTTAATAGACGAAGCAATCTAAAACTAGTCGCCGTCTTGAATAATATTCTTCTCCTATAAATAAATATGAATTTTTCTTAGAAATTGCATTGAAAATATTAAAGCTTCGTTAAATTCTTTAATCCTAGATTCCATTAATTTCAATTAATGCAGTCGAGCAAGCCAAGCGCCCTTAAGAAAACTTAGCCTTTGCTCTTTTTCCAAGCAGGGCCACCCAATTTGTTGAAATTTGTCGATTGCGCTCGACGAAGCAATTTCTTTCGACGCATTTCAACCCCAAGAAATATTGCACGGTTTCTTGGTAGAACAAAAACGACGGCGATTTCTTGGCTCGGTGTTTCTCGAACTTCGACGAGCTCGAATAATTGATATTTGCTCGTCCGAGTCGAGCAGCCGCGAGCATCTGTGACCTCCTCAAAGTTGCATTATGCAGGATGCGGCCAGAAATTTAGCGAGGGGATGCAACTAAAAATTAATGGAGACGAATGCGCCGCAATGCCTTGCGGTACCTTGTGGAATTTGATCAGAGAAGGCAGAGAAAAAGGTTGTTTGCCTTCGTTACTGTAAAACTATTAAATTCCTTTTGAGTAAAAATTAATTTATATTAAAAGAGTGTGTTACCTCGGTTAAAACAAACTGGTGAAGAAAACTGACTGACGTCAGTGCCTGAATCTATTAATTTAGAAACGAGGGAGGAACTCACGCGTGCTCCAGCCAAGAAGAAAATAACAGAAGCGAAGGATGATCAAGGTGAGACGAGAACAAGGGAGAGCCACTAGTGACGAGTCACTTTGTCATTTCGTTATGAGTTGCCGCGAAGAAACGAGGCGGAAGGAGGAACGAGAAGCGAGCAATTCCTTCTGGAATTTCGGGAACGCTCGGGGGCTTAAATCATTCTGCTCTTCTGCGAGAAGAAAGAATCCATCTTCGTTTCCGCGATCAAAGGCACCGACGAATCGCTGCGCGTCCTACAGGAAATTCAAAGTCGACGGTTGTCTTCAACGCGCGATAAAATTAGTAGCACCGAGGGGTAATTTATCGAACGTTGCATCGTACGAAGTCTCTGTTCATCCCTAAGGCCTCGAACACCTTTGAAACACCGTATCTAGATCATAGCTGGACAAGGTTCTCATCGAACTAAAAAAAAAAAGGACATCGACTCGATACGGATGATAGATCGCTTGTTAAAGATTGATTTCTTCAACTAGTCAACATCCAAATGAAGAAACAAAAAAACTCGACACGTACTTCGTCTCCAAGTTTAAAACTACCCAAACGATGACTTAAACCCTCCTTAATTCCACACAAAGTACGTACACGCTACGATTTCAATGAAATCTCAGACAATGACCGTAAAAAGTGATCGATCGTAGGTGGAATCACCCCATGGCTCTCGTGGCCCTCCGTAATCGCTCGCCAACTTTCAAAGCTCCTCCTGGAGCGACATGAATCGCTGCGAACGGGGAGGAAAACGCACCCCGAGCGAGCCATGTTTCATATTTACTGCGAAACTTTCGAAACCAGCCAGCACGCGCCTCGGCTAATTAAAATAAGAAATCTCCCGCGAAACGGTGGTCGACGGTGAACGCAGGCGGCTCGATTTCCGCTCAATATCCGATTCGCTGTTCGCTACGTCTCTTCGTCTTCGGTTTCGCCCGACGTCGGCGGGTTAATTGAAAAACTCATCGAGCAGAAACGACGACAGGCTGAAATAGCGCCTCGCTTTGAAATATAAACAACCGTTGAACTGGTCCGCTCGAGCACGTGAGGAGAAAAGCTTGAAAGAAACAGGAAGAGGAGGAAACTGGGATAAAACGTGATACGGGAGAGGAACGCGGTGTGCGGGGACGTCTCCTGTTGCAATTTTATCGGAATTAAACATCTTCCGTGCTTGCAGCCGGAGACCATATTTCTCGATTGAAAATTTACCGCGAAGTATATTCTATCCGTTCTATCAGTAGTATATCCTTGTTCTGTACGATCTTCGGCTTCTATTTCTAATCTCAAAGTCTGGCTGGTACCAGATCGGGGTTTCGAATCGAGTTTACCCCCAAAAGCCTCATCCACGGAATTTTTCAATAAGATTAGTATATCGAAAATACAATGCAGACTTCTTTAGCGGACTGTATCCGAAGATTCGAGGCTGCACGTGATGCTAGAGCCACGCGACGAGGAGCACACGGCACGCCCCGGTGAAACTCTGCCAACTGCTGGTGTCCCGTCGCGGAATCCGATTTGTCTCAGTGTCGAAGGAACTTTCGCTGCTGGTGGAGCCAGGCAACTAAATAGTACGGCGGAATTAATGAAGTAAACGGTGGCAACGGGACCGCTGCTGGCGAGAGGGCAACCGAATCGATGAACGATCGCGAGAGCAGCGGGCCAGGCTCGCTGGGAACGATGGACAACGCTTCCGAGCTAATAAAGCGGAAACCTAATGCGGTTCGGCCTAATAAACCGGAATTACCCGTATTACGTGTCGGATCGAACGCTGTATCGCGCCTAGCTTCTCGGTAATAATGCGAATTTAGATTGATCCGGCCACGTGGAACGCGAAACGTGCAACGTGCTGTTCCCCAGGAACCTTCGAATTCCCGCTTCGGCTAGTCCCAGTTACCGATCGATGCGAATTTACTGGCCACTGCGACTGTGTTGCCCTGACAGGGGGATGAGCGAGGTAATGGCAGCTATCGGTGACATGGCAACTAAAGGCGATCATTCGTTTTATTTTGTCAGGGAGTTATAGAACATATAATTTATGAAGGTCCTGTAAGACTGATAACTCGATGAACCACTCACCGAGACTTATGCGCAAGACACGAATTTACTTTATTACAAAATCTGAACCGAGACTTCGCGCCATTTAAGTTCTCTGTCCTTCGGCAACTTGAGGGTTCTTGTTGAAGTTCTACAACGAGTTTGCAACATTCGCGAAAGTTCTTCTTCCGTCGAAACCTACAACCGCTCTTCAGCAAGTCGCAACAAGTTCATTCATTCTCAGCTACAACTGGAACTTCCACGTAGAAATGTAGCAACGGAATTGTCCTCTAGTCAACGGGAATTTTTCTTAAAAATTCAAATTTTCAGACCTAAAAACCTCTAGCTTGGAGAATCGATTGTTCGAATGGCACAGGAAAACACGCGAGGCTGCTACTGGAGTTTCTAAAAGGAGATGCGTTAACGAAAACAGGTAGGCAGGGTGTTGAAAGGAGAAGAAGAGCCGACGGATCAGAGAGATTTTCGCAGTGCGAACATCGCTGGCCGAGCGATGGCGAAATAATCGAGAGTCGCCTGTCGCGCCGGAGGACAAAAGAGTTATTTCATCGTCCGACAAATTTCCTCGCTAAATGGCCGTGCGCAAAATAAAAAGAGCCACGGCAAAGAGCGGGTAGGGAGGGAAACAAAAACAAAAACGACGACCCAGGCCGCCCGCGCAATGCCGGCCGAATCGGAAACGCCCGAATTAAAAACTCGTCGTCGATCCAAACTGGGCGCGATAAATATAATAATAATTACTGGCCATCCCGCGCGACGATTAACGACCGGCAATAATCGAGGGTTTTTCGAAAACTGAAAACGACGAGGAATGTCCATGGTCAAAAGTGCGAACGATTCTACTGTTCGCGAGCGAAAAGAATGCATCTGACGATTAACTGTTCTAATTCTTTCATGAAAGTATAATAAGCTTAGCATAATAAACGTGGCAATAGAAAGCATGGTGGATACAGGAAAAAAAAGGCCTCGAGTTCAAAGGGATAAATTATTATCTATTGAAAAGGTTTTTTCTATACGTGCATAAATAACGTTCCGCTAGTTACGGGACGACCGAATACGTACTCTGTAACGCGTTGAGCCAGATGCCCCAATTCCCGGTAATACATACTTAATGACGTGCACAGCAACTAATTCGATCGACGACCCTTCGACGCTTTTCCAAAGAACGATGTAATCCCTTTCGGTCATTGGGCGTTACATCGTTCGCGAGCGAACGCGCAAAATTTGCGCCCGTCGCGCGAAATGAAACAATAAAATGAAATTATCGAAACCCTCAACCGGGCGGTGAATCGTGAATTTCTCTTCCGATTGGAGCAAAAACGTTTGCAAAGAGTTGGACGCTCAAACGAATTCTTGGAAAGCCACAAACGATAAAGAAAATTTCGGTGATGCACTGTAACGACCCCGTTTTGAAACGGGATTCCCCAACGCCCGTTGGTAATAATTTTTGTTCAACGAAGCGGTCCCCGTTGCTCGTCCTGTTGATGATTACACAGAATGGAAAAAGGAATCCGATTGTTTGACGACGAAATGACGACGAGTGTGGCGGGATATTAAAAAAGACGGGCGAATGGAATCGCGGAGCCGTAACGAAAAATGCTGTCGTTCCGAAAATTTCGTGGAACGCTGATACAAGATGGTGGATGGTAGATCCACGTGAAAAACGTTTCACGATTCGCTTAGGATCCATTTGTGGGCTGGAAATGATCGTAAATGCATCTCAGGCATAATTGCAGGTGGTATGAAAATAGTTGCGGGAATAATTTAGAAGCGAGCAGTGTTCGTTGAATAATACACGCAAGGAGGAAACGGAAGATAAACGATGGATCAAGAAAATGCTAAATGGTTTCCGTAGCATGTAAAAATACCCTGATCGAGAGCCCCATTTTCGAAATCGTTCGGGAAGGGATTTCCAGCGAGGGGAAAAGAAAATCCCTGTTTTTCTCGAGGCGACAGGGCTAGACTAATCGCTCGTTCGAGCAAAACAAGCTCGACTCTCGAAAATGACACGCTTCTTTCCCCAGGCTCGTGTTCATCTTTCTCTGGTATCCCCGTTCGTGACCGATGAGACTAACGAACTACACGCCGATAATAAGCGAGAAATCAGGGATCCTCTCACGAACATCGGCGTCGCGCGATTTCTTCTCCTTCTGGCAACGTACCAGGGTACTTTGTCTCGACCGCTTGAAAAATGGCAGGGAACGAGGGAACGTCGAGGTCTCGCGGAATATTCATGAGGCGTCCCTTTCCCGCTTCTTTTTCCTAGCTCGGCTATCGATGCAAACGCGTTAGCGAGCGGCAAGCAATTGTTTGCATTCAATTTTGTCGCACGGTCGACCGACCGCGGTGTTGTTGACCGTGCTCGTCGAATAGGCGGGAGTCGATTACTAAAAACTAATCGAGATCCATGGATTCGCCGCGTGTCCTCGATATTTGCCTTGCCAGCCATCGACCGCAAGATGCTTTTGTTTAAAAATACAAAACGGACAAATGTATGTCTTCGATGCATCGGCCTCAAATCCAACGAATTCTTAAGGACTCGAAAGCTGGAAAATCGAATGGAATTAAAGTATTTAAGATGTTCATTAAAATTAAAAATAGGAAGCAACCTATTCGTCGACCCAGTCTCCCGTCGACGAGATCCAAAGGGCTTCGAAGAAACTTGGGAATAACGCCCCGTACAAACTCCAAAGATTCCAAGCAACCGAAGTCGTCGCGCGCTAGAATTCGGTAGAAGGAAAACTAGAACGCGCGAAAGGGAATGCTCCTAAACTTTGGAAAACAAGTACGTACAAGGTGCATTCTGAAACATAGGGCCAACTCCCGTGCGGCAACCAATGGAAAAAAAGGAGCGCCGACACACCGCTAGGACGTCGAAGCAATAAAATTCTCATTTACTCGGCCACGTCCGCCATCGCAGTCACGTTCTCCTTTCCGTTCCTATCCTAGCAATCCGCAAGGGTTTAAACCACGGCGCAGAAGCCCGTCGACGCCTCGGCATTCCGTGGAGCACAATTTACGAACAACGCTTTCGGCCCCTCGTCTCTCCCTTCGTGCAAGTTGCTGCGTTTCGGTAGGACGAAGTCGCGTTTGCACCGACTCTCTCGGTGTGTATGCGGGGTAGTTTGTCACAGTCAAGTGCTCGCTAAGTATGCGCGACCATTTGTCTCCGATCTTCTATTCTGCCGTGGCCGTCATTCTGCGCTCGCCGCAAACGGAATTAAATGTTTCTCCCTTCCGCGTTCCCTCCGCAACGCCGGCGGCCGCGTTTTCATTCCGCAGCCCGTCGAATGACGGATCCGTGACGGCCGCGAGCAGAGGCGGTGTCGATGTCGATGGATGCGCCGACAACGGTCGGCTAAGCGCGTCTTGAAGGCCCCGTGGACGCAACGATTTATCGCTTTCACGTGACCATTAATTCCTCCCGTTTCGGGAGGGGAACACGCCACGCCAAACGCACGTCCTCGCGTTTGTCGCCAGCTTGACATTAGGTGGCGGCTGAAACGTTGACTGGATGCACCCGATAGATCGACGAGAAATTTTAAACGCTGGAAGAAACTCTCTATTAAAGTAAATTGCAAGATCCTCGCAGGTATATTCAGATTAGCTCTAAAATCGCTTGCACCTTTCTAACCAAGGCTCCAGTTTTCAGACCTCCTACTCCCCCGCGCTCGAGTTCCATCGTGTCGCGTTTTGGGGCGAACAAGTTTTTTTTCTCGCGACAAATCTTTATTAGGAAAATTTATTCCACGGAACGCATCGCTGACTTTCGTTATCTTTCATCCGCGACGAGTTCTTTCGCGTGTGCGCGTAAAGCGAATAGATAACCGGGGGCCCGAGTAAAAGCAGGAAAACGCGTGGGGCTTTTAAGGAATTAAATCTCTTCGGGGCACGTCGAGACCCGCGGTGGCAAGACGCGTTATTGTTTCTCCATGTGGGAAGCGTTAATTCCGCGGACCTTTACGCGGTTGCCTACCGAATATTCTATCGCGATCGCTGAGAGCGCCGGGCAGCCCGGTCGGGTTCAAAGTCGCAAGTAATTACAAAGTAACGGGACTGGAGCAGGGTCCGGGACGAAACGCGTGAAAATTAGACTCCTGGCGACCAAAATACGCGATGAGGTGTGCCGTTGCCAGTGTTGGGTGAAATAATTCCATAAACGAGAGATATTATTCGGAATTGTGCTTAAAAAACGAAATTAACACCGAACCTACCACGACTGGTCAAATGATCGTTTTCAAACTTTTGTATTGCAGTTCTTAATACCTCTTATATACAATGTATGAGTTGTATACAATTGTTTCATGCATTATTTAATTTAGTTCCACGTAAAATATGTTTGCATTTAATTGAGAAATGTGTGTCTAAGTTATTTGCCCCATCACGATAGAAATAGTGACAAATGAACTCGGGAGGTTCAGTGTTAAACGAGGAGAGAGGGGTTAAATGAAAAGATAAAAATGTATGGACGGGAAACTTTGAAAAAAAAAGACGACTGGAATTTGTTACCCGCGTCCCCAGCCTCTACCGCGTCTTTGTAACAAAGAAGACAAAGACCGTGCGGTCGTTACGACACTGTTAGAAAACAACGAGGATGGCCGCTTCGAAAGTTTGTCCCATCGAGTAAACAATTTATCAGGGTGAAACTGAAAAGTAAAAGGGGAACGCGTTTCGCCTTGCCTCGGAATTTTCGCGACGCGCTCCTCCCTTATCGGTGGCAAACTCGCGCGAAACTCGCGTGTCCGGGGACTCCAGTTTGGCGAGTTTTATCCGACGACCACTTGTGCGAGGAAGTTGCTGGAAGAACGGCCGAGAAGATGGAGACAAGAAGTCGAGGGCGGGATACGGAAAACGGCTAACAGGTTGGAGAACGCGCGCTCTGAGAAATGTCGCGAGAGCCGAGTACACACTGGCTCGTACTCGTTCTCGGCTCTTTATCTTCGTGTTTTTTAGGAAAATTCCAACTGGTGTTTAATTTTGGAAAAAGATCCATGTTTGCTCGAGCCTTCGCCGATGTTCTTTATTTGGCGTTCTTAGGCCTGGTAATGATCATCTTCCGAGTTACGACAGCTACAGGGTTAAGAAAAAAACCTTTTTCGAAAAGGTCAGTTCATATTCATAATTAAAAAAGTCATTCTTCCGATACAGATGTACGCGAGATTCTTTTCACCAAACGCGAATGCCATTAAGACTGTCCGGAGTAGTGTATGTTTCCTTCATTGCATGAAACTCTTATCCTGATAATATCTCGCATTTATACACAGAACTGTACCCAATGAAACGAGCCAAGATTCGCAATTAGAGCGGTCGTCCGCGTCCGTGAGCATTTTAACAAAACGACCTGTAATCGTGACGTGTCTGGGAAAGAGTAAACCGTCGCGTCGTCCAGGAGAGAAGACGTGTCGGGCACGCAGAGGGGTTTGTTCTTGTCCGAAAGGACTCGCAATTAAGCGAAACACGCGGCTCGGACCGTCACGACGCGTCGCGAAAGCGTTTGTTTACGCTTTGATCTTCGACTCGCGACACCGAGACGCATCTCGCTAATAAGATCACGTTAATCAGTTTTACAGAGGCAACAGGGCGTCCTGGTAAACGAGGGAAGAACGATAAGCGAGACTTTGTCGCTCCAAGGGAACCGACATTTTTCCCTCTTCGCTGAAATTTACCACACTTCGCGTCATTTTGCCGGCAGTGGAATTGAGTAGGAATAAAAATGCATTAAGGAAACAACCAGAGGGATTTACGCGGCTTGCAGAAAGTGCATTCGTTTACGGATGCTTGGGAGAACTCGAACGTAATTATGACATAAATATGTTTCTCGATGTCTAAAGATTCATATATGCGCGAGTATCGTTACAGTAAATTACATGCTTTACAAGTTACATTATGTAATATGACCTGATTCCTGTTTGCATATTCTGTAACGAAATGATTCCAAGTGCAAAGGGTTAATTTGATATCATGATCGTTTGACACCATAGTCAGGAATAGAATTCTCTGTTGGACTGCAAACTTTTCTCGCAGATGTTTGCTCGGATTCAATTGGGAACAATAAAAACAGCCACGCCAGTGTCCGCGCAAGACAAAAGGAAAATGTCAAGTGAGTGGTACGCTCGAGAGGCGGCGAGCGAAAAGATGAAGAGGGTACGACCGCGATATAAAGAGCAACGAGAGACCTGGAAGCGCGGTAAAAGATAACTGGGGCAGCTTGTTCGCGGGGTTGTAATTTGGTCGAGAGTTCGGGGATTGGGCGACTCGCTAGACGCGGGCAAACAACCCCCTACCCCCGGTGGAGCGTGCTCGTGGTCGAATTTGCTCCCGCATTAACGAGCAGAACACCGCTCTTTACGATCGCCTTAACCAGAATAGGGACGGGACCTTCTCGTCACGGAGGGCACGCGAGCTCGCCATTAAAATTCGATCAGATAATCTTATTTGCCCCGCGATTAGGCGTTTCACCCTGCGCCCTCCCGTTTTTGACGTGGCACGACGAGAAACGGGGACACGAATTCCGAGCTAATCGACCAGCGCCTAGAAAGGGAAACAGGAAGTTCTCGAAAGAGAAGAATTCACTGTCGCTGAAAAACTTGGCCAGCCATTCCTACGGCGACGTTAACGGGGCTTTCTCGTTCCTCGAGGACAGGAAATCAGTTGCATCAGCTTCGCGAATCCTCCGCGTCTAGGTGAAACTTCGCCTGGCACGAACCTGGGGATCTAGGTCAATGGGCGGTTGGAACTGCCATCTCGGAGTCTAAAGGGTTACGATAGCGACCCCTACTGGCGAACCCAGCGGGAAAATAAAATCTCAAGGGTTCCGCTGCTCGCGGAACGGTAATCCGCGACACGAATTGCACTAGTGCAATTGAAAGAAGTGGCGTTGATGTTCTCGACTTGGAAGGAAATTGTAATCTTCTCGGTACAGAGAGTGGCCACTGGGAAGTTTTGTCGATGACTGGGCGTGTGCCTGCCACTTTCGATTCTCGGAGGTTTACAGTTCACTAAGGCGACGTGACCTTTCCTAGTCTATCTATGACACGAGGACATAAATGAGCCGTTCGTTGCACAAATTGATTAACTCCATGAAACAAAATATTGAGAAGTGCGATGAAATGGCCTCTGGAATAAATTATTTATTATTCAATGGCCAAAAAAAGTTTACAAACTGTAGCGGACGCAGCTACCAATGACGAAAGTTGTTTCCGCGCCAGCTTGGGGAGCGTTCATCTTGATCGACGCAAACTGGCAAGGATTCCTAGACTCTCCCAACGATTTACTACTCGCTCTTCCGGAATCTATGGTTTCGTTTTACGAGAGATTGAGGTTCCGACCCTTGGCGTTCCCAGTGATAAAACCGTGAAACTGAAAATATTCATGACCTCGGAGTAGTACCACCGTGAGACCTACTATACGATCGGTCCCACAGTTCCGTCGAACGAGGTTTGTAGAGCAACGCGAATAGTTTAGGTGAAGTTTCGAAGCTGGATGAGCGCTGGAACAAAGAACGTCACGAAGAAGACGAAGGCACCTGTTATTTTGGACCTGCTCCTAGTTTCGTAAATCATGTAGGAGGCCAAACGAAAAATAAGGCACGGATATTCGAACCCACGATTCTCGGATCCATAGTCGACCGCTTTACCTATACGACCAATCCCGTACCCTACATTTCGTGTTCTCGTTTGACTCAATCTTCTTGATGGAGAAACGAGAGCTTGAAACATTTATTTGAAACACCAAACCTGTCATTCAATTTAGACAAAAGTCTTTAATAGATTTAGAGAGTACGAATATTTCTGGGACTGACTGTACATGGCAAGAACGTACCATACTGTCCAACGTATAACTACAATTCTAGAACTATAAGGGATTCGTGTCTCCCTAGTACAATATAAATCTGCACGGAGACAGAGACCAACGTAGACTCTGAAGAATGTGCGACACAGGGTCGAATGTAACAGACGGAAACGTGTCCCAGGTTAGCTCGGAGAAGTCGAAAACAATGAGGTTTACATCGAAAGGGAGGTCTACTGTTGAAATGCAGTGGCGTTTCGCGCGTAAATAGTTTTCCACAACCGTATACACTGGAAGTTCAGCGTTGACGTTGAACCAGCCAGTTCCCTCTTTTCATTCCTAACAAACTATTTGCTCTCCAGGTGACCTTAATCTAGGAAATGGCCGCTAAGAGGTGTTCCCTTCGCGAATACGAGCAAAGCGAAACGCGGACAAACGGCCAGAGAAACGACAGGGACAGCGTGGAGGACCGAGCTGGCCGACAAAAGAGGGCAAGGGTTGGAAAATAGGAGGGGATGACTCCGGATGGCGAAGGAGTAGCGATGGGATTAAGTTCAATATTTACTCGCGAATCCGAACCCAGTCCAATATCCAAGTCTCCTTCGCGTCGCTGGTCATAAGAAGTAATGTTTCAAACAGTGTACGCTTGCAACGTACCGCTTTCAAAACCTGGATCCAGTACCAGAAGAAGCCGATAACACAGGTACAAGTTACTCTGACCTATTATATCAACCGTCCAGGGTTAGTATTTGCTTGCATGTCGCTTGGTCCCAACGCTAGGAAAAGTCACAGAGAAACGTTCCGACGTTTCTTGGAAGCGCGCACGCGCGCTCTGTATCGTGTGGGCCACGCGTGCTTTTCCAAAATAAGGTCGTGTAAATTCAGATGTTGGCCCGTCTCACGGTAATTCCGAGAAACGGCGCCAGTTTGGATTAAGCCTGGACCACCGTTGTCTCGCGAATCTGTTACGGAACGTTTACGAGCCTCGGATTCTACTTGGCTATGTAATCGCAAGGAGAAATATACACTTGGAAGAGTCAAAAACAAGCTACGGTTTCTAATTCTTTTAAGTAAAACCGTGTCACCCAGAAACGAACAGTCTACGAGTTAAATAAACCAGGAGGCATTCGTTGATCTTTGCTTAAGCGTAATCGTCAAATTCATTACTGTCCGCGTAACAACGTCCTCGACAACGAGAAAATGCGAGACAAGCACGAGTAAGTTGCGTCGTCCATTCGGAGAAAAGAAAAACTTCGCGACGCAAATATTTATTGCTCGAGACTGGCGTGCTCTAGGATCGAGCTGCAACGCAACAGGGAGTCGGACAGAGTCGTTATTCACAGAACTTGGCCCGAGACTCGTCCCTTCGGCTTACATAATTTGAAACCAGGACTAACTGGGTCGTCATCCAACAGGTCCTCGATCCTCGCGAGCGTTCAACGCCGCCGGAACGGCTAAACGACCGGTGTTCGAGCGAAAACAACGAAGCTCCGCGACGCTACGAGAATAGCCAGCCGTGGGAAAAGTCGGTCAACGACTTAACCAGATTTTCCCCGGTAAAACTTGGTGAAAATTGACGAAGTACGGGAGGTAACGCTGGCTCCCCGTCCCCAGCGGGTCGTCGTCGCCCTCCAGGGACAAAACATCTTCCAAGAGATGGTTTCTTACCTCCTTGTCGGGAGCCGAAGGCACCGGTGCTTCCAGCGATGATTAGAAGCAGCAGCGGGCTTAATAAAGCTCTCGAGGAAGGCAGCATCTTTCCTGTACTCCTACCGGCGCCTGCGCGACACAGGGTCCTTTAACCGGCTTCCCTCATCACAGCCCCTCTGGAACAAAAATTGTAACGATGGTAAGAACTCGTGGAAATACAGCGAGGGACAAAGGATAGTTTCAGTTGGTAATCGGCATCATCATAATTCAGGAGAACAGTCATAGTCTATTCTAAAGAGTACAAGAGCCTAAGAAAAATTCACAAGCTGCAGTATAAGAAGAAGGAACAGTTCATATTATTAGGAGGGCCGAAAAGTAATGTCATTTCTTTTACATTAAATTCAAAACAAATACATTCTTAATAAATTTCTATTTTTAATTATTTAAATGTTCAATGCCATATCGATAAAAATCAACGAGCTGATGAATGATAAATAAGTATCGAGATTCGCAGAAACGACACTACTTTTCAGTCCACCTAGAAAAAAATGTAACGTTGCGTTCTCTCTGTTACCGAGACTACAGTAATTGCCCATGTGAGACCGACCCTAATTGAGAGATCGTCCTAGAGCAAGTAAGTTACCGAAATATAAATTACGCAGAAGCGAAGCGTCGAGTTAACCCTTTGTTCCATTCGTCGATTGCAATTATCTCGTCTGCAAGGCGATTACCCATATAATTCTTTTAGGGAATATCCTACGGGGAGATCTTTCCCTTTGCTCGATCCAGCGAGCTAACGAGCCTGGAACATTTAATTCAGCGTTCGTTAAGGCACACAAATTTGTAATATACATATACGCGAGAACGAAGCGTCTCTCTATAACATGATATCGCCCTTACCTTTTAAACTTAAAACTCGACCAAATGTCTAACAGCGAAGTCTAAGCGGTGCGAGACAGTATGCCACGAAGTAACGAGTGTAATTTTACTTTAAACGAATCGTTACCTGCCATCTTTAAACTACGCAATCAACCGTCAAATCAGCCTCGATATTCGTCGCCCGTTTATTATATTTCAACAGCGAATAATTGTCGCTGCAGTTTTTCCATCTAGGTCGGCCAAATGGAAACGTAATCAAATTGTGTCCCGATTAACGACCGCAATCGTTTGTTTCGCGTAATAATTGTCGACTCCGTGAACTACGTCCAGACGAAATTTCAATGGCAAATGAGTTTCAAACAGAGCCGTATCGCGCTGCTTGGAAAGTTGAACGCGGAATTCGATGGGCGCGAATTTTTCAACAGGCGTCGTTCGATGTGTTCAGCGACAGGCGATCAACCCTCGATCTTACCCCAGGATTGGATATTTTTAACCCGTCATTAGGGGTCATTAAGCTCGAGCGACAGGGTGGAACGTCGACAGTGACCCTCCGAGCCAATTGTGGCTACGTAGTTGGTAAAATTAAAATGTCCACTTTAACGATGCACGCCGCGAGAAGAAGCAACGTCCACTTTCCGCTCGTTGAGCACGTTTTATGGCGTGTATGGTCTCGGCTGCAAGGGACATCGATTTTATCAATAGCGCCGGCACTTTATCCGGTACAGAGTTTATCATACATCGTTGCTCTTAGTTCTGCGTTAAAAAGTTTTCAAAACGGCAAGAGAATGGTACGTTTACCGACAAGCACGTTCACATTGTGTCTAATGCACTTTTGTTTTCGATGCATGTGCGATGATTTGCACAGTAGGCGTCTACACGCTTCCTCGTTATACTAAAATACCCTATCGATTCACTTTTCCAGGTGCGTTGAAACGATCGTAGAGGAGGCGACGCACACGCAGAGGAAGATATCCCGGTCTGCCAATTTCGCCAGCCACTTGTCCGAGGGGCGTCAACTACCACCGAAGAGAATCCAGGGGCGACGCAGGTCCGTGAACGACCGCGTTCACGACAGATCAAGCGTCTTCACTCCCGCGGCGTTTGCTCGAACTTATTTATTTTTCTGCAACGGAACGTGGCTAGGAAGCGTAGCGAGACACCGTGGAAAGAAGAAAGGAGAGAAGAGAGCCCCGTTGGCCCCGAGGGCGCGTTGGGTTTCCATTATGCTAAACCGCAAATGGAGTCCTGCGATCGAGTGTCTCTCTGCGCCACCCCCCTGAGGCGCACAAAGTCGCTGGAATAAGGCTCCTAAGGTGTAATGTTACCGAGAAATTAAATTCTCTCGTTCTCTGCAGACCGACCTCGCCCCCGTCTCGTCCGATTCTGGGTCCTTTTCCGTCGCTCGTGGGCTACAGGCCATTCCAGGACCGCCGGGACGGAATAAAATCAAGGGTGACTTCGTCCCAAAGAACTTTCTCTGGATTGAAAATATCGAAGAGCGATTGCAAGATAAACAACTCTTGATTCGTTTCACTTGTACAAAATCACGGGAACGTTAACCCTTTGCTGTCCAGGTTTTCTGATTTCGGTACAGTTCCGTCGAGT
Source organism: Hylaeus volcanicus (assembly GCF_026283585.1). Taxonomy (NCBI): domain Eukaryota; kingdom Metazoa; phylum Arthropoda; class Insecta; order Hymenoptera; family Colletidae; genus Hylaeus; species Hylaeus volcanicus. The sequence goes on from NC_071977.1 coordinate 6,261,794, forward strand.
CTCACTCAACATAGGACAGCTAATGTGATGCGCTGGATACGCAACCCAGATTTAACATACCACGAATACTCTCGACTTTGATTCCACGCCACAGAGTATTTTTTACTCGTTTCGATAAGTAAATGTTTACTTTCCGACGGCTGTCTCCCCGAACGCAAGCGAGAAATAATTCTCAATTGTGAACGGATCCCGCTCGCCGGAATAATTCGCGACATGTATTCCCGAGTGGACACGTAGCTTTATTGAACGTCCTGTATTCGCGTCGGTCCTTGCCCCTCTCCTCCGAGTTTCTTGTCACGACACAAACGAACCCGCGTGCACCCCCCGTCGCCGTCGTGTGCCGCTATCTGCACACGTACGCGAACAAAAGGATTCGCCCTGACATTCGAGCTTTTTGCCGGAGAGCACGTCCCCGACGATGATTTTCTCGGGTTTTCCCCGCGAGCCCCGGTCTCGTGGATCGTCACGGTGAATTACGTCGAGGAGCTCCTGGTGAATTTTGATCGTAGCCTCCTCCTCGAGCGTCTTCCCGCGTCGAAGTTCGCACCCACGGAGAGAGGCGATTTCTGATCCAAATCGCTGATCGACGAACGGGAAAGCGGGTTCCCTCGCGCGAGGGAATTGTGCCTGCGAGTGAGGGCTCCATCAGACTATCGACTTTCCGTCGCAGCAGCGCCGATGGAGCTCAGGAGGTGGGAAAAAGCATTATCCTGTAACAGCGCGGCCAGGCTTGCGAGTCGCAGGAGTTATAGCGAATTAGGCATACCATCCAGCGGGATGTAGCGGTGCAATGTATGCGCTGGTGAACGACCATGTATACTCGAGCATTGTTTGCGTCCCTATGCGTAACTACTTCTATCGTGATGGGGCAAATGACACCTTTTTCAATTAAATGCAAACTTAATGGAAATAAATTGAGTAATGCCATGAAATAATTGTATATGATTCATGTATAGCATACAAGAACTGTATGCAAAAATTTGAAAACGGTCATTTGACCGGTCGTGGTAGGTTTAGTGTTAAGAAACCGAGATGTAGTTTAAACAAAATCGACACAAGTGAAAGGTATCCTATTATATGATTATTAGTACACTCCACCTTGAAGAGAAGGTGATTCGTCATCAAATTATGGCGCAAGGAAAAGTCGATAGTCCCTGACAATCACTTTCCAGAGCCTCGCGACTAGCGCTCACGGTTGACCAGGATTTCCAGGGCTTGGATGACCTCTGTGTTTCGCGTGAGTCCGCAGAGATTGGATATCAGAGTTCGAAAGAGTTTCGGGTCATCCTGCCGGCAATATCAAGTAAACCAAGCCACATTTCAGCCGGGATTTCAAACGTCAGATTTTTCGCAGACGGCCTCGGAACGTTGTCCAAGTTTACCGGTGCCGAGTGCGATTGAAACGTTTCAACCGGGGTCGAGAGACACGACGATAGCATCAGCTTCCATCGAGGAACGCGCGATTCCAAACTTTGGCATTTGTACGTCGCTCGGTGATGCTTGGAACTTCGAAGCTGGTAATTTCGGGGAAATAAAAAGACTTTTTGTTGTTGAGCTTCCCGAAGAGGTCAAGACGCGACAGCGTTATTCCGAAGGGATGGTAGGTAACGAAAAATTGATAGTGGAGTTCAGCAGGGAGGTTCTCGAGTTCATGGTCCCCATCTCAGGCATGATTAAACTCCATCTTGAGTTATAACTTCCAGCCACTCGATCGCCATCTTCTCGTCGTGCGAATATGCTGTAGTCGGGGTAACTATTTTCAGTATCCAATGTTGTAGGTCATTGAACTCCATTCTCTATGTCGAAGATGCTTAACACAGCGACAATATTCTCCTAGCTTAAAAAGAAATCGAGTCGAAGGTGTTAAAGAGCGTCCTCTTTTCTCACGACTCGGGGATATTAACCCCACGTGGTGGGGGATGAAAGTTGGTGTTCGCGGAATTGAAAGGCGATCTCGGCGCCGACGCGACGGCATTCGAACAAAAAGAACCCTCGAATAACTTCGGAGACTCGAGATATTCGAGTCGCGGTGGTGCCGGACTCATTACCATCCATCGTATTTCGACGCTTTTTTTCCCCCTCGGCACGAAAATTAAGGCACGCCTTTCATCGCGATACTGCGAACGCGGCACGAACGAGATTAGAACCGGCTCAGGGTCGTCTCTCGTCTTTCGAATTAGCGCGAAACTCGTCTCGCTTGTATCTGCTGCCGAAGAGAGAAACGGCCAGCAGAGGGGAGGAAAGAACCAGTCGTTCGAATCCCGCCCCGTTCTCCAAGGTTACAGTTTACGGTTCTACAGTTTCGCGTTATGAAAAGGGTGCAGGTGCATCGTCGAGATTAATAGAATTCATGAATTCGCTTCCGACGAGCGCGGTGCAACCCCTGGCCTCCGTGTTCCCGATGTTCTGCAAACAGAAGCATCTGTTTCAGAACCGATACGATTCTTCTTTCGCAGGTGAACGTAATGCAACCGATATCGAATTCGAAAGATAGAGGTCTTAGCGTTTCCGGCTATTGTAATAATGTTTACCCATTCTCGGCCACTGTGTGTACTCGATACTCGTATGTTATTACAACGACGGGATAAATCGTGGCTAGGATACGGTGGGATAAAAGGACTATGGGAAAATAGTTCGCAAATTCGTACAGATAAAAATATAGCAAATCCGTTGGTTTTTCAATCCTTACTTCTATACGTATTCCTCGAAATATCAGGCCGTTGCTCGGAGAGTAGTGAAAAGTAGAAAGGAAAACACGTTGCCAGGTGAAAAGAAGCCGAGTGGTCGCGCGGAAAGGATAACGAGAACGAGGGATCCCGGCCGCAAACAATGGAATTCAGCTCGTTGAGAAATTTCCAGCGTGTCGCAGACCGGTGATCCCGTCAAATTACACCCCCGCAGCCTTGCTCAGCCGGCGTTCGGGTCATATCTCGCAATATCGTGGACTCTCGAGACGGGCAGAGGACAACAGGACACCGTGCCACCGGTAAATCGCTTTCGAATGGAAAGGAAAACTTGTTACATCGGGCGATGGTAGGTGCTGGAAATGGAAGATGCCGCGGTCTCGGAGACCGCTCCGACGGCACAGAAGTGAAATGTAACAGTCCGCGAGGAAGTAGGAAATAGTGAGGAAACGAACCGGTGCCGACGTGTAGAAAAATCGGGAGTTACGAATGCCGCGAGCAAACTGTGAAACGGAAGAATGGACCTTCCTTCAGCGGAGCGGGAGATAAGGAGCGTCGATGGATGGGGCTGAGAAGTGAACTGCAAGAAGAGGAGCAGACTGTAATTTGTAAGAGAGACGGGAACGAGGTGGTCTTTGGAAATTGGAACTTGAGACACGATGGACGCTGCGCCGAGGCAAGAGTTATGAAGTTAACGGAACAAGGGAGCCAAGATGAAGCGTCGCATGTGATGTTCTTCGTCGATTTTATGCAGCGTTTCCACGGATCAGAACTTGACGAAAACCAAGGTTTGGTGTATACAGTCAGTCCCATAAATATTCGTACGCTCTATTGTTGAAATTTGTTTAAATTAAATGGTAGGTTTCATGTTTCTAAGTGTATGTTTGTATAAATATGTCGATGTACATAGAAATACGGTATTATGAAAGATTCGTTAGATAACGTCAAATCTATTATTTTATTTAGTCAAACGTCTTCGCATAGCTAAAATGGTACTATTCATGACCAGACCCCATAGGTCTAGTAATTGCGCGATTCATACGACTGTTCGAACGATAACACTAAAATGTCCAAAATGGCTGCACAAGTCGCTAGCAGATGCTGCTTTATAACTATCGCCGCAAATCGACGCGCGACTCATCGTACGATGAATGGTCACGTCTGTGGCTCCTACTAGGTCCAACCTCCCCCCAAGACTTACATTGTCCTTTCGTTGTTCCAGAATCAGCGACTTCAAGAGCACGAGTTGGAAACTTCTAAAGCAATTCCAACTACGTCCACGGAGCATTAACACGTTGACTGTCTCCTAACCCACATGTGGGTCAGACTAATTCTGAATCGAGTGCCCACTGAATACAGAGCTACCATCGTCTGTACCGATATCTAAAAAGCTTAGTCTCTTTAAAACTAACAAATGTAGAGGCAATGATGCACCTAGAAAAGGTAGTAGAGATTATTCGTTGCTACGAAAGCCTAATCCTCTCAGCCAAAACGTTTGAGATAGCAGACTATTTATGGCTATGAAAGTCTCATCGTCTCATCCTAGTCAATGGAGTCCTATCCGCGATCCCAGTGGAGATCGCATAATTCGTAAGGGTTCGAACAACGACCTAGCCTAGGAACGAAAGCAGATACGGATCGGAGAATGGTTGGAAGGAAGTCGAAGGCGAGAAGCAGAAAAGTTGGGGCAAGAAAGGCCAGCCTGGAAGAGGAACTCTCGCCACGTCGAACAATGCGGCTGCGCTGCGACAGTGGTGAACACACATCCCGCGGATTGGCGGCTAGGAACACGCGTCGAGGCGACTTCTTTTGTCTGGCGAACGTACCGAGCCTCGAGATCGGCCATTTGCCAAACGAGATCGAAGATTTGCGCCGCCCGGTTCGCCGGTTATTATCGTCGACGCGGATGGATGACGACGAAAGAAAAAGGATAACGTCGAACCGGAAGAGGGTGGAGGCAGAGGCGCCAGTGGTTTCTTAGCGATGCGAAGATCGACCGATCTCTTTCCTGGCCGTGTGGAAAAACGGCCAAAGATCGATTACGAGATGGACCACGGACGTCGCGAGACCAAGGCGCTGAAACATTCTAACGAGCGGTTTTATCGCACGCTTCGATGAATCGAAATTTCGTGTTCCGGTTGATGGAGTTTTAAGCGTTTCAGGGAGCTACACCATCTTGGAAATTTAAAACAGTCTTCGTTATTTCGAGAATTGAATGCGGTAAGCTCGAAAAGTTTGCAGTCGCGGTGCATGAATATTTAATGGTTACGAAGTACAGAAATATTTAAGACACAAATGATCTCTTTGAAGTTCTAGAATTTATCTCGAATTCCAAACAGATGTACCACTAGCCCCTGTGCAGGGAATAACAAATAATATTTTCATGTTTCTCATTTCTAAAAAAAAAAAAAAAAAAAAACAACTCGTACACGAATGTACGTATAAAAGAGGATGTATTTACGAAACTTAATGGTAGCAAAAATAAAAATATTACGTTTTACATATCATGCATATTCATACGGGAGAAGCAACTTCGAACATGCAGTTCCTCTGCGATTAATATTTAAAAAGCCATGAATTTTTTTTACCTATCCAACCAGATTTTAAACTATTTGTCGCGATCGTCGGAAAGTCAGACTTCAATTACTTCAACGAGCTGTACGATTACGATGTGCCCGTTTCATTTTCTGGCGTATTAGACAGATTTCCATCGAACCGCGTCGAGTTTGTCCCCAGGTATGATTTCGATTCGCGAAACAGGCGAACCCGATGTCGAAATCTGCGAAGATTTAGCATTCCGAGTGGCGTAAATCGAATTTCCATGGAGACGCGAGCCTGGAAAAGCGTTCCGTCGTCGCGGACCCCCTCCTATCTGCCGCCAATTATCGCGTCTCTCATTCTCGGTAGCAATTAACATCCCTCTTTGTTGTCTTACCCAAAATTACCAGAATTCGGGGCGGAGGAACGGGAGAACGAGGAACGGGGAAAGTGCGAGCCCCGCGACAGAGGAACGACCGAGCGAATTCACGACAATTTGCGACACGCATCGAGAGTCAAACTCCCTTCAACGATTCCCGCATCCCCTTAAGATTCCTTGAATTGAATCGACGCGGTAACCGGTGTAACGCCAACAATATCATCCCTCTGCTCGTCCCTGCGTGTCCTCCCCCTATCCTTCGTCCTCCTCTTCGTCGTCGTTCGTCGTTGACGCGGCTTACACAATTCCGTGTGCCGCGTGGAGCCAATTACAACGTAAGAAACGTTAACTTAGTTTGTCAAGCAGTTAACATGAGGGAGCTCCTCCGAGGAACAGGAAGGGTGCGTGAACGCCGATGGAGGCGCCACCATCCGAACGGATAACTAGTTGGCGCTCCAGCCGACCCAACCCCGCGCTCCCACCCCCATCGATGTGTGTACACTACCCTCCACAAGTATCGTCTTCTCCTCGTATCCTCGGAGTTTTTCGTTTCTTTAATTTTACCCAGCCACTCGAAATATCCAATTACGCGACGACTCGAGCACCGCTCGGACGTTCCTGCGTCCGTGTTTTACGATGCCCAAGGACGCGTTTCGAGGACGGATTCGAGGCTCCGCGCAAAGCAACAACGTGTACGAGGTGTGGCTTCGAGGTAACGAGACTGCACTGGTTCCTCGAGGACGGAAAACATTTTATCGAAGCGAGGACGCTGATTGTGACGTACATCTCTTTGAGTATTGTTCTCGTCTCATAATTCAGACCAATCATCTTATTTGCCCAGCTCAAGGTCGATAAACTGGAAAAAACAAAGTTGTTTAGTTTTCGTTCCTCATTCGAAAACTTCTATTTAAATGATAATTTCGCTCGTCGCCGAAGGAGCACGCACAGTCCTCGAAGCGAGAAGGCACTTCTGGTTCTGTACGCGTATGTCACACGAACACGTGGATCGACGTAGCTGCGCGCTCGAGGAGTCGACGGAGTGCTTCGCCAGCCTGAAATTCCAGGACCAACTGTTTAGGTTCCGACAGTTCGGCGCGAAACCAACCCCCGCCGCACGCGTGTCTCGGATGGTTGACTGCGTGCGTGTGCCACGGATGCTGGGGAATTCGACCTCGGAAAGAGAGGTCACGAGCCTCGATTAGCGCTCCACGAGTTGTTTACAACCAGCAATTCGCAATTAAATATATCGTACGACGTTCGGGGAAATCCTCTGGCGACTACTGAGGATGAAAAATGAAGAGTTTAAGGTAGTCGCAGACATGCCACCGAGCGAAAATGGACAGTAGAAAGCAGAAATGATATCTCGTTCGAGAGATGCAATAAAATTGCCGCGACAGAGGGTCGAAGTTAGGTATATTAGGCGTCCGAATCGCGAGGCCAGCCTTCCGGGCATCCTAACAGTCGACGAACGGTAATTTGCAAAATCTTGGAAGAGGATTCGTGAATCGGCTGCACGTCGAGTTCCGTGGAACGAGCGGAGCGAAGGCAATTCCGCGCGGCAGCCAATTACGTCCCAAGGAATTGCGTTTCGCCGCGAGTTACGAGGTCTCGGAGGTATATCGAGGGGGTGGCGCGAGTGGGGGATCTTGGTTACAAACTTATTCGAGTTATAACAGTTGCGAGCCACCTTGGGCATCGTAGCGGGACTTATACTGTTCCTGAAGGAGCGAGGAGGGCCTACGACCGTGACACGGGGGTTGCCGTGTTCCGAGGGGGTGCCCTAAAGTGCGCAGGGACTGCGAAACACTGAGCACAAACTACCACGAGTTACACGCCCCCCGTCCGCTGTCGGTGTCGTGTTACTCGAGCATACCTCGACGTATCACCTTTTGAGCACGCACCTGCGCTAACTCGTGAATCTGCTTTCAATTAGCCACGCTCTAGGATACGGGATACGCGTGCGAGGGGGAATGTGTCCCTGTCTTATAACGAATTGCTGCCTGCTCCCTACAATCTAGCAGTTCTTAACCCTTTGCACTCGAGGCATTTTTATCTGGTATCTACCAATAACTCGAGATTTTCTTTTTTAACATTATATTGCCACGAATGCTAAGCTTAGATTGAATTCAAAGATGAGATCTCTAATTTGAGATTTGAAAATCAATTATTGACACTTCGAGTTCGAATGAAACTAAACTTAAACAAACATTATTGCTGGTTGAGTTACTGCGTCGAATCTGGCGGTGACCGAGAGTCAGACCCTTACGAGGGGTCACGCTGCGACAGACGGGATTCCTTAGGGATTAAACGCGATGAAAGATTGCGTAGAGCGTAAGATATATAAAAATATAAATTAGATTGTACCTCGTGACATGAAAAATAGAATCGCAAGTAATTACATCGATCGCCAAAGAAAGGGTGCGCCATGGATAACCGCGGAAGGGTGTGATACGTGTGTGCGGATACTTTTCTATCGATGCATTTATATTCATAGCCCGTGAGAATTCGTAGTCTGCGCGAAGGGGGTGAAAGGGGCCAGGGAGCGTCGGAGAACAGATAGAGAAAGGGTAGTCGCAGAGCTAACAAGTCGAAGTAGCGTGGGGCGGTTAAGGGGTTGGGGGCGGCGGTGGCAATGGTGGAAGGAGATGAACGAAGTCGTGCTAAGCAACTTAGATTAGTTGAATCGACTGGCCTCTGCTGGCGAACCGCCAGGCCAAATTGTCAAGAGAATTGCTCTCCAGTCCTGCCGCTACACCGCACCGCCATTCCTCACCATCGTTCTCTAACCCCCTTTTTCACCAATGTGCTCTCTCGTGCGCGCTAAAACAAATCGAAGAACCGTCGTCCTCGCAGATCCCGAAGAAATTCTACGGCCCAATCCCGTCGAGTATAATTCCTCCATCTGCATTAATACTTTCGTCGACGTTCGAATGGAAATATTTTTTCGTCGTGGTCGACGTATTCGTGTCAGATTACGCTCTTTTTGTAATCGAGCAAGGGTGGTGCGATACATTTTTCACAATCGCCAGAAGTAGCCAAGTTCGACAGATGGCCTGGATCTACCTAAATTAGCACCGAATCCGACCAGATTTCGTCGTAAGCGTTTCGTCGAACGACCCGAAGTCGCAAACGGTGGAAACGGACTCGTGAGGTGCTTCTGGTGTAGCAGTAAAAATGATTGCCCGTGGACATTGGAAGTTGGCCGAGAGTACGTGTTACTGCGCTTGGGGGGGCGGTTTTATCTCGATCCTTTATTTCCTGCGCGGCCGATCGAGCCTGTACAGGCCCTGGCACGCGGTCTCGTTTTATTGGATTCCGTGCAAGGGCGGCGCCGGTTTTCCAGGTTGCCAGCCGACGTAGAACCCAGTCGCGTCCTCATCTATCATCCGCCTGTACCGGCACCGAAGTCATTTAACAAACGTCTCCTTCAGATTCCATATTGCGGGCTACGCGCAGCCGGGCTGTTTTCCTTCTCTTCGAACGATTCGATCGCGTTCCACCATTTTCTCCCTTCTCGACTTTCGCCACCCAGCCCCGACCCTTGACCAGGTTGCGGAGAATTTTTCATTCGTTCTTGCGACTTCTCGCGGTTGCCACCACGGGCTCGGCCACTTAATCCTTACAGACGTCGGGGTAACATGTTACCCTGGATTCGAATTGGACCTGATTTATTCTAAAACTTACTTTTGCGTGGTTTTCCTCAGGGGCTGTGGTTATGGTTGACTGTAGCTACAGTACGGGCTTAGCGAACCCGAGGTGCCCCAGCTAGAAGGGGGCCACAGGGCACAACAGGCGTGCCTTGGATTGTATTGCAATATAATGTAATGTAAGGAGTTGTGTTACGAAAACGCACAAAAATACATGCTCATAAATTTAACGTAGCCCAAAGTGTCGAAGGGTCGGAGAGTACATTTTCCTCATATTATCCTGGACCTCAGGGTCAGCTCGCCTAACCCAGGGGCGAAAAGACGCGCACGGGCGATACAAGCAGCCGCCAGGCATACTAGCGCGGTTCCTCTAATTTCGCGGTGGCTCGATATCTTTATTACCCGGGACGCGCAATAAATCAGCGGTTATCGTCGCCGCGGCTGCGGCGTTTACACCAAAAATCAAGATCAGAACCACGCTCCAAGTGGGGCGACGCGAAAATTGCTTCGGGCTGACAAATGCTCGGGCTAGGAGGAGTGATCGATAGCAAAAACTACTCGACAGGCTGTTAGTCCGAAGGACAATTCTCGTATCTCGTCGCGCTAACAAATCACGACCTCCTTTTGTCCGTGTCGTCGCGGTACGGCGTTTCACCCGCTCGACAATGTAGATGTTGCCAGCAGAGGAACAACTGGGAGGGGAACGAAGCCGGCCAACGGATTGCGGCTTTGTCGCGAAACTCAAATCCTTACAATAATTGGGGGAAACGGAGTTTGACGTGGCCGCGTATAAACTGCTCGCCTTCGTTTGCCGAAGGTGTATACCTCAGGAATTGTACCGGTGTAATCTGACGTCGAACTAACAGGTCAGCTTGCCAGGTCCTGCCAGCGGCAACACGATTTTTGACACGTCGCTTTTCAAAACCAACGCGATCGAGATTGCGCAGCCTCAATTTCAGCGAATCGTGCACCTGGTACTGGTGCAGCAAGCGTGGGTGTAAGGTGGCTTTTGTTGGGCAGGAAATATCGTTGACCAACTCGTGACAGCGCGACGATTGGATCGCGGGTGGAACTTCTTATGCCGTGAATTTAAATATCGAATAAAACTCGATCATATACAGTTAATCCCATAAATATTCGTACCCTTTTTATCTATTGAAGAAGTTGTACTAAATTAAATAATAGTTTTGACATTACCAAATGAATTCATCGTTGTAAATATGTCGTGCTAAGCAACTTAGATTACAAACATACACTTGGAATCATCAAATCTAACATTTAATTTAAATAAATTTCTTCGATAGTCATTGAGGGTACGAATATTTATGGGATGGGTTGTTCGCAGAGTACAAGTCTACAGTTAAAATTTCTATTTCACGCGTAACAATCGAAAAGCCACCGATCTCTTATTTAGACTTTTTATTCGACTAAAATTGTGCCCACCGCTGCTCGGTAGAGATGGACGAAATTTATCTTCCGGGTATGGTGCGCGCCGGGAGAATATTAAACATGATTTAGCACTTTCCAGAATCCAGTTATTCAACTCCATATGGAAACCTGCTTCAATCGACGCCCCAGCTTTATCAAGACACAAGTGTTCCTACCCATATTCTCCGGTCGTTTATCAGGCCAAGTTCCGTGAGCGTACGAGGGTATCGCGTGCGCTCAAAGGAATCGGGGATCAGTGGTAAGAACAACGTTTCGGTTGGTACCTGCTGCGACGTCCTCGAGTCCAAGACGATCCATTCCCGACGTCCTCTGCTCGGACTTCTTCCTGCACGAGGAAGTTCATCGACAAATGCATCGGCGCCGCGGTCCCCCGACTAGTTGCCCGAAGGAAACTGATACGAGACGTCCAAGACCGATGGACGTTGCTTCGAGCTGGCTTATCGACGTTCGAAATCCTTATCTGTCCGGAGGGTTAATCTCGAGGAATCCCTTTTGCGCGGTGTTATCTCCGTGGAGTCCTGGACCAACGCGGAAGGCGAACGACGCCAACGAAAACGACGCCACCGCAACTTTTTAACTCGACTCGATAAATCTCGTCGCTTCCTCGATCTTCGCCGATCTCTTTCTTCCACCCTTGTACCTCCCACCTCGAGATTCCTTCTATATCGGCGAGGTTTGTATCGCCATTGTTTCTTTCTCTTTCGCCTCTTCCTAAGGCGATCGGATGCTTGGTTCGGGGTTCCCTCTTGGCATTGTTTCGCTGTCGCTGGTCAAGGGTTCGCGTTATCGATTGCCACGGAAATTCAATGAGCTCTGCGGAGACTCTGTGCACTAGCTCGAATAGACTATAAAAAAAAAGGTACTAGTTTTATTAGTATCGATAAGGGTGAGTCGAACAGTTTATTGTTGATAATAATTAAGAAAAAGCCTCGAATGTTTACAGGTTTAGCGAAAGAATACACGAATAACCAAGTAAAAGATTAACTCTGCACGTTTTATAGTTCTCCATAAAAAAAAATTCTGAAGCTGACCTAGAAATTAACCCGAGAAAAGAGAATACATCCTTAAACCTCTTTCAGCGCCGCAGGATCTTAAAGACTCCTCGCTGGTAAGGAATTTTTGTTCTCAGACTCTTGACACGGCGCACTTGCGGCGACCCAGGGCTTTGTTTTTCCTCTTAACGTCGCCGAAAGACGCATTAAATTATTTTTCCAGCTCTCCTCTGTTTCAGCCCCGCGGCTTTCGCAGCGGCTCGCTTTCGCGCCTTAGTTCCCGCTTATTCGATCCTTCTTGTTTCGTCCTTTTGCGCTGCCATCGCTGTCCCACAAACCGGATTCGCTTCGCCTGCAGATCCCTCCACACCCCTGCGATCCCTCTTCTCCGTTTCCCGCGGTCGTTTTGTCGTCGTGCTTTCTTCGTTTTGCAATAAAACCTGGATACCGTTAAATTCTATTTCGGCTTTATTTTCTAGGGAACAAAATGGGCCGGCATCGTACACCCACCGACTACCGCGTCCCGTTCCTCTCGCCTCGCGTATTTTCTTCTTCGTTTCGCTACAGTGTGGCCCACGCGAACACTTCCTTCCGTTCCAAATTCAACGGCGCGACCATGTTGGAAAAATCTCCGTCGCTACTCGTTATATTCCCTTGATACTCGAGGTGAAAGCGCCAGATTTGCAAGGGAACTTCGTGATCCCGAAAATCCCGATTTTTGAAACAGTGTCTGCGAACGGCAGTTCAACCGCAACACGAAACCATTTTTCGTTGGCGTATGTAATACGGTCGGAGTCGTCGTTCCTTGTGTGAAACGCGGACTTTTCTTTCTCGCGGAATATCTTTAGAACCACGGGAGATATCACAAAAGTTGCATTTTTGTTTAGGTGTACAAACAACCTTATTAGACGTTTCGAAGAAAATACTCAGATTATTTAGGAATTAAGATTACTTAGGAGATATTAAAGTTTTAAGATTATTCTCATTTGAAAGCCCCCCATGCTATAACGCACCACCGATCGAAAGACTTTGCGTATCCCTGTTTCTAACCCCCATCCCATTCTGAACGTACAATATACGTTCGACTCGACTTGTGGACATTTAGTCCGCTGTGATTAATTTTCCGGCAGTTCGCATCCCTTCGACGGGCCAATAGACTGCTGAAAATCGAACGCGCGAAAGCCTCTCTTTATTGACTTTTTTCTTGCCGAATCACGGTCAAAAATCTGCGCGGCAAAGAGCAGAACTTTCATGGAAATATCACGCCGCGGAGGGCGCAATTTCATCGGGAATTCGACGCAGCGATAAAACTGTTCCCGCCCCCTCTAGCCCCGGAATGATATTTCGACGATTCGTGAGCGCGGTGATGTGGCATCGATATTTCGATGCAGAATTAGGGGGGGTGGCCGCCGAATGGCCCGATGAAAATATCCTTGCCGAATATTTCAGACGATTTCCCGGTGCCAGCTTTGTCGAGGATCCTCCGACGAGCGCGGGAGCTGGTTTCCCAGAGTGGGGGAGCGCGACTCGTTGAAATATCCGCCAAAGTAGCCGGCCACTTGGCGAATATTTGCTGTAAATCGGGGCATCAGCCGGTGACGCGACATCTGCAAAGTCAGATTTGTTGCCATAGGCGTAAGCTGATTTCCCTGTGTGGGATCGCGCGTGAGTTTTGCCCTGATCTTCCTACCCAACTAGTCCCTCCATTCCGCAACCCTCTACTTGCTCGTATTTCGAAAGGATTGGAATATGGCGTGATGCCTCCGTGTTTCTCAACCCTCTGTGGATCGTCAGCCCCCTCTGATTCTCGTTCCTCGCGATCTTTGGCACGCAATTAATGCTCTATGAATTTATTCAGTGACTCGCTTAGAGGTGGTGGCCTTCTATTTTGTTTAAACTCGCCCTCGTGGCCCTTGGGGAATATAGCATGGCCCATACGGCCCTGTTGAGAAACCCTGTGATACGAAATACCGGAACCAATGGCCGTGGCGAATTACTATCGCGACGATTCGACGCGCGCGAAAATGCTTCGACCCTCCTCGTAAACCCGCCCCGCTCGTTTCAGCTACTCGTGGCACCCCTGGCCAAAGGGAGCAGTTCCGAAACGAATCGAGCTTTTATGGGCCCCTGATGATACTTTGTCGGTCACTTATTATGGCAATTTCTTACTTGCTGCTCTCGACGTTGTACACTCTGGACGATGGAAAATATTCGTCATCTATCAAAATACATCTATCTTTCTGACGTTTCGAACAAGTTTCGTTTGGGTTCTCTTTAATTAACGTGAAAGTCTATTCTAATACAAAGAGAAGAAGAAAGGAAAAAGCTCCATAATTACGTAGACGAAGGAATAGGAGAAGCTTGTGTAGAGAATTAATGAGTGAAAAAGGAAAAGTGTAACGTAAGATTAAATTCCCGTACAAATTAAATAAAAAGTTTGGAAAAAACAGAAGAAAATACCACACGATGAAAGAACAAACGCGCAAGTACATAAGCGTTTTATTACGCAGATTATTGCGGCTTCCGTATTTTGCAACATAGCGAGCTCTGTATATTTATAGAACACAGAGTTATGCGCAAAAGCACGCAAATTGCGCAGGATTTTACGCGAATTACAAATCCGTTACGTTTGGATCATACAGTCGTTTTGCCCAAACAGAAAATTTCGCGGTGTAAAATATTTTACAAATTGATTCGAATAAATGCAACGATATACCATTGTGTATTTAAAATGGAAAATGGGTAACAAATTAAAGGGACCTCGATATATCGCGTGCACTTATTAAACCGAATAAATTGTTTGCTTTCGCGTCGTTTAAATACATCGGGAAAATATACTTTCAACGATACGTTTCGCGATACAGAATTATTTGGAAATATTCACTCGAGAGCTGGAGAACAATTCAAAGACAGGACAGTTGGAGGAAACTCGACGAATCCAACGAACTGTGCACAGCTCGGCGAGGTTCTTTGTTTGCTAGACGCGGCCCCGCAAATGACTTTTATAAAAGGACTGTTTCGCGATGCTCGCCACCTGACGCTGAATAATTTAAGAGGAAACCTCCAGCGCGCCAAGTACACCCGTTCCGTACCACAATACGATATTTCTTTCGCGACATGAATTATGCAAAAAAGCGTCATGCCCCAATACGCGGAGATTCGATTTAGTTTCAATCGCGTACGGAATTCTCTCCTTGCCTCGCGAGACAACGCGTTTACGCTCCATTCGCATCTGCCCGATAAAAAAAATTCGTTTATTTCCCAGAAGATAGCGTCGAACGAATGGTAATTCCGTTCTAAGTTTCTATGGTTCCCCGTCGATCACCTAACTGTGCGGCAACGTATTTTATAGGAACTACGTGTATACGCTGTGTGAACTTTACGCTCGCTTTTATGAATATCAGTTTCCATTGAATCTGCGTTCATTTCACCGATGGACCAGTCATCGCGACGTCCTGGATTCCGGATCGCAAACTACCCGGCTTAGGAGATGAAGTGCTTTTCTTGGAAAAGAGAATAGCAAAGAAATTCGCTAATCTTCTCGACGCGGCGCAGCGTCTCGAGGTTCCTCCTTTGTCGATCCGTATCCGTGGCCCGCGATCTCATCCTCGACGTTTAATTAAGTCGACGAGGCGATTTCCCCGGGTGGCCCGGGGCGGTCGACAAAGTCGAATAACGGAAAGAAACGTGGGAGTAACCGAGAACGTCGGGCAAAGCTAAGCCGCGAGGATCGCGAGTATCTGTGCAGCTGGAAATTAATTACCGGCCGCGCCAAGTCCAGTGGGAGTTTATCGCGGTTTCATCGGCGTTAATAGCCTCGCTAAATGCGAACGACAAACGGTCCCAGGAGCCAGCGATTCCTCCAGACCAAGAGGAACACGTGACCGAGTCGCGAGTCGCTTCACGGACCAACTCCTCAGAAAAGATCCATTCTATCGTACCAATTGCAACTGAGTCAATCTGAAACATGTTAAGAGTGGGCTTCTCTCAACGAGTATCAATGTTTATAGACCGACTCCGTCGACCCACAGTGGCCAGGTACGCGTGTAAAGGGTAATTCGAGCGCGATTTAAGCTTCAGGAACGAGGAAACGGAGGACGCAACGGTAGGGGTTGCTGCGCAAAAGCAGAATGGTTGGAAGTGAATCTGAAATCTGCGGGGGAAAAAAAATGTGGAAACCAAGGGAGAGATTTCACTTAGTATCTGCGTAACTAACGCGACATCGGAGTCAGTGGATGTAACGAGTTCCTCCGCAGTTCCTCCCCATCCAATTTTCCGTCTCTTGCCGCGCCCCCCTTGTTCTTGGCGCCCGTCCTAGCCCAGGGGACTCGAAAGAGAATCAACGCGCTGACTTAATTAGGCGTCGAAGCGGAATTAGGAGTCAACAATGCCGCCCCGTCCTCGCGGCCCTTTTCTTTATCGTGATACTCTTTGTCTACCCACCCCCTCCCACGTCTCTTATCCTTTTCTTTAATTCTTTGTCCTGTCCATCCAATGTTCTGTTTCTCGTGCTCCGTGTCCATTGACTCCGCTCGTTGGAATCCCTCCGAAGCCTGGATTTATGACACGGATTCAAGAGATAACGGTGTTTTCCCGATGCACGCGCGAGGGAAGATTTTCGCAACCCTCGACTCAGGTTTTTCATTCAAACGGCGCGTTCGGGAGCAGATAGCGAGCTTTATTGGCGGTTTCGCGGTATCTACCAAGTGTCGCGAGTGGAAGACAATTTTTAAGACAGGAATGAAGATCTTTTTTGGCATCGGAAGATCGCTTATTAGTTCAAGGATAGACCGTGACTGCGTTGGTAAAATATGCGAAGCTCTCGAAAGCTTGTGGGTTCCCCAAACCACCTCAAGGCAATACTTAAATGGCATGAATGTCGCCGTGCACAAAAAAAAAAAACAAGAAAAGGTACCATCCCCATCGTTTTATCGTCTCTCTTGTTGTTTTGTCCACTACGTGCACCCTTCTTCGCGCTTCGCTTAATTTACGACATCGCTGTATCTCTTGCACCGGACTATCCGTCGCGTAGTAATCCGGTGAAACAGTCTTCTGTTCACTGCATTCCTCTACGCTCCACGTCGTTGTTAAAAGCGAAGAAGTCGACGGATTTTCGCGATGGTAACAGCGTTTGCTGGGCGATTTCAACATGACTTAGCTTTCATTCCATAGAAAGCTAGATAAAATCAGGCTGTGGAAGCTCAGGTTTTGTTCACCACGGAACCATTGAACTCGAGGAAAATGTAATTAAATTTGGAAAGAGAAATCCTTGATACCTGGCACTTTTCACCTGATACTTGCAACCTTTCAAATCCAGTTAGTATCTCTAAAAATATAATATTCTTCAAGTTACTATGTAACACCAAGGGTTTATTCCTCTATTCTTTGATACGTAGTTCCAAGACATGGAAAGATCGCCAATCTTAATTAGCGCCTGTCGAAACGACGGATGAATTTGATCCACCGCCTCTGCCGACAATAACCGAATGCTCGAGCTTTTTCCGGCGCGAAGTTCACGGCGGTTTCATCGATCCCATCCAACCGCAGAGACCGGACATTCTTTGCAGGTTCATCCTGGCCCGCAAACCAGACCGCGCCTCGTCGATCCTTCCCGTCGCGTCGTTGGTCCTCGGCCCTTAGCCGCGGTCGGGCCTGTGGTTGCGAGCCGTGCACAGCCAATCCACGAAATCACGAACGGAGCTTTGCTTGCCTCGGGGAAAGAACCGGCAGGCATCGGAAAGTAGCCCGGCTAAGCCGATTTCCCGATACCGCCAGATCCTCGATACCCTTTGCCAAAGCGGCGCAAACCGCTCACGGACACAAGCCGCCTCCGGCTAAAGCGTTTTTCCCCTCCATGGCTGCTGGAGGGAAGATCTCCCAACAACTGATACCGAGAGGTGGATGTTTAAACGATTCTTTAAGGTTTAAACGAGTTCAGGGTCTCTGGAGGTAATTATAGATTTCTAAAGTCGCCACCCTGAGTGCCTAACGCACTTTTGCATCGATCTCTCGTCTAGCAAAGAGGAAGGAATAGCCCCGAGTTATGGGGAACGAGTTTACGAATAAATAGAATCGGTATGTCTGACTACAACGTCCGAACCAATACGCTTCCCGCGCCAAGTCTTTTTTCTCGGGGAAAATATCCCGGCAATACCGCTCCCGGGTAAAACGTTGAAAACGATTAATCTGGGGTCCGCTTAAGGCAGCCTCCGAGCGAAGCTTTTTCTCCACCCTTTCCACGATCGGGACAAAAATCACCCACGGTTAATCGAATCGTATAACAGGAAAAAGAATATCGCCGGCTCGAAGCAGAGCCGTGGAGGATCGCGCGAAGTTGTTCCATTATCGAGGCGGAAGATTATCGAGATTGAAATTCTTGCGGTGCAGCCGGAAAACAGCGGGCGTTGATCCTTCGGGGTCGACTTCTACTTCTCCCCGGGCTATCGACCGCGATGCTACTGTTTTACAAAACGAAATCCCAGGACTTTGACCCAGCCAGCGAGCGCGCGCACTGGATGGGAACGAGGCTCTGGACTAGCCGTGCGACGACGACCACGGGGGGGGGGGCGGGTGTTGCGCCCCGAAGTAAGCCGATTTTATGGGGTTTTCTCGCGGGGAATACCCGCCCAACGCTCGGACCGCATCGAACGACCCGCTGACACTGTACAAACGCAACTACATCTCGACCAATGACACGCTCCGCCGAGCCGTCTTACACTCCATGAAACATCGAATTTTATTCTTCCCTTCGTTGTACTTTAAAATCCAGCCGTTGCTTTAAATTTAATTTCACTTTGCTCGCGGGACACGGGAACGATCCCGCCTGACTCGTAATTCTTCCGCCCCGGAACGTGAGATCTTGCCTGGTGTATACGCTTTCCAACTGGAACTCTAACCCCGACCCTCTAGCTACCGTTGTTCTTCTTTGTCCCATTTGTGATCGACTTTTGCATTGAACTTTCATTGTGACTTCCACGGGGACGTGCTTCTATTTCTCTTTAACATATATTCGACAAACTTCGACTTCTACGTATAGAACGTTACAACCGTTCAATTTTTGAACAAATTCCGTACGTATGGATGAGTGCATGTGTACGCGTTTATAGCTTTTCGAAGTCTACCAGCGAAACAGTATTTACGAGCAACATCCCTAATATAAAGCTAGTTTCGAGGGGTGTGATTAAACACGTCGAATCCATTGGGGCGAAGCTAACTGGAAGTATCAGGTGTCGACAACATCCGAAAGAGTGAAATGTACGGAAATTCCAAACGCAAAGGTAACAAACGTAAAGGGAAGGATTAACAGGGAAACCGAGCCACGGGATCGCGGTATTTGTGAAACGAACGAGGAACAACGGACAGGGGAGCAGATAGGATCGAGCAATCCAGGTTGATAAGCGAAACCGTCGTCACTCGAACGTGGAAATCAAATCTATAACGTTGCCCCGATTGAAAGTATAAAAGGAGGAGATCGAATCGTTGAAAATCGAGTTTTCAGCTTTGCGTTAATCTCCGGGAGCGTATAAAAGAGCGACGACGGAAACGCGAGCCGGTAATTTCGCGTCGGGGGAAAATCATTTCGAGCACCGCTACCGCCAACTTCGTTAACCCTTTGCGCCGCGATCCGTGTTTCTCCTGTTTCGCGCCGCGAGTTTTCAATTCATTCTCCCGAATATACCATCTCTTTGTCATCTTACCATTTTCTTTTAATCCATTTGGTCTCCCGTTCAACCGCTAGGAACATTATTCTTCTTTTTTAGCCCCACTATTTATTTACCATATTTTCCTCTCATTCCAGAAGCATTAAACAAAAAGCATCTTCTCGTAATTGCTCCTGCATCTAAATAAAATTATTCGAATCTGATACTTTTCGTTCTGGAAACCGACAAACATCGAATTTTCGAACCTTACTAAAAAGTCGTCTTCGAGTTTCTGAACGGGCTGAAGATTCAAATTCAGCTTCGAGGGGAAACCTCGAGGAGCAAAGAAAAAAAGTGAAATCCAGCGTTGGTCGACCGTGATAAGACTCGTAAGTTGGTTTTCAAGACGAGAGGGTAAAGTTCGCGCGGCGCAAAGTCTTAACGGAGGAAAGATCGAGGGGATGCGGACACGTTCCTCGGTGGATTTCGAAATTCCAAGATTCGATCAGCATGGATCTCGACGCGAGACGAAACTGCGAAAGTAGAGGCTCCAAAAACCAGGAACAACGGAGTTTCAGAAGAAAGACGGTGGCGTTTGTTCGCCAAGGAGACGAGTTGCTCGAGGAGAGCTTTAAGAAAATGCCGAGAAAGGTGTCTAGGAAGATTTCCATTAATTCCACGGGTAACGATGTTAAAAATAATGTTGCTTGTTTAAGAAAATAACCGTTCTTGCTTGGAGGAACACCGCTACAATTGGCAAAATGTTCGAGGACACTCGGAGAGAACTACATAATCCCAAGTATTTTCCAACCATTTCCTGGGAATGTCCGAGCGAAAAAACGTGGAAATTCCAGGAAAATTGCTTTCATCGCAAAAAAAGAGAACGAAATCCACGTGATATTCGACGAGAACAAAACGAGAATGAATCTCACGCTTCACGTGAAGCTGGATGTACCAAGGACCGACTCTTGATTAAAATAATCGACTCGCGTCAGAATTGGACGTAGAAGAATCGATTCAAAGCATCCCGGGTCTCCTCGAAAATCGAACATTCCTAGCTCGAACGATTAGGCAAGTCGAGCGAGAGGCTCGAGCCACTCGCGGCATTCCCGTGCTGTCTCGTTCGTGGAATATTCTTGATAATATCTGGGGCTTCGATGAAGACCCGGGACGTGAATTAGAAGCGAGAAACTTGGAGCTTTCGATGCAAACAACGTTTTTGTGCGGGACGTTGCGCGCAGGATGCCGGCGAATTCAAGTTTCGCGAGAAAGACGAGTCTGGAACGAGTGACCCAGTTCTCGTTTCGCATCGTTGACTGTTGCAGTTTAATCGTCTGAATGCCTGAGAATCGGTATAATGGGAAGCATCGCGAGAATTGAAATTGCGTGAATTCAACCTTTTTCTCGATTGTCTCTGTACGGAACGACTCGAAGTAGCGAATGCCATTCGCGAGACATTCTCGCCGTAATTAAGAGAGTATTCCAGCCTAGCGCTTTTGGAAAATCGGTTCCCCTGAACTTTTCTATAACTCTGTCTCCAATTTGCCGGTGTAACTTAAATTGCATTTTCATTCGAATAACGAGCGCGAGTTGTTCACCTTTCGTCCGGTCCACGAAATCTTTGTTTATACAGATTAGAGTTTCGCCCATCCTCGATACCATTACAACGGGAACTGCCCATCAACGTAGAATGCACGCGATTAGAGTTCATCCGGGTAAACCAGAGCCAGGCAAATCCAGCGTCTGGTTATCTAAGCATCCCCGCTTCCCGATTGGTCAACACCCCCCGGTAATGCAGCGATTCGCCATCGTCGAGGTCGTTCCAGAGCCTGTAACAGAGCAACGGGACCTCGAGGACGGGCATCTTCGGAGTTAGTTCGTGGCCCGCGTCAGCTACGATTTCCGTCTGTTTCGGTCGTGAAACGATCGTACAAAGACCACCTTAATTATAATCATGGTAGACGTGGTTGCGAGGGACGACGGGGGAGTGTCGCTTTTCGACCCATTCGAACGGAATAAAATAATAATTGGTGGCACGCGCGCTCGCGCGAAGATCCGCTGTTCCGCAAAGATAATGGCGAGCCAGGCTAAAGTTTTTACCTGAAAGCGAATCCATTCCGTGGCTCGTTAACAAAAACCCCCGATGAACCCGCGGCGAAGTTCGTTAACGAACCCACCGAGTACGACAAGTACGTAAACTCTGAAAGGCGCTGCAGCCGCGCAGAAAATAATGACGTGGGAGTGGTGAGGAGAAGTGATTTCCGGCGGAGCCACGAGAGACGAATTTAATTCGCTGCAATTATGCAGCCCGGTGGGTCTGTATCTCCCTCGCTCTCTGGCCAACTCTGGGAAGAAGATCCGAGCCTCCGGTTCCTGCTCTTCGGCGGAGCTTCTCCCTCTGCGCTCGAGAATCGAGACGATACCGTGAGAGGAAAATCAAAATCCTGGGAAAAGTTTCTGGGAATTCGATATTCCAGTGGAGTTAAACGTAGCGTTGTTTATTATAAATGTCAGTCAAGAAGAAACGTTCTGACAAAGCATGAGGTTGTACTTACGCTTACCTCTCTTCTCACCTATATCTTTGAAGTAAGGTGGGTTAAAAACTATCCCACCTTTTGCTTAGCTTTACTATTTTATTTAAAGTTTTTCGTTCATGTGGCAGTACTGTGAACTGACTGAATCGACTGAGTAATAAATACTCTTCGCGAGAGATTCCGTATTTTAAGATTTCGACCGCCATGTTTTGATCCCGAAGCACGGTGCGTCGTCACCGAGACGATTTCTAGCGCCCCCAGGGATAAACGTGCGACTGGTTTTTCTCTTTCCCCAGAAAACTGTTCAATCTGTGGGGAGGGCCGTCGAGCAGCCTCGAGAAATCGTGCCCAGGAGTGCGAACCTAATTGCAGCCGGTCATACTTCCGCTCACGTTCGCCCGCTGTCTCGTTAGTTTGTTCTTAAGCTCGGATTAGCTCGTGTTCCCCCTCGCTGGTACCCTATCCTTTGCCCCCCCGTGCATCGCCACGGAGTGATTAAAAATGTTTCGCGCGCGAATTGAATAGCGCGACGGAATTAAAAATTGCACGTGACTCTGCTCTCGTCGATAAGAGTATCGCGCACACGAACAAGGTCGAGAACCACTGCGACAACGCATGGATACAACGGGAACGGTTTTCTATCTCACCGTAGCGAGACGACTGAAACAGCCGATAAGGAAAAAATCAATAGAACCCTCTATTGTGAGTCCTTGTTCGTACACTGTCACAGTACTTATCGTACCATCGAGAACTGAAAAACCGTTCGCTGATTTTCAGATTGCCTGTTTCGTCAGGGTACAATGCCTCGTGCAGGGCCTCTCAGAGACTGATAGGGACCACTTACCTTTCCGAGGCCCCTCGCGTCATTTCAGAGCCTCACAGTGTGGATGAAAGACTGCATATTTTTCATTGCACGTTTGGAAAACAGACCAATGTTTCACGTTAATTTCCTATTTATCGTGTAAAATTGAGGCCCTTGTAAGATACCCTAGTAAGATATTTAACAACCGTTCACTTCGATTGGCGAATTTTCACTGATAGAGAAAACAGAAACAGCCAGCAGACGATTTCCGTAAGCGAATGACTCGTGCGATAGCACACACACTGGTCCAGTTTTTTGCGACTGCTCGACCAGCGAGCTGGCTCGCCGTATCCAGCAACGGTTCGATGCTTAACAAGGGATAACCTCGTTAAGAACCACGGAACTAGCTTGTGTGTTTTACAAGTTAGGAATTACGTTGATTAGTAGCAAGTCGAACGGCCAACCAACGTGAACGAGTGTCTCGCCACTCGAATCTCGATCCCTGCCGCGTGCCGTCACACACGAACGGTGGCTGATTCCTTGTGGTGCTTCCACCATCCTCTGCTGTGTAGCTCTCCCTGCCTCCTGATTAGGGTGTCGCTTCTACGAAATATTCTACGTCATTTTGTGTTTCGACTTGTCATCTAATAAATACGTCAGGTACATAGCAATCCATCCTTCGGTCTAAATAAATTTGTTTCTAGTCCTATCTATACATCAGCGAGATGATTAACCTCGGTTCTTTTTAGCGGCAGTATAGTTTCGTAGATAAAATGTCGCTACGATGGGTCTTCGTCTCTCCGTGGAGTGTCTTCTCGGGCGGAAAAAAATGTCTTCGTGGACTGTATCAGTTGTGATATCTATTTGCAGTGACGGAAGACATTACTCTGGCGAAGCGAACTTTAAAGTTCAAAGTTTCGCGATGGTAGCCGAGGAGAAATGCTGACTCGGCAAAAGGAGCTGAAAGAAGAAACAAACGGCGCCGTGAATCTTGCCACCCTTCTGCTTTTAATTCTTTCTCTCGCGCCACGTGTTCCGCTACTCGACCTTAAGGAATTGGAAACAATTTAGAAATTGGAAAAAATTCCTAGCAGCAGAAACACCCTGCAACAAACGCTACACGTCAAGTCTGGAGGCATCTTCTCTTTATCAATCTCTAAGAGACAATTTCCAAGTCTACCGTGAAAGGAAACTATAATTCAAGTCGAACCATGTATCTATTATTCGTGTATCTGTTTTAGTCTTCAATCATTTTTGCAATAGGAGGATTACTAGCCTGAAAATCTCCAGCCTCCCCAGCGCCAGACGTCGTTAGCATCAAAAGGATCTTTTCCTAATGCCACTTTCAACCGTATGTTTCTTTGAAGAAGGCTACGAGTCGCGTTAACATAGTTGGTCGAATGTCAACCGAGCTAAAAGGGCCGTTCCCGAGTAAATGGGGCGCTCGTTTCTCGTGCAACGCGCAAGAAACAAAACGGAGAAAAATTCCGAACGATCCGATGCAGAGCGTCGCTCATCCGAGGGGACGTTTTTTTTCCTCGAGCGGAAGACACCTCGGTGATTTGAATTCGGCACGCCATGTGTCCCGTTCTACCAGCCCACTGGAGCATCGTGGCTGATTCACGAGGACCATTAATTTAAAAGAAACAAGGCACGGCGCGTCACCGAACGAGGACGCGCGGATGTGCACACTCGACCGCTTAATCAGCTCGTTCCTTCTCCAAGAAGCATCGCCAACACTAGGGAAAAAAGTCAAACCGACGAACGGCGTCGCGTCCTCGCGATAAAAGCGCGTTTAGAACCGGGTTAACCAAGTTTCAAAGGGAAATCGAAACTGCTTGCTGAGAATTTAATTTAAATTACTTTTAAGTGGTTATTCTGACTATTCTTTTACCATATCCCGATACGTTTTATAAAGGTCTGTTTCTAGGTCACTTCCGCAAAAAGCGCATAAGATTCCATTTAAATAAACCGTCAGTTATGGGCGACAGCTAATTGGAATATTAGGCTAACGGAGAAAGAACTTCTAGAAAGAGAAATTTAAATGTAAAACGCGGAATTGCTTAGCATGAAACGGACTCGGGGGTTAGTACTAAGCCAGTGAAATTGCTGTTTAAGTACGAAATACGTATTTGGGAACGTCGGTTGGGAGTTGCTATGGGTTTTGTTATCCTTGCATTGGTAACCCAGTTTCTCGTTCAGACTGGCATCGGTTACGATCTTTAAAGACAGTATCTGGTTAGTTTAAACCTGCCAAGTAGGAAAAAAGAATTCAGAGGAATCGTTCGATGAACTTACAAATGAATCATCGGACCTACCTAACTTTTGAGACCATCCCACGCAACGTATCGCGAATTTCCAAGTTGCTGCTTCTTAATTCCCCGCGGGGATGTTGTTTTCAATCAAGAAATGACCCTCTCAACGGGTTTAATCGATCTGACACGGTGCCAATTAGTCCGCGACGCCCGAGCAGAGGGAGCCGAATCCCGTGCCACGTGTTGAATCGTTGGAAACGCACCTTTAACCCGTGCCACGGTTCGTCGGCCGGTTTTCCCTTCGCCGTGGAGGATATCTGGTGGGAGGGGCACCGAAGTCGCTTTACCAGCCAGGAAATTACACGTCCTTCCGTGCTGTAAGTTCCACGAGAAGGGGTTGCCTCGCGCGGTGTCTGTGCTCGCGGGCGCTCCAGCGCGTTTAGCATCTTGCTCGTATCCTTTCATTGCGCCGGAGGTCGGTATTAATTGCTATTCGTGTCTTCGACGCGTAATTAATTGTCGAAATTTGTCATACGCCGAGTATAATCGCGGCCGACTCGCTTCGAAATTTCACACGGAACGAGGGAACTGCGCCACGGAAGGAGCGTTTTATCTTGCTCACGCGAACCTGATGCCGGTTGCGCGTTGCGAACCAACCCCCGTCTCTCGACGAGCATATTTTACCTTTGTTAAGACAACTTCGATTCAATGGAAGCTCCCTGCTTATCCCGGTAAAGCGTCGCGTTCCGTTTTCGTTGTGTTGTTTATTTTAGTGCTTGGCGCGTCGCATAATTCTCAGACATTCCACCATTTTAAGAAACTTTATGTTCTTGTTTATAGATTCACTTTTCTTTGTTCAAAATTTCCCCTCGGGAGCACGCTACCGATCGAAAGTACGTCCACTCGAATTTTTCGCACTTTAGAAAATTATCATAGCTGTCATTTTCCCATCTCCAAGCATCAATCGAGCACCGAAAGGGGGTCCGTTAATCACGGAATTTCCGGAAACCGAGCGTTCTCAACCTGGATCGATAATCCCGCGACGTCAAGGAGAGAGGAGGACGCCCGTTCGTTACTCGCAAGACTTAATTTAAATGCCGAACTAATTACTCGCGTCTTAAATACCCCTGGTTGAAATATTGCGACGCTAGGCGTCGCCTGTAGCACGTAGAGTCCAGGGAAGAAGTTGGACGCATCGTGCTTGGCGTTGTTAACAATGGACTCGTCGATCCGCGCGGAAAATCACGAAAACGCGAGAAAAGTTGCCGGATGGGCGTCCCGAGATGAAATGGCGACGCGAGCTAGGTAACGAGGGGTATTGGGGATCCTCGTTGGCAAGTTAGCCTGGAAGAAGTAACTGACTGCCTCCGGTGACACTGTCGCGTCGGGGGATCTTGCGGGAAACTCTCCTCGAGATTAATTATACCGGAAGCGAGGACTCGTGCGCGACCCTCGCGCGGCATGCACCGCGTGTACCCAGCTTGCGGCCGTCGCAATATCGAACCGTGGGCGCCTATAGTAATCTCGCAGCACGGTAATCGCTTGCTACTTCACGCATTCCCTTATATATCTCGAGTTTTGTTCGCGTTTCAGCTGTAATTATTCGCCTCCTGTCTATTTCATCTCTTCAATCCACGATAACTAACACATTATTTAGTACTCGATACGAGATTTATGACCTTAAATATCACTTGTCTTGTTTGAAAGTATGTCGTCTATCATATAACTTTCATTAAATAGAAATTAAATTACCTCGTTGCAGGAAATGAAATTTCCGTTTGTAATTGTATAGTAAACGGGATGGATATCGAGTTTATGGTGACATTAGTGTTAGTGTAGTATTTAACCAAATTATTGGAGAGTCTCGTAATTAGAAATCGAGTTCGTGGAAACCAATACGTAATATGCATAACCACTGAAAATCCTGTCAAACAGTGTCCTCGAGAACGTCACGTAGTTGTTCTTAATTCACGAGTCGTCATTCTCAGAAATCGAATTGCCGCAACGTCGATATCCTGCGGATATTATTAAAATGACAGACCGACCTCGCTGGCCAAAATTTCTGGCTCGGCTGTCGAGATAGCGATGGAATCGGAAATCAGATTAGCCCGTTAGTCTTTGCAATTTAAATTTGCACATCTCGGCCGCGTTTATGTTCTTATCTATGTATATCGTGACACGGTTCTCGGAAGCGAGACTAGCTTTAACCGTCGCTTCCCCAGTGGATCACACGGTCTACAAATTACGTAGCCCTCGGTTCGTGGTAATGGTTGCAATTTTCTGGCCACGATGGTTTCGCCAATGACAGAGAGGGAGAGAGAGGGAGAGAAACGGCGCTGCAGCTCTTTGCGGTGTTTTCCATTTTAAGACGCTCGGAAGCTTCGTTCACGCCTTTTGCATGTCGATAGCGATCTCTGAAACGATTAATAACTTTTTGTTGGACGGATGAACGTTGCCGTAAAGTGGCTGCAGGAACTGCAGAGTGATTTCAAGGAAGATTCACGGGTAGGCGTAGCTACTGCTAAGTTCCAAGAATGTCGTTAAATCCGTTTTGGTTTTGAATAAATTAAATCCCTCTGCTTTAAATATTCCATCAAGTGCATCTTTTTGGAGTGTATTACATGATCTTGAATGACCAGAATCTTGTTACGTCAGAATACGTTGCTTTAGAATGCACATATTGTTAAAAGCTATCGAAAAGGAGAAAGCGAAATGCTCCAGGATACATAGAAAGGGAAAGGAGGCTGAATCGATTCCGTTTCCACAAAACGTGTCGTCGCATGATTTTTATGGGCGCCTGCCGGCCGCGAGAACAACGCCGCGACCAGAACGAACGGAACGAAATGTCAATAGCAGAGATAGCCGTGTCTCACCTTCGTCGCGTTCGAGCCGCAGAAAGGTAATTGAATATCGAGGGACGGCGTTCAGCTTCCAAGCCTTCGGTTATTAACGCTAATGATTTTACAGCCCCGTGGCTGATTTAGTGCCGCGTCCCGTTCTCCATTCTTTCGTTTTTCACTCACCCCCTGCATTTCAATCCTTTTCCTCGCTGAACGGGTCGAATGGAAGACAAGAAAGTGTTTGAACAACTGAAACTAACATAGTGACAAGTACAATTAAGCTTTCGTGTACCTCGGAAAATTGCACCTCTCAATGTATTAGGATTTTTATCAATTTGGTATTGAAAATTTACACACTAGATGACGAAATTTATTAAAAATTTGTTTGACATTACTTTCCAGTCTATCTACTAATAAAATGTTTCTTTGTAATTCCAGCTTAGCCACCCAGCCTTTCTCAACCCTCAATCCTACCAGTGTAAATTATACGAACTACAACAAACCAAGTTACAACTAGAAATATTGAGAAATTCACGAGGGGTCAACGTTCGCGTAAGAACATCTTGCGCTCAAAGTCTGGGATATCAAGTTAGTTATGATTAACGCGAAACGTCCAATCCCTCGCGGCTTGTTTTTACATCCCCTCAGCATCCTAACCTTCCTGTCCCAGTCCTGCACAAATACCCGACACGTTCGCCAGCAGTTTGAATTATCGCAGGCTACATCTGTTTCCCGCGTTCCCAGCCTCTTTCCTGCCTGTATAGTTTATACCAGCCCGTTATCGGTCTCCCTCGATACACGTATACGTATCTCCTGTGGCCGTAAACTCTGCAACTCGCAACAGAATCGAATTCAACCCCCTCCCCCGGCCGTGCACTTCTGGCTGGTAATCGAGACCTCTTGGAAGCCTGACTCGTGCCCAGATCGATGCAAATTAGGATACCACGAATCGGTTAACGATGTCGCCTCGTTTGTTACGCGCGACTCCGGTCGCTCTACAAGTTCGATTGATATCATTGATAAGCCGACGATAATTGCTACGAAAAAATTCAATCTTTCTTTCGATGTACTCTGTTACGTAAATTTGTCGAAGGCTAGTAGGAAAACCCAGGCTTGATGTTAGTAATTGCGTCGGACAAACAGTCAACATACTCGCGTTGAAACAAGATAATCGTTCTCTAGGATTTCGATCAGTCTACGAAAGTTATTCAAGGATTTTACGATCAATTTTCCATTTCACTCAATTGTTATTTCACAACTCGATTGCGATGAAGAAATAAACACATGGAAATTTAGAGAATCGAACCTCGAGTCGCAAGGTTGCTCGTACTCGGTGGACTAATAGTTCAGTTGCTTAGCGCAACAGAACAGAACTTAGCAGACAGAGAGTTGGTCTATTTGCTGGATCAACATTCAAACACCGATCTTTCGCCGGACGTCCGATCTAACCGAGCTGTCCATAGTGTCTATAGACTCCTCCTCCGTAACGAGGGAAGATCTCCAAGTGACGATCACCGAGTAAACTCGAGATAATGGAATATAATATGTACCTACCTAAGATCGAATAACTTCCACAAAGTTTTATATCGAAACTCTCTCATTATCGCGCTCGTTTCATTTACCTCATCTGGTTTCTAACAATGAAATAAATCGTCGAATGCTGCGAGGAGCAATAGATTGATCAATTTGCATGGGAACATAGGAAAAGTGTTCTTGCTCTCGAAGCTTGGAAACCACAGGCAATCATGTGACTTTTGTTGGTATCGAAGGGTATTATTAACAGGCATGGGAGCTTCGCGTTTTTTATCAAGCTGAAAGGTTTGTTATCCAGTGGCTAATGCTTCAAAGAGCCGGCGGCGTCTGGGCGTCCAGTTGGCGAAAAAATTTTGCTGATCAACAACCGGGGATCACATTATCGAACGCGCGGCTTCGCCGACGACGGCATCGGAATGGCAAGCGACGGAATAATTAAATCACGAGCTAGGTCCAGGCCAGGCTTTGGCACGAGTGCCGCGCGACGTTGCAATTTTATTTCGACCGCAGAATTTCATTCGTCAAGCACGCCGTACAACGAATCACAATTATTCCCCGCCTTAGGTATGTATTTCACCGGGCGCACGTACGCGGCACGGTGTGCTCGTCAACGTCGACCACCGACAGAATTCCATTTTTGCAAATTATTCTTCCACTTCGTGCCGCGCCGGACCCCCGATCCTCCCCGTGGGGGTGGCATCGTGCCACGGAACATAATAAATCACTCCTCTCGTTTCACCGCGACTTTGCGTCGGTAACAACGCGCCTTTCAGCCTCGTATACGACGCCAATTAAACCAGGAACGGTGTACGTTTCGATTAAACGATCGCTTCTGACATTTCCGAACGAAGAATCAGGAGTGTAAGTGACGGGAAAGACGTGAAAAGATGCCGTTTGAATGCTTAAGTGGATTGAACGTAACATGATTGCTGTAGGTCATCCAAAACAACGATTAGCAGCGATATCAAATATTTCTGGAGTGAAACAGGGACGAAGTGTAAACAAGAATCCAACCTCCATGAAACACGTATATAAAATAGTTAATTCGGATGCCGAAATTGCTAACATGTTTACCGACCATTTCGAATCAGTTTACGAACCACAGGTATTAACATATCAACACCACCACAGTGGATCAATACCATGATCACCAAAGTTGATATTGGTCGTATACATATTAGCGTACTCGACATTTTTGAGAAAGTTCGCGAACTCGACGCTTTGAGAGTGACAGTAGCATGCGATGTTGGTATTACTCCCAATCATCATTAGGGAACGCGAGCATGCAATATTTCGATCACTTTGATTAATTTCTAATATTTCACCGCGCACTGGGATGCTTTTCATGTACGTACACGGAAGTGAAAAGCGATCGATTCGATTTAGAAATTAAATAGAAAAGTGGATGTTAAGGACAATAAAAGAACGTTCTATAAGGATTAAATTAGGGTATGTAATTTTCGTTTGAAAAACGTAATCTTCTCGAAGCACGTGCCTGCCAACCGAACCATATTTTTCTACACTCATTAGCACGAGGTAGAATATTCTGCATCGTAAAATAGTCTCCTGCAACATTACTGCATAAATACTCAATTTACATGCAAGCTTTTCTGTTTCTTTTCATTTTCTAGGAAGAATATTTTGGAGATGTACAATTCTAATTACGGTCTTGCCGTCTTGTGTATATTATTTACACTGAAATTGTTGTTGTATATGCATATACCTGTTAATAATACCCTTCGATACCAACAGAAGTCACATGATTGCCTGTGGTTTCCAAGCTTCGAGAGCAAGAACACTTTTACTATCGTTGCGCACTCGTGATCCCACAACACGTCGAGCTACAACAATTTCCTGTGGAAAGAGTTTGGTTATGCAAACAAGAGGTGGAAGTTATTTACAGCGGTCAGAATAAGTGGCACACCTTGTACGTCGAGACGTGACTACATACATAAATGCATACGCGTGTCAGCGGATGGCTGCATACATAAATGCATACATAAATCCGCGGTGGATGCGCGCGAGTATGCACGCGGACCACGAGGTATCCAACCCTCCGTGGACCAACTAATATTTCAATTCGAACTTTCGCGTGCAAGTCGCTCGCAAGATGCGAACCATCCCTCTGTCGGGGAACTTTGCTCCTTGATGGATACCGAATGTCCCGGAGATCATCCTTTCGGGGCTGGCGTCAAATTCTGGAGCGTTAAGGGCTGCGGGATGTAACTACCCTAAACCACCAAACAACAGTCTTTAGACAATTTTTGTATGGAGGAAATATCCCGAACCAGGTGGTGTCATGCCATTTATTAACATTTTTTAATGAATTCTACTAAATTTTCTGTAAAGTATACATATTCGTGTATTTAAATTTGAACTCTATACATTAATTAGCTTTCATGTTATAAATTCCCAAGTTTTTTTTTTTATTTGGGGTAGATACACCTCTTTAAAATAGCACGTTCAGGGATACCCTTAATGACAAAAATAAATCGCAGAAGCTGGTGCCCTGAATGGAATTGCTTGCTGCGAAAATGCACACTGAATGTTTAAATAAGTAAGATCCAACGAAGATATGAAGCTAAATATATCTGAATATTGGAAATCTGAATAAAGGCGAGCTAAATGGGCATCTGTCACTCGAAACGCTGGATATCCATATTGATCTGTCAGGGATGGGCATTAGCACAGAAGGCAGATTTCTAGAATAAAATTTATAAACCCCTGGGGCTACATCGAACAAATAAAATTAAAAATTCTCTTCGCGATAGTTGAGAAAGCTATCATTTAAAATTTCCTTCTGCGGCATTAAATTCCAAGTCAAATATGAAAGGAAAAATTTTAAAAAGCTACGCTAGGTTTTCGCGTGGCTTCCAACCCTTTGTCTTTGTAATTCGCATTACCGTTGAAGGCTAGCGAAAAGAACAAAAATACCCACTAGCTGTAACAAATAACTTCAGGCTACGGAATTATTCCTTTCAGGAGAGTGGAACGGATAAAGAGGTGTAACTCGAGTCAGCGAATTCAGATTACGCAAGATCACTCGTTTACGTACAACCTAGTTCCGTTTCAAACGCGTACACGTTTTTTAATCCCCATTGTTCCCAGTTCCCGTATCTCCTGGTCCCGTCCGCTCTAAATCGGATAGTTTTCCTTTTTGCGAGCCCGTGTAAACGTAATATCAACATCGCGACATCTGCTTTTCATTTCCGAAATTTTAACTTCGTCGTGGCACGCACGAGCCTTTGGAAACACAATTCCTCGGGAATTTGAAAAAAGTGTCCTGTAAATATGTCAAAATTTTGATACGTTTCGGCGGAAGATGATCGATAAAAATGTATCAAAGAATAAGCACCCCTTCCCGATTAATCGTCCAGGATTAATTGCACTCGGAGCGCATAGAGCAACGAGCTGAAGCAATTAAGACGATCATTTTCAACGACAGCGGCCATGGAAAGTGGAGTGCCGATACCGAAAGTATCGATAAGTTTTTCCGCCAATTACGTCGACCAGCCGTCGGGGCCACTTTAAAAACTTCTCCGTTGTATAGTCGGTTACGTCGACGTTTCGAGCCATCGAGAAGGGTATCGATCGATTATCGCGGTGAATTTCCCGAAAATAATTTTCCCTCTTCTAGTCGACAACCTCCGCATCTCCTTTCCGCCGTTCGCCTATCTTCGTCCAGTTTACTCTGTCGTCCGTTGAACAGGATCGACGTCGAGGGCGAGGGGGAGCTGGTCAGTTTCAAGAATCAGCCGCAAGCACTTGGGAAGCTTAAAGTCATCTAGCTGTCTGTTTGCTTCGCGGACTTTTCCAGCGGTTACCCGATCGAGTCCTCGATCGAGAATATCGGCTTCCAGCGTTATGGTAATTGCATTAAAAGAAACTTCCTCCTCGACGCCGACCCTCTCAGCGTCGCGGAAGTTAACTCTGAATTAGTCTTGATACGTGCTGGGACCTGATATCGCATCGGTACATTCCGCAGCAGTTCATTAATCTCTGCGCCATGAACGTACGTGAATTTTTATTCTTCTCAGGCTTTAAAGTTGTCGCATCCTCTAGATTCGCTGACAGCGGAAAATTTCACGGACACGCGTATCGATTAGTCTCTATTCGTTATCCATTATCGAAATCAAATTCTGTCCCTTCGTGGTCGAAAGCAACCGGCCAATGGATCGTTTAATGGACAAAATAAGGCGAGCCAGCCGCAACCCATCGACTGCGCGACAGGATCGACCGAGCATCGCGATTAACGTTCGCGCACGCGACATGGTTGCGGCGAAAAATCGGATCGAACTTTCCGCGCGGCAGTTTCCAGTCGAAGCCCCAATCAAATTGATTACGTCGAGCTTAAACGCCGTTAAACCGTAACCGTGAATAATAAAGGGCTAGCGTGCAAACTGTTGCGCACTCTGCGCGCGGTTATGCTGAAATTTGCTTATAAATTTGCATCGCATTAATGGAGTGCAAATGGTAAATATCCGTGCTATCTTAATTAGTCTCTCTACTCGTGAAATGAAATTAAAAAAAAATTGCGAAGTACGCCGAGCTTCGCGTTGATCTACTCGTAATATTTTCTTGATTCCTAACGGCACGAAAATTTTGTCGTACAAATTAGGTGGCCCCGATATTTGAGGCGATGCGTCGCGACGCTGCTACCAACGGGACACCCTGTAGATGTACGAAAACGCTTACGCACACCCAGCGGCGAAATTGCGGCTCATCGAGCATGAAAGTTATTCCTGAAGGAGGGGGAGCGAGGAACACGAGCGAAAAAATGCTCCAACATTTTTCGATGCTCCGACGTGGGTTAGATATTCCAGGGTATCGTTTGCATGAAATTTTCATCAGGCTCTCGTCCTCCTTACCAACATGCGGCAGGCCGCGTTAATTCCGGACCCGTGTTCCTCGTCCCAACAACCGCGAGACATTCTGTAATTTAAATGGAAAATCCGATAACCACGATCGTTACCGCGTTACCATTCCCTTTGTCATCGTAGCGGGCTGTAATTACAATCGATGAAAGCCCTGCACAAAGGGAGAGAATCTTATTACCGGGTTGGACGACGTTGCTTTTATGGGGCCAAACCATATCGCGACCTTGCGCAATCAGCCAAGCAACCGTCTTCGACTAGTCCCTTTCGATCGGATTAGATTTCGACCCTACGCTTTTCCGTTTAATTGTTTCACGGGAAATCAAGTTGGCACGATGGGGGACTTGCTTAACTATAGATGGAAAGTGTGCAAAATTCCTAGAACTTTATTATCCGAGGGATCAATTGTTTGAAAGTCAAGGTACGCTTCTGCAGTAGTAGAGTTGGTCAATAATTTGCGCGACTTTCGATCCCCGACTGGCCAGCATAACGGCACGGAAGGGGTATTGCCCTTGGCGAGGGAGCTCCAGCATACTCGAGCTTCGATGTATTCTTATTCCCGTCGCGTCTAACAATAGTACAAGGGTAGAAGAATAGGTTGCTGGAAAATTCATGAGGTAATACCACAACTATTTACCAATACTATTTACCACAACTATTTACTAATTACCAATGGTCGGCGAACAATTACGTCAATGCACAACCAACGGGTCTACGATAATCTACGATAATCGAAGGAATTGACTGTAGGTCTCTGTTTCGTTTCACGCTCGAGCAGCCCTTTATTCGAAGATCAGGAATTTTACAAGCAGTCATCGTACTTTTGAATAAAAAATGTAACTGGGTGGAAAGATATCGACCTAGTGGTTATTTTATTTCACAACGTTGAACATCGTCGAGGGTTGAAGTGTCCAACGGAAAAAGTCGTGCAACCACGTTAGCTTTAAAAAAAAAAATATAGTTATACCATAATCGGTGGACACACCCCGAGCAAACACCTCGAGACGTTTCGCGAGAAGGCGAAAGAAATTACGTGCCTCGCGTGAACACGCGGGTGTTACTCGAGCCTGGAGCGTTCGCCTGCGCTCTACTCGACACGCACACCTCAAAAACCAGCAGCCCCGGGGTGTAATCGTTACCGCATTAGAACGCTCACTGACGCGGCGCTTGGCGGCGACAGCGACGCTGAAAAATGAAAGCGTACGCGCGAGTGGTTTCGAGTGCGCGAATGCTCGCACCGAGGCCGAGCACTCGCGTGGGTCGAGTGGTCGTCTCAAGCACCCATACCATCTCGCTACAGGTCCTTCAGCTCCGAAAACGCCTGCCGCGAGTGCTTCACGTATCCTGGGGACAACCGGGCGTCGATGAATCCCCCATCGAGTCCGCGATGAATACGCCAAATGGACCATAGGCACGCGAAAACATTTTTAAAAACAACGCTAAAGTTAAGCACCAGATATTCCTTTGCATCGTTTAATCCACCGTGAGGATTACCCACTACAGTTTCGATTATTCCAGAATAATCGAACAAAGAAGCAACTCGTTCTCATCGGTGCTTATGCATTTAAAATCTACTGCGACAGGATAAACAGAACGAGCGAGTGTCGCCATTGGAAGTACACGGAAGCGATCTACTCTGCTTTGAATAGAAAAAAGAAACAAGGCAAGAACCTTGTACTTTCTTTCGCGACAAGTGCCGGCTTGTGAAAGAGTATCGCGCGAACCGTCCAACTGGTATAGCAAGTTCTTCGACCGTCGTGCAAAGGAGTGATTGAAATTAATGCAAATTGTCGATGAAAGTGAACTTTATAATTCACTTTAACTTCATTAGACGTCGTTGAAAGAGATGTCGGCTGGTAACTCTCAGTGTGCAAACTACTTTATAATTTCCGTTGTTTACACGTTCCGACGTTAACTCGAGCGACGGTTATTTATTTTATACGTAAATTTAAATTTTCTGAAATTCCAAGAGAACTGACCTCGCTGGATTTTTTGATTAAAAAAAAAGGACGAATGGTTGAATTATCAGCGAGATCATTTTTGGAAAATATTCAAGATGGCAAGTTGGACGGGCTCCGCTGCGACGTTGATAGGGTTCGACGAATCGTAAGAGGCTAAAACTGTGGCCCAGCTGTCTCTGTAA
The DNA here is from genome assembly GCF_026283585.1 of Hylaeus volcanicus. NCBI lineage: Eukaryota > Metazoa > Arthropoda > Insecta > Hymenoptera > Colletidae > Hylaeus > Hylaeus volcanicus. The sequence goes on from NC_071977.1 coordinate 6,298,104, forward strand.
ATTTCTTCGACGTTCTTCGAGCGTCCGATAACGCCTAACAGACGGCAGGAAAGGGCTTCTCGCGCCAGCCAGGCACGAACTTTGCACCGGAAACGTCACGTCAGACGCTTCGTTAAAGGAACACACGTGGAATCGACGCCCGGTCGTGAATTTTTTATTCGCGCGTCTGCTCGTCGCTGAAAAAGAAACGGGGCATTCATTCTCCGCGCCATCCCGCCACGGTGATCGCCTGAATTAATCATTGATACCCCGGCAAGAGCCTCGTCGCGCACGCGAAGCCAATGACAGCTCGTGAAACCCATTTTATTTTTTGCCTTTCGTCCATCGGCGGGGAAACACGGTGATACGTCGTCACGACGGAGACGAAAAGATGGAAGCAGGCAGGCAAACGTTTCCAGACCGAAGCGAGCCAAGAATATCTCGAAAGCGGGTGCTTATAGTTATCGAACTTGCCGTAGCGGCCAGAAACTGTATTTTTTAAAATAGAGGAAAACATATTTGTTACGAAAGTTTCTATATTTATACGATGTACACGCTCCATATAACGAAAAGAAAAGGAGTTCCGAGACACGAACGCAACGAACAGTCTCGCGAGAGCTAAACGCCACATACTCCCGAGAGCTTCGGGAATAACCGTACAGGCTATTCCGCGAAAGTCAGCTCGAATAAAGGAAGAGTCGCGGTAGGGAAGTAATTTCTATGAGAGGAGGCACGCAAAGTTCCTCCGCGAAGAGATGTCTGACACGAGGCATCCACGCGCGATTACAAGCTTCATTGTGAAATCGATATCGGGGAGCATTAAGAAGAAGGTGTGGAAGACGAGGCGAGGCGCGGCTAGGCGGGACGAACAGGGGTGGAAAGCAAATAGAGTCGTCTGACGAGGTTGCATCGAGGCCGCGGAATTATTAATTTTAATTACACAACTCGAGGCTGCGTTCAGAGCGTCGAGGAGGCCCGGCTTACGTAATAAACTTACAGCAACAGCATCGGTACCACCGCCACCGCCACCGCCGCCACCACCGCCGCCGCCGCCACTGGCACAGACGCTCTACTTCCATCAACGCCGTCTTTCCCGCACTCCACCATCGCCATCATCTATCCGCAGCAGCATTACGTGGGTATTGATTAAACGCAACGCAACCCTCCCTTCGGGCCGGATCTCGACCGCCTCTCCCAGCGGGGGTGAGGGGTGCTTTTGGCGTGGGAGTTGGCCGACAATTAATATTATTTATCGACGTCTTAATCGGCCGGCCGCATCTAACCGCCATCTCCAACCCCTCGAGTTTCAAGGTGGCAGGGGTTGCAGAGCCCGACCTTGCTGCACCGGAGGAAGCCGACCCGAGGGCTGGATGGGGGCATCGTTTCTGTTACCTCCTCTGGAGAGAGGTCAGCTTTTATCGACGAGTAACCAGAAACGAAGCTGCTTTAACGATGCTGCAGAAATGACGGATTAACACGGTAGTCCCCACGTCACCCAAAACAAGGTGACAGGTTTTTTCGTTGAAGAATTACAAGTATTAATTATAAAGATGAGATGAATATTGAAAATAAATCTGGATAGGATTCGTGAATTTGGAGACGTTAAATACTTTGTAACAATTTTCACGAGTTTTAACTTGGCAGCCAACGTGTTAACCTATTTGTATCGCACGGAGAAATGGATGATTATTTCTTGCCACCAAAACTCGTCTTCACGATGAGGCTCGCGAAACTGACTTATGATATCTATATTTCGTTTATTATTCAAGTGATCCCGAGTTGATTATTAACAACTGTTCTCCAATTCGCATAGTATGGTAAATAAACGGTGATCATCGAAGCCTGGTTAGAACCTGGCTCGACCTACTTAGTAATCACGCTATGTTTCGAGAAGTTCTTCGTTATTTCATAGTACTTGCGCTATCGAACCGTCTGGCGCCAACTTCGTAGAAGAATATAATTTTCGACTCACCTGCAACAAAGAAAATTAGGACACAATTATTTTGGGTCGAAGAACTCGCAAGTAGAAAATGATTTTTTAATAGCGATATATATGTAGATTGCAAGATTTCAAGTTTAAACGTATTAGGGAACGCGATGAATATTATTTGCTTCAACCCCTTCGGTCGAGGCCCGCCCTACGGCGCAGTCAAACATTGCCCATTCATCCATCGATGGATAAACCCTTCCGCTGCAAGCATAATGAACGACAGCTAACAAATCGTCTTTGGCTGGAAAACGCGAGAAAGTTGAAACGAGCGGAGAACCCGGAGGCGAGAGGAAACTTCGAAGGGCGCAGTATTTCTCTAAAATGTACTTCGTCACTTTCGTGCTCTCCCCGTCGCGTGAGCCGGCTTTCACCCTTCTCCCTTCGCCCGCGACCGCTCCTTTTATTCCTTTTGCCTCCCCGATATTTTCCCTCGGTCATTTATGGAGCGCCGCCGTGACGTAGCTGCAAAGTCTATTACACCGGACGGACACTCGGATAGTTGGAATTTGTCTGCAGCTGAAGCACGGAAAAAGAGCGAAGTTACCGAGAAAGGCAAACAATGGCCCGAGAAAGAGTGGCGTTAGCCAGGTGATGTTCGTCTTTCTCTCGCCCCCATTTTTCGAAACCGTTTTCAACGCCTCGGCACGCCACTCAGGTTATTCTCCTTGAAATTACTTTCCACGGCGCGTTCCGAATCACGGAACGGTAAGAAAAGTTCCAACAATCGCGCGTGTCCTCCTTGACTGGCTTCACCTATTATCGAACAGAAATTTCGAGTTCGAGGAACCTTCTTCAAGGATCTCGTTCCCTTCGTGCTCGTCGCTGTTGTCTCCGTTGACTCCAGGCTCATTAAACAAATCGGTGCTTCTCAAACTTCGTTCTTTCTTAAACAGGGATGAAACCCCTGGGGTGAAACTAAATTATGTCTCGAACTCTCGGATTTTGTTCTGTACACAGGCACAGGAGTTATCAGTAGTACTTCCTGATCAAGGATACCCACGTCTATCCTTGAAAACCTACGTTTCATTCCTTCTATGACTAGAGTGTATACCTAGAAAACCAAATGACGGATATCGAGTTCAACGAGTCAGAAAATCCTTTAACCCAGAGTTAAAGGACATCGTAGCTTTGTTTATTCGGCTTCCCGATTGAAGCACGTCTGCTACGCTGGAAAGCCAGACGAATCTGGAAGATTAACACAGATTAAGCGAGAGAAAAAAAGCCACGCGGAGAAGAACGTTCGTCGGCGAAGTATCCGACGTCTATCAGCTCTCACGATTCCCTCTCCTCTTCGTCCCGTTCTTTCATTCTTCCATTCCGAGATTTTCGCTCGTTTACGAGGTCCGACCATACACGAAATGTCGCGACGACGCAGTAAAGCGCATTACGCCGGTTGGACACTAGATTGGCTGAGACTTCATTGCGAGCAGAGGTGAGAAGAAGGTGCAGCCTCGCGAGTGGGATGAAAGGAAAACTACCTACATCTCTCCTCGTCGCCATCTCGACGCTTCGCGACTCGTGACGAATCGTAAAGAGGAAGGTAAATTCGAGAGGATTCTCAAGGTGTGACGGCTCGTTTGGAACGAAACGGACATGGCTACGAAACTATTTCGTTCTCTTCGAGGATACGTTTCTCGATTCGAAGACTTATCGGGTGCTCGGAGATTTTTAGTTCTTTAATACATTTCGAGGAAGCAAGGATTTGAAATGCATCAGCTTCTTCCTTTCGACTATCGTAATATTCATCGTTTCTTACTTTGCAAATTCTGAAAATGATAAAATACATCTAGTCGTGCTCGCATCCCAGACTGAATCCATTTGGTCTTCATCAACCCATACCAGCAAACTTTCATCGTACAAAAAGAATGTTCTCGACGTCCCTCGCCGCGTAACTCCGTTAATCCGTGTTTCCCAAAGAAAGCAACGTTCGACTTTCCAGACGAACCACATCAATCGCACTTTTCTTCAGACCCGCCACGAAGACGTCCATTAACACGCTCCAACTATCCCCCTCGGCAAAGTTCCCTCGTTACCGTGTCCCGTTCATTCGTATTTCCCATTGAGGCCGGGTTGAAAGTTCAAGAACAACTGAAATCAATCCGCGGATCGATACCCCGCGACGGTGAGCGACGCGACGCGGCTCGTTAAGCGTCAGCCAGCAGGCGAGCGGGTGAGCGGCGCGGCGCTTGCTGGAATCGCGACGCAGGGCGTCGTGGCGCGCCGCGAGAGCGACAATTCGACTTGGTCGGTCGGCTGGTCGCTGGTAGCGGCCCTTTCGACCCCGTCCGATAACAAATGGCCGCACCGCCCCTGAAGGACAACGACGCTGCGCCGGCAGTTCGAGCGTAATTCTGCGCCCAGCCGACAGGGCCGTAAGTCACCGGCTCAAACGAAGCGTCGAGGTATTAATTAGAGTTTCAGGCCAGGAACCGCGATCACTTATCACCGAACCCAGCCTAATCTACCAGCTGGCCCGCTCCACCACCCTTTTAACCCTCGCGACTTAAGGGGTTACAGTTCAACTCGATAAACTAAGCCGCGACTTTGAGAATTCTTTCTAGTTCTTATCACCAGCACACGAAAAGATTATTGAGATAGGGAGACGCTGGAGGTATTTTCATTTTTGAAGAGTTATACTCTAATTTTCTGTTCTAGATGTATGCTAGATATAGAGTTTAATTTAAAATATCGCCGAAAATTGTAGACATTAGAAAAAGATTATTATCTAAGCTGCACGTAACAATGAGTTAAATAAAAATTATCTCGAGGTGTTGTTTCTTCCGTTATCAGGTAACATCAACGCCGTAAGTCTCTGCGGAGGAAACTAGTTTCAATATGTATAACAACCGTATCTTCTCACAGCTTCCGTGGAGTTTCGCGAAACGAGTAGATTTGAAACGCGAAATTGTGAATGCGAGTGGCAAGCGTTTGGGGGAGTGTCAAGGGACCTCTAAAGCGTCTAGCTGGAGGAACACACGAACACTCGAGATTGAACGTGTCTGCGAATCGCGAGAGGACCTGTGAGAGCTCTACGCGTTTCATACCGAGCTGCGTGCAAGAGGAAGGCCTGTCTCAACCATCGTCGATTTCCTGAACGATTCAATGCAGTTCGGATTGCATCGAAAGAATGGATCGACAGAGGGGTAAATTTGTGTCTACGATATTTATTCAACACTGAAACGTTGGAACTTGTTTCCTTGGAATTAAATTCTGAAGAAGACATACAGCCTAGTTCTCAATTAGATATGCCCTGCGATATGGGGTCGAAGGGATTGCTCGAAGCGATTGTTTGTTGATGAAATGAAATTTTACCTGGCAAATAATGCATCGATCGCGAATGTTACGAGCCGCGGCATCGACGCCGAGTGGTGACGGAAATTCGCAAAGGGAGCACGAGTCGCTAGTAATTTAACGAGTGTTTCGTGCACACGACTCGTTAAAAATCGTGCATGAATTCGGCGTCGAAGTTGTGCACGATGGACGGCGCACAAAAGCCGCGCGAAGTTCAATTAAATACGTCGAAGGTACCGGGCTGCATTAAATATCCGCTTATTCAACAAACGAGCCAAAAGCTTGTTGGTCGATAATTAAAAAGCTTCGATAGCATTTTAGCGCGCGCCAAGGGAAACTACAGTGTACTTAATGCGCTCGGTGATTAAATTTTTAATCGGTGATTAAACGATTTAACTTCGAGCGACAGCTTTGACGACTCCCTCTCTCACTTTTCAGTCGTTCGAAGAAATATCCGTTAATGGAATGCCACAAAGCGAGGCGGAAATGAGAAACAGAACGAATCGCGCTCGTCAAAAGAAACCGAACAGGTATTTGCTCGATGGACCAATGAGAAATACACTGTTTTTCTTATTCAGAGACGTGTATCCGTTTACTGAGAACCAGTCGTTCGCGACTACGTAATTCCGCGACGCGGTGGCACGAAGAAATCGACGGACAGAAAACTCGTTTCTCGAGTAAAATCAACGATTGGAAATTTTCGTTTACGCGAGCGCCGAGTGAATTTTCACCTCGGGGCGCTGCCACTTCCACTCGTGTTTATTTAATTTCCCTCGTTCCGAGAATAAACGATCTTTCGATCCGATAGCAGTTCGACTTTGAAATTCGATTAACGGCCCAGAAATCATTCATGGGGAGCCACCGCGGAATCCAGACTGTGGCAGTTGATTACGCGATTACGGCGAGCCTCGCTATCGGGCGAAGCAACTCGCTGGCAGCCAACGAGACGGGTCGATCGCTTTGCAGATGCTAAACGTGTAACGCAACCGCGGTAGCAAAACTTTTAATTAGATACAAATCTCGAATAACGAGTCGAAGATAAGCGTTCCGCGATGTGTTAAACGAGGGATTAGTTCGCAGGTGCTTCGCTCGACGATATCGTGAACGTGGTTTCCAGAGATCTACAAGCAACAGAACCGATCTGTATTCGAGAAAAGGTCGTTAACCCCGGTGGTAAAAATTATTGTGTCCATCTCGGGGGCAATTACGACCAAAGTGGATCGTAACGTTTTAACGGCACAAACGAGGGAACGAAAGAACGAACCATCAATCCCGATGGCATCCCGCGATTAGCTGTACCAATGGCGACCACTACATTAATTATGTCTGTCATCGGCAATGCCGGGCTGTCGTCTCGGTTTCCCCAGCAGACGCTATCAAGTTTATCGCGTCCCAGATATCACAGGGGCCGTCCCCTTAACTTTGGATATCGACGGCTGGCCCGTGTAACTTCGCAGGATGAACACACCCGGTAGAATCCTGATCTGCTGGCCGAAGTCTCTCATTTCAGAGTTGAAACTGCCGGATGTTCACCGTTGCCACGGCCACGCTTGCCCTTACACGGAATCGCTCTGACCACTGTAACCCGCTATTAACTCGGCTGCGAATTGATTCTCCGGTTTACTGCCATTTACAGAAGCTAGCTGCTCTCTACGCCGAGCACCTTCCACCCTGGGCCAGGATTACATCCGCCTTCGTTTCTCTATCCCCGCACTGGATAAACCGACCAACGCGAAGCGTGTTTTCGTCGCTTATAATGATGCCTATGCCTATTGAAGAAATTTGTTTAAATTAAACGGTAGGTTTGATGTTTGTATAAATACGTTGATGAATATATTCGTGTAGAAGCTTGCTCATGTACATATTGGTAATGAAAAATTCATTTGGTAATATCAAAACTATTATTTATCATCAATTTATCGTCGTATTCTAATCCAAGAAATTTACCCCCTCCCCCCTAGTGAAATAACCCCGCGCACGTCAATCCCGTGGGACTCGAGGTCGGGGTGAGTGCTCGTGGGAGGGACGGAGAAGGGCAGAGGGCTAGGGTAGGGGATCGAAGGCGGGTGGCAGAACTGGCCGTACACGAAACAGCACTTACACCCCCGCAACTGGCAACCCTCGACCCCCGGTCTGCCTCCGGGTAACGGTCGGACTGTACGACTGCCAGAAGTACGTCTGAACTGCAGGTACCATCGCGCATACCAGTGGCTTTCAAGGTGAACTTCCCTCGCTCAGTTTATTAATATGTATACGCACGGCACGGAGAACTTCTCCCCGCTAAGTGAAAATAGTAATCGTACAGATTCGTCCATAAACATTGACTTTGACGAAGGATCTGGTCGCCTACAACGCCACGGAAAATGTTCGTCGGTGTCCGGAGCTGGAAAGCGTTTCACGGTAACTCTCTTTGAACTCTCTTGTTTTCGATGAGAATTTAATTGGACGAATGGAGGTTTGAATTAAATTCAATCTAGCCTCGACTAGTACTCGCGACTTTGGAAGTAGACGCGCCGATTTTGACGCGACTCTGGTGTCGCATACTACGATGTACTTTTTGCAGAAATTTATACGCGAAGAGTAACTTAAAAGTACTCGAAATAGGGGTTGAAACCACTCCGACAATTTCTATAATCAAACAGACCGGAGAAGAACCACTTTACCATCTTCTTCCCACGAGGTGTACGCCTCAAGTGCCATTTCCATCCTCGATAATTTCCAATACCGTTCACGAAGTTAAGCGACCGATTCGAATCGCACGAGCCACCCCGACGATCATTAATATTACCCTCGAGTCTCGCTGCGAGTTCCGTGGGCAGTAATCGACGTAACAATAATATATTCGAAAAATGTTCCAACAATTTTCCCCGAACGACAGAGGACCCCCCAATATTAAACCCCAATTACGGAAGGGGTTGCTTTTTAAAGCACGTACGCGGACCAAACATCCCTCGAATGGCCAAGTACCGAGGGCCTCCAGCGTCCGTTCAATTTTCTGAGCGATCGATCCGCGCCGACAATCGCGACCAACGGAAAATATGAAATCCACTGGCCGAAGCGGTAATCCACGATGCAAGCGTAACCACCCTTCGAAGGGGGAGGGTTGAAAGCTCAACGTCCGTCGAGACGCATTCAGGCACACGCAGGCGTGCGCGTCGAGACGAGGAGCGTGGTTCTCGCTGGAACTCCGCCGATACCTGCGGTCTCGCGTTCCTCTCTCGCACTTCCTAGCCAAGTGGAATTCTCTCGTGGACCGAGTCAGCCCCGACGAACAAGCCAACACACCGCACCCCGCCTAACCCCAACCAGCCCCTCATCCAACGCCGAACCAGCTGAAACTTGCCGCGGCTCCGCTAATGAAAACGAATCGTTCTTCTTCCACGGCCAACCCCTTTTTTACCCCCGTCAAGCCACCACGCTTGGATGGAGCGAGACACGAGGGGCTCAGGTAGACAAGAGCGTGCCGAGGGTCTGGCCTACGTCGCGAACCTTCGACGTGTTTTCACCCTCCCGCGACCCCGTACCTGAGGGTTTTGCGCGCCGAGCAAGACAATTAGAGAATCGCTTATTCGGATGAGTCTGTCGCCCGTGAGGTGTTCGATACTTTCCGCCTGCGGTAATTCCCTGCTTAATTCCGTGTGGGATGGCTTCCACTAACGAGGGGACTCTGCGGACGCGTCCCAGCAGAGTTTCACGATCTTTCGAGGGATGAATCTGGAAGTTCGACGATAATAAAAATGCTTCCCTTCACCGCAAATACAAGCTCGATTTCTCTATGTTCCAACGCTTTCCACTCGGATGTCTCCTATGAGGGGACATCGTAAGTCTGATATATTTTGTTAGTGATACTCGACGCTTTAAAAAAGCTAGAAGAATTTATAATCGAGTGCAATAGTACCAAAAAGCCACGTTTCCAAAATTAGACTGTTTTATGTAATGCGATTCCTGTTCGCACATTTTCTCTGCTAGATAGCGCAGAGTTTATTTGTTGGCCATCAGTGATCGAATTTTGATTAATGTCGAAGGAATTCCTAGTCCGTTAACAAGCATTCCAAAAGTACCGAGACTCGTTAGCAGGTGGGTCGCAGAGAGAACGACGTCGAACGCGCCGGCACCTGCTAATGAAAAGAAATTGCCCATTTCTTGGGGTCCTCCTTCTCCTCGTTCTTCCTGCATCTCGTGGCAAAGCTACAGGACAAGATGAAGGATACCGCTGCGCGAGGATGATGTAAATTTGTGCGTTGCGGGCAGCATCGAAGTTACCGCGGATGGGACGGGTAATGAAAACGAATTGCCCTCTTTCCTACTTTTTCTTTCGGCCCGAGGCTCGCCAGCCGGTCTTTTCTCGGGGCGTCGTTGACGCCCTTGGACAGGTGGCGGACTACGAGGAGAAACAGCCCCGACTATTCCTTCGGGAACCCTCCTTTACGGCCTAGGAAAATACATCTGCCGGCTTTGTTGTCCGCGTTTGATGTATGCCCGCGTCCGCTTTCGGATTGAAAAGTTTACTTTAAAAGATGGTCGGCTGCGCGTACTTGTTGCGGTCGGGAGATTCGTTCGAAAATGTCGAATTATCGACTCCATCGGTCAATTTCTACCCGACATTCCCTCGTGAATCGTCATAAAACACGAAGAAAAACAGCCTGTTATTTGCTATTCGTTCGATAAAAATCAATTTCTTACCGTGTTACGTGCCACGTGTACCAACGATGGCAAACACAGACATAAAAACGTATATCTTATGACAAAATTAATTCTGTAAAATATATTTCCAGAATATTTTCAAAAACGGCTTGGCACGGAACGTGTTAAAAAAATGCGCGAATGTCACCGAGAAGTGAACAAACGCGAACGCAAAATGTCATCAGTGTAAGAGGTTTACAGTCGGCGTGTTAAAAAATGACAGGAGCCCGGTTAGAGAACACGTTTCTCGAAATACACCCTTAATGTTGAACACAGGACGTTGGAAGCTTTCCACCAAGAAATTGCATCCCGTCGAGCGTGACTCGACGTTTCCAGAGCCACGAGAAATGTTGGGTATCCGCCGCGACGGTATTGTTCAACAAACTCATGTGGAAATACATTTATTCCGCGCGCGAAACCGTCTCACCCGAGGCGTAGCCGCGAGCAAGGGCGTCCCTCGACGCCAGCCGACAGGATGAACACGGGGAGGTGGCGGGGGCGAGGATAAGGACAAGGAAAAAGTACGAAACGGAATAAATTTCCATTCCCGCGCATCGAAATCTACAGTCCCCGTCGGTTAGACGCGAAAAGCCTCGATAAACCCGCGGTTTCCGCGCAAACGCACGAAAAACAGCCGTGGCGGTACTCGAGGTGTCTGCCGGAGGGGTCGCCTCGACAGACCGTCATCAACGCGAAGGGAGAGAAAAGGGAGAGGAGAGAGAAAGAGAGAGTGGTTACGTTAGTCGGCGGTTTCCTTCGTAACCCTGCGTAAGTTTTTCCAGCTGCCAGAGACAGTTTGAAAGTTCGGTGGAACGAGAGAAAGGCGACTCTGCACGCGCGGACCCGTCCGTGTGCGAACGTTTGCGCGTTCACGGTTTAGGTCTCTTCTTCGTTTTCTTCGTCCCCGTCTCGTCCTCTCCGCCCTTCGTTTCACCCTCTTAGCATCGGGCACCGCGTCTAATTAGGCGACCTGGACCCTCTTCGTGTACTCTGCACAGTCTGAAGAGTTCTTCTGGCACCGCGTGCCACCCCATCGAGGGAGAGAGAGATGCTGGAAGAAATGCCATCGGCGGAGGGAAAAAAAGAGGTCGGTTGCGCGCGATGCTGGTCGAAATCAGTCGGATTAAACTTCGTGATTGCGCTAACGAAGCTTTCCCGCGAGCCTCGTCTCGGCTCTCGTTTCCACTGCGAGAGAAATTCCTTGAGAACCTGAAGAGTGAACCTCGTTGGAGCTCGCTAAACCAAACGTTCCAAGCGAAACGTAATTCAAAAACCAAGAAGAGGAATGACTCGAAACAACTAGATGACTTTACGACGACGAAGCGAATTCCAAGCGAGCACGGGCGGCGATATAAGATTTCTCTCTCCCAGGAGCGCAAACTTCGACGAGGAGCGTGACTCCTGGTGCTCTTGTACGCTCGATTCACGATGACGATCGGTGGGAATAGCGTTCGTCAGCGTGACTCTCGGAAAATTACTCGGTCGATCGGTGGAGTACACGAACGAGCAGGCGGACGTCTTGCTTGGCGTGGTCGGGGGGCAGGACTCGGTCGAATCAATTAAAAGCTCGCGAGCCGGTTGAAATTTATGCGGGAAAAATTAACAAGTCAGATGTCCTCTGACCGCGCCCCATAGCCTCCTGACCACGCGCAGCTACGACCTCCGACGGATATTAAATTAACGGAAATAATGAAACGATAACGGAGATTCGAAGTCCGCGAGACTCCACCCTCGTCCGGAGCTCGGTAATTCCTCAAAAAGTCGAGTCGAAACATCGTCGAGGGAGAGCGAACCACAAGAATCGATCGATTGTAATTATGCGCCCGGCGTCTGGCTCTATAAATTGTACCTAAATTCGACAATTAAACGGGCTTTGAATTACGCTTCTCCGAGGCTTCGAAAATTGTGTCTTCGAAGCTTTGTCGAGGGACTCATTATTGTCGCGATGTATGCGACGGTAGAGGTGTTCATTACATAGGCTTTGGATAGCGCCGGAGTTTCTCGGGAGCTTCTTTGAAAATGGAGCCTTCGAAGTTACGAACGGTCACTCCGTCTTAACGATCGAAGATTTTATTCCTGTAGTTGGAATCTTTGATAATAATAATATTCTTGGCCGTGTTAGGAAATCGACTAGCACGATTCGTCGAACTTTCGGTTGTTGGAAGAAGCCTGGGCGACGGCAGCGATAATTAAAAGCAAAATTGCGAAGGTACTCTCGAAGACGTGCAATTAGCGCGAGGCTATTGGCACTGCAAACTTAATCGCGGCTGGCACAGTGTACACAGAGAGTGAGTTGGCCGATATAGGTATCGGTCACAGTAATTAATCAGTGCCATATGGTAAGCTTGGATGTCGACGGGTCCGAGACCAGAAGCAATTAATAACTCCCTCCATTATCAGTTATGCGTAACGATTACTAAGAACGAGACGAGCTTAGAATGTAAACTTCAGGAACGACTTCCGTTATTAATGGTCACGACATCCTGCCGCGCGGAAAGTAGTAACTTGTCGTTAACTTTTCTTCCCTTGGCTATACCGGGTGCTATGAAATTCAATTATAACAAAATACTTTGCGAAGTTCCAACTTTCACCGGTATTAAATTCATGACCTTCGATCCTCGAACGTTTCGGCAAAAATTTTGTATAAAAGCTGTATCGCAACCCATACTCGAACGTAACAATTAAAAAATTACAAGCCCTGTTACCAATTAGAGATTTGCCGCCTCGAAGCAGATTACAATCGACACCGATGAAGGTATGAAAAGCGGCAAAGTCGGATGATAAAGGGTAAAAGGGGTTGACGCCCGGCGTTTCTCGAGAGTTATCTACGAGGGTCGAGACATCAAGCGTCCCGGCGCTCAAAGGTGAAAGAAATCTCGCATGGAAGAAACTCGGGGAAACGGCACGCAAAAGGACCTTTCGATGTTCTGTGTCGGCCGGATAAAATTCAAGGGGAGTACGTTATCGTTTCCATCGCGCGTGAAGCAGTCCAAAGACGAAGTTGCGAACTCCGTTCCCGTGTTCGGCAAAGTTCCGAATACGTGCGCGTATTTCGATGTACACGTTCCGGAATTGTCGCCAAAGATTGGAGTCAAAGTTAAGCCCCGAGCTGGCCAGACCGAAAAAAGAGTATCGCGAGAACGAGAGGGAAGAGAAGGAAAGCGGAACGAGGCGAGTAATCAGAGCCGTGGCTAGGGGGTAGTTTTGCGCCGTCTCGCTCGGTAATTAGTGTCAAAAATTCAACCCCGGCCGCGACGCGAGGAATTACCCCCGCGGCATAAAATATCGCTGCTTTACTGCTACGAAAGGTAATTAGCGGCACGTGCTCGCGGTCGTGAGACGCGCAACTAGAAACAATTAGTAACGAATCGCCCCCTCGCCGGCAGCTGCGACGAATATTTAGTCGACGCGGGACGGAAAAATGATCTAAAACACGTGGAGGTAATATCGGGCGCAATCTGGCCTCGGGTAGTCCCTCCCCCTAGGCTCCTACAGCGGCTGGAATAAAACAGCTTCAAAATCGCGTTAACCTTGCCCCCGTGCGCGAATACGCGCCAAGTCCACCGCTCCAACTCTGAACGTTAACAAAATTCAAAATTATTAACTTGCTGGAATTGTACCATTCGAAACGTTTCGTGTAATATTTCTTTTTTTTTTTTTAATAGAGGCCCTACGTCGCATCGACTGCAAGGCTCTATATTTTATGGTGTACGAAAAGCAGCCCACGAAACGGCACGTAACGCAATTCGGCGCGTTGGTCGTTTCGCGTGGCCGGAGGTCGGTAAATCTGACGTCGATTGAAATATTGCCTTCTTCGATATCCCTAGTAGCGCTGATTTTAACTCACCTCTCTCGGTTCCTACCCCTCTCTGGCCCCGACCACCGATTCCTATGTACTTAAATTTCTCTCTCTCTCTCTCTCTTTCAGCCTTTGGAGGTCTCCACATCTCTTTCGCTCTCCCGCTGTTCCGACCCAGCGGGGACGTGCGCGACACCAGAGCCGGAGGAAAATAAATTCCGGGCTGGGAAAGTAACGACCGCGATATGAAGCTCGGCGAATTTCATTCGTTCCTCCCACCCTCGTACCCTTTCTCTGCCACGTGGAAATATTGATACAGTGTCGCCTGGCGACTCTCGGTTCGGACCAATCGCGCCCTTCAACCCTTTGCACTCGAGGCCTTTCTTTCTGCTACCTACTAGCAACTCGAGATGCTTTCTTAGCTTAATCAGGTCACCTTTACCTCACCGATAATTATTTTATTGACACTTCGAGTTCCATTAAAATTAAATCTAAACAAACGTTAGTGTTAACTGCGTCGAACCTGAGAGTCACTCCTCGAGGGCAAAGGGTTAGAGTCGCTAAACGAATCCGTCGTGGAATCGCTTATCGAACAGTCTCGCATTCGATTCCCATCGACGACGGGAAAGGTGAGAACAATCGAGACGGTCAACGTCTGTGAAAACTGAGAATCGCGGTGGGGACTGAGGGAATCCAGAATTGAGAATCCAGGGAACAGCACGCGCGTACGGATACGCGAAATAATCGGATTGGGTTGTTGCACGCAGGGGATTGCTCGGGGCGTTCTGACGGCGCACTGTAGGGGCTGGCGGAGAGGCAAAAGGGCCAGGAGGAGACGCAGCCCGAGAAGAAGAGGCTGAGAACGAGAGGGCCGGCGATGGAGCGAGCGCGAGACTTCGGATCGGCGCGAAGGTTGAGGGTGGCTGTGCTTCGGCAACTTGCCGGGGCTCGACGAGGCATTGAAATTGCAAATGCGCATTATGGATATTTCCCTATAGAGGGTCGAATACCAGCCGCGCCGTCTCTTTCCTTCCCCCGTTTTCCCTCTCGCGCGCATCCACCCCCAAGACCTGCTCTCCATCTTCCTCCGCGGCGTTCCTTTCACCTTCTCTCCTCTCGTACGCGTTACTCCGATCCTTTCGCTCTTTATTTTCTTCAACCCCACACGCATTCTTCCCACTGCTTTCTCGCTGCCCTTCCATCCCTTTCATCTTCGCCGTCACGGATACAAAATACTCGATGCGATGTATGCGAGCCCTTTAGCCGTCGTCTCGTGGTCACATCTCCCGTACAGAAGAAGCGTGTTCCCTTTTTTCTGTGGAAATCCGTAGAGTCGATAACACGAGGTAACTTGGCGCAGCCACAGCACAAGGAGAAGAGTGTACGAGCAAATTTAGTAATTGAGGTGTGGAGAATAGCATCGCGTTCGTATTATTCCATTGGTATTCTATTCGATGGAATATACTTTTGGCGACAGTGAAATCACTTCTTAGATAGAAACGGGAATGCTCTACCAAGCACTGTGGCAGAGCTGCGAAGTAACCCAATCTTCCTTTCAAGCATTCGAAAACGTACTTCGCAAAGGTAGCAAAGAGAGTCTGGCAATGCACACATTGCTTAAAATATTTTTCCCAGCCGCAGTTTCTCCCAGCGCGACACTCTAAACTTGCGTACAACAGAATCCCCCTTGCTCTCGTGTCTCTGAACTCGGCTTTCTCGTCTCCGTCACGTTCCAACCCTTTCGCGCAGCGACTGCACCGCGAACGTTAGGTTTCCCGACGCCTTTCGCCACCCCCTGATGTCCCCCTAACAGCGAGCATCGTCGCGTTCCATCCCCCCAACACGTATCATCCTTTTTGACGCGTGTCTGCGTCAGTGGTGCGCAAGCTTCCTTGGAAATTCTCTTGATCCCGTAACCGGAGCGGCTCTCTCCCGCGTTCTCTCGATTTTTCCGCTATTCTCTCTTGATTTTTCAATATTTCAAACTTCCGCGGAATACGAAAACACCGCGCGAGTGACGAGGCGACGGAGAGAGTCGGTCTCCGTCGTGTTTTCGCCATCCGCGGTCTCGTCTATCGCTGCTCGACGACGCGCGATAACAGGATTTCCGAGGTCACTCGCAACGAACCGGCTTCCCCGTTCTTTTTTCCAAATCATTTCGAAATCAAATTTACGACCGTAATTCGCTGTTTCGACGCCGGGGGCACGTTTCACCCC
This sequence comes from Hylaeus volcanicus, assembly GCF_026283585.1. NCBI lineage: Eukaryota > Metazoa > Arthropoda > Insecta > Hymenoptera > Colletidae > Hylaeus > Hylaeus volcanicus. The sequence goes on from NC_071977.1 coordinate 6,314,063, forward strand.
GGTGTTTGTTTCTTTCCTTCGACGTGGCGCGGCTCGAAACGTTGATTGAGAACAATTCGGGGCTTTATTCGCGCGATAAGAAAACTGGATAAATCGTAACTTAGACCGTGGAAACGATATAAAGCGACATCTCAAAATTAACTGCGATGGGACTGCGGTTAGAATTATTTAGATTCTACATTTGGAAAGTATCATAATCTCTTAATGAAAACGACATCGGCTCGACTACATCGCGCCCACCCTCCGGAAAATGTGTTGCATTCCAGATCGAGTCGGGTGGAGAGTCAATTACGAAGGCAAAGTGGAAAGCAAACAGCGGTCGTGGGGTTGGCGAAATTAGGAGAAATCTAGATCGTTTCGTCGTAATTACCTTCGACTTATCTCTCTTGTTTTCCTTTCGTAACCATGCCTTAGACCATTTCTTCGTTAACAAACTTGCAGCAATTTTACTTCTCCGAGCGCTTTACATACCTATTAACCTGAAACGTTCCACGTATTCGCCGCGCAACGTCTCCCGCTATGTTTTAAACTTCGCGAAGTCCGAGAAACGGTTCACGCAAACGCGATTACTTCCAGCATGGCCCCGCGGAAGGGTTAAATAACGGTGGGCCACGCAAAGGGCGAATCGGTCGAGATTCCGAGGTCTTAATCCGTCAAAGCGCCGACTAAACCGTCGGGCAAACGAAACCGAAGCTCATAAAACAACGTTAACTCGATTTCCACGGAGGCGAATCGATTTGAGCGTCACTGCGGTCCCACGGTAACTCGTCGGGGGTTCCGTGGAGCCGTGAGGGCCAAGGGGGACGGAGAGGCGAAGGGACGAATAGGTAAGTGAATCTACTACATCGGTTAGACGGGGGTTCCGATTGCTTTGGGCTATTCTCTCCACCTTCGGTTACGCGCCATCCCTCCTCGACGTTGCTCTCCCTTCGACGCCGGCGATTGCTTATCCTATCCGAGCATATTCGAACACTTGCAACGCGTCCGTGCGATCATCGAAAGCAAAACAGAAAGTTAAGATGTCGCGTGTTGTTTTTGCGCAATCAATGGCTTACACGTTCACGGTGGAACTTTGGATGACGGTGTCCTGGCGCTAACGTGTAGTTTAGTTAGGCCGAATTCCTTGTTTTAGAATTTAACGCTTTGCACTCCGAATTATATTTCAAATTCGATACCAGCAGCTTCCAACTCTTGCACGTGTTTTATTTGAAATTTACTTTATCTAAAACTTAATGCAATTTAAATAAATAAGGAAAGAAACAAATTCATTTGAATGCTAGTTTCATTAGCACTATTTGGGCATGATTGGGGTGCAAAGGGTTAATCTAAATGCCCTTTGTAAAACTTGTGGATTATACAAGTCGCAACTCTACAAGTCAAAAAGTTTTGCAGGCTTTTCAGGGCCCGTTATGAAGTTCAGGTGTGACGATTAGTAACGGATAAAGTACAAGAAGATATCGAATCATTTCCGACCAGTTTACACGCGAAACATTGGCAAAAGTATGCGCAACCATGCAAAGTTTGGAAAAGCAGGGAACAACGGTGCCTGAGAAATCAGATCCTGGGACAAGTTTGATTTGCAGTCGGCAGGGAAGTGTTGCTCGGTCGCAAAGTTGCTCCGGCACGTTCGTTTCGCGCAGAGTCGGTATTTATTTTGCAAACAACGGCGGGACAACGAGCGTGAAAGTGACGCCCGCTGTTTATTCCTCGTCCGTATCTGTTGGAGGAATGGCGAGAGAGAAAAGTGGGTAACGGGATTGCCGAAGAGAAACGGAATTCCCGATATTTTCGCGCTCATTGGTCTCCGCTAATTAGCACGGGCTTCCCGTCGCGTTTCCACCTCGGGGCGGGTAATTACTCGGGAAAAATCAGCGCCGTCGAAACGCGCGAGGCCGCGATAAAACGTCGCTGGACTTCGAATTAATATTTCACCGGGCGCGGCGGTCTAATTTCGCGAGAAACGATTATTGTCGGAATGGAAAAACATCCCCTGCGAATCGGGTCGCTCGAGGCGCGCTGGCTGAAAATATGGTGCCAAAACGAGACCAAGCTAACTCCGCCGACCTCGGGCGTAGAAATTCATAGGATTGCGTGACGATTATTCGTTACTAGTTTCATCGATACACTCGATCGGGAGTATATTAAAGATGCGGGTGGTCCGTTGAGATATAACGGTTTCATTTGTTTGACTCATCGGTGCGAAACAATGTCGAAGGTGATAAAAGTCTTCGTGACTTATCAATTCGTAGCGAGGCTCGCCGAAACGAGTCGAGTAAATCAAAGGACGTAATCAAGCAGGCAACGTGCCACCGATCGGTTCGTTAAGCTTAGTTTAATTTTAAAACGCTCGCCTCTCGGGGCGCCCATTTTTTTCACGAGCGATTTGCCCTCGCGCCCGACTAACTAGCGAAGGCGAAAAGAAAAATGGACGACCGCGTAGACGCCGTGAAACGAGCTGTAAAACTCGCGCCTCTTTCGTCGCGATCGCCCTTTTCTGCTAGCTTCTTTAGCCGATAAAAGTTCAAAACGGGGCATCGAAATTATCGGGGGAATAGCTTTCGCAAATTTTTTCAGCCGACATTGTTATCGGGGAACCGTAGTAAGCAAGCAAATCCCTCCCCGAACTAATGGTAACCAACTGGGGTAAAAAGTTTCGCGATAAACGTCGAGAAAATTTACATTGCGAAACGCGTGACTCCACAATGTTCTACATTTGAACGAAATATGCGTGTACAGAGGAAAAATGCGCTTAAATTTATGGATTTATTTATTCGTACGGGGGAAGGGAACACGTGGACTCCCTTCTTGTTAAATTTAACCCTTTGAACCGCGAAAAACAGCTATCGAGGTTAGAGATTCATTTACAATTGTTATGAAAAATCTGATGCTGTATTTTATAAACCACTGCATTGAATTCCAAGATAAAGGGGCCGTGGAATCGAAATGTAACACAGAGAAGTAATCCTGCCAGGGATTAAGTCGGTGCAAACGACAAGGGCACTCCGAGTGTAACGCGAACCCCCGTTGAAGAATGTTTTAATAAGGCACCTAGCGGCGAACGAGTCTGTGCAAGGGGATGGAAGTGCAGGAGCCAGAGCAAAGGGGTGAACGGAGGCAAGGAAATCAGGCAATAAGGGCTGAGTGCGCAAACACATGCGTGCAGAGGGTTCCGAAGTAACGCAAGCGCATCCGGCTCCGAGATGGTAAATACTCGTTGTTCGACGCGCGAGCAAGAGGGAAGAAGACGAAGAGGTTGTGGATCAACGGCGCGGAACGATTCGATAATTTCACGAGTGTCCGGAGATTCTGTTGCAACCTCGATACGTGAAATTCGTTCCAACGAAGCCTGCATCGACGTACGCGACAAGGACGATTGGAAGGGAATATCGGAAGATACAGAGATCTCGAAGAAAGAGGAGCAATTCGATGCTGTGTACGAGGGTAAACTTGGTCGATTGCCGTAGCCTTCGGTGGGTCTAATTATGCGAAGTTGCCATCGCTTCGGTGTCGATGGCGAGCGGCCGATGTAGCCGAACGATTTGACCTGATTCGGCTCAAACGTGCACGCCGTGCAGCCAATGACCCTTTCATGAACCGACGCTGCTCGTATCAGCTCCGACGCCCACGCATCCGTGTGCGCCACGCGAGCGTGTGTACACGGACGTCGAGCACAGATCGACGTTATCGCATCCGGCAGTTCATATCGCGCTGGCTCGGCTACCAACGATCGACCGTAAAAATTTCACCCCAACAGAAGGGATTCGTTCGATGAAGATCGTCGTCGATGGCGCGCGAGGCCGTTTTGCCGGGATCGCTGCTCGAAGATGCGCGAGAATCGGTTAGACGACCAGACCTGAACGCGAAGCTCTCCGGGATGTATTTTTTCAGGATGGGGATGCGAAAGAGAACAATGGAAAATTTGAGGCTTCCTTAGGTTTCCATGGCTGCGGTAATAAATGCCTGGACTCGCGATGTCCCCTCAGGAGAGACATTCGAGTGCAAAGGTTCAGTCCTCGAGTTAAACAATTGATTAATAGTGTGTTTTGCCATCCCGAAGAAATACTGTTTCGAGAGGAATACGTTAAACGGTTTCATCTTGCTTCGGAGTGCTGGCGTTTCTGTACAGTTAAAATAGGATGTCCATAGGATGTCTCTTGATAAATTTATTCGTTGTCGCGCGTGAGCTCGGCAATTAGTCGACGAGCTGGGTCCGCCTGGCGGGATCGATTCTTCTTCTCTTTCATTCGCGGGGGCGAGGTGTCGCGTCAACGACACGCGAGGGCAAATAACACGCACACCACGAGTCGCAGGAGGCCGTCTCGCGCGCTTTCGCCAATTAGTCGTTCGGCTATAATTCGCGTTAATCCGCGAGTCGCGCGGAAATCTCTGCATTTAAATCACAATGCGATCAGCCAATTAGTCGCGCTCGGTTGTAGCCGTCGCTCGATTATCAATTACCGTGACCATTCTAACGACCAACAGGGGAGAGGCGGCTTAAGCTCTCTAATTCAATTTTCCACCGGGTCGTCGGGGACGCGGACGCGCGAATATCGCCGGGAAAGAATTTTCATTAGCTTATTATCGCTCGGCCACACACGGGGCACCGTGTTTGATCTTCGATCGATGTTGGTTTTCGGCCTTTTCTCCCCTCGTACAATCGCGCTCGATCCTACTCGATTAGTCGACTCTCGCTCGCCGACACGCTTGGCTCTCATTTATGCTATCGACTGCCCGCGTTACTTTTAAACGGAACGTTTATCGTGAAAAACGGTAAGAGCCGCCATGTCGTCGAACATAATACAAGAATAGATAACAATTTATGAGAGAGTACGAATACGTTCGCTAAGTTCGTTACGTTGGTCATAACGGCAGTATCATTCGATCCTCGTTACAATCTACGGCGTATTACTACTCGGCCAAGATCGTGGTCGTTCTAATTACGCTCGGGAATCGATGATTATTGCCGGAAATCGGTTCACCCCCGACTATCTCGCCTAATTTGCCGCCGAGTCCTTTATCGCGCCGAGGAGAACCGTAAAGACTCGCACCTAAGAGGGCGGGCATTTTTCCGCTTCCGCGATAACTTGGCCGGAATTAGAGAAAGCGAACGAAATTACGGAAATCCTCGGCTCCTGAGAATATACTGGCACGAACATTTCTACATAGGAGGGCTTCTTTACGAGGACCTTTCCTACGATTCTACGTATTACCTCCGCTATTGGCTCGAGTCTGCATACGAATCGTTGTTACACCTTCGTTGAATGAGGATATCGTCGACACACGAGGCTTGGCGATAGCGTCATTCCTCGCAATATGTTACCAATCTTGCGTTTCAAGGTGGGAAATACTAAGAAAGGAAACTGAATATCTCGTGAATACTCGATTTACACGATTCGTCCATTGCGGAGAGAAGGAAAAAGTGTTGGATTGGAGTTAGTTAAACCTTTCAGATCTGGTGTCCACAATTGAGGACACAAAATTTAAAAATTATTATCGTTTAGGACGAATGTTCTTATTTGTGCACAAGGAAATCCTAAAAATTAATTTATATTAGTACGACAAAAAAAAATAATTTAGGTCTGAAAGGGTTAACATTTTTTTGACTCACAATTGAAATTCCTTCTAGAATCGGTCTCTTATTCTACAAATACATTCGTCCAAATTTTGTACCTTCGCGTAGCAGGTGACATCCAACAGGATAAAGAGCGATTGATCTCGAACCTGTTTTTCTTAATTTCGCGCGGAAAGAACGTACCTGCAGGGCCTGAATACGCCCGGGAGATCGACGAGAATCGCTATTTCCACGCAGTGTGGAAATTACATCGGAGGAAGAATGAACTGGAATTGCTCGTAAATTACAGCGATTTTGACGGCGGCAATTATTATAGCGAGGCCACACGCGAGCAAGCTCTCCAAGTTATATACACCAGTCGACCGACGTAACGTAAATAATCCGCTGTGTACGGCAGTCACGGCATTTGCCCGACGGAATTCTTTTTTCAACCGATACTAAAACACCGCATTGGAACGAAGTCGCGCGTTGCGACGACGGCTCGCGCCGTTTTCCTCCTTCCTCGATTCCTTTCGGCCGCATTTTTCACGCGTTTTCCTCGACGCTTCGCGGAACCCTTCCGCAACACACGTAACAGCTGCACGCAACGTTGTTGCTGCGGAGCACTGACGGATCTTCCACTGAAGGGGATATACTGCGCACTTAGCCTCGGAAAATCGATTTTCTTTAATAATTTTACGCTGAACTAAATACAGGACGGTCTGGTAGTAACTGGACGACGTATAAAAGCTTCTTTCGTAAATATAGAGAAATCAAGGTGGCACGGATAGTCGTTACAGCGACAGAACGCATTCTTAGTCGAGTGAGACTCGAGCAGGTGCGCTCGACGAGGTAGACAGTTGCGAAGGGTGAACGTCGCTCGCTAACCCTATAAAATAACCAAGGTAATTATGGAAAATTACTGTCGTCTTATTCGACGCTAGCCCTGAAACTTCTTCGAGAGGTGGCCTCGAAGGAAACAGGGGACTATCGATCATCGATCCGGATGAAAGAACAACCATCGTAAAAACCGACCCCGATAGCGACGGCGTCGGTTGCGATCGGTGAACGGAGCACCGCGGGCGGTCTAGGATTTCCGTCAGGCTCTCCGGTAGGGGTTGGCGTAGATGCTCGTCGTTGTACGTGTACACGTAACACGGCAGCGTCCGGCAAATAACCGTACACTCGAATACACAAACAGGCATTCGATTCGCGGCGTAGATAGGGGTAGTTACAGGAATCTATTGTGCTCTCGAGAGGTCGCAACGGGTGGAGGTACGGCGCACTTGGACCGAGGGGCAAGCGGTGCAGGGGTTGGGGGTGGAGAAAGCACGGCAGGGAGCCCGCTGGAGGGGTTTGGGAGAGGCGAGAGTGGATGGAAAGCGCCACGATGAATGGCGGCCGCATCGTTGGTAGTAGTGGTGGCTTTTAGCTGGGCGCATTCAACCGCGAGGGTTAGCCAGGGGGGTTGGGATTAACGCATCCGCACGCTGCGTGTGCGAGGGTGGGAGCGCGGGGGTGGCGGTGTGCGTTTCGCAAAATCGTCCATAAAATGTATTACTCGCGGTGGCGGGACCGGCCACAGAGACGGTGTTTGTTTAATTTACTTTGACGCTCGACGAGGGCGACGTCGCAACGGGCGCCGCCCCTTCTTGATACTTTTCTCCCTTTTCGCGATGCGATCGCCCTCGTGTCCTTTGACTGCTGACGAACACACCGAACCCCGGGAATCGAACTGGGCGGTTTCGCACTTTTTCACTCCGGAGTCATTGCCAAAGGTGTTTTCAAGCAACCCCTACGCTGTTGGGGCTTTTGAAACTGTGAAAGGTTTCGATGATTTCAAGGGGCGAACTTTTAGGGCCAAAGAATGTCGATGTTGGGAGTTTACTCCGACGAAATGGAACGTACTTTAAGCAACATTTCTGTCGTTTTTCATAGAAAAACATGCACACCATCGATATTTCTTACGAGGTGGATTTCTCTGACGCGAACGATCGAAACGGAATGTAGTCGAACCCTTTGGAAATTGGAAGGACGTGTAAAAATTTCTTCTCTAAAAGGCAATGTAAATTTTATGGAAAACAATCGATAGTTTTAGAAGGATTATAATAATATCTTCGATGAAAAAAGTTCGATAGTTCGTTAAGGCCATGTAAAGCAACGAATTCTAAATATCCTAGCAAAGTGTGTTAACGTTTAATGCGTCCTATCAGCGCTTAAATGGGCAATTACCGCGTAATTTCGTATTTGTTGTTCAACGGTTAATCGCACAGCGCGTCGATGTGTACGTACTTTCATCTATTCGGTTTATTCTCTCGCTTATCGCTTAACGACGTGGTTATCAATTTCGGAGCATTAATTTAGTTTACAACTAAATAGTGAAATACGGGTTCGAAACAAAACTCACCCAGAAATTGCATGGGAGTTTCAAAAAGAAACTAAAAAAAATATTTTATAATAAACCCTGCGACGGACAAATCTATCGATTATTCGGATGAATTACGAAAAGGTCGTTACCTCGAACGAAAGAGAGAAACGAATAAACCATGAATACCAAATCAAGCTAAGAAGTGGATGATAACATTCTCTGAAAAAGCGCAAACACGTGCCATTTGAAACGAACCGGTTTCTGATTACTTCGTCCCGTTTCAGAGATCCCAGCGCGTCGCTGAACAAGTTCATCGCGGATATTTGTAAAAAATCGAGCTCTGGAAAGGTTCTAACGAACGTCACAGCTTTTTCTACAACGGCGCGTTTGATTCGTTAGCCGAAAATAGGAGCATCGTTAGCTCCGGAGAGCATCTCGACGAGCGGTGCGTAAAACAGCCAACGAGGGCAATGGGGGAGGGTGGAATCGTATTTTGCAAAGCGGACCATAAAATATGTTGCTACTCTCTGTGGGTGACAGTCGCGACAGAGTCGGCACACGAGAACAGAGACGGATGGTAGTTTGTTAAATTCGGTTTAACGCGAGCTGGTAGGCCGTTATCGACCGTGGGAGCAAGCCTTTGGCCTCCCTTTAGCGCGTCTTCGTTTCTTCGTCGAGTGCCTTTGGACGGGACCCGACGTGTTCACTGGTCTCTGAAAGAGGGGTTGCAATCTCCCTGATCTTCTGAATGGCAACGATAATCATGTGAAATGGCTATGCCGGCAGAGGCGAAATACGCTTGAAATATCTTTCAACTTCCGTAAGATGTATGCGCCCGGAGCGTTCCGTTGAAACTTTAAGCGGCACGGCCAAAGCGCGCGACCGTCTGCCCTCGCAACTGCGCCAACGTATTTCCACACGCTTTTCGCTGCTCCCCGTTTCCAGTTTCCCGATAGATAAAGGAAATTAGTTCTCTCCCGTGAGAGACGAAGAGACGAAAAGAGAGTGGCCACTCTCCTCTAAATAGACCAGTGGCGCGCAACTCCTTTCGTCACTGGATAAAGTCAACTACAATTGTGCATCCTGCCGGTCAAATTTCGATCTAGGATACGAATAAAAAGGTACATTATTTTTAGATTTATTTACAAAAGCGTGGAAGGTCCATTCGAGTAATTTACTTATCTTACTCGATATCAAAGGAAGTTTCTATTTTTGTTGTGGTTAGCATAGTTTCAATGTCGCAATAATTTTATTTTCTTTGGCGGACAAGCTCGACGAAAGGGCGAAATTGGCCCTCGAGCCAGACCTTGCGCATCACTGAAGCAGACCACCCTGGTTCGGCGAGAATTTCTTGCGCGAGGCGACTCCGGTTCGTCGTTCGACCGACGTCCAGACGATTTTAACGAATGAATTTTTCCCCGTCTGGCTTCGTTGTTAAATAAATTACAGCGAAATTCCCTTCCGTTCGTCGTTGGCCGTCTTCCAACGCCCCGGACCCAGACCGCTCGACAATGCCCGACGGAGTAACGGACGAAACGTCAAAAACTTCTTTCATGGAAACGAAACTTTCCGTCGGCGGAGAGGGGAAATATCTAAACGACGATCGACAAAGGAGCCACCGAAATATGACGTCCGCGCGCTAGTACCTCGGAAAATATTCTATTCTTCCGCATCGTACTTTATTTGCCTTCGGGTGCCTCCGACCATCCAGGACAATTCGGAGCATCGTATTTTGGGAAAAGTCACCGAGTTTGACATTCGCTCCCTTGCGAATTAATTCCTAGGCGAGTATTGCCCGCTATCAACCTCACAGAAAAAAAAACAAAGCCTGATATCTTATGACATCTTACCATCCTCCACATTTACACCGTCCAAAATCGACGTAAAACAAGCCCGAAACGTTTTGCACCGCACGGGTAGTAATCTCGTACGCGTCTGCAACTCACTTATCTTCGTTCCTGATTAAACAATTTCGCTTCCGAATGTACGCGCGCTTAATAATCGCTTTAATGATCCGACCGAAGGAAGTTGGGCTCGGTACCAGAAAGCAGCCCTGCCACCGTGGGGCGAACGGGGGATGGCTCTGGGATGGGAATACGCGGCATGTTTCATCGAGACTTAGAAATCAAATATTTGCACGGGCGCGGAGCTTTGCCTCAGTTTACACGACGAAACTCGCGAATCCTAAATACTCAGCATTTACCGACTCGTCAACGGAAAAGGAAGGGGTGGCTCGATGGCGGCCGTTGATAGGGCGAACAAGAAGCGAAACGTCGGCTGCAGGGGTGAGAGAGGATGACGCAGACGAGTTGTAGAAGGAGAAACGAGCGAGAGCAGGGGTTAATTTGCTGACCGACGATGTTTATAGAGATTCGAAAATCGCAAGCCACGCGATTATGGCGCGCGGGTCGCGGGGAAAGCGCGGCCCGCGAATCAAAATAGCGCTGATTCAGCGGCCATTATCGCCGGCAAGCGACCGTTATTATTGCGAGTTAACTCGTCCAGGCGTTTATCGTCCGTAAGGACTTACCGCGAGTCCCTAATTGGCGTTTACGCAGCGATCGTGAGAATCGAACCGACCTATGCGCGTAGCATGTGTTCCGTTACGTCCACGATACACACGGTCCAGAGAAGGCTCGCCTAAACCGTCGCCCCATTAATCGATTCGCGAACCCAATCGAACGTTGAATCTACGATTCGAGTCCCCTGAATGGAAGCCTTCTTAGTCCCTGCAGGTATAATTATGCCAACGTAGAATGGGTATTGTACGGGGCAGCGATTTCTCTTCCAACGGATTACACGCGCTGGTTTAAAATTGTACAGTAATTTCGCTGATATCGATCGATTTCTTAGATTCGCAATCAAGGGACATCTTCGCGTTGCTTTTGAACTTGGCGTCATTGTATCCTACGATCCATTCCATTTCTACCCCATGGATTCATCGCAGTTGTCTGACAGTACCTACATACCTGAACGAATACTTTCTATTCAGGTGTAGGAAAGGGCGTTCGAAGTGAACGAGCTCTATAAGAATCGTGATCGAGGATCGACTATGAATCAAACCGTGCAGCCTAGTTTTCGAACGATGAACGACGTCCATCCAGTTATCCGTACCATTCGAATATCGGCTTATTTCCTGCCGCTCTGAGCGTAATTGGAGGGTTGCGTCGCGACGCGAGAGACTAACTGGAAAGTCCTAGCAATTCCACATAGGTGATGGAAGCAACGAAATCCTGCGAAATTCCTGCGAATTTATGCCCTATACGTAAGTCCTCCATACCACCCTAATCTTTCAGTCCGACTGAAACGAGTATGTATCGATTCCTCGTTTCCGAAGCTAATAGCCTATAACTGGATATATTTGACTTTCATAGCCCGTTGGCCGCTTTTTCGGGCCATCAATGCTATACACGACCCTTTGGAGGTAGCAAATGGCGCGGAAAGCTCGAGTGCTAATTCAGGAAATTAGCGGTCACTGGAAACGCTAAACCGTTAGACACCTGTGAGCTTCTTATGTCGTTGGTAGTTTGGGCGGAACGATATTCGCGAGATGCAATGCTTGAACTTAATACCGCAAGTCTCGTTCCAGAATGTTAAACAGGCGAAGACATGGGACCTAAGAAACTGAGTTTATTTAAGTTTCACACAGATCCTCGAGTTGATCTCACAATTTAGGATATCTAAACCGATCGACACCAGACTTAATTCCAAGTGTGTCGCATGCCGAGGGGCTTCCTCGTTAAGCAAACCGGAGATCCCCCTGAAGACTCGACCGTACACGGTATCGAACGCATCATCCGAAGTTCCGTCAAAGCGAATAACATCTGTCCACTCATTTCCTTCTTTTTTTTTTCAAAATGCGTCTATTGAAAGTCCGCGAACGGTCAAACGAATGATCAAAGACGAACTTTCCAGCTGATCCCTTTGAGAGCGTACAGTCGACGACAGAGGCTAATATTCCAAATGGCTGTCGCTGGAGAATGGAGGGGAATATCAGAAGTTCGCGATAAGGAGTACACGAACCGGCAACACGCGAGTCCTGAACTCGTTTGCGCGGGGCGAACTCGCATCGCGCGGAAAGCTCTGACGGTGGAGCTTCGATTTCCGAAACGCCTGGCAGCTGGAGGCAGGGGTTGAGGGCGGGAAGTACTTAAGTAATCTGCGTATCGATGATGGCTCGATGTCTGCATCCAACTGCGAGGCCCTCGTGTATACCGGTGTATCGATTCGCCGTCTCTGGCTCAGCCTGGTTGTATCTGTCTGTGCCATTTACCCTGCGTAACGTCGTAATAACTGCTGCTTTGGGCTCGCGTGTGCGATAAGACCGATATGCAACCGCACAAAGACGCGGATACGCGGCCAGGTGAAACCCGTGTGGGTGAACGACGAAGTCGAGCACGCGTTTCAGTGAGAAATAGAGGGAGCCCGGGAGACGGAGGGAAGAGGGCGAAGGAGAGTAATCGGGGATGGGCTTCCACATCGGTAATAGGCGGGTTTGCGCCGGCTGCATAATGACTGGAACGACTGGCGAGAGCGGATTACCGCCACTCCGCGCTGCGGCGCATGTTTATGGGACAATCGATGATCCTACGGGTGACCGAGAAAGTTCCGACGATTTCCTGAACCTGTTCAATTGGAGTATTGTTTCGACTGATGAAAGGGGTGTCGAAGCACGGAGGAACGTTGAAGGAACATTGACATGCAGTTTTTTAAATAAAATTGAAGAAATCAGGATGGGTTGTAATGTCTGGATTCCGAGCGAAAGGAATTAACTGGGAACATTCTGTCCTGGACCGATCCCGATAAAATGTAATTTCGTTTGAAGAAGTGGAAGGCACTCGTGTACACGCCGTTTGAACGTTCATTTAAATAAAATAATTTAAAACTAACGCAAAATGTTGTTTTAGACTGCTCGAGGCAATATCAGGACCGATGCCGTTTTCACGAAGGAATTTCAAAGCACAACGATTGTTGGTCATCTGATAGTAAGTAACCCAGAAATGTGCGGGGGTCAGTTCAGATCCCGTCATCCTAAATCCTGGGTCCTCTAATTAAGCGAAATCTACTTTTTGTCACCTATAGAATTTCTGCTCAAAGTGGAACGGAAATCGGTGTGGGTTTCATTGAAAAATAGAGGGGAATCAGGGATGAAGAGGCATGCAGGAGAGTAATGGCGTGTGATGCTCCCAAATCGGTAATAGGCGAGTTTGCACTGGCTGCATAATGATTAGAACGACTGGCGCACGCTGAATATCGCCACTCTACGCCGTCGTATATGTTTATGGGACAATCGATGATGTATTAACGTCATAGACGCGCTTCTGTCGACGGACAGCCGGACGGACCGATCGCACCAATTGCACTCGACTGGTTCGCCCTGGACTCGATGCGCTCATCAACGCCCCCGATGATCTATCTGGGTATTATCCTATTGTGAAAAATGTGTGCCGTTCTATGAACGCTCTATCAGCTTTAATGTGACACGCGAAGGGGCGGGGGGTGGGGGGGGGGGGGGGGAAATATTGCAACGAGCGCGATACATTTCGTAGTCCTCGGGTATAATTGAACGGTCCTCTTCCGGAATTCTGCCTCTGGCCGGCAGCCTCGCCGATGGGAAACAGATTAACTTTCGATTTGTTTAATTTCGCGGCACATTTCGCGCGAAATATAATTAGGAAATTCGAATGAGCGATGCATTAGAACCAATCGCTTCTACTCCCCCTTGTTTCGCTATCGAGATAAGTGTACTGGCAATTGAAGATCATTTAACATCACGGTGCACTTGGCGCGTAATGTTAAGGTTATTTTCGAATACGGAATAGTAGCATCATGAAATAACAAGTGCGAAACTCTGATCAACCCGTTATTTTTTAAACTAAAGAACTCGATACCCGAGAGACGATTAAACTTGCCATTGGTTCGTGTGCTTTACATGTCACACGAATACCTCTGTTATCGATCAGACAAGCCTGCACCTATAGCTCGGAATTACTCCGTATATTAGTCAGGATTATGCAGGGGAATGCGTAACTTTTTCTTAACCGCATTCCCACACCTGATTCCTCGGGGAACGCGTACTTTTGTAAGTAATAGCGTAATTTTTCAAAGAAAAATTACTTATCCAGGATGAGTCCGTTGGAAGAATCTGTACGGTTCATATGGTATTCTCTTTTGGACACCACCCCCTCCCACCTTCGCGGAGCAACTCAAGAAAAGTTTCAAATTAACCTTAGACTTCGCGACTTCCTCTCTCCGGCGCTCGACCTGCATAAAATGAAATCGGGACGGCTGAGCGCCCGGGAAGAACAGATTAAAATTTTCTTCCTTCATTTTACAGCTTTAATCCTCTTCAACTGCTATCGGGAGTCGCGCGGAAAAAATTCTCTCCTCGCGTTAGTTGGGTTGTTACCGATGCATAAAAACGCGGGATTTACTGTTATTACAGGGGGCAAATATTTGAATATTTCCTGGTCGGGATGAAAACGCAGGCGCCGGCCCGACGGTTCCGATTGTTTGCGGACGAAGAATCAACTAAAAATCCCGTTGATGCCGCGGAATCTGCATAATGCCTTCGCGCATTCTACGGAGTCACCGATCTATCGCCTGGAAACGTAATTTATATTTCCCCGCGAACATCGCAGAGCGATACATTTTTCACCGGGATCCTGCGAGCGAAGCGTTTTAAATCTTGACGTTTCGAATCCGCGTCAAGTCGGACCGATGCAGTCTCGTTTCAGTGATCTTTGCGAGGTGTTGTGTTCTGAATTTCGGAGGATTGCTCTATTGACTATATTCGTCTATATACAGTCAGTTCCCTAAGTACGTATTCGTACCTTCTATATCTATCGAAGACAATTGTCTAATTTAAATGACAGGTTTGGTGTTTCCAAATAAATGTTTTGTTACAAATATATCCATGTGCAAAGGTTATTAATAAATACGTTTATAATGAAAAATTCATTTGGAATCGTCGTGCCTATCATTTAATATAGATTTTTTCAATAGGCATAGAGGGTACGAAGGGACGAGGTAGATTGGTCACGGTCAAGCAGCGTGATGGTTGTTTGGCTTATCGCGTTGTAAGAAGGAGTATCTTAGTTCCTGGGACATGCCCCGTGCTCGCATACATCACAGCAAGGTACGCACTGAATCTCTGGGCTCGAAATATGACCGATTCAATTACGCACGTGTCTGGGAGAGAGGAACCACCTACCGATGTTATCCCTCTCTGCGCCAGTGATTTGTGTCCCCGTTCATCTTTGCGAGTGTCTGAGGCCGCGTGTACTCTCCGTGCGAGCGTGCGCGCGCCAGCACGTATTTGCAGAATACACGCAGACGTGCATGCACGCCGAAGAGGCGCAGGGGTGGGTACCGCACATGCCCGTACAGATACAGGGTGGCTAATGGAGAAATTCAGCCCGCAACGGAAACCATTATACCCTCTCCGCAGTTCGCGTCCCGCGACCCCTCGCTTCTGCCTCCTCGATCTCCGACAGTGGTCCCCGTCTTCTCTATTTAGAGTTTATTTGATGCGGATCGAGTCTCGAGTGGAAGTCGCGCCGGCCTGGGAGGGGTGATTCTGGGTGAAACCGACCCTGGGTCAATTTGAAACTTTCTCGGCCCGCTCGAGGGGAAATCTTGGAAAGGAAGCCGTATCGAGGAGCGAGGATCCTTCCCCCGAGTCCCGTTCAATGCCTCGCTGCGGATGCAAGACCGTCTTGCGTATCGCTTATTACGTTAATGCGACCAGCGACGTCGCGTTGGAAATTTTATTAACGGTTGCCTTCGGGCGGTTAATCGCACAGGCGCATATTATTCTTGGATACCTGGGACTCGAACCTGGAGAGCTCATCGACGTATTGCAGGAAGGAGTCTAAACAAAGAATAAGGCACGGAGATTCGAACCCACGATCCTTTGATGCACAGCCGACCGCTACACGACTAATTCCGCACCCTAGCGAATAAGGCCCACTAAACCACGAGCACCCTCAGACAGGTGAACTCTTCGCGAACAAACGTTGTACAAGAGCAAACATCGTTCGAGTCGATTAAGAGGCAAAATACGAAGCCCATTGCACGAAATCAGAAGGAAGTGAATCAAAACACAGCGAGTATAGTTCCGCACTCCGACCTGAAGATCACGAATATGCCCACCCTCATATAGCGAACTATCAGTGGGGTGTTGACTCGGTATAATTAGCCCTGCCGTCGTTATCCGACGCACAAAGGATGGGTAGGTACTTAAAAACCCGTTAGACTCCAGGTTCCAGCAGTTGTCAGAATGTTTTCTCCTGGGTCGCTTTTCCTAACGTATGTAGTTCCACCAGGAGTGCGAGACACGGAATGCAACATTCGATGCACAGCTTAAGCAACTATTATACTTGGGGATGATGATTCCACCTGGAAAATTACGGAAAAATTTTTGAAGATGGCGACAAACATTTTCTCTGCTATGGAAACCGCGTGGCAACCGAACTAGATCAGATGTGGATTACAAAATACTTAAGGACTGAGAACGATCGCATTCCAGGCACATTTGACCGGCACGATCCATCGAAGAACTCGAGCGACGAGAAAGAATCGTCGTCGTTTTCGAGAAATATTCGTTTTCGAAAATATTGGGACAAAACGGATGTTTCTTCGAATGTCTGCCGATTAATAAAAAACCCCCCTCGCAGGCGAACCTCATCCATTCTTCCGAAAGGTATCTTCCTTACTAGCGCACACACACAGGCCTGGGTTCTTATAAATTCTGGTAGACAGCGCCCTGAAGCGTCGCCCCTCAACCCCCGAGCGCTCCCAGCTCTTTCACGAGTCGATATTCCTCCAGGAAAGACCGGGTAGCCCTTTCGATTTCGCACCGCAGACGGGGAGAATTCTTATCTAGGTTTCTTCTTTACGATGAACGTCAAGAATTGAACAGGATGCTCCTGTAAATACCATTCTTTCCGCTGAAACGTAAGATTGGTCTAATTTTTGTGCAATAAAAATACTTTTGTCGTAAAATTCCTCTCATTGAACCGCGCCACTTTCTCGGAAAACTCGTTTTGCGATTTTGATACCGGAGGAAATGTTTCGAGTGATAAAGTTAGATGGAGCACGCTCTCTATTCGGCAGTGTACGTGCAACGTCGCGAATCCCTTTGAAATTGATATCTCTTTTCATTCGAGTTGTCAAAAGGAAAAGATATCGAACTAGGGTTCTACCGATATACCTAACTGATTTTTCCTCCTTCGCAGACAATTGCCGTCGAGGAACAACGGCGGAAACGTGACGATTGCGTGCGGCGGGGTTACATGCGATGGTTCAAAGGGGAATCGTTTAAATAACTCACTGGGAAATCTCTCGATACCGCCCCACAGTGGCCGTTTCACGCGCGAAAACGCTCCAGCCGTTCCGTGCCGTTTAGTTTACAAATACAAACCACGGGAAAAGTTCGATATTTCGGTGGTCGAACAGCCGCGTCGCGTTTACTTAGTTCCTGGGCCGATTCGAGTGCCACGAAACACGGGCGAAACAGGAAAAATTAGAGAATCGAAAAGCTTGCCACGAGCCCTCGAAACTGACATTTGAGGGACTCGTGAGACGGTTCATGGAACTCAACCCCTAAATCAAGGGGATTTTTTCCTATGAAAAAGGATTCTTTATGTAAAAGGTGCGTTCCCGTTCAATGCACTATAACAAAGATGCCATGTGTTAATTCTTTTTTCTTTTGCAGTGGACCTCCCCAATCTCCAGGGGGTTGTGGGACCTCAGTTTGAGAAGCGCTGTCCAGAGGGTAGTTTGGGGGAGCGTTCGACGCGTCGGGAGGTCGGTTGAAAGCGGAAGCGAAATATCGAAGAGATTCGCGCGGAGGGCGCGAGAGGGCCAGGCATTTTTGAAAGGTTCGCGTGACCAGGTTGGTCGATGGGGTGGCGCCGAGGGAACACGGTCGGTGGAGAAGGTGGAGGAGGAAGAAGAAGAAGGAAGGTCGGTCCCTCTGCCTCCTCCTGGAGGCAGAACACGCCAGGTTGAACAGAGACGTAGCCAGGGGCCGAGAAAGAGAAAGAGAAAGAGGGTGCAGAGAGAGGGTGGGTAGGTGGTCGACGTTGGTTCTGGGGCCGCAGATAGAGAGAGAGCGTGCAGGGGAAGGCTCGCGGATCGATTCAGCCGCTCGAGTCGAGTTGAGACTATGCTTCGGGGCTGTACCGTGCTATGTGGCCCTCTCTACGTATGCGCCGTATCTTCTCTTGGCCGAAGTCGCCTCTTTCTCGTGTCGTCGTGTGTACTCTAAGGTTACGTGCGCGATACCACACGGAAACGTGTGTACACACGCCCGCGCGTGCCGAAAGAGCAACGGAGAGTTAGGATTATTGGACGGGACGGAATAACGAAACGGCACCGCGAAAATTTTCGAATTTTATCCAATCGTGGATCTTCGACTTTTTGCGGGGGCGAATCTTCGTCGAGAATAAGTCGACACGTGTTCGATCATTTTTGCCTTTGGAACTTGTGGTCGATGACGGGAACGTTTCAAATTCGAAAAAGATAGACACCTCGTTTATTAGATTGGATTTTATGCATTTATGGCGTAGAAGAGTGCAAAAAGTATATGGTAAACTTTTTCAAAGTACATATATGCACCTATGCAAAATGAAATATTTTACATTACCATAATTTATGAAATATATTCTACATACACCGCGTATGTTCTCCGCGTTTGCATATGCCATAAATACGTAAAATCCGCGGCGCGGTAATTATTAATTTGTGTGCGTGTTGTAAACTCCAAACGAATTAACATACACGAAATTTTTAAAAGTAAATCCCCCTTGTTCTCGGAGCCTTTTGTACGAAATACTACTTTAGAAACTTGGCGCAATTAATAAACCCCATCGTAGTTGAACTGTCCAATAATCCGTATACTGAACGTAACGAGATGTTCCTCTGTTCTATAATTATAAAATAATATCGATCGTGGGTGGATAACTCGAGTTCGCGTAGTCGAATCCGCGATCGTTTTTATCGTGGCAAAAAGGAAATAAAGAGAGCCGCGATCGCGAACAATTATTCGAGGAGAGGAGGATCGGCGCGACGAGAGAAAAAAGAACAAAGACAGAAGGGGAAAGCGAGAGGCGGTAAAAAATCTCGCTCTTCGGCTTTTATGGAGCTTAATTCGACGCCATTAAGTTTTAATTGGCCGCGTTTAATCGATCCGCCGTTTTAATGTCCCCTGTAACCGTCCCCGAAATATATAACGGCGCCGCGGCAAACCATAAACCCATATATCGTATGAATAACAATCGCTTGGGTCTCGATTTCACCGGTTTCAATTTGTATTCGTGTAAAAGCGGTACGAACTGTATCAACGTCCGGCCAAGCTTCCGCTGTTCCACGATTTTTGATCCCAAGCCATTCACGAAACCAAAACTCGTCGAAATTTGGTCTGAAAATATGGCCGCGTGTCAAGTAATTTTCCCTAAAGTCATCGGATCGGTAACGATGAATCACAAAGTGACATTAGCGATCGAAAGTGACTACAGAATTTTGTATGGACAGGTCTATTTTTGGACTCCCACGCCTGCACTTTGGCAAACAGTGCTCCGATACTCTTCCATGGAATCGACTGGATTTTTGCTCGCGTTTGCTGCGGCTCGACGGAGCACGAGAATGAAACGCGAGCAGCGAATGCGAGACAGGACCTCGGAGACGGTTTCCAACGCGGAGGATTGCGAAAGGACGAAGGAGAATCGCACGGTAACGCGGCCAGACGAAGAGGAACGAGGCCAAGGGATAAAGAGATGAGAGAGCGAGAGAGAGAGCCACGGACATAGACACGGTGGAAACAGAGGCACGATCTCTCGCCTTCGTAAGCGCCTCTGTCAACTGTATGTTCGCCGTTGGCTCCGCGGTGCATCCGCATTGCTCACGAGCTGCAGGGCCCCTTCATGCCTCGCGTCCCAGCCACGACGCGCGACTGTGTGTTCGCGGTACATGCCGTTTGTCACCATTCAAGACGCTGACGCCGAATGCCGTGCGAGCCTCGCCTCTACGTCAAGATTCTCCACAAGTCGCCCACTGCACGGGGAATAACAACGTCCTAGTAGCTGGAAAGATCTCCCACGCGAGATACCACGGTCCTCTGTCGCGTGGACGACGTCGATGATCGTCGACCAATGGACTTATCCGAAGCGGTCGGTGGATCCAACCGCAAACCGCGAGCTGATCGCGTTTCGTTGCGCCAGAGAATTGTATTTTCGAGATTGAACGAACGTAGGTCGATTTTTTGGTTCTGAGGTTGATAGGAAGGACGGGCAATCGGTTCGATTAAAGGAGCTTTCGAGAAGAAGTTTTAGGAGCCTTTAGACGGTTCGGTCAGGTGACTCAAATGTAAAGCTTGACGATTTGTGTATTACTTTTAGATTGTCATCACAGTTCTCGTCGAGTCTTTGCACTGTCCGAAAATCACCGACAGAAGCCGCTCCGATGCCCGGCGGCGACCAGTCGATTCCGAGGTAAACTATTTAAAAATAGTGGCAGTTGGTACTTTGTCCCGAGGATATAGTTGAATGCGCGACGAGACAAAGGGTGTATCGTTGATCCAATAGAGTCCTTCTGGCCGGCAATCTGCGCGAGTGCGCGGTATCTTGCGAAATCAACGAGATTATCCTTTAACAGGAGCCAGGGACGACCATCTGTTAAGTGTCCTCATCCACATTGGATTCGTCCCTTAAGGGGCATATGCTTACGATGGCAAAAGAATTATGTGAAAATTTTAAACAAAATTAAAGGAAGTATGGAACCCTAACGGAGGATGAACGTTTGAACGATGAATGTTTGAACGATGAACGTTACCTAGAACTGGCAACGAAAAGTATTTTGAAATAATAATGAATATTTTTCAATTATTCCACCGAAACAGTTGACAGAGAAAAGGCATTCTCCCAATTTTCTAGACGGACGTCGCGTCGTTCCCCATTCGTCGGTAGCTTCGCATGGTTGCGGATTATTGGAGACTTGCGAAACCGATAACGTCGTTATCCGCGATAATTATCGCCCCGATCGGGGAACTGATTCACTGCGCGGGTAAAAATCCTCTCCCGTCGCGTTTCAAGTAATTTCAGCCGGTGGGTTCTGTACGTAGTTTCGATAATTAAAATTTCCCATGCGCCGTTTGACCGATCGCTCGCGATAATCCAATTTCTGCGCGCGGCACGATTTGCATCGGTCCCCGCTCGTTGGTATTCCGATCGGCGGCCCGTCGAGCGATGTTGCTTCTAATAATGCGTCGTCCCTCAAAAATCTAGTTACCAAGAATAATGCTAGCGGTGAAATCGTTAGCAAATTTTAATTGTCACCGAGCTGAAGTATAAAAGATTTCACGCTTGGGAAGGTTTTACTCTGGCTTGGTTAAGAGTAGCAAATAAATACGAGAGACGAAAACGTTCTCTCTTGAATGGTATATAAGATAAACCAAGCAAATTGGGTTTCAGAAGTTCGATGTATCGTAACTCGAGGCAATTTGGCCTTTGTTTATCAATATTCTATTAATGCACTGGGTTGTGCTCGAGAAGACAATATCTGCAGGAGGCGTGCATCTGTCGCAGTTACGTAGCGGCGAGATCGCACGAGGACCAGAGATCACGTCCGTCATATGCAATAACGTTAAGATAACGCGAGCTTTATGGTGGCACGTATCTCCTGATCACAGCGCGCGCCTCGCGAACCTGCATCGTGATTTTCGTGATAACGCGAGACACCGTGTCCGTGCGCGGCGACCAGAGTCGTTTCACCGGCGACGGGATATTTATTTCCTAAATCCAACTAGACCGTAACCAGCCGAGTTATAACCAGCCGGCAAATTGCCGCTCGAACGCGAAAACTTGCAAAAATTCCGATGGCGAGCAAGCTGCTGGAAATCTAATAGCTAAACGCTTGGTAAATCCCGTTAGGGGTGATTCATTTTCGGCTACGAAGATGGCCTCTTTATTTACAGGGGCACGAGTTTGTGGCTTGATTCCTTCGAGTAAAGGAAGTTAACAGAGTCGTTTCTTAATAAAAATGTAGACTCTCAACATACCTGTCTGGCGATGCAGCGATTCGCACAGCGTGGATCTGCGCGTTCGTGTCCCTCGTGCCCCGAAAGCCGCAACTACACTGAAACAAAAAACATCGGAGAGGCCACGTGAAAAGAAGGAAAATGGTGCTCCGGTCCGGGCCGACCGGAAACATTGTGCCGCTGGCAATAACGGAACGTTAAAAAGCGACGATCCTGGCGACGTTGTACGTGTGCGCGTCTGCTTGACGAAGTTAATAAATGTTAACGTGGCGCAACAGTTTTGAATGGGCTTGAACGCTCTTTTATGTTACTGCGGCTTTGTGCCGGGGTGTCGTTCTGTCGCGCGGCCTCGCATTCACCGCGGTAACAAGCCATAAGCAGTCGACTAAACTAGCCCTATTGAGATACTTGAAAAGTAATCTAGCAGGGATTGACCCTGTTGCTCGCTTGCTATTTGTAAGCGGGTTTTTCAATGCGCCATCCACGAATTCCGTTAGCGCGCGTTGGCCTGACGGTGGGAACGCCTCGAGTCTAATTTCTTTTCTTTTTATTATCGCTTATGCGAAAGGAGAACCCTCGGGAGTAGATAGACTGGATCTTTTGGTGCGGACTGACATTGGTTGGCAACGAGGTTTGTACGATCAGAGAACATTGAAAGCAGTAATCGACGGAAACGTCGAGAGGAACGATGGTCGTCAACCTCTATTAAGAGTTGACGCTGGAAGAAAGAAGAAGCTTCATTCGAAAACAAAGTACAAGAAGTAATAGCATCAATCTTAATGATAGTTCTTCCAACAAAGTTGGCCGAGTCTCCGTCCCACATCGTCGCTGAACTAACTCCGTAGTACAATGACGACTTTCGTGGAATGAAATGCCTATTAAAGTCCTTGGCGAAGCATTTGTGTAACTGCACGTAAACTGTTGAATGTAATTGACGGCAGATGGTTCCAAATCAGAAGCAAAAGTTCTTTCGGTTTTATCATCAGTAAAGATTTATATTCGCCGAGCTTTATTCGCGCTTTATATTCGTCACCTTTCGTCGACCGGAAAAGATGGAGTAGCGTTTATGGCGCGCGGGAAACGGATACGATGGAACGAAAAGATAATCGTAGGACCCCCGCGGAGTGTTCGATTACGACGATTACGATGCCGCGTTCGAGTACGCGCGTAACCATGAATAATGCAAAACACAAAGACGGCGTGATGCACGATCGGTCAAGTAGCATGCTAAACGGAATGCGAACGAGGAGCAAGCAGGAAGTGTATAACAATGGCGGACCACTCCGATTCGACGTACAGTTTGATTTTAGCATACAATACGGTATACTCAAACTCCTCGAGCTAGCATAACCTTTTCGCAGCTTCGAGCGGACGTCCAAGTTTACTCGTTCTCGATACAAACTATTCTAAACGCGTCGCGTTCGATTGCTTCGCGTTAACCCTCCTGTTTTGGTTTCAATTCACCAATTTCAGGCGAGAGCAGTGTCGATGAGGATCCACGATGGAGAATATCAAAGAAATTTGACAAAAGTCGTGGAAGTTTTCGGAATGACTCGTTTTATCGGTCGACGAGTCAAAGCTCCGATTCGGGACATTGACTTCAAAAGAAAAGGCGATTATGCGATCGGCGATGTACTCGATCGGAAAGACAGGAAGAGCGACAGGGTGCAAATCCTTGAAACGAAGTTCACCGAGCCGAAAGGGTACACAAATTCGATCCCCGAAAATCCATTCTTCGCGGAAGCGTCGCCTTGGCGTTTCCTCGGCTGAACGAGCAGTGGTATTCGCCAGAGATACGTTTAACGCGTCCCCTAATGGCTCGTTACTATCAATGCCGCCGCAATCCGTATCGGAGACCAACTTGCCTGCCGCGTTTCCTTCATTGTGCCATCGGTAATGCGTCCTCTGCCTCCAGTCCCCCGCTCAAACGAGGCCTCAACCTCTGCGTCTCGATAAGGATGACGGTTGCATCCGGAGACAGAATCGGAAGCCTAATAGCGCGTGCGAACAATGGACGCGCGTCGTCATCAGTGCTACTATTGCGGAAAGTAAATTGCTGCGGCGAACGCCCGTCTTTGTCGATGGAAGATTAGACGGCGGCGTAGGTTCCCCCCCCCCTGGCGAACAATTAGGCTCGTTTCTTTCCTCGTTTCTTCGCATATCTTGATTGAACCTATCTATCTCGAGTGACTTTTATTTTTTTATCGAGAACGTAAGAAAATAAAATGATTTACTCGTAGCTTATTCAAGGCTCATACCTTCCTCCTCTTCGACGGAAACAATTACGCTTACGCGAGTCTCCAAATCTTCAAGATTTACACTGTTTATGCGAAACTGTTTATCGTCTACGTTCCCCGTGAATTTGCGCCCAAAGACCTTTTCGGCAGCGATACCATAACCAGTTGACTCTCTTCGTAGCCTGGGAGGCAGGTTTCCCGCGAAAGCTTCTTAGAAGATTCTTAGAATAATATTCTCACTTCGTTTAACGAGAAATCAACAGACGGAACTGGCGCAGCAGCCAGTTAATTTCCCGTTTCGCTGACTCAAACGGTGCATGCCGGAGGAACGAGTCGGGAATTCTTAAAACGAGCTTCCTTCTTCGATTCAAAGAGGGGTGGGAGGAAGATTGTAACGCACCTCGGATATCTCTCAATGCCCGTCAAATTCAATTAGGATCGTCTTGGCGAATGGGTAAAAGACGGCTTATTTCCTTGGAAGATGGCTGTCAGCCAGGGGGCATTAAGATGATGAAAAACCGGTCAGCTATTATGACTGGAAACGAAGCCGCGCGGTTGCTGGTTAAACAAACGACGCTCCTCCACTCGTCGCGAAAGGGTGAAACGCACCCCTGGTGGCAGCAATAATAATCGTCGCGTGGCGAAAAGGGGTGCCGCGTGCTCGTCCGTGTTTCGACGACCAGGCTGCCGTTATTAATAGAGAACGAAACAATTTCGTAACGTGGCCCGGCTTATTATAATCCCGTCTTTATACACTATGCGCGCGTGGATCCTCTCGCTCCGTTGCCAACCCTTTCCCACCGCGTGGCCTTCCCTCTTGCGTTCCTTTCTACCAACCCTCGCGACACCAAGGATTATCGTGTGCGCTCTCTCGAGGTCACCGAATTATATCCCCCTCCCCTCTGTCACCTGACGAGACCAGGAGGGTTCCTTTCTTCGGTTCAGCGAGCCAACAGGAATGCTCGTTTCACGCAGACCCGGAACAACCAGTTTTTCGAGACAACTAAGCGATACACCCTGAAGAGCTTCGAGCTGGTAATCTGGGAATCTGGGTTAGGCAATAACTTTTTCAAAAATTCCTCTTATATCAATTGAATCCGTAGTTCTACGGTTCTACTCGATGCGCTATCAAACTGATTACGTCGCCAGGTTATCTCGAAGCTGAACCAAACGTATCCAGCTGTCGAGTAGTTAATTAAATTATTTCATTATTAATCGACTATTAACCGAATCCAAACGAAACCGCGATTATCCAAAAACGGATCAAGTAGCTGATTGGCGCTGCATAATTAATAATCTAATTAAGCGACGGACTATGGAGCTCCGTCTCTCCCGATTATTTCAGCTCCGCGAGAATCAAAACTGGAAATCGCTGAGCTCTCGCGGATGCCTTGGAGGCATTCCGGCGATTTTCTCGCTTCTGGAAATACTCTCTAAACGAACGTTCTGACGCGTGTCGTAATTACCATATTTTGCGTTAGAACGTGACGCGTAACATGTTACAGAATAATTTGGAATTTCGATTTGCTGTCGAGATGAATGTAACATCGACGTTCGACCTGTTTGACAGTAGTATCTACGCGCGTGCGAGGCGTTGCGTGGACGTGGCGAATTAAATGTAAATCCTACCGCGTCAGGAACAGAGGAAGAGATATTTTGACCGAAGACTTATTGATCGCAGACACAAAAGTTCCTCGAAAAAATTCGATAATGGAAATAACGTTGATCACAAGGGTGGCAGTTTGAAACTAAAAATCGTCCAGCGGAACCTTGGTTAAATGCATCGTCGCTCGAACCGTCAAAGGCACTCGGATTTTCGCGATACTTGTCGCTTATCTTCGTCCATCTGATGGCGGGTAGGACGTATCGGCTGGCAATCCATTAGCGTAGATCCCATGCGTGACCACGGACGAGATCGTGTGGTCGGACCAGGAATCATGGCTGATCCAGAATCCTGAACGTTCTGGTTTCTGCCGCGGCCAGTCACTCCCCCGCCATCGACTCCCTGTTCAAATATTTAAGGCGCGGAAGTACGATACGTACGATGGGTAGTAGCGCAAAAATCGACCCTCGACGATTGCACGTTAAAAGTTAAACAGGTGATGTCAAAATTTTACGCGTTAGTTGTTGGCTGCCTTCGAGTAGAATAACTCGTAACGTACGTGTTAGTTGTTAGAGAAAATGTAGCACTCGAGACATCGCGAAGGGTAAATTCTGTTCGGTTTTCGGCACCCTGGAAAATTCATCTCACCGAGAATGAGCGTGCAGACTCCGAGAACATTCATCGTCGCCAGGCTGCCAGCAAACGCGAGCCAGCAGGTTTCACTGACCTCCTGGAATTTTCCTAGACAGACCTAAAGCCATCAAACCCGAATGCCTGACTCCTCGGATGCGGGGGGCCTCGCACCGACGAGCTTCCATGGATTTGCCCGAGAATGTTTACCTAGTAGACCGAAGTCGAAGGGAGATGAAGGATTAGAGACGGGTAGCAAGGTGTCGGTCGGTTAACCCGAGAAGTCGGTGTGAAACTCGACGTCGGCGAGGAGGAGACGAGCCTTCCGGAGTCAGCAGGTGCGCGAAAGCCCACCAATACTAAATTACGCGATATTATGATAACGGGGAAGTTCGCTTGTCTTTGGGGTTAGGATACGAGAGAGCGTCTGAATGCCGCTCGACGGAGTCGAAAGCTTTGATATAATTAACGAGGGGA
Organism: Hylaeus volcanicus; assembly: GCF_026283585.1. Classification (NCBI taxonomy): domain Eukaryota; kingdom Metazoa; phylum Arthropoda; class Insecta; order Hymenoptera; family Colletidae; genus Hylaeus; species Hylaeus volcanicus. The sequence continues at coordinate 6,340,967 of NC_071977.1, forward strand.
AACGCTGATAACGCCGGCCAGCGAATCTACCTCTTCCCTCGAGTGGAACCTCCTCGATCGTGGATCGAAAGGTTCGACAAGTCGACGGAGTAATGTCAAGGAAAGATTCGAAACTCTGATCCTGCTTTTCGATACGAAGATATTCGTAAAATGAACACGACATCCTCTAGGTTCGTAAATACTATAAACAACGAGGACTGGATTCTTTGAAATTTCGGGCACGAACACGATCGTAATAATCAAACGTCGGTAATTTCCAACGACGCGCTACACCAACACCGTCGCGTTCTCTTATTGCATTCTGGAGGATTCAATTCGGAATGTTAGTTAACTAAGTTTACCCAGTACACCAAAGGCAATGACTCGGGCGGCGCTCGCGAGGTGGGGCGAACGAGGAAAGACGAAGTTCGTGTGACGGTCGACTGACCCCGAGAAATCAACGTGAAACTCCAACTTGGACTAAGCAGATGTTCCGCCAGATAGGGTCGAATTTCAGAATCAGAGATTTTCATTAAGGCGCATTAAAGATTCGCCGGTGCTTGCATATTAATTGCAACCGGAAAGCTCGCGTTTTGGGGGCTAATCTCTGCTTTTACGCGAATTAAGAACGCCAAGGCCACGAAGACCTCTCCGCTTTTGAAATTCGTTCGTCGCGATAATGTTATGAGATGGCGAGGTTGGATATACGCAAGGTACATACGCAGATATGTTATTCGACTCCATGGTCGACGGAACATCGTAAATCATCCTGTGCGTTGCTGCAACACGGCTACTAGGATTAACTCGTATAATATTCATCTACCTATAGAACACTGTTATATTGCAACATTAAGAAACATCGAGAAACTACATCCATAACGATGCTATCTTTCACAGCCAGAAAAGTTAAACTTCAACGTCTGCCTTGGTCAGCACAGTCGTCCGATTTACATATCATCGAGCCACTACAAGTCTAGAGAGAGTCGAATGGGGTAACATTCCACTTGAATCTATTCAAATGTTGTATGCATCTAGTCCAAGCACGGGACTTGTATTACAGGTTAATGGTGGCCCGATGCCATAATGAAACTTTTGTTGAAGCAAGTTAACAAGCGCCGTACAATTTGTAACGGAATTTCTAATTAAACAGTGTTAATAACCATCGTCTAAATTGTGTCACGAGCTCAAATTGCGATAGGGAATCGGTCAGCATCAATTTTCGATTGTACGCTGAAGCAATGCTTAAATTGCGCCTTGCCTTCGTGCTTTTACGTCCGCCAGCTTGCCCCCTGTTTACCATTTTGCAAAAGGGAACGTCTCGTGTCTTACAATTACCGACGCACGCTGTCGACTCCCTTACTGCGCGCGAATGCCCACGAATTCACAGACGCCAGTCGTGACCCGGCAACTGAAGGTCTAACTACCGCCTCGTCGGATGCATTCGAGTGTGCGACACTGAATTGCATTCAGATATAATTACCGATGCTTCAGCGAGCATCGCGCGCCATTAGTTACAGATGCTGGCGCGAGCAATAAATTACCATGATAAACACACCGACTGATTCATCATACTTATTCAGCGGAAGAAGGTGAATTAACGTTAATTTACATCGGCCAATAATAATCTCCTTAAGACGTTTCTCGATCCTTTCTGCGGATGATATTTTCATTAAAACTCGCGCTTCAGGGTATGGGCATCAAAGCACAGTAAACACGGAGTTTAATTCACTAACAATAATGTGTTTGATTCAATTTAATAATGTGTTCTTTGAAGGCGAGCTGCAACAATTTACTCGATCCTCCGTATGCATTTTCTTTGGTCTACTTATTAACAGCCGAAATCGTACTCTCCTACAGGTATTTTCTGCGAGTTTAAAGAACAAGTTTTCGACAATGTACACATGTTAACGAAACGATTGACATTAATTTAGTAATTTCAACAAATACTGCAACAAAAGAGCACGGGACCAGCCTCTTGGTAAATTTCGCAAGACGTTCGAGAGTTTAATCGAAGCGTGTCCCCGTAAGTTCTTTCGTTCGGCAATTATAAAATCTCCTCCGACTATTCTCTATCGAAAGTAAAAGAGCAGCCGGGATTTCGCAGCGCTCCGAGCTGGCTGGGATCGAATAATTAAACGAATCAACGGGCGTTGCACTCGTAAAAGAAGAACATTATCGCATCTATTCGCCGGAAGTCACGGGAAAATCGACAACCGTGAAACGTCGGGCAGAGGTTGGATCGTTAGAGAGTTGGCCGTGCGTTTGGTCCCGCCGACATGCTCGCATCCAGCTCGTTCCTCTAGCGCAGTGATTCTTAACCGCCGTGCCTACAGTCTAATAAAGGACCCAGACGGTATAGAAAAATTGAAACGTCGAAAATATGTTTCTATCTGACGAGAGAAGCTTACCAGTATTCAAAAAATGCGGTCCCAGTATCGCAAGGAGTTCGATTAAACTATATATAATATCCACGCCTCTCATACCTAACAATAAGGAGTCAAACGAGAACACAAATCGTAGAGTACGGATTTGGTCGTGTAGGTAAACACTCCGTGCCTTATTTTTCATTTAATATATATTTATATTTAAATTCCTGGCTGTACTATATTTTTTTTCCTGGGTTTATACTCCACCCGTTTATTCAAGACGAAAAATTGCGTCAGATTTTCCTCCCCTGCAAAAGACCAAGAATTTCCTCTTAAACCGCGGACTCCAAGAGGTTAAGAACCACTGCCCTGGCGAGATCGGGAGTGTATACACACCTGGCTCCGTGTGCACGTGGAGAGGGACGAGGAAGAGAGTGTCGGCTTCCAGAGACGTTCTAACCAAGATAAATTCGAGCGATTAAGGGCAAAAAGAGGCGAGGGGTGGAGAACAGCAGCGCCGAGCAGCCAGAGGCGGGAGAGGAAGTCCGACGCGGAAGGAGAATCGATAAGGAGTCCGGGGCCCATCGATGCCTCGAGAGACGATGCCAGCGGGGGTCGAGAAAGGGAGAGGGCGAAAAAAGTCCCGTGTCCAAAAGGAAACGAATAATAAATTTCCCTTCGGACCGTAAAACAAAGCCACCTCCTGATCCGCTAAACCGACGGGATAAAACGCGTCTGCGGGGTTTCCTAAGGGGCGGAGCTGTCCAAGAAAAGCGACGGGCGGTGAAACGCATCGGTAATGAAGCGACAGTAAAAACAATCGTCCACGAGAAATCGGATCGGAAAGAGGGGAGACGGAGACTTGGAAACTGGAGAAGCGCGAAGTGATCGAACGGAGAGACTTGGGGGATGATGAGGTAGCCAAGGAAAGCCGGGGGGACACTCCAGAAAAGAACACCAGGACTTCTTTACGAGCTTTAGCAGGTTAACCCGTTTGCACCAGATCGCGATAAAATGGTGATCGAGGGGTTACTACAGTTTCTGCTTTTGGTAAACGGAATACGTGAATACTTTGGTAATCAGTCAGTGGGTAATAAACAATTTTATTTTTCAACCCTTCAAGATCTGACACTCTGCGTAGCGTGATCATGTCTACAATTGAAAAAAAGAAAAATGGAAAGGAAGGTGATGTTTGACAACTAGCCAGATAGCCCTCCTCGTCAACATGAATTATACAAGCCCCAAAATCGTAGCGAATTGGTAACGATCCCCTTCTAAGAAAGGTCCAAGGCAACCAGACAGTGAAACGCATTTGCGATGAATAGCCAGTGGAAGCAATCTTGAAAAACAATCGTGGAAGAGAAATCGGATAGCAAAGAAGTTGGAAAGCCTGAAGAAGTGCGAGGTGGCTGAACGAAGAGGCAAGGAGCATCGATGATGAGGCGGTAGCCGCGAAAGCTAGAGGGACCCCGAAGAAAAAGGCGAACGGCGACTCGGGGTGGCGTGGGGGCGTGGGAGGGCGAAAAGAAGCCCAGAAGAAGACGTAGCATCGCGGGGAGTAAATAAAATATTCAGGAAGCCCAGGCCCCGGGGCGTTTGTTCGTGGATGCAGGGGTGTCTGGCCGACGCGGTGGACGAGGGTGAAGTCGGAACGAGGTTGAGGGTGGGGCAGCGGTTGAGTGGAACGAAGAGGATGCTCTGGACGAAGGAGGAACCGGCGGCCACATATACGGGACTCCGGCGCGGACTACGAGGCGGTTTTATCCCGTGGGATTCAACGTGGACGGTGGAACGGGCTGCTCGCGGAGGAGTATTGCGGGTGTTGGCGTAAGCGTGTGCACCCCTGCCGAGTTTCGCGACCAGGAATCCGCACCTGCCTGCTGAAACACCTCCGTAAGCCGACCATAGTCTAGCACCGATTTCTCGGCTCGAATCTACCACTCGTGGACTCTTTCATCCCTTCAAGAGGGCGACTTTGGTCTTAACCAGGGATGAGGATCCTGAGGTCTCTTCAGGTGTTATGTGTCAGCCTTCCGGTATACTTCCAACTTTGTCAGTACCCATAAATATTCGTACCCTCTGTGTTTATTGAAGGGATTTGTCTAAACGAAATAATAGGTTCGATGTTTCCAAATAAATTGTTCATTATATAGACAAGTGTGAAGTTTATCCATATATATATTTATAATGAAACATTCATTTGAACACATCATACCTATTATTTAATTTAGACAAACTTCTTTAATAGGCATAGAGGGTACGAATATTTATGAGAAGGACTGTATATTACCTTCTTGCTAGTAGCATCGAATTCAACAACTGTACCGTGATCCCCACCTAGCCAAGCGACACCAAAACTATAACACACGCGCGTCTAACAGATTCCCAGGGCTAGCCTGTATCGCCAAAGTGAATCGATAAATCTAAAGACCTCCTTGGCGTTACACAGTCCAATTGGAGCCGCAACGGGATAAAATACCGAGCGTCCGCCCAGCAATATCCACGGCGGGCCGATCCGTCACCGTTCGAAGCCACTATTTCAAATTACAGGATTCCAACGGCAGGAATAATTCAAGCGTCGCTGTTCCTATTCCCGTCCATTAACTATTTATACGGGGCCAGAAGTAAAATAATCAAATATGCGGCGGTCGGAAGCGGCGCAAAATAAATTCCCCGAGATCGTATATCACCTTGCGTTGAACGGTGTAACTTCGTTACGCGGAGGCAGCCGCGAGCGACAGAACGCGCGGACAGGCGCGGGATTACGCTGGAACTGGATCCCTTCGGTCTCGCCGCGGACTTCTTCGTTAATTTTGCATCGAGCGTGTCCGCGAACGGTCCGATTCGTGGCCCGCGCGCAGCTACCCCGCTGAAAACGCGACACAGTGTTCGTTGTACCGGCCCTAATCCGCGACGAGGACGCCTGGCGATTTCGTAGGGAATTAATCGATCGGGAGGGGCAGGCAAATTCGTGCGCAGGTATTAAAGGATTTCCCCACGGTTCCTGATAATTCGATTGTACTCCCGCGTATACACAGGGCTAACTCGCTGCTGTACCGACGAACGCCCGAACAGAATGAATCAAATCCATGGTAAATTCCTGGTTACATGGGCGAGAAAAATGCTCGCCCGGGAGCCAGGACTCTCCTGGCGAGCCTCAAAATATTCTGCGTGGAAATTTCGCTGAAGCCTTTTGGACGTAGTAGAGGAAGAAACGTCAGCTTTAGATTGAGAAGAATGCAGAATGGTAAGGGAGGAGTATTACGAAGGCTGACTGATACATCTGACGCGGTACGGGCCGATACTACTTCCTGAGCTGCTCTCACTCGGTACTCGATCTTAACGCATTCGCGACCGGCAGATATTTTACGTTTCTAATACCGAATACTGACGAAAATAATAAAATTCTGAAGCTGGACATCACAAATTTTGTCATAACCAGGAATAGAATTCAAAGTGACGTGAATTCACGTTAGCAGTCATGAAGTGTTACCCATCAAAGTACACATCGAAAACTATTTTCCAGCGATATTTCTTGCAGAATATAATATATTTTTCAACTGGCCACGGTGATAGAAGGCACATCGCGAGGAGCCCTCAATGGAATTGCTCCCATCCAGTCGACTCTTTAGCCTCCTCGTCTACATTCGAAGCGTCGATCGAGAGCGATTGCAAACAGACGGAGGAGCATTTTTTGTCGCCTGGGCGTCGCGATCGATAATCGACAGACACCTTGACGCCCCCGAGAGAGGCTCAATTTGTAAAGCAGAATATCAGGGACAGCGTGGCATTAGGAAGCTTGTCGAAAATCGGCGACCTGGTCTTTATCCGCTTTGCGCTTTCGGCATCAGGAGAGCACGAAAGACGGTAATTGCTTTCTCCTGGGTCCCGTAAAGAAAATATTGTCACTGTCGTGGCCAAAGCGCGGTTGATGGCATAAATTTAGCATAGAGAAAAAAAATAGAGACGGTAATCGCCTTATCTTCCCAGGGATCCTGTGGGCGTCCCATCGACGGTGGACGTTCCTCTCCGATGCCGACGGCGAAATTCAACCGAGATTTTCCGTACGGTCGTCGGTTGGTTACGCTTCCCGCGGCAAGTCGCGTTGTTTACGTAGCCAAATATATGATAATGCATAGTAACGCGACGAATGAATATGTAACACCGCGACGGAACTTTAAATGATTGTTTGAACACGCCTGCTACCAGGAATCGGACAAACAACGAGAGAATGGAACGTGAAATACCATCCGAGGTTGCGGAGGCGTCCTTTGATGGAGACGTCTGATAATAATACTCTGCCTACCGCGAAAATAACATGTGCGACAACGGTGCTTGGAATAGACCACTGCTGAAACTTTTACATACAAAACTAACACAATTTTTGTGTACTGCGAGAATAGTGCAATATTTTATGAAAACATCTGGCTATGTACGATTAATATTTCAATTTGTTTTCACGATCTTTGTTCCGTCCAAAACGTGCTCGTTCGTGTAGTAAGCTTCCTTTGTTGGCCCGATATCCCGTGATCTCGAGGATTTCACGCTCGTTGACCTCTCGCTGATAAAAGTAGGAATAATCACGTGGATCCTCCGATAATTTGATAGAACACAGAAATCGTGCAAGTACGCGATACTCGCGCGATAATAGCGGATTATGGGCCTGCCACTCGAATAGAACACGCGCATGGAAAGGGGTGGAAATAAACGAGGAAGGAACGAATGCCCGCCGCGCTATGGCGGCTGCAAAAAAAAGAAAGTGGCATTCGCGTGGTTTCCTCGGTGAAAGAAAAGAGCAAACCACAGGGAACAAGACCCGAGGCACTCGGGGTAATAGGCTTAAGTTATTAAAAGGGAGTCATCAGGCGCGAGTATCGCGAAGCGTTGCCTCTTTTTCCGAGAGTTGCGCTCTTTTTCACGACCAACGCAGCTCTAAAGATCGCCGAAAGCCAGGATGCGACGCTTACGAATCCTTTTTCGACTATTTTCTTTAAACACTGCGTCGTTTTAATCGTCACCGAGGACTCCGAGGGATGATCGCGTAGTCGTAGACGTTGTATTTCTAACAGCCGTAACATGCCACGTAAAGTGACCTGTCGCGATGACGAATTAATTATGCGCTACGCGTGCGCTGCATAATTAGCAAGCCGGCGATACATACTTTGTTATCGCGGGCGTACAATGCATACGCATAACGATACAGAATAATCGTCGTTGTACCGGTCGATTGGGCCGGTTTACGGATGAAAATAAAACGGTAAACGGTGTGTTTCGATGGGCAATTATTGCTCCAAACATCGAATATACTAGTATTATTAACGCGGGCATCGCTCGAGGCAGTGGATTGCCGCTGCAGAGCTGCTGCGCGTTTAAACATTTACTCCTTCCCGAAGCTTCCCGAAAAGATGGCCATTATCGAGGAATTATGAATCGTGGGAGAATCGTTATTTAATTGTAGATCACAGAACAAAATTCGCGCGCGAATAGCATTGCGAGCGATCGATGGAGCAAGTCTCGTTCGCGAAGCGTGCCGAGAAGAAATCACCATAAACAACCTTATCTTCGATAACGACAAGAATTAATGCCTTTCCGCGAATAAGCAGCAATAAATCGCTGCTATCGTTTTTCCAGCAGCGGTGGCGGTAACGAACAGGGTCAAAGAAACTTCCATGACGCGTGCAACGATATCCTTTAATCTCGCCAACGTTTTATTTACCACTTTCAACGTCGCGAACCGACAAACGCGCTCGCTAACCGATCCCTTGATTTAGTGGATTTTCTGCACGGGCTTCTCCGCCTGGTAGCAAATACCCGAAGCGTAATAAATAACGGGAAGTAACGCGACGCACAATAGGAAAATGGTGGAATCAGTTGCGCCCGCGAACCGCGCGCACCAGCTTTGCCAGCGTGCCGCGATAAATCATTAACTCGAAGCCGGACCGCGTTAGGCGAGTGCCAAGGAATCGCCTCGATAAATCTTGTTTTCGATAATTGCAACGAAAGCGCTACTACCGCCACAGTATTAATAAATCATTCCGTTCTCTGGCCGGGAACTGGGACACCGCGACGTCCGCTCGATGAAATGAAAAATGACGGATTTTTCACGCGGAATCATCAACGTCGTCATCGTCTCACGATTAAATTACTCGGTGATCGATCGTTAACAGTTTATCTTTCCAGACTATTGTTTAGAATTCATTTGACCATTTGTCTCGTTCGAGTATTTTCGCAGAAATAATTTAAGACCTCTGCGACTTATTTTTATATCCGTGATGTGCGTTTCGAAAAAGTATGGGAACCACTGGTTTATGGGAATTTTTCCACGGTTGCACGTTTCACGCCGATTCGCATGCCAACCGTACGTTCCCTTTTTTGCTGCGTCTTGAAATATGCATCGAGAGATAAGTCGCAGGTGTGTTCGTGGTTACGGTCGCGAGAGGTTTCGTAAAACGCGCGACCGTGGTAAATGCACTTTTTACTGAAAAAAAACACGCACGCTGGTCGATCTAACGCAATCTAATTAAGATTAATATTCTTAACGAGACGCGAGTCACGCCATGATTCAAAACTCGCTACAACAAAGAAATATGTATATATATTCCTCCGCGGAACGTCATGTCTGGGAACACGGTAGCAATTTAGAGAATTCCCGCTATCCGCGGTGGATGAAGGAGACAACAGAGGGGAAAGGAAGTACACGAAACGTTTTTGCGTGGTTTCAACTGTCGCGAATTCTGGAGTACAATTCCTCGAAGGTGGACAAAGAGCCGCGGGCCATACGGTATGAAAATCTCGCGAAAATTAAAAATCGACGTTCCAGTCTGGAAGACGCCTCTGCAAAGGGTTGAAAGAAGTCGACGAGTATGTGTGTACCAAGGCTGGAAACGTCTGTGCGAAAGGTGAAAAGGCGGGATACGATATGAGTGGAATGCTTTACGACCCCATTTTTCAGAAGATCACCTACTGCACCCCCATCCTGGTCCCTCTTGCTCTTCCGCGCTTATTTCCTCCGTTCCTCGGTACCTCCTTTCACAGTCCTACCCTCGCCCTCTGGATCTTTCCTTCCTCCATCTAACGGTACCCTCCTCACTGTTCCTTGCCCTCCCTGTTCCTCGTGGATTTACCTACCACGTCCGTCCTCCCGCGTATTTGCATACTACAGGATCGCTCGCTTGATTTCACAGAGGCTCTTCGATCTTCGAACTGAAATTTAAAGGCAAGCGCTTCCCAACTCCTCCGTGGGGGCTTAAAAGCATCATATTTTACGTCCGCCGTCCCCGTCCCGGCTCCTTTTGTTAGCGGAGAGGCCAACCGAGCATCCTGGAAGATTTGCTGGACCCTCGATCTCCTCTCCCCCTTTGGATACTTTTGCGTTTCGATTTCTGCGATCCCACATCCGAACTGACTTGTGCATCCATTGCATTCGAGATGCTTTCTTTGTTTTGCTACAGCGCTCCTGGCAATGCTCTCTCCAACGGTTTGTTAATGGTTTGTTATATTCAAAGGTGATTCAAATAATTTGTCCACGGCGATGTTAACCATGATGAAATATTCTGGGTCCTCTCCTTCGATATCGATCAAATTAAATTCACCCCAGAGCGAATTAGGAGAAGCTAGAGCGCCATCGCGAAATCGTTTCGACCGCCTTTTATCCTGCGAAGAGGTCAACTACTTTGAAAATTCGCTGGATTCGTTCTAGGCTGCCCCATTCGGTACGCTTCGTCGGTTCCCAGTATTCCCGGGGCCGAGGTCACTTCGGGCACTCGTATTTTCGTATTTCAATTTCAAGGGTGGAACGTTTTCCCAGACTATTTTGAATACCGCATCCGCCCGTGCACACGGTCGCGACGCGAATGAAAATTTTTGTATGCGGTTCTCTAACGGGGACCGCGCTGCAAAAGTCGCTTTCGGTTTATTTTCCAAGCGTGACCCGCTACGCGACTCTCGATAATTCATTTAATCGGCTCCTTCACGGGGACGTCGTATCCGCGAGCATTTCACTCGTCGCTTCAGACGTTTTCGACGATTACGCGGAGTCGAGCATCGACCACGTCTGGAAATATATTTGATTAACGATGGATGGTAGTTTCATTGATGGAACATCTTGAAATTCTCTAGTTCAAACATCTGTATAAATATCCTTAAGGATGAAGCAATGAAAAAAGAATATTTCAACGTTTTCAGTTCTTCTTAACCGATTATACTAGCAAGTATGCCTGAAAATATTCTTGTATTTCCCTCGTCGATGAATTTCTAGAAGGTCTCCGCATGCGGTACCGACGTCTCGATATCATAAATATGTCTCACGATTCACGGGGAAGTCGAAGGACTTAAGTACGGTAAAAAGGAAAAGTAAAACTCACAGGGTGGCCGACGATCCTCCCCTTCTCTCGATCGACGTCCATCAGTGAAAACCATTTGAAAGGCTGAAAGCACCAGAAACGAGGCGAAAGGGTGGAAAGTGGCTGACTTTTTGGGCTGGACCCTTATAGAGGACGGTCGAGGTATAAGAAATAATAAATGAGACCATTAAGTCCGTGAATTTTCCTCGTGCACGAGGGTGGAAGAAAACGAGGCGAAAGAACAAAAGCCCCTGAGCTTGCAGTCTTTACATCCCACGGTCTTTATATTTTCATACTACCTTCTCTTTCTTCGCTACCTTGCCACCCCTCTCTGTCGATCGTGCGCGCCGCGACTCGGACACCCTCCGCCTCTCTTTCACTCTCGTTCGCGGTAGCGCCAGTCGACGGGTCTTTCGTGGTCGTCGCTGGCCGGACTTCGTAAATTTGTAAAAATATTTCGGCGTGTAATCTGCGCACGGTTTGTTTGCGGAGCGGAGAAATCGAGAGGACGCGAATTGAAATCAAATGGCCGTCCCGAATGAGCCCCGGCCTCTGACCCTCCGCATTCCTTGGACCCCTTCGTTCCATCCAGATTACAATGTCAATGGAACCCGTCGAAACGGTGTTTTCACAGGGAATAAAGGGATTCCTTTCCGTATCAAGCGACGATCGAACGATCACGGTGAAACGTATAGACGAGCCGCACGCCGAGTAAACAATGTAAATTACTAAAGACTGTCTGGCAACCAAATGCATCTGCGTTCTAAAAAGGCGCACTTTCGACGAAACAATTAAACCGTCGATTGCACAAACAACAAGCCGCGTATTGTTAATGAAAAAGATCGCATACTTTATAGAATTTCTTTTGCTCTCAGTTTGATAGCTCGACGACCAGTTATTCTTCCACAAGCTTCTTCTTTCAAGATTAGTGGCGCCACTGATTCGCGTACTCACCGTGCGCCGAGCCTCGAACCTGATTCTACTTCAAGCAGAATCGTTCCGGGTGAACTTCCACGCGAGGGAACCCATAAAATACGAAATTTGAACGCGGCGAGCGGTCGATAACGGGCAAGATCAAACGCGTGCCGAGTTCCATCTGTGTGTAACGGAGCAGCGGGAACAAATCAGGCCAAGATCATCGGATGCGCACCATTGCTTCTTCGCTAAAAGTTTACCCACAGATTTAGGGCGCAGGATCCTCCTCTCGTTTAGGATCACTTTTTTTTTTCCGGTGCATGACTCGAGAAGAACCATGACCACCCTTCATTTCTGTTCCATCTTTCCCTTCGGTTCAAGGCTGAACGAGCACCCTCTCTTATCGGCCTCGAACGTCCATCGCACGTGACACCGTAGAATGCACTTTTAAAGAGCGCGTGTCCCTCGACGAATCGTAAATTGATTTTTCTCCTTCTCGCGGTCATTGTCCAATCCACGAGCGCCATTTGCGGCTTAATCAGGTCGCAACGGAACGATCCTGCCGACGAATTCGATAATTTGCTGCCTTGTGTGACACGTTGTCAGAGTATACCAAGTTAACAAATTCATTCGACTTCAATTTAAGTCCTTTCCCTGGCAAATCAGTTTCTCGAGCAAGTGTCCTCGGCTTCCTATTACATTTTATTTACGTAAATGATCTGCATTCCTTTCCCTCTTATCGCCAAGCTTATGCCGTCGATATAGAAATGGAAATCATTATGCTTATAATCCAGGTAAAGCTACCCATGCATTTAGCGATGTAAATAACATCTCTGAATAGTCTATATAAATCGTTATGAATGAAAGATACCGAATCTCTAAGCGTATACAATCTTGATAATAGAAGAATATATTATTGTTTAATATATATTTCGATTTATCAGGAAGTAAATGGACGAGTACTTTAACAGTTAGCAAAGATGTAAATCATCGAACTTTGAAGTACCGCGACACTTCTATGGAAACGGTAAAAATGGTGGTCGACGTTGCGAAATCATCAGCCCTCGTTTCGCGGATGTACCGCCATTCCACGGGAAAGTCTCTCGACAATGGATCCTTTCAGAGGCAACGAAGGAGCCTAAGGAACTCTTTGAGCTGCGAATAAATCGCTGACGTCCACCGAGTAGATAGGCGAAGGGGAGTTTCCCAGCGTCGGGTAAATCGCTCGTTAAAACAGCCTATAGAGACGAGCGGAATCGCGGAAACGTTCGTCGCTCGTCTCTATAGGCTGTTTTAACGAAAGGAACCTCGCAGAATAACTCCTATCCTAGACTGTCTAAAGGGGTTGCCGAAGAAGGGGCGAACGCTGCGAGCGAAAACCGCGAGAAGTTTGGTCCCCAGAAATTTTTCAGATCTGACTTGAAGAGTCGTCTATGCAAACCGACACATACTGCTTTAACCAGTCAACTGTGATTGCAAAAGGAAAAGGAAACTTTGTTCTACAAAATGCGCCGCCATTTCATCGCGGCGAGAGTCCCAGTGAATCTTTTCGCGGGCGTACAGTAGTCGAGGACCGATCCTTTACAAGCCACTGTAGCCGAGTTAAATCGGAATATACTAAAGACTTGGAAGTACTAATTTATAGAGGAGTATTGCCTTTAACTTCTCGATTGAAAAAGAATGCCGATCCCCTTATAACGGTCTGTAAAGGCGGACGTAATAGCGGAAACGTTCATCCCTCGAGAGGAACCCCGCGAAATAACTCTGTCCTAGCCGTCCCGTCGTGGAAAGGGGCTGCAAGGGTGAGGGTTGGACACAACGAGGGTGGGAAAGAACGAAAACCACGAGAAATATTGTCTCGGGCGGCGAAATGCTCGCGAGACACGAACGATTACCGGATCCCGGGGCGGCGTAAATGCGGAAAGCGAACATCGATCATCTCGAGCAGAATGTAATAATTTTAAAGGGGGCGAGGGGGGGGGGGTCAGGTCGGGGTTTCCCGGGGGGTGTCCAGCCACGTTTCTCCTTCTTTTTTTTTTTTATCCTTTGCCTAGTCTGCCGAGGACAAGCACGACTCTGAGCACGAATCTCTCTTTCGTTCCAGGGACACCTGTCTCCCCGGTTGTCGCGAGAAAGATGGCTTTTCTTCTTCATCGTCCTTATGCTGCAGAATCGTCTAGATTCCGCAGGAAGGGGACATTAACGGGACGGGGAACGTTGGAACGGACTCGACGATTCTCGTTATCATCGTTCTCTCGGATAAAGGGGAATCTATTCGGAATCAAATCGATGAGAGACGGGAGGGCGCGCTAACGGATTCGAGAGACCAACTCCATTGATTCGGTACTCGAGATATTTTTCGATAACGTTAGTCCTCGAATAGGAGGAACGGAAGCTCTTCTTTTCCTTCAGGTCCTCTGGAAATCTTCGTTGCATTGTTAAAACCGGCAAAGAGAAACATTATATTTTGCGATACATTCTGGAGACGTTTGCGATTGCACGTTCTCTAGAACAAGAGAAAGAGAAAAATATATTTGGATAGTTTAGAAGAGAATGTTTAATGTTTGATGCAGTCGCAAGTATAAAAATGAAGGCTAAAATTCGATGTTTTATAAGCCTGAATCGAAATGGATTTTCACGTGAAATCCCAAAGAACGAGGAGGAAAACGGGGACGCCTCTTAAACTGTTCTATGCAGCGCGTAGTAAATAAATACTAGCCACGAGTGGAGTGTCGATATCGCTGCGTGACCAAACCACCGACGAGGGTAACTGCACTGTTGGAGAATCGTCGAAATCATTTTCCGAAAAGGACGCGATTTACGCCCGGAAGCGGTTCGTTAGTTTTAACCGAATTCGAGCACCATTTTCTGGCCCGCGCTCGGAACGACGCGAATTACATTTTCGAATTCAGTCGTCGGTTAACGCGAATGCACGATCACCGAGCGGATAACCTGGTCGAAAATGTGGTTATCGTCGAGACAGATCTCGCCCCAGGGGTCGCGGAAAAGTGAACTGTCGCGAACTTTACGTTCTATTAGCTCTGTTAAATTTCGTCGTTTGCCGCGCCACGGTGGACCGGATCGAATGTTTCAGCGACATATTTTCCGCAACTTTGGAACCGTAAAGGATCTCGGAATTAAACTCGATCTGAAAAACGATTTAATCACGGCCCATCTCTAATGGCGTCCAATTTAGTGCGTTTAATGTTTAAAAAGCAAATGAAACATGGAGATACGCCGCAGATTTGCGCAAACGTTGTGCTCCTCGAAAGTCTGTTGTAGGAATAGGGATGTTTGCCGAACGATTGTATATCACGGTGGACTTTCTGGTTGGTCAGGGTGGGAGGTGGGGGGCGGGGGGGGGGAGACATAAATTCCATGCAAAATCGATGTACACCTCCGAGGGCGTGTAATATTTTACGTTAATTGTACGCGGGGAACAATATCGACGATACAGTATTGCGTTACACCCGGTTGCTATAAATGAATACGTAACGAGCAACCGATACTGCAGGTGGTAATAATTATATCCCACGCGAGGGCTGCAGTAACCGTTGTTCGATGATGATTCAGGACGTTCCTATTCATCTACTTGGGAAAAAAGCCATCGATTGGATGCCGGATACGTTAAACGTGATTCGACGGAGAGGGTGTCGCCATCGTTTAATTAATTTAAATCAGGATAACAGAGGACAATTTAACGGCGCTACTTTCGCTAGTATCAGAACACAAAATTCATGCAGAACAACCCCTTAACACGTTGGTCGCCACGTGACACAACAAATTAATTTTAAAGTTAAAAAATTAAATTCTCTGACAAATGTTAAATTATCTAACTTTCGGTAGTGTCGAGACAAAAGTTTCAACGCGGCAAACGTGTTAATCCTTTTCAGCTGTTATTTTTTAGCGAAGCCAAGTTTCTTTTCAAAATAAAATGAACGAAGCGTAGGAACGCTTTGTCCAATGTTTTCCTCGAGCAGAACTGGATAGAACGATTCATCGTGTCTGACGTTCGGAGAAAAGGTAATGTTTCGCGGAGGACAACACCGGGTGCCGTATCAGCCAAAGGTCGATATCGTCGACGAGGAGGACGCATGATTTGCGAGCGCCTTTCTCCGAAGCGATCGGGAAACGCTGAGTGTGGCAGCGAGAAAGTGGCTGCAGTAGTTAGGTGGACAAATGATAGCTAATAAAACGGAACTGGAGCGGAAAAGGAATCGAAATAGCCAGAGGTTGCCCCCGTCGCTGTTACGACGCATTGTTAGATGGAAAAGCGATAAAAGTGTAATTGATTCAAATGCAAACATTATTCACGTGGATCCGTATGTTCGGGCTAAAGTATCGCCAGGTGGAACTTGATGCTACCAAAAGATACTCCGTACGTTTCTCCTTGTAATAGCCTCTGTTTAACACTTCGCTACTCGGCTAGTTCGCTACTAGCGATCCGCTGTTATTTATTATGTCGTTACAACTTTGGTGCCGTTGGTTCGGATTTTTCTTTGCGCGCGAGAACCCCGAACTCCTTCTTCTGCAGATCGTTTAAACCAGTTAACCTCGACAGGGACAATATTTCCTTCTTCTATTGGGTCCAAACTTCTTAGTTCGCGATTGCGCGTACACGACGCATGTCGTAGTCGTATCTACCCTACTTTCCAGAATTTATATGCAGAGTAAATACCTGTGACGAGAGGTTTCTTTCGGAATCAGCTGCGGACTCTTTTATGTTAAATTTCAGCGACTTACCTGAAACAGAAAGGAAAAATCTAGTTAGCAACAAAAAACGAAAATTTCTCATAATGGCGTCATGTTTGCGATTGAATTCTTACAGGAAGAGACTCGACTGAGTTCGATAATATCACGTCGCGCAAAAGGAGAGTGTCGACAACCATGATGCACGATTTGTCGAATAAACGAGAGAAAAAAAGCACTCGAATAGGAAAGAATAATCGAAGCAACGAAGAACGATCTTCTAGGACGGTGGCAGGTCGATTATGCGCTGTTATCGGAGATATTAGCCGGAATTCAATTCGCACTTACAAGCGTGTTAACAGTTATAAATGACCTTGTTGACCAAACCTGTCGGCTGTTCCGTGCAAATCGTCTAATGACCTACCGCTAATAACTGTTACCGCCTCTTGTAAGCGCGTTCAGAATACGGACCATTAATTCCGCGCCACTAAAGTGTATTAGCGCCCCTAATTTACCACTCCGAGCCTGTTATTTACAGTCGGAGGACGCGTTGTTGCGACAGCCTCCTTTACGACCTCCCTGAAACCTACTATTCACGATGCCAGCAACGCTCTTTTTCCCTGCACGACGCTGATGCGTTTGGATATTTGCAACGCCAGGTAAATCTGCGTCGTTTGGACGAGTATATCTCGAATGCTGGGAAAACGAATGCATCTAAACGAGCGCATAAACAGCTTGCTAAAAGCTGAGATCCCTTTCTCCCTTATTTTGCTAACGGTCGTTGAAACGCTACATAATTACCAGATTTCGCACGAAATAGACGGGTATCACCATGTTCGTATCGAAGTTGTTAATAGAGACGAGAGGATTGCCGATTCGCGGAAGACAGCGTTGAAAATCTCATAAACCGGGGCGAGCCAAGTCCTCGTGTATCGTTAGCAAAACCATCTGCCAGGGACACGCGTCGACTTCGAGTTTGGTCGCGTTTATGACTTGCTCGTTCAAACTAACTAAAGTTCGATGATGCCGTGTTTTCCCTGGTGGGTGGCAGTAATATACTCAACGCTCAATGTTCACGCCCACCGTACTTATTGGGTGTAAAGCAATGTTCATAACCACGGAAACGAGTTCGAGATGAGGGGGCAAGAATAAACTTAGTAAGCAAGTAAGTTGATAGCTCGGAAGTAGATCGGTACGAGTCCTCGTCATGTTTTCGATTGAATTCTTACAGGAAGAGACTCGACCGAGTACGAAATAAGGAAGATCTTTCTGTCCGCGAAGGGGGATGCTAGCGAGTTATCCGTGAAAGGACTCGACTCATAAATACTGGGAATAAATATGAAAGTTCTCCGCGACGTCGCAACTATTAAATCATTTCCCTGGCCAACAGTTGAATTACTCCTGGAGATACGCTCGGCCAAGAATAATTATTGGATGGGCAATTCCATAGGGGAATATCATCGGCATAAATCGCGGATCACGATTCCCCCGCGCGAAGTATGGCCGCCGCGGCAAGAGAGTTTCCTTTGTATTCTAAATAGATAATAAATATCGGGAACGGCGTAAAAAGTTTTCGGCGTTATTGCCAGTGAAATCGACGATATCGTTCGATCGCGCACAATGCCCGTTAGGATAAAGGATGCCCATGAAAAAGTGGCTCGGCGTCTTTGGGTATCACCCACTCGAGCGCGGAGGTGGACACCGAGTATTAACATATTTACGAGCGCCATGAATTCGAACCTTCTCCGACCCACTCCCTCGTGCACGATCTCGTTCTTTATTTTTCTTTCCCCTCATTCCCTCGCCGTGATGCTCCAGCCCTTTTTCTATCTGCTCCAACGTTGCCACATTGGCTCTTTTCACACCGAATTCTAAAAATCAACCCCCTTTCTAAATAGGATCCAAAGTAAGATGGCTCCTTGACTTGTTCAGAGTCAACGATGGCATACTCGAGGGGATGTTTTCCCTCGCAAACAAAATACAGAATTTTCTTTTTCGTATAGAGTTACGTTACAAGGACCTAATAGAATATTAATGTCACTGAATTTGTTCCACGGCGAGCACCGCCCAAAATTATTTTATTAGATCCGCCACGAACTAAAATTTCAATCTGGCAACCCTGATCCGTTCGTCTTTCCTTCCCGTTGGCAAAAGCGCGCCCCTTCCAGGCCGAAATCGACATCGATCGACCAGCGAAGCATATCGAGAAAATTAGTCGAGCGTGTCTCTTGTCCTGCGAGACCCTTCCACTTCCCTTCCTTTCCACTCCCATCCCTCTCTCTCTCTCTCTCGAGGACTTTTCACCCCTTCTTCGCGCTCGTAAAAATGCGCGTGCAAACTTATCCGGGCACGTACACGATATTTCTTCTCTTTCCTTCTCCTTGGCCGTTCTCCTTCCTCCATCCCTCTGAGTCTTCCAGTCGCCCTTTGTCTGGCACAGCGGGCGATGCCACGCGGGCTGATCTCTACCGAGGATTGCGCCACCAGAAGGGTTGAAGTGGATGAATCACAAGAATGCCGAGCTGGTCTTTCCAAGATTTCGACTCGAGACGCGATCGACCGGGTCTGTTTGCCATCAGGGGCAGCGAAGCTTAATTATGCTTTGGCCAGTCGAACCAGTCGACTCGATTAATCCGTGCTCATACAGTCCTTCGTATTATCTTTCTTAATCTCTCATCGAACGAACCTTCCTTTCGACTTACTTCCTTTTACTCACACATTTACCCACACATGTGATAATACAATGAAAAGCTCCGTATTAAGAATGATTACATTCATACAATTCAACGTGAAAAACGAAATTCCGTCGTATAAAAAAATTGAAAGCTTTTTTCTTGAAACGAGGTAACTTCCGTTAAAGCGATATTAAAATTCAGACGGTCGAGATCAATGGATAAATGTTGACAACGGCTCGGTCGGTGTATCGGCTATAACGTTAGATCGTTTTCTGCAAACCGCGCCGAAGATAAATCGCGTTAGGATAATCCGATTGGTTAGCGTACGGTTCTGAAAGGTCACAGACAGTAGTTCGATAAAAATCCACGTCAATTTTAATCGGTGTCGGTGACGCGGCCGATACGAAACTGGCGTACGATTAAATTAACCGGCTCGGCGAATAGAAAACTCGGTTAACGATAACGAATTTTTCTTTTCCACGGATCCCGACGGTACACCGCTGCCTTGCAAATGAGACGTCCTGGAATTGACTAACTGAGAGTGTTTTCACGCTCCTTGAATATTTGAAACCAACGAATCGCCCCGGCTCGAGCTTTTCCCCCTGTAACGAGAACTTCGTCATTTTATAAATGGAAACATTCCGAGCAAACGCGAAAGCTTTTAAGCAGCCCACTTTGACGAATTGATTCGATACCGCTTGCCGAACGCTTATTTATTTACGCGCTTCAGTTAGAAACGGAATTAACGTATTAATCTCTGCAGGACTACCTGGACTCATCTTCGAAAAACGAGAACGTTGAAAAGTATTAAATTGATGAAAGGACAAAGTTTGTACGTTTGTCTGTTCTATCTATCCTTGCAACAAAGACGGTTGCGCGCCACTGGATCATGGTACACAGGGTTCGCGTTGCCCCACACTTTTCCTTGGTTTTTCTACCTCGATCGAGCGTGCTCGGGCCAGCAGCGCAGAACACAGGACGATATTGTTCGCCAGGGAAAAAATTGACAAGCGGCAAACAGGAAGACTGTTGCTCGTCGTGTAAACACGAGCTCGTTCCTCGTCGAAGAGGTTGCACTGGCGGAGGAGACAGAGGCATTCGTATGAAATCGATATACCGGCAAAGAGTAAACGGAAACAGATCTGCTGACACGGAAAGGTGGCTGAACAGCCAGCTCGCGTCTTTGTATGCAAATCGCGCGGCTCGGTGACGCGAGCTCGAAGGAAAGGCGAGAAACTGGCACCGCGGTTCGCGTTCGCCGCCCATCGGTTACTGGCTGCTATCAGTCGACGAATTTCCCTAACGATAACTTTATTCGCGAACTTCCCTACCTCGGAACTACGTGGGAGAAGAGACACTTTAGAGAGGGAAGGCAGACGACATCGACTTGACTGCGATATATTTCCCTCGGCAAACACCGCCAGCCGCGTTTCGCCCTCTTTTCCTGACGTCGGTACGGATAATCTCGCGATTTGTAAAATCGCTTCCCCGAGCTGATCTCGGATCTGACGTCACGCGGCGACACACTTACTTTCGCTTGATTCGATTATGCTAAGCGTGCGTCGCCTGAAAATCGAGCACCATCGAATCGACGAACGAGCGACTGCTACCCGAAACGGTCGATCCGAGAACTTGCCACGAGCATCCTGACGACCTTACATTTCAAGCATCGGAAAATACGCTGTTCTACGCTCGAGTGGTACGAGTTCATCTTTTCGAGAAATGGATTTTCTAGGAGCAACGCTTTAGAAATAAGTGGTTTAGCATGTTTGACCTCAGCCCCGATCTATTGCGTTTGCTGTAACCATTTTTTCTGACGAAAATAGCAAGTACCAAGTACCACCTTTGCATTGTTTACACTTTACACGCAGAACAAAGTAAGTTGGCGACCAGATCCAGTATTTTCTGCGCTGTTGGCAGCTCGTTTCCAAGATAAAATCCTTCTGTTTGGGAATCGACAAAGGAAGACCGATGGCACCATAGATCACGGATGACCAAAAAGTTACATATTCGGCGAGACTCCAGGCGGCCCGTAAAACTTGTGCGCCCAACTCGCTCATTTTCATCGACTACGCTCATATTTTCGGGAAGAAGAACAGTATATCGATGGGCGAGGGATAACCATCGATCACCCCGTGATAGAAGGCAAAGAAGGGCGGAGGAGGACAAAAATACGATTCCTTTCGACTTGTTGACTTTCCTTGGATTCACTCCCACGAAAGCCGGGGATTTCTTCGTTTCTGCTGTACACCTCTATACTCCTCTAGACTCCTCTTTGCCCTCCCGTCTCATGGTAGCTTCATCGGGATTCCGTCGACCTTGCCAAGTCGAGCGCAAATCCATTCTGGGCGGCGTTTCTTTCGTTCCTTCCTCCTCCTGTCGCCTGCACCCGTTAAAAGGGGTTTCGGACAGCGTGTGTGCCACACGTATATTTATTATTCTCTAAACATACGTGTTTCCGATACGAGGGATGTGTGCATTTAGGTAACACGAAGTGCCGCGCGGAATATTCCAGTGCATCAACGCTCCTTGCTGTGCAACCGGATCTCTACATTCTTGGTGCAACGTTTGATCTATCCTGGCATTTGGACCGTCGTTTTGCTACGTGGCATCGCTTTGCCCTCTTTCCTTTTCGTTCTTCGTATCGATGCTTCCTCTACTTACGTGTCGTATTTATTTTCTCTTCGGTGGTAGATAAATTTCAATAAACGATGAAATTTTGAAATAAAGAGATTCGGGTTCTCAGAGAATTCCCGTGTCTTCGAGAGGGATGCACGGAATTTGGAAAAGGAATTCCTGATGTCTTTGCAGGAACGAGTAACTCTACTCGAGGTCACATATCTTCAACTTCCTTTCGACTAAGATACATGATTCGAGATATCCCCTTCACTGTCGACACCCCAAGGACCTGTTTTCCGTGGCACTGTATGGTCCCAGAATGAAAATATTGTCGTTCCAAGTGGCATCCCAGAAGTGGATGAAAATTTATCAGTCACTCCCAAGCCGCGCCATTTTAGATTGATCGAATTTTCCAGAAAAATACAGCTCCCTCCGAACGTATTTCAGTCATTCACGAGTTAATCTCTTTATATACGAAATCGGCCGTTCTTTCTACGTGCTCGAACCCTGTCCATCCCCTGCTCCAAGGTCACTCTCATCCTCCGAGAGCCAACCGGACGAAGAGCGACGTAATCGTCGATCTTCAAGACAAATATTATTCCGAAAAATTGGATTACCGTTATCGGCGCTCGCCAAACGTCAGCGGCTTCAGCGCCGAGGCGTGCGTGTGGGCTTTACAGCTACGGCGTTTGGAATATAGACCGCGTCTGGAGAGGCTTCCAGTGGCTCGCGGGTTCCTCTATCTCGTCTCGCCGCCATCCAATTTCTCTTTTCTCTCCTTTTCAACGTCCCTCGTGAAATTCCGAGCCTTCGCGCGTGATACCTCAATTTTTTCCTCGCCAATCTTGCGAGACTCGCGTTCAATGACCGGTTCAGATAAAAGTTAGGTTAAGAGAATGATTGGTGGAAAATAAAAATGGTTCACATTCTGAGAATGATTCGTGAAAATAATCATATCGAACCCCCTCGTAATTCAGTGAGTCGTCGACATTGGAGGAGGAGTATCCATCATAGAACGTAGTGGGAAACCACTGAAAATGAGAATGATCGATGGTCAACGTTGATCGTTTGTTAGAACCAGGGTTTGGACAGCAGGACGCGACATGGTGCTCTTTTTATATCGAACCCCAAGTATTTTAAGGCAAATCGTGGACACATAAATAATCGAGAAACAATTTCAGCTCGAACGATAAAATAAAATTAAAGCGACGGAGGGTTAATAGATTTCAACGAGTATTCCTAATTCGATGGAAGGAGAATGTTCCCGAACAGGAGTCTCGCCGGAAATTAAGTTAAGCGAAACGGGAAGGGGATAGAGGCGAAGAGGGAAGAAACTGGCTGTAGTATACTCTCTTTGATAACTTCACACATAGCGACGACGGTCTCGTAATACCGGGATTAATACACCCCTCGAGCTTTGGCCCTATACCAGTTTATAGAAAGCTGCAGTGACACACCTGCTGACTTATACGATTGCCGCGTGTAGTTTCGCGTCAATGGGAATCGAAAGGGATTACGTTGTTTCCGTGGCGTCTTCGTCTCCCTAGTTGTAAATAAACTGTGGAATTAAGCGACCACTCGAGCCGGAAACAAACTTCCTCCGAGGTGAAAACGACGTCGACGAACTTCTCTCCGTGGTCTGACTCGAGCTAACGGCCGAAAGAATCAATATCGAAGGACACAAAAGTTCACCGCTCCGTTCAAACTCTTTTAACTTTGTTAATTTTAGAAACTCTGCATTTTAATTTTAGATACGTATCGCGCGCTTTCAGAAAAACGGCGTCCCAGCAAAATGGACGCACGGCGAGTTTCGAGGATGAAAAATATCCGTCCAGCCGTATTTTCGCGTATGCAACGCGCGTGAACAATGCAAACGTGTCTTCGAACGATCGCAACACGCTGCAGTTTGATTCAACGATCATTTAAAACGCATGGCCGTCCCAAGCTTTTGTGTTGTTATAAATAACCGCCGATGATCGCGCGTAATCCCCTGTAAAAATATTGATACAAGATTAAACACTTTTCAGGCGCGTCCCAGATATTCCCTGTTTTCGCGGCATATGACAGGAAATGTATCGCGCAAAGCTATGAACATAAATAGACAGAAATGCGCGCAAATGTAACGGCTTAAGACAAAATCGATTCGACGGATTCCCACCAAAAAATATTCGCTTCCCTTCCGCGCGAACGCGTGATTTTCATCCGCGGATTTCCGTGGTTTCGCGTCGAAATTAAAATGGACCGTTGGGAAAAAAATTAACACGATGAAACACGCCGAAATCAGATTACACATCATGCGCGATAGGTTACAACGCGTTGTTCCAGTTTTATTTAACGTGCTGAATGTGCGCGATCCGCTGCACCGAACGCAAAGAGATTTTTCTCTGTACAAATATTTAGCAACAAAATGGTGGTCCGTGGATAAAACAATATCCGCGTTTCATAGTCAATAAGCATTTATTAAAATTCAGGAATATTTTCGACGCGTTGCAAGTCTCATTCAATGGGTATTCGTGAAACGCGTTTTCAAAGGAAATTGTAACGCGCAAGAGTAAGGTATAAAAGCTTATAAAAGTTGTTGAAATGCAACGATGAAACCAGTAACGCGTACAAAGTTGCTTTATAATTCGTTATATTTGTATCTCGTTTGAATTAAGCAAACGTCTGTCCTGCTTTGAGAAAATAACACGACTTCTATTTACATCGCTAGTTTGAATAGAGGACCAACCCAGTTATGGTGGATGTATGCCATCGTAGCGACATCAGTGGGTTGCAAATGGTTAATCGTTGCCCGCGAAAGCCGGAGCATAGCGTCAAGGGTCGCGGTCGACGCAAAATCGTCAAAAGCTCGACGCTGGGAAATAACGTCGAAACTCGGCAACGTATTAACTTTGTAATTATTCAGCGGAACGAATCGATAGAGAAACATGGCGCGTAACGGCAGCCAGCCAACAGTCAGAGCCGGTTACACGCCGGTATCGAGGAACGGAGCAGGAGTAGCAAGACAGGAAGAGGCAACTCAAGTACAAATGCGGAGCAAGTGCATTTCACGGGCCACGGTATTTCAGAAATTTCCCGATACCATCCCTCTCTCTATCGACGTTCCCTTGCCACCCTCTTTCTCCATTGCGCCAAACCACCCAACCCCTTTCACCCCCGACGGTATCCAGGTCTCCTCTATTCGAGGTGGCAGGATTTCGACGTTTCTTCGCATCGGCAGCTAGACGTATTTACGGAGAAAAGCGAAACCCGGTCGATCTCTGGCTTTGTATTCTCCTGGATGGACCGGTTACCAACTTGAAACAATAACTACCCTCTATTCGTAGCCAGAATTATGAATGCCCATTTTACCGAATGCCGCGTCGACGATGAATTCGCTCCTCCGTTGCTAAGAGGAGGCTTCTCCTCGCAACTCGATGCGTAATTGCGATTACTCGGGACGTTTCGACGAACTCGAATCCGAAGGATTTGTCTCTCTCCAACTGAAATACCCTTGCCTGAGAAAGAAACGCCGAGGAACGATTCGCTGATGCTACGATATGAAAAGCAATCCGTGAATCGGAACTGCGTGAAACGGCGAGGATAAGCGAGAATATCAACTTCGTTTTCCTCGGAGCTCGAAATTCTTAATTTCCGTTTCGTAATCGCGGCGACGGAACAACAACATCCCGCGTTTAGGAAACACGGCGAATGACACGGGCGAGATACGTACAAATCTCTTTTAAAATGCAGATGTATGCAGGGAAGGTGCGGGCGCGTGACTCGAGTGCGAACTCTGCGGCGATACACGCAATTCGCGTGCGCTCACGCGACTCGGTGTCGAATCGTTCGCAGGGGTAACACGGTGCAAACTAACGAGGTCGATCGGACTGGACTAACGATCTGAAATTATGCGTGCACGATTTAATGCGAGGCGAACCGTACCCGAAACTCGATAGATCGCTTGTCTCTGCCTTTAAGGGTCTGTCTAGTTCCGAGTCCTGATAATAGGATGAAATTCGAGATATTTTTCTTGGGAATCTGATGGATGCATTAATTCTATACGTTACGCAGTGATTTATGTATGCTTTGCAAAATTACAGGAATTTTTTCAAGTATTAATAATTCATTTTATTGAAGTAGTGCGTGCTTAAAATTCTCGTGTAGAAAGTATGAACTATATTTGATTCCTTATGTAATCGATAAAAACGGTTTGCACTAAGTTAGAGGGAATATCGGAATAAAAAAGAAACGAAAGGATCCTTTGTGCCAATTACGGAAACGATCTCACGATCTCCTTTTTAGCGACACGAAGGGGCCCGAAACACAGAAGCCGGATTTTCATGTCGGACGTACAGAAATATAAGGGAGCCGGGTACGCTGGCCTGCTTATGGTAGGTTCAAAGTGCGGCATTGCGTGTGCGCTTACGTAAGAACATACAGTAGGTCACAGAAGTATCCATCGACAGCTGACTTCAAACGACTGATACATTCGCAGGTCAAACGTTATAGAATTTTATCGATAAATATACAGAGCACTTACGTCTGAAACATCTTGTGTCGTCATATCGGATAGAAACATTTCGTTAAGGTTACCATACATTTTTTATTTCTTCGAAAAATTTAGAAACGAAGCCAGCACTCGAGCACGAATACTTCTGTGACCCACTGTACGTCGGAGGCACCAGAGATCGGGGTTCGCGCAGGTACGATTTCGCACAGGTTTCACGCTCGAACGACAACGCTGACGGACGTCTATGCACGCCAGGTAAAACGTGAGCAGGAGGAGAACAGGTAAACCGGTGCCCTGTACCTGACAGCTATATGCCCGACCACCGCCACCGCTCTGTTTTACATGATCGCCCTTTCAATCTCTGCTCACCCCACCCGCCAACATCCCCTAGCCTGCGAAAAAGGGGCCCAGGTAGAAGAAGGGAACAAATAAAAGTTGAGAGCAAGGAACAGTGGAAAGAGCGAAACGAAGCGGAGATGGACGAGGAGGGAATAAAAGGCGGAAAAGCACGGGTATATACAAACGTACAAATAGAGAATGGACAGGGACGGTAGCAGCGAGTGGGTGTAGGAGGGGAATGGTCGACAGAGCACACGTCGAAAGCACGAATCCTGCCGCGCGGAGAGAGATTTCGGGATCTCGCATTGCTGATCGAACCGTTCGTGCATACTTCGCGAGCGGGATTAATTCGACTGCGACTAATTCGAGAATTGGCTGCGAGCAGAGACCAAGCTACAGGGGATTCGACCCCCGCGCATCCTTCGCCACTGGTCTGTCGTCCCCGACGCCCGTTGGGTGGGTGGACCGCAGAGATCGAAGGCTGTAGTCGCGCCCCAGGACCTAACTTGCGAGTCTCGTGGCTACGCGATAGAACTCTCGACGATTGGCACATGGTGCGGTTTATAACTTAAGTTCGGGGCAATCTTTCCTCGTCATTCCACGTTCGACAGGATTCCAGCGGATCCCGGACGTCAGGGTACATTTTCCTTTGCAGTTTTTTTTAAGAATGATCGCGGTAGGTGTGAAACTCACGGTGCAATTTAAAAAAAAACCGTCCTTCCTGTCTGATTATTTTTCGAAAAATTTTACTTAAACCGGCTCCAGCGCCGTGCAGCGATTCAAACTGTGTTCGAAAGTTCTCATAAAATCTTCCGATCGATCTGGTGATGCACGGCGGTCCGAAACGCGAAACTTTGCAGGCGCACGTCGAACTTCAATAGAGCGAAGAGAAGCGATAGATTTACGAGAAATACACTTCTAGTGCTCCGTCGCTCGACCCCGTTTCCTTTTGATCAATGTATCGTCGCAAGTTTATTCGATCAAGCGTCACAAAGACATCTTCTTATAAGGAAAAAAGTTTAATATAAAATGGAGGACGAAAGAGCGATGGCTATGGAAGCATTTTACACTGGACGACCGGTTAAAAAACGCTGGTATGCTAGAGCGTTATTATACAGATTCTGACTCTCCTTGGAAAAAATAAAGATTACAATGTTCTGTAAGGACTACGTCGTTTGCATTTATGCTGCATATTTTACACGAAATTCCCTGTAGTCCACCCTCTCATTCGTTTATCTACATCTGCGGGAGCCTAGGTATAAAAACAAAATGGTTATACCATCTCGCCTGAACTTTTCTTACCATCCAACGATGGTAAGAATTCCCTTCTATGGCCCTACATAGAAGGGATGTCCACTAGGGACGTCCTTCGACGGTCTCAGCGATTCGTCTCCGCGTAATTATCTAGAGAAATGACTGTGCTCCGCGTAGCCACTTCGAACGAAATAAATAACATTCGGGGCTGGAGTAATCCCAGCCGGTCGTTACGGGGTAAACAATGCGCGATATCTTATCCGTACACCGGGTATACGAGATGCGCCAGTGGTGAACGTCGTAGCTCGCAAGGAAACCATTTCCTGCATAAAACAAAAGGCGCGCAACACGATATCCCCGCGAGTTTCATACGCTTACGTCTCGTACATATTTCAGGCACGTCCTGCACTTCGAGATACGGAAGGAACAGTATCAGGATGCACCCGACTCGTTGCATTTTGTTTCGTGCGCACGACTCGCGCGCATACACCGACATCCCCTACCTATACCCGATCCCGTGCGTTCGTGTTTTCCCTCGTATTTGCAGCGGAACCTCTGCCACGGGGCTGTTTATAACTGCTGACAAGCGTAAGTACTTTTTGCGTCGCGCCGCGTTGTCGCTTTGATGCTCGCCACCCTGACGAAGTTTCCTCTTGTTAGTCTTCACTTTTAGCGGCGGTTGCTCCACGGGGAATTTCGTTTCGGACACTGTCCCGTTCGCAATATCGTCTCGAGGCAACGAAAAAGCTTGGAATCGTTGTGGTTCCGAGACATTTTCGACGCTGAAAAACGCTCGTGTCTGAATACGAGTCATTTCAGACTCGAGTGGTATCGTGGACGCTTCTGCTATTTTTTTTTTTTTTTTTTTTCTTAAATAAACTGTATGGGAACCATTGTAGCATGAGCACTCATAAGGTTGGAACCAGGCTCAGCCTGTGCAAGTCCAATACTTTAATAATAACCGAAAGTACAAAGAAAGAGTGATCAGCTTTGATCTTCTGACCGGCTCGATAAACAATGATCAAACCGGAGATCGAGGTCATCGTTTCCATAGTGGCCAACGACTGGCGATCTTTAATGAAAACTGAGCCTGTAACTTCCCGTCCAAAGTGGAAAGTTCCTTTCATTCCCGGAGAACTGGGCGAGCGATGATAGAGGAGTACATTGTCCACGTAGAGCCGCGCGGCGATGCACCGGACTTGCATGCAGTTCTATTAATATTTCGGGTGCGCGTATCGTGTGTGCAGGGAGGAGACAGTGCACAACTCTCCACGTCAGGTTCCTTTGTGTTTTCGAAGTATAACGATCATAATGGGCCTCTGGCTCCGCGGGGGAATACAATTGTCCGGGGTGGTACGAATGCCATTGATTGCACAAGTGGCGCAACTTGCATTCTCGAGTGGTAATTGGTCAGGCTGCGCAGCCTGTGTGGTTCGATGCACCATGCATCTTGGGTTTATCGACCTCGGAACGGGGAAATTGGCCTTGCATCAACTGAAAACTGGCCCTCCGTTTGCATTTGTACAAGCATTTCCAAAGAATGACTAAACACTTGACATATTCGATGGGAGAATATGTGAATTGAAAAGTAAATCTTAAAAAATGGGTTACTTATGATCCAGCCTACGAACATCGAAGCAGTGCTCTCCAAACGAATATTCGCGCGACCAGAAGAGACCGATCGAGGGTCGAGCTAATAACGTGGAAATAGGAAGCGAGCATTAACTGTTTGCATATATCCGTGAAATATTCGCGTGTCATAATACCACGGCTCTCTATTGCCATTGAAAAATTTTCCTCCCGAATTTCGCGTTTCCAAGAAATTTTTCTATTTATGCAGAAGTACTCCTACATCCTACACGTATCGAGCACTCACGACCTATTTCGCCATCTCGCGCATTTCGGGATCCTCTCATGGCAACCGTATCCGCCTCGAAGCGTTCGTGCAAAGTACCACAATAAATTCACGGCAATGACCGAGTTTCCCTCGTTACATCCACCTTTCCGATCGAGATCCAGCGGTCTCGATCGAACACACGAGGTGCCGTAAGTGGCTTGAAACGACCTGGAAACTCCGGCCAAACGCCGCCCCGTGTACGCCGAAACACCTAAGTCTATAACGACCTCTTTGTTCATATGTCTTCCGTATAATGAACACACCATATCTTCTATCTCTGTCCTAAGTCATTCTGCGTGGAAACTTTAACTCAAACGTTAAATAGATCTGACGTCGTATAAGAAATTTCACTTCAAAAATTGTTATCATTAATACCGGTTGGTTATTTAGCGAAGAAGTAAGCGTCTCGAAAGCTTCTCAGGAATTTCTTCGCGCGCCTTGGGTATGGAATAATACGACGTTCGTGCAAAGCCCTTTCGCGTGTCCCTTTCCCTTTCCCGTCTGGCCGCGTTCCCGTAAAGGCATTTAGAGTGGCGATAATGAGGGCAGCGTTTAACCCTTCAACGAGGAGAACTCCGTGTTTCTGGTTATCTCGCGAGTCATTTTTCTGGCGTAATGTTCTGCTAACCTAATCTGGTTGATAAGTCAACAATGATCACGGCCAGATTAAGGCCGCCGGTAATGAACAATAATTACGAGCGTTACGGACTTGAAGGGGGAGATAAAAAAAAGAAAACAAGCGGAGAGGGAAATAATTCTACCGTCTCGCTGGTTTTAAAGCTACGAATTCCACCAAAATTTATTTCTCGTAAAACCAGCGCGCGCGCGCGCGCGCTTCTAATTGCACTGGGGGATAACAAAAATATAAATCCGTTGAAATTAAGTTCCATGTGCAAAGCAGCAACTGCAAATAGGTACATACGGTCGGTAATTAATTTGCATTTATTTCTCTAACATTTTGGAACGAATTAACGCTTTTCGTATGATTCACCGCCAGGAATTCTCAAGTTGGTTTCCATTACTTTCACGTGCATGTAAAATTTAATCATTATATTACAACCCCTGTAACTCACGCATCCACCAATCAGGCTGGAGCATTATAAATTCCGTCGTTTAATTCATGTTTTAAATAATTTTCCGGTTATCAAAGATTTCTATGAAATAATTAAAATCTTATTTATATTTGCGAATCACCGCGAAATAACTAAACGAGGAAACAATTTGTAATGTTTCTTCCTTTTAACATTCGGAACGTTCCGGCGAATGAGTCAATAAAGTCAAATGAAAAATAAAAATATTGCAAGAAAATTGACTCTGGGCAATGTTTGAAACGTTCGCATCAATATTCTCGTCGGTCGTCTAATTAACGTCGAAAAGAAAAATCGCGATCTCTACGTGTCGCGGCACGAGCGCGCGCTTCCTCCAATTAATTTCGCGCAATTGTATTCGCGGGGACTCCAATTTAATTGAATAAATTACGTCTGCGCCTCCGTTTAAATGGGTCGTTCTATATTTATGGTCGCGCCGGATACATATATATTATCACCATTCGTCGTTCGAACGGGACGAAAATTACAATTTCGATACCGAATGTGTAAATTATAAAATAATTTGACCGCATCGGTTCGTCGATGAATATGTCGTTATCGCGGTGTCCCGTTTGTTTGGAACAAATCGATTCGTTTCGCCGAATTTTCTAACTTGTAGGTTCTATTGTGTAAACCCGTACGAGAAAATAATTATCGAATACTCCCCCGTTGTAACCGAATATAAAAATAGAAGCCGAATTTAACAACTGCTCAATTATCGCCAAGGTATCATGTACCGATATTCGCCATACGCGAAGATCCTTGATCGTATTCAGCCCTCGAGTCGCGCGGTTTCATTTTATTAAACCGAGAGAGCGTGCAGGCTACGTCGCGATGAAATCTCGAGATACCAGCGGCCGTTTCCACGCGCTTTATCAAAATAAAAGATACGACATATCGCGGTTAAGGGTACTTACAGCTCTACTCGCCACGTATACCTTACACCGTGCAGTCACAACAAAAATTGTTCGCCGCACGAACCTTTGACCCAGCTTGGTCACGTAGTCTCGACCAAATATTTCCGTCTATCGAAGAATCGACACACTTGCGACTAGCGAATAATACAGTCCGGATGGTAAAATTTTCGATATAAATTTGTATACAAATTGGTAGCAGATAAGAATAACAAGGGAAAATATTATAAGTGGTACGATTTTGGCAACTCCATCCAATGCGTGCAGGTACGTTTCATATCGGGAACATAATCCTCGCTTTGTACGACGCATCGTGCCGTTTGAATAATTCCGAGCTACGCTGTGTTCGAAAGGTTTCACTCAGCTATCTAATAACGTATCGAACTTGGATCGTCGAAATCCTACAGTCGCACACGTATACATTCTAATTGTAGATACCATTCGTAAATACATTTAATTAATGTGACAGGCAGCGTATTGTTCCACTCCGATTCGTCTCTGAATCTACTCCAACAAAGTCGCCGATCGATGTATTCGCTTCCGAACGGGTCTTAAATTCGTGTTTATCAAAAACTAAATTTATGAACCTGTAAATATGTAATTCCGTCCAATGTTTCAGTAATACTGCAGCGTATTTCGCGATCGTTTGAGCGTCAGAGCCGCGAAACACCGACGACCGCAACGATCGCAGCAGAGGGCGCGGCAATTACTTGAAAATTTTCGATAATTTCCCCGAGTACCTGTAACCGAATCCACGGGCGCGAACTCTGAGAACCCCCCGCGAGTGTGTCGCGCACGTAAATGCACGAACACGCGAACTCGATGCACGCCGCTGCAGGCTGCAGCTCGCACGGAGGCGTTGCATGCACCGCGAGATTGCATAATGACATAATATTCATGGCGGTGCGCTTATGCTTGCGACCGAGTGGGTAATAAGGGTGTCGTGGAGCGACCGTGGGAGAGGGTGAGAAAATGGCAGAGACGGAGAAAGATGATTGCGGAACCGCGAGAGAGAACACTATGGAAGAGGAAGAAGGCTGGAAAGAGCTCGGTTTCCTATGCCAGTGCTACTCAAACTTCCCCGAGACTTAGAAAATAATTATCGGCTATTTACATTCAAAATTAATAGACCCATTCCGTGTGTGTTTCTTTTTAATGATCACGAGAGTGTTACCAATGAATCGAGAAGGTTCTCTCGACGAAAATGAATTCCAACGCTACTCTAACTGAACCTTGGACTTTTCCGAACTCTCTTTAGGCTTTCGAAGGAGTCTTGAAATATAAGATAAAGCATCAATTATTTTTTGATAATTTTGAGAGTCTAATAATTCATCCTCGTATAATAATTAGTAGAACGAGTAACGATCGTTGCATCGCGCTTTAAACGAATACATATTTCATTGAAAAGCAGTTCTAAAATATACCAAAAAAATGGTAATTTAACTCTTCCCTGGAGGGCCCGCAAGAAGTTTCCTTAATCGAGGGGGAAGGTGAAGTTGAGAAACGCTGTTCTATGGGAAGGAGAACGAGGCAGTGGCTGAATATACGAGGGCAGAAGCTGAGAAAGGTGACGGAGGTTATAAAGGTGGTAAGAGGGGGGCGCGTAGGAGTGGGGGCGAGGCTGACGGGCGGCGGACACATTTTTAATTAAGACAGTTTCGAGGCGTAATTAATTTTACGACGGCGCTACCTAACGACCGGTCTTCTACCTCCCACTTTTGCTCCCTCGCCTCTTCTTTTCCCGTGCAACCGCTCCGCTTCAACCCCCGGACGCGTTTCCGTCGATTCCGCGCCACCGCCAGAATTTCCACTCGGCCGCACCGTCGCTTCGCTCTTCTCCACTTTTTAATAACACTGTTTTCGTCCCCCTACTCCGGCAGCTTGCGTAACCGACGAGTTCGCGACACCGACGTACACCGTTTTCCTACCCCGGTCCATATTTTCCCATCTTCGACGTGGAAGTTTCGAGGCATTTTGTCGCGCCTGAATAATCTCACATCTGGGACATGCTACTTTCACCCTCGAGCAGGTCTAGAGTTTGCCAATATAGCAGAAGCTCGATTGTTGCGGGAAACGACTCTTGCGATAACTGGGTGCCTACGTAGCCATGGTAACCATATATGTCCACTTGGAAAGCTATTAATTTCGGAATAAACCTCGATGCTTTCGTCCTCGATAACTCGAAACTCAGCACTTTTGGAAGCAACTCATCGGTTGGTGGGTTTTTAACGTCTCGTCATCCTGCAGTTTTTACGACAGCTGTACCGTTCCAACAAGTATACGCATTGTTCATTCCGTGGCGTTTATTTCTCGTTGATTCCTGGGGAAACTGTTGAGGCAGCCGGCGAGGGTGTCTGATAAATTCCAGCAAAAACGCCAACTTGTCCCCCGCGAGGGAAAGAAAGTTCGGACAGATAAGGGGTTGGGGCGGGAGGGTGTGGGGTGGCCGCGTATCACCCGGTTATTTTTGACTTTTTATCTCGCGCCATCTTTCCGTGCTACAACAACGCGCGCGGGAAGAAGGAGGTCAAAGCATAAATTACCAAGCGCCGGGCGATTCCTCGGCATCCTCCGAAGGACCCTGTCTCTACGCCATCTATCCCCCATACTCCGCCTCTCCTCTTGCCAAAAATCGAAGGAAACTTTCATCCGCGCCCACGCGAAGCGTTCCGGGGATTTATGGCTACCACAAATTATGTGTTGCTCCGGAGAAAAATGTTCCGCCTTCTCTTCGCCGAGCTTCGCCGATGGTCTCGTCGCGAAACTTCTTTCTAGATTGTTTGATCGAGACCAGATCTGGCGGGGGCGGCAGACAAACTTTCGTAGAACTTGTTACGAGTAGGCAGCAGCCATTTTGAAATATAACACTCAGGCCTATAAATATTCGTACCCTCTGTGTTTATCAAAGAAGTTTGTCTAAATTAAATGACAGGTTTGATGTTTACATATTTATTATAGAAAATTGATTTGATAACATCGAACTTATAATTCAACTTAACAAAATTTCTTCAATAGATACGAATATACATGGAACTGACTGTGTATTCAGAAAAAAGGAAACTGCAGACGATACAAGTACAAGATTCGTTCCAACAGGGGTGGGATCATTTGCTGAAAGAGAATATAATTATGCTGACTCTGGTTTAGATGCTAAGTAGAAGTCGTTAACCGCGATGCCACTAGGCGACAGTGTCTTCTTGGGGACGCTTGTCGAGAAATTATGATGGAGTAGAGGGGAAGTCATTAGCGGTACTACTTATTGGCTTCTAAATGTGTCGTAGCGCTTGGCTAATGGTGATACAAGAAGAGGAATAGAACTGTTCGCTCCACGACCTCAGCTTAAACTCCAAGCACCATCCTTGCTGTCGAGTCTACTTCCTTTTTAGACGAACTACTTCCTATACCCATCTCCATTGTTCCTAGGAAAGTCTTCACGAATCTCTGTCTTCGCCTAATATAAGCTGAAAACTTCGAACACCGAGTGAAGAATCTCTCATCATCATTCATCCATTCCTGAGACAGCTCTCTTCCACGTGCCTCTCGTAAGCCTCCTTTTCGATTAGGGCGACATTGTGCACGGTCCTCATCTATCCTCTTGTCTTGTCTCTAGTGTAAGGTATGTCAAAAATTTTTGTTGCACGCTCCTATACAGTGGTTGTAAATTTGATCGCATCACCTCTTCGCTGCTCTATCTTCGAAACTCCTAACCCTGGTTCTTCCAAAGTTACCTTTGAAATCCTTCGTTCAATCTAATCGTATACCGTTATCTCCTTCTACTTCGTCATATTTCCAAGTTTTAAGACTCATTTTCCATTGAACATCAATGAGATAACAAAGTAAGTACTACGAGTAATGTTCGGTCTACTAATCAAAACGTACGCTGTACTCGCGAGCACGGCAAACAGGTATAATCGTAATAGTAATTTGCGGTACGTGGCCACAAGTAGTGAACACGCACCTCGTAAACAACCCTGGACGTTGGTTGTTCGAGATAAAAAAGTTCACCGCTGCGGCTGGATGTTTTTAACGATTCACCCTTTGTAGTCTCCTTACGACAAAGTAACGAATTATCGTTCCCGTCAGTGAAAATTCCGAGATAAAAAGACGACGAAACGGGAAACAGAGGGAAGCGATGGGCGGAGAAGGAAGCAGCGGACCGCGGTCTATATTCGCGGCGGAGTTACTGTATTATGCATAATAATTTACGAGCAGCCACCATTGAATTAAAAACGCTGGGAGCAGCTTGAAGCAGCCGCCTACGCCGCTCCGCGCGCCGAAATGTATAAAGCGTATTGGCGTAGACTGCCAACGATGAGATAATGAGATCAGCGTCAGCGACTGACCTGTCTGCATAATTTTACCCGGTCGTTCACCACCGCGACCTTCCGTCCACGAGGTACCACGATGAACGGATGTTTAAGTACCCTGTGCCCATCAAGGCTGCCAGAAACGCGAGCGTGATTCTTCTCTTTACAACGATATGCTTCGCCGGTGGTTGCAAAATCCCAGTATTACAGTCGAGTAATAATGGGACGAAATAGTTAACATCGCAAGGGAGTATCGCAATTCTCGTCGAGGACACTGTTCGTAAGAGCAAACATACGGGGAGCTTAGGGACGCGTTACAACGTACGGTTTGGAAATCGGACAGGATATCCAGATATCGGTGAACAAACTCGCGTGTACAGAATTTCTTGAAAATGACAAACAAATAGGAGGGCCAGCCAGGTACGTAGAGACGAGAGGAACTATTCGTGAAGCGATTGGGCGTTGTCCAACCTCGCTACCAATAAATAGATTTAATCACGATTATAATTACATTTTAGGACCTTTAATTATGCCCGCAGTAAACGTCAGAGGTCGTTACGTCGATGTTATTTTTTCACTTAAAATAATTAGTCGCGACAGCATGCTCGTGTATTTTTATATTATTTTTCGCCTTTTACGGCCACTTTCGAACGCCGCGCAACCGCGGCGCGTTTGTCTCGTAATAACCGTTAAAAGCACTAATAGGATTTTATTTCGTTCTCGTTCTAACGTGTATCCTAGCGTGCTCCCCCGAAAGTGTTTTTCGACGCGGTGCTTTCCACCCGATCTCCAGTTGGAAGTTAATTACCCGCGCGCGGAAAATATCTACGACGCGCCGCAGCGAGCAAGACGCGCACAGGCTTTTCCTCTTTTCTTTACGGCCAATTCGAGCGAAATAACGGCCGACGGTTAGTCGGTTTATCCGACCATTAAAGAAGACGACCTGTTAACGGACGCGCGCCGCCAGCAGCCGCTGTCCAATAAATGTCGTGGTAAACACCCAGTTCTGCCTTACGTGTATATTCTGTCATCCGGTCGCCAAACATTATCGTTTGATAAATAAATTAACTGCACGCCTTTTTTCCTGGTATTCTTTATCCTTCGAATTTCCTGGTAACCTTTATCCTTCACAATGTTTAGGTCCCCTTAAAGAAAAGTAAGAAATCGAAATACGAGATGGAAGACAATCATTGTACGGGTGTGAAAAGTTCGAGAGGAACGAGGACCACGCGAGGATATCTACACTGCTATTATCATTTGCCGTTTCTCGTCGATCGATAACGAAACCACGACGCGATCCTGATCTCTTTACGTCTCTCCGGAGAGACGTCCGACTTCGACTGTCGTAAAGTTTCCTCGACTTCAATGGTTTTCTTCAACTGCTGCTAGAAGAAATGTCTTCCACGCGGAACACCTGGTGTAAAAGATAAGATGACTGAACGATGACAGAAAGGGTATTTCTTTTAGTGTTTATAAAAAAGAGAAAACTATTGAAAACCTACGTAATTTTGCTGCGAGAATTATTAACAATAGTTCGAACGTGAATAATTTCTCATCTAATGTAAACAAGAACAGTGAATGGGACCGTTTGAAAATTCATTGGCTCCAATTACGTTGGTAATGCTAGATATTGATATCGAATGATCCTTGGCAATTGTTTTGAAAACAAAGCTACACTTGCATTGTTACGATGCTGACCACGGCGTATTGTGTTATACCCTAAATAATACCGTTATTTAGAGCTAGTCGATCGCAATTGCGCGAACGAGGCAAGAAATTCTAGCATTGCTGGTTGCTTAAAATTCCATATTTTCGCTCGTGGTCGAGTCTCGTGGTCTTTTTGTAGCGTAACAGAGAAACGGCGATACGGGCCGCAGTTTATCACCGTGTTTCGCGCATAGCCTGAAGGTCGCTGCCAAGAGCGAAATGTAAGCGCCAACAGGAGCACCGAGTCACCATAGGGTCCTGCAGGATAATATTTAGTATTCCCGCGGCGTCGACTGTCGTGGCTTATAATATTTCGCGTCATATTAATATTCCAAAGGGATGCCGGCCATGCAGGCGGCGACTGGGGAGAGAGGCGTCCAGGACGAGCAGAACGACCGGTGCAGCCATTGCAGCTGCACAGTGCCGTACCTCGCAAGCGTCAACGTCGAAACGCACCTCTACCCTCTTGGAAAAATAAATAAATCGTTCGGAGGATGTGCAAAATTTTGATCCGAGTGAAACGGTAGAATTATTTTTTCAATAAATTTCCAACAATTTCCTTCGTTACCAAGATGGAATTTTTCAAAAATTCCAAGACAGCCAAGACAGCCAAAAACAGCCAAGAAACCGTACAAGGTGGCATCGATGTTATATACAGGGCGTACAAACGACTGTCTTATGCATTCGCCGCGGGGATCGCCGGAGAATTACGTGCAAAAGTCCTTAAATATTCCTGCATGCGCGTGTCTCGAGCGAGCGCGTAAATTTTTTATCCCTTCGACGGAAAGGACGAAGCAGAAACACCTCGTCCCTGGAAACCATCTCCGAAATTGCGAATCCACACAAATTGCTCGTCGCAGCGCGTGGCTGCGCATCCAAGAGAATTCGATCGGATTAAACGAGGCCGGTTAATTAGCGCTGTGTCAATAATTACACGCAAAAAGGGCAGGGACAATATTTGCCGCCTAATCCGCAATTCTTCTTTGCGCATTCGGCACGCAACAAAGCTGGAATCACCGAAGCGTAAACATTATCCAATCGTTAAAACAACGGGTCACTCGCTTTTACCGTCCAGGCAATAACTTGCGCTCGCGTCCACCGCCCCGACAGAGTTGAACAATTACTTTGTGATTACTTTTCTAGTTGATTGCTGCAAGTAATCGCAATGATCGTGGTTAGGCTAGCGGCAGCTCTGCTTTTGTACCGAACGTACGTTCTAGCTCTGCTTGCGTACATTAATCTTCCATTTTTCTGCGCTCGCTTTATACATTCAACTCGATCGAGTGAAATATTTAAACGGATAATTGTACGAGAAGTAAATTATGATTCGGCATCCATTCGTCAATTCAATGGTTTCCGTATCATTTCGTAATTAATTTCCCTAACTTATTCAACAAATGTATATTTAACTAGAAAACGTTGGTCGTAATTATCAACGTCCATTTGTTCTTGATTGAACTTGAACTTCTCGATTCGATCGCGGCAAAAGGTGTACCTATTGCGTGATTAACGATTAGTAAATTAATCATGTCCGACGATTACATTAAGTCTGATTACTCGTAATAATCATTATCAATTACACGGTAATCGCAATCATTAATTACTGGTTCGATTATACGGTAATCATGACGGTTAATCATTAATGAAATTAAATTTTCCCGGGTACTGGCAGCCGACGAAAACACAAAACGACGAGGTAACGACCACGGTCGAATCAATTTTCAGCAAGCGAATTGCAAATGAATACCCGTATCCGATGGAAATCGACCGCGGCAAAGAACATCGATGCGTCCTCGAGAACGGGGGTGAGCACCCCAACGTGATTACAATCCCTTCGTCTCAGGTTATCACTGTTCCTTCCGTCCGTGTTCTGTCCGCCTCTCCTCTCGGCAAACACCTTCGTCACCGAGGCCGTGTTTGAACGTGTCTCGTGAACACGTGACGATAACGTAACGACGTCAGGGCGATTTAACGGATTCCCAAACGACCGAAGAAACCATTCTTACGATCTTTGATTCTTTCGTGGTGAGAGTCTCGTTAGAAAGGTGATCGAGTGCCCGTTGAAAGTTTCTTGAAAAGAAAAATTAATTCATATTTTAATTATCAAGAATTTTACAAAGATATAAAGATAAAGGAAAAGACCAATAAAGATTCCTCCTAAGACGTTAAACATCGATCTTATAAGATCGACCATATATGGTATTGTACGCAAAAGTACCTCAGACGGTCTGCTCAAAAGTACCTGAAACGGAGGTAAGAGTAGAAGGAGCTCAAGTGTACCGGTTAATTCCCAAACGATGATGGGAGCCGACTAAAAATGTTCTCGAGGGAACCCGAATTCAAGCGGTACGAGGCTAGCGAAAGCAATTCTGACAGGAAGCACGCGAGCCACTCGTTATTTCCCTCAATCAGCCCCTTCCTTCTTAGCATCGCAATTATCAATTCGAGATCGTGACGCGAATCTAACCAGCCGAAAATTGATTCCACCGCGACGCGCAACACCGGGCCGCCTAAACGGTAGGGAACGCGACGCCTTTAACAAGGAGAACGCGAGAGAAGACGCCAAGACGACGGGAGCATTGCGACCAGAACGGAGGAAGCAAGAGCGTGGGTGGAGAGATTTAAAGGGAGGCGAACAAGCAACGGAAGGGACCAGCCTCGCGGTAGACGAAGCCATTTACGGCCACGTAAGCGGTTTCCATTGTCTATGGGAGGTATAATGGTACTCCAGTAATCTCGCGGTGATGCGCCGCCACCGAGGCCGATATTCAAATTACGCGCCTCTTACAAGTATATACACGGAACCGCTATACCGACCCTTCCGGCCAGGAGCGTCGGCCACGGCCAGCGCCGGAATATGTACACCGGTGCTTGTTCGCCAGTGCCGTAACTACGAGACCAACGGGGACCTCTCCGCGTTATCGACCGGTAATGCGGTGACCGGGCTAGTACACAATTAGCGATATCACGGCGTAATACGAACTCTCTGCGTCTGTGCCCAGGTTTCTGGAGTCCGAGCTATCGAGTTTCCACCCGCGATCCAGTCACGAACGAGCCGGGCTACCGTCACCGCTAGTACGCGAGCAAACTGTTCGACGAATATTGCACGATACCCTCGCCTAACTCCAGAGAGAGGATGGCGAGTAGCTGGCATTCAAACTGATACAGAAAATAAATTCGAAAAATGAAACGTTTGAGAAAATGATCTACAAAGCTAACGCGTAACGAAGATGATGAACGAGACGTATCGAAATAAACTGAGAGAGTAATAGTAACTATTGGCGTAGAGATATGTAAGAAAAATAAAATAGTATAAAATGCATTTTGCATTTGACCGACAATGTAGCGTGGACTACGCCTATGCGGTGTGACCGCTCGAAAGAAAAGGAGACTCTGGGAGGGTAGCAGAGGCGGTCCGAACGATGAAAGTTCCTTGCCTCTGTCCCCTTCAGTTCGTAGGTGCCTCGCCAACTCCTGAACGATATACAATACCAGTGGCACAAAGAGTTAACTAGTGTTTGCGCGAAGCAGAGGTGGGATTCGGTGACTGCGAGGTATGGTTGGGGCGATACATCATCGCACGTCCAGAGTCATAACGTGACACGCAACACGCGGGCGCATCAGTCATTTAGCCACAAATGGAATCTGCTTCCTTCCTCTTGCAGCGTTTCCGCGCCTTGTACGCGGCATTTTGTGCGTCCACGGGCATTGTACGCGCCTGTGAGTGCGGTTACTCGTCCGGTGGAGGAAAGGGCGAGAGGGCGGCAGTAACGAGCCGCCACAGGCCAGAAGCTCATATGCCCCCCTTCCAAATTCGTAAAACCGCGCGCTACAAGCTGCGATGTTAATTGATGGCTCCAAGGGAGGAATATCAATAACGGCCGAGTCTGTTTATGAACCTGTAAATGTTGTTGTTCCGCGGCGGGTTCATCAGTATTAATCGGGACGCTGATACCACGAGCCCCGCAACGGGATGATTTATACGGGGAGCTATTTGAAGGAACCACGATGCAATTAGAGATACGGCTCCCACGGTTAGCAGGGAGCTTGAATCGGTGTGGAAACTCGATGGTTTCTCGCGGGGTTAGTAAGAAGAAGAGGGTGATCTTTTACGACTAAAACAAAAATCAAAGTTCCTATGCAATAGGTTGTTACATAAACTACTCCTGCGTACCTTATTAATTAAACATCAATTTCGCACGCAGGAAACTCTACGAAGAAAAAATTGCCGATAGACCAGATTCCAGCGACGAAAAAAAGGGCGTACTTTCATCGAGACTTCGAAACGTCGACGCGGATAAACTTTCTCGGAAAAGGAGATACGAAATCCTCTCTCGCGACTTGTGTCTCGCGACGCGATACACCCCGAAGATGTCGCGCGTTAAAGGATTATAAATCGACTTGTCGGATCAACAAGTCACGACAGGGAAGGAAACGTGAAAGAAACCCGAGGCGAAACGACGGGAACAGAAATCTTGTCATTGACAGAGCCCGTGGAAATTCCCACGAAACTTTCGCGAGCAAGAATTTGCCGGGCGTGTTAAAATTCACACGGTCGAGCACGCGAGATAGAATCGAAGCTCTCGGGGCGGAAAAATTTCACGGAAGGACGCGAGTAGCATACGTGACCCCACGAAATCTTCTGCAGGCACCGAAAAGAGCCCGACACCTTTCGACGGAATCAGGCTACCTGCTCGTGGAGTCTGTGCAGCCTCTGCTTCGTGACTCTATTCATGGCTGTTAGAGTCTCATTTTTGCTACGATTTTCGCAGATTACTTTTGTATATTTCGAAGAAGATCTAAGTAATTAAAAAAAAAACTAATGTTGAGTCATTCACGTATAAAGATGCTGGACTGGAGATTTTAAAAAAGATTGATTCGTACTCCAGGCAAAAAATTGCGGAAGACACTTTTCCTCTTTCCGTTCGTTGCCGCGGTGTTCCCCCTTAATGGACTTTAACGAGTCCCAAGATGTAGAGGAAAGAAAGGGAGGAGAGAATCGATAGGGCTCGCCGTGGTTAAATTAGAAAACTCTCCGGAGCCCAGTACCGGAGGAATATTTAAATTAGGTAAACGCCCCGCGCCGAGGCCTTATCCTTAATGAGCTGAATGAGCGATCGAGTGTTTTCGGTGATCCTCTCGAACAGGGGTTGCGCATTCCCGTTTTCGCTTCGCTCCTTTCCTCGAAAGCGGCGACACGCTTTTATCGCGTCGTACCCTCTTCGAGAGTAATTCAAAACAATTTTCGAGAGGGAGGAGGGTCCAGGCCGCTCGACGCAGTTGGATCATCGCTTGTTCTAACCCGAGATGATCCCTCCATAAAGTATTCAGTATCTTGAATTCAATGAGCACCGGTTCCATCCCTTGCTCCGAAATACCATCTAGATCTAAACTTCTCCCTCCATTTAGGTCTAACAGTTTTATCGTTGTGCTTCGAGTGCACTTCCGTCGTAAACGATTATAAAGATCGTTGATGAAGGCAAGGAAATCTTATTTCACTTTTCATGGAAAGATCTGGAGCGCCGTGTAAACCATCCACGAACTTGAATATTCCATTTACGCGGAGAATACCTTCCTACTAAATTAACCTTGAATTAAATATTTATATTCTTTTCTGCACTTCGCAGACTAAGTGGTCCGCTCTTCCCAAATATGTTCAACTAATTTATGCGGTGTAGGTTTGTTGATAGAAGCTATCTCGCTAATTATTTTAACGTGGGTTTGCGGTTAGGTGGCGCGAGGTCAAAGATCAACGCACGTTTGATCTCCCCGTGAAACAAATTTAAAAGTTTCAAGAGCGAACGTGCTCGGCTCGTGTAAAAAGAGTTAACGATGATGAAGTCATTAGCTTGTCAGCGGAACTAAAACGATCTCGTTCGCGACGAAAATGGCGAATTAGATCCAAACTGATACAGTTTTGTTAGGAACGTGTTATTAGTGTATTAACATGCCGCGTTAATGATGACCGCGGTACATGCCACTTTCTATGGTCATGTAAACGTAATAACGTACATCAGCGCGCATAGTGGCACAGATGATTAATATCGAGCGCTGTCCAATGATAATACCGTTACACTAACGTTACAGTAATTATTCCTACTATAACACGATGGATTATTTTCTGTCGAATGAATAACCAGACAACCGCGCATTGTTAAATTGTCGCGAATCGAACGGCCTCGCGCCCGAAATCCACCATAGAATCCATGAATATCGATACCGTCATTTTCCTCCTTAATGCACGGTTTACGCGAAACAAGCGCCAAAGCAACGCGTAAAATGACAACGTGAAACAAAACGTTGACCGCTTGACGACCTGAATGCACCGTAATTTCCAAACGCGTCACCAGCTTTAAATTAAATTGAAAATCCTCCGAATCCGACGACATTTACATCTCAAACACCGAGTGTACATCGACGGTATTAAGTAAAAGCGCGCCTTTACGGGAATTTTTCAAGGAAATTACGGAATTCAATCTCGAGGATCAACCACCCTCCGAGAACTTCTTCATGAATCTGACTCTCAATTAATATGATTAACTTTCGCCGACGGTCCTCGCGTTCTGCGTCTGTTTCCCTCTTCGTTACACCCGTAACAGATATTGGATAACCGAGGATAAGGTATACGGTAGGCATCGAACCTTTCTTTGTGCCATGACAGGGTGTGCCGAAGGCAAGGAAGAGCAGACAGGGCGAAAGAGCATCTTGGGTGTGGCCAGACTTGCATCGAAACCACCTAATGCCCCGCTTCTGCTTGTGGATCACACCTTCGCTTCTTTACACATTTGCGTAAAGTCTCGACCATACTCTATGAGACCTTGGAATAAAGACAAACGCCTGATAAGGCCACCGTGTAACGATCATTCGCCATGTTTATTGAATTGAACAGTGAAATGATACCAAGTAAGTTTGTAAAAGCTACCAGAGGCTCCATCGTGATTGCGACGTAATCCGAGTCATTGCTGGAATCGCAAAAGCGGGAACGTGGCTTTAGGGGTCTAGGCTCGGTCCTCGACTCGAGTCTGTACGCACCCTTACACGCGATCAGACTTCATAAGCAAGCGGG
Organism: Hylaeus volcanicus; assembly: GCF_026283585.1. Classification (NCBI taxonomy): domain Eukaryota; kingdom Metazoa; phylum Arthropoda; class Insecta; order Hymenoptera; family Colletidae; genus Hylaeus; species Hylaeus volcanicus. The sequence continues at coordinate 6,385,616 of NC_071977.1, forward strand.
GCTCCGGCAGTCTTCGAAAGCAAACAACCTTGCGCTTCCCCTCGCTCTTTCTCGAGCAGTCTTCCTCCATCTTTGCTCCCGTCCCCGTCCTCTGTTAACCTCTGGTTTCTCGTGCTTCCAGCGTTCGCCCTCGGGACTCGCGAATCCTTCCACCTTAAATCCTCGAACACAGATGCCAAAGGTGTTCCAGACCAGCGTGCACCCCACCGAAGGCAGATCCTCCCCGAGTATTTTATATTCACCTCAAATCATGCATATTTAATAGCGGAAGCGGCTCGATCTGCTTTCCCTAAGAGTTAATCGCGCCACCGCGCAGCACTGTAAATATCCTCGGATAAATCTTCGCTGCATTCTCTGCTTCCCAATTTCTGGATCTCCCTTGGCACATCTCCATTCGCGACACCAGCTCGCGAAGGCCAGCGGGGAACCACTCGACGACGCCGTGAATAGACGAAACCACGGTGGAAGATATTTTTGTTAACCTCCACTTCGGTTTTGGGTTTTCAATACACCGCGGTACGCGTGTAGTCGACTCCCGTATGTGATAGAATTTGAATATACGGTATTGCCATTCAGGTTATCGCAAGCTTGGAACCGAGTTGAGATAAGCGAAGAACGAGGTAGACGAAATTTGATCGCTGTTATCTCGCCCTCGACTTCGTATACGCCGAGGACCAGAATGAGGTACACCGAGAGGTGATCGGGATAACTTTGCGACAACCTGACAGGCAATACTGTATAGTGCATGGAACAAATATAATGACTTTCGAGAGAGACCCGCGGAGCGGTACGCGATGCGATCCTCTTGTTGGAAACACGTCGACAATGGAGGCTTTCCCCGCTGTTGACTACCAGCCCTGGTTATTGTTGTCGCATCTGGGTTTGGTTCATTCTGGTTTTTTTAAGCGAACAACCTTGCTTTTTCATGAATATTAACGTCCTCCTAAGAATTGTGTTAGAGACGTTTCCTACTCGCTGTTTCAACTGTAACACAACAGCGATATTTTCCGAGCGTCGAGCGAGCAAAGAAATTTACAGCAGCAGGAAAACGAGCGCCGACTGATTCACGGTAGCACAAACGCTGGCGATAAACGTCGACGAGGCTTTGCGCGTGACGCATTCATCATCGTTTCTCACGTGGAGCGACTGGCACAAAATTAGAGGGAAAATGGGACGTACGCCGGATGTAACGCGTCGAACTGTCATCGGGAGCCACGTCTCGCTCGAACGAATCGTTCGAACAGAACCAAGCGCTGTCGGTCTATTTGTGACGCGCCTATAGAGGGTCAGTTAGGCACGACGGTGCACAAAAGAGCCGATTCCGACGCGTAGGTAGCCAGGGCCAACTATTCGGGAAGAAAAATGTTGTGCAGCCGTTCCCAGCGGGTTCAAAGAACATAATGTATTTGCGCTTCGTTGATTAGTTTACACGAAGTAAACTATAGGTCGGGTCTTCGAAACATGGTTGACGAATGCAAATCAGGTCAAACATTTCTTTACTTAACTTTCTTCAGGAATGACAATAATTCTTTCATGTTCGAGATAAACGGTTAAGTAAAGTGTTTGTGATTTCAGGGTACGACCGCGAAAACGAAAGTAACTTTACAGATGGAAATGCGATATCGATGAACGAAACTAAATTTGACAACAGTATACGTATAGGTTCCGCGGAAGTTATCGGAAAAAATCGAGCCGGTAAAGATAGGCAAAGATACGATGGTTCGAGTAACAGCCGCTGGGGCGAATCCCATCGGTGTTCTCGCGGTCGGATTTGACTTTGCTCAACTTGCGTCAAGTTGTCTCAAAGACGGCTGCACGTCGCGGATATCAAAGGAAGTCTCGTTTTAATGAAACCCAATTATGCGTCGAGGTTGCGAGACACGTTGGGGACGAGTTTGCTTAAACAGACAGATTCGGGACAGCGGACGAATAATTACTTGAAGTTCGGAAGACTGTCACGATTAGGACGCGACTTTCCCTTCGTGCTGCGATGAAGCTTATTCTTATATCAGGACTTGAAATGCTTGGGATCGCTTCGTTTCTTTAATAACTTCCCACGAAGCAGTGTACAAAATGAAGGTAGAGAACAGATACAAGGTAAAACCTAGGTACAAACGTTTTCCAAGGATCTAAGAATTGACGTACCTCGACTCCAATTCGTAGTAAGGGCACTTTTCACATACTAACCCCAGCATACCCTTTATCGTTACGTGGAATCTGCTGTTCGAACGCAAACTAGTTTCGAATCGACCCACTCGAAACGCATTTCCCCGTGAGAGCAGCGGAGGCAAGAGGCAAACGGAGAAAAGAAATTAGAGGCGAGAGGAGCCTGGAAACGCAAACGGAACAACGAACGGTCGCGGGATGCCTTTATCAGCCTCCGGGGGCGCGCGGTTGTTGGTTCGGGTCGAAAACTCCTGCGGATATAAGCAACGGATAAGTAAGTATCGCGGCTCTATGAAAAATGCAACGCTCGAGTTATCGTCGACGTGAATTTTTCATCGGCGCGAGTCGAGCCGCTGCTGCAGCCGAGGCTCCGCTCCCTCGTCGTCTCCTTCCGTTTTAACCAACCCCTTACTCACCCCTTTCCTTTTTTTTTTTTTAGCCCGGCCACTTTCTTCCGCGACGCGAACGCGAGAGGCGGCGAAAAGGAGGGAAAGTTTCGAAGTGACCCCCGTCGACGAAGAGGAAACTTCGACTGCGACAGCTGCTGCGATTTTCGGGATGGATATGGTCCACCCTTCGGAAGGAACGATTTGCTTAAATCGTAATGCTTCTGACATGCTTATGGAGAACACTATACGAATAATCACTTCGAGTTTCTTAGGAAATTCGGAGACCTGCTTTCCAATACGACGCCGACGCCGTTGTCTCGGCTAGCAGCAAATCGAGGAAGCGTCGCTAAACTCGAGGTGAACATCCGCGATACGAGCAACTTTCGTCTTTTGGGTTCCAGACCGAGGTATTCAGGAGCGGGATCCGTTGTTTTCAATTTCGGTCGAAATCGAGCCACTCTGCGGCGATTTTACAGGAAACGTTGCCGAACCAAGCTGCTTTTGAGCCGAAAGAGTTACATGCTCGACTAACTTCGTCGCAGACTGGGGGGACGAGTTTAGTTCCAAACTCTTGTACAACTTGCTTCTGCATCTTCGCCTGTTTTGCGTTCGCGTGCATTTTTTAAAGGGACGTTCTTTCGGGCGCTGTGATGTATCTTCGAACATCCTCTATAATTCTCTCGCAGTTCTGTGACAATTGCGCCACCGCTTTTTATCTAATACTAGGACAATTATTCCATTTTATGGGATCCTCGAAGTTGAAAATCCACAGAAACTTTGTTCCTCGCGTGAGACTAGCTATATTTTTAAACGGTCGTTCTCCAGCGAAACGTTCCATGCCGCATTTAGACCCAAGAGGCGCGAGAGCAGCACTTGACTTACGTATTCAAATACCTCCTTGGAAAGAGACATTATTGCGTAAGATAATTAAACGGAGTCGCTGGAATGGATAAATTAAATCGTCTACTATTCCTCGACCCTGTAATTAGTCGTCTACCCAAAGTGCACTGTCAAAGAACATTTCCCCGTGCTCCGTTATCAGGAGACAAGCTGTTAATTAAGTGGACCGTTCCCCGTCTCTAGCAGCAGATAACACAATCCTTGGATAACGAGGGGAACACTTTTGTACAAGTGTGAACGTTCGATGAGTCGGCCATCGCGAGGAGATTAGAAAATCCCGATGAGACGTAGCCTGCTAATGGCCGCGCTAAATGGAAGTGAGTAATTACGACGGGAGGGAAGAGAGCCTCGCGCTCCGGAGAGAGCCCTTCGTCGTTTTGTGCGCGATTCGCGAACATCGCGCACTTGACTCGAGAATGAGAAAGTACCTGACAACATCTATGGAAGAATTCGCGAAACCTAGATACGAATGGAGGTCAACTTGCTTAAGCCGGATGAAAATTTCGAGCAACGAATGCGAGATAAGCAGCTTATCGATCCGTTACCTTTTTACTACTAGAGTGTATTAGGTCGTTCCATATGTAATATCGTTTCTTACGTTACTATCAAAAGACTTTTCTTAGACCAGATATAACAAGGATATAGAAAAAATATAAATGGAATCTTTTATCACACCCACCACATATTTTGGACCTTGGACTAAAATATTCATCTGAATTAAAAAGCTATTCGCTATACCAGACGGATAACCGAGTATTTATTTTGTTAATCGTAGTATCTTCTTGACAACGAAAATTGTTCGAGTGTAGCCCTCGGAGGCGTTCTTCTCGGCTGCCAATGATAGATTTAGTGGCTTCGATGCGTACAGAAGCCGAGGAGTGGAAAAAACGAGAAATGGGGGAGGAAGAAGAGAACGGAGGCGAGAAAGATTTGTCGCGAGCATCGAAGATTGGAAGCGCGAGGAGAGGTCATGGAAGCAGAGATAGGAGAGCTTCGAGGGAGCCCAGCTAGGAGAAATTGTACGAGGCGTGGACGGGTTAAGTTATCCGTGCGTCTCGGGATGCGCGCCGACATTATTTCGTATCTTACAGGACACTTCGAGCAATGAGGACGTCCTGCTGTGTGCATGCTGCCGGAATCCATAACGAGGTCTTATCTATCTTAGTCCGGCTCCACCCTTTTCACTTCTTCCTTTCCTCCTTCCTTCCTGGCTATTCTGGATCTTCTCGCGCTGGATCCGACTATACACGTGTTTCTTTTTAAATTACAATCCGTTCCACAGTCCTTCGCCGCCCTGTTTCTTACCGTAAGTAATTCCCTTAGCTCGTAATTAAACCTGGAGCACTAAGGCAGAGTGCTGCATCGCTCCACTCATTTTTGTTCTAGCTATTTCTAAGACACGGAAGCACCGCATTAGTTATGCTTCCATGTAATCTGACAGGGGAAATTCTATCCGGTTGCAGATCTGGACTTGCTCGAAGTGCTCGCCCTATTCGTTAGCTAATTAATTTAAACTCTACTTCCGCTTATATTCGTAGATGATGAAAAATCCATAATGTTAACGAGATTATGTATATATTCACCTTTGCGTTATGATTTACGTCTCAGATAATCGTAGTTATTCTTTTACGAGAGTCGATCACCTTAAACACACTCCACGTGGAAAAACAGTTCGTTGTTCGGCTTGCATCGATTAACGCGCGACGCACGATGCAGTTTGCCAACCGGGGCACCGCGTAATTGCAGGATTCAGATGCAATCTGTGCGATACGCGCGATTTAGCCCCCATATTTCATCCAGGCCCGGCTTTTCTCGCTCCGATCGGGGAACAACTTTTTCAAGACAAACGAGCGCCGATTACATCGCGACAACACACATTTTCGTACGAAGGACCGTCGCTATTTTCCTCCTCGTTTCTTGCACGACCCACAAAGGAAATTCTAAATTTACAGCTACGTCGGGTTTAAACTTAAGTTTTGGTAAATTATAAACGTCGACCTACTTCCAATAATAGAAGACACTTGTTTTAACCCTAGAGTCTTGTCGAAACATTCCAAGTTTCTAGAATTCGCAAAATGAAATGAAATAGGTGGAGGAGAGGCGGTTAAACTTCGATGGTAGATAGACCTCGATAATTAAGAAATTAATGAAACGAGAAATTCGTAACGGTGTTACGAAAATTTGCCAGTCGCTCGGGAAAGGAACGTTGCAACGGGATGCGAGTAATCGCGACGGTTTCCACGGTTCCGCGCCATTTCCGGCGAGTTTTAAAGCGGGACATGCGCGCGCTGACGAAGCTGTACTGTACGCGCCGCGGACCGCTAATAACAAACCTCGCAGGGTGATTACACGGCGTGATTTCGCGCAGATTGGACGAGTGATTAATTCTTGCGGACAATCCGCGCCGCTGCCACCCCCGCGGGCCGCTCAGTCGACCAGAGCCCACCCGTATTCCTCTGTTCGTCGCCGCCCTCTGTGGATTTGTCGCTCGTCCCCGACCCCCTGGCAAGGATATTTTAATTCCGAAGCGGCGGCGGAGCGGTTTGAAACGGTTATTAATTCGTGTGTCGAGGGTCCGAGCGTCGGCCTAGCCAGCAGTCGCGGGGTTCGTTCCAATGGCCAACGGGTCCGACGGAGACGAAAAGGGAGACGATGCTCGTAAAAACAACCCCATTGTTATCGCCGTCCCGTAGCTCGTTTCCCAGTGGGTGGCACTCGAGGGAAAGAGAAAGAAACGGGGAACAGAGTTTCGCGTACAAGTCGCGGCGTGGACTGCGTTCTCTCAACGTACAGTGGCCCATGAAAGTATTCGACTAACTTCGACCTAAAAGTTTAATACTAGTCTCATTAGATCCGTGGACAAATATAAAAATCGTAGAAATGATATATTTTGTGAATGAAACCTCGCGGGGTTCCGTTATAAAATGTACAGTTAACAAGATTCCAATGAACTATAGAAACACAATAAGAATAATTTCGCGAGCCCCACAAATGCACAGGTACCTCCGTCTGTTTTTCATGAAATATTCGTCCCGCGATTTCGACGTTTCTGATGTTTCTACGGGAAACGCGGACGGATTGATTTTCAGCTGCCGTTTTTTTGCGGCGGGTGGAAGCATTTTTTCCAACAAACGATTTCATACCCGTGCGAGATGGACTCAACGATATGGGATTCGATTGTCTAGAAACAGCTCGCGTTGAAGAGATTGGCGGCGCGGTCCTCTTTTCAGCATTTAATAGCGAATGCTCGTCTCGAACCCTCCCTTTCGACGTGGCGAACGTGGTGGTCCGTCAAGTTAGTTTGCATACAATTTCGTGGGAATATTAAAATGGTAAAAACCACTACCAATTCGTTGCATACACAAGTAAAGATAAATATGAACTCCGATTAAAAGTATAACGTACCATTCAATTAATCACTATTTTCCAAACGTATCTAATAGGTTTACGCATCTCGTGGATATCAAAAAATAATAATAATAAATTCCCTTTGGCAAACGGATCGAAGCGAATGACGGCGTGTGTTGATTTCGCGAGGTGAACGATTCTTTTGGATTGATTAATGCCGAGCCACCCTTCGAAACTGTTTTGCAGTCCTCGTCTCGTCTCTCTCTGATCTAGAGCAGCTCGTTTCGCAACGACAGACCCGTCTCCGATTTTATGCCTCGTTTGAGGGCGCACCCGTCTAACCCCTGCCTCTTCTTTTGCTCTGCACCCTTTGGGGACGAACGGCTCCAACCCTCCATGAAAATCACAGAACACGAGACTCGCGGCGAATGGTCTATTTGGTATTTAAATAAGCGTACGTGTACGCTCGCGTCGTCTCGCAAACGCAACGGGACAAGTTCACCGAGCTTCTTTTCAAGGGAACCGGGACCCCGATCCTTGGATATTTATGAGACGAGAAAGGGTACGGTCAATTAGACCGTGACTGGTAAATATGCTGATCTGAATAACGCAAAGCGTCCATCGAGAAATAGAAACAATAATGAACAGAACGAGAGACCGACCACGGCGTCTGACACGTGTGCTCTCATTCCACTTGCCGGGCGACTTCCACGCTACGCATTACTACTTGAAAACACAGGTGCGCGCTGTCAACGATAACTTTATTTGAAGTTTCTTAACTTCAGTTTCGCGAGTAATAAATGAATAAGAGGAAACCTAAAGCTCGAACAAAAACGCGGGTAATCAGGACTATCTCTATTATTAATTTGATTTGTTTCACTGCAATGATATTTTCGTAAATAAAAATACGCTTGCAACCAAGAATATGTGAGCATATAAAGATCAGAATAAGGTCAAAAAAATATCTTGCACGGAAAACAACAGCGTTTGCGACAGCACGCAGCATGCACTTTGAATGCACTTCGATGCGTCACCAGTTCCTAGCTGGAGGCGAGGCTGCATGCTGTGCGTGCTCTTTTAAATCAATTCGACGTGCAACATGTCGCGTCTTTGCAACCGTTGTTTACTTCTGCGGGCACGTACAGAGGAGTTGACAGGAAATTCAATTCGATCGCAGGATGAAATATAACGGTCGACGCAAATGCGCCCGAAGCTTACGAAGCTTTAAACGCAATAGTAACGCGCAATTTTTACCACCGATGAAAATTTACTTTCGAAAGCGAGGCGAATACCTTCCAGCCGGGCAACACAGACGCAGACGAAATATAGGGTGATTTTAGAAACTGGGGCAAGCTGTAGAGTTTCATAGAATGTGAAATATCTTGTAACGCGTTACACGTTTAATGGGCATGCCTTAATACTTTTATACGAGGAATAGCGGGGAGAAGAGATTTATTTTAAAGAAGATGCATGGTTCCATTTCAAAAAGAAGTATCGCACTCGTGTGCTGCAGCAAGAAAGGAAATTATATATCATCAAACGAGTTCCTATTCCGAAATTCTACTTTTTCCAGCGTACATCTCAGTTTGGAAAAGTAGTACAGCTTATTCCATTTTTTAATCGATAAGTTGAATGACAATGTTCAACGACTAGAAATTTATTATCACGATAAAACTAATTAACATCATCGCGGTCGAAACCTTCTCGTGCGTTACATTTTATTTCACTTACTCCCTATTTGCGGAGCATCTCGACTCGAGCCCATTACGCTAACCGCGTTTCTGCCTCGAAATGAACTTCTGTTTCCACTTTTATTCATAGGCGGGCAAAGTTTGAGAAGCTATGGCCGGCAAAACAAGACGAGAGAAGTTTGCCTGCACAGCTCGTTAAAAACGTACCGATGAACAGATTACGAGGGTTCAAGGAAACCGGTCGATCGATTTCTCGCTCGCCGCGGGGAAAACAAATGCGCGACGTTTACAAAGACCTCCCAGAAGAAATACTTTTGCGAACAATGAAGAGGAAGACGATGTTTCCAGTTCTAAACAAACCTTTACACATTGCGTGTTTCTGTAGACTTGTTTGAAACCTGGCACACTAAAAAAAACCATAGTGTGTAGACGACGTTTGTAAAAATAGGATCGCAGACCGGGGGTTAAATGCTCCATTTGAACGCTAATTTTGGTGTATCAATTGAAATCGTTGTAAAGACGTCGTAGAAAGGGAACGGATAAAAGTATCGCAGTAGAAATCGTAGGCAATCGAAACGATGGAGAAAACTGAGATCGCGGGCGTCCTTGATTCGTCGATTCCGCCGATAACGAAAGCCCTTGAAAATAAAGTTGCCGGCTTCTCAAGGGAGAAACGACCGAGTCAATATTGTCTTCCCGTACTAAGCGCGGTATAGCTGGCTAGAACGAGGGAGAACGATGCAGCGCGGGAAACTTTATATATCTCGGTGCGTAGTTGCGAACAAACTTAACAGAATCCAACAATAAGGCAAAGTTCTGTCTCTTCGCTGTTTCCTTCTTCGGCTGGCTAAAAATAAATACACGGGCAAACCTCATCGGTCGCGTCCACGACGAAAAGGGACTCACCCGTTCGATCATCCTAAGCTACGCCTCGCTTGACGCGACGGAAAAAGAAAAATCTCTTTGGCGTCCGACACTCTAAGCCCGCGTGGCTTGAAATATTTAAGGAATACGCTTCTTGGGAACGGAAACGCCAAACGTCACCTTTTTTTTTCTCTTTTTTTTTTGGTTAACGTTTCGACCTAATCTGTACGGCTAACTGCGGTCTACCGTTTATTTTAAATTAAAAGCGCGACCTCACGTTTCGATCTCTGCTTTAAGACTGAATAATAATGCTTGCAATTAATTCGGTTCCGAAGAAACTAAGTCTTGAGACACGCCTTCCCCGGCTTAGGACGCTTTTTAAACTGCGAAACAATCGCCGGTTACGATCAGAAATTACCAGACAGATTGGACGTTGAAACTTTATTTTAATTGGAATTTAAACCCGAGCACGATGAAGTAGAATCGTGTACTATATAATAACGTCGCGGGTTCGAGTTTGTCGCGTGCTCGTGGACGGCAATGGAAACCGGCGAGACTTTTCGAAAGTATGTAACTTTCAGAGACTCGACTATGGGCCAGGATTAAAGTCTCAAGTATCCGCTGCTGGACTGTAGCCGTAGACCTTGCCGCGATAAAATCTAATGAGACGTCGGAGGGACTCGAGAATTCGACCAACTAAATTACAGATTCTCAACCCTATATCTTTGTGCCGTCTAACGTTCGACGTCCGACCTTTTATTAAGGTTTTATTAAGGGCCAGGTCGAAATCGATTTCTCAATTTCGCCTGGAGGGGGGGGGGGGGGGGAGTCACCTCTTTTTATGGAAACGTTAATTCACGAGCATTAGTGTTTACATCAACGACGAACCATTCAATTTGGCGTTAGATTTGCGGGATTGTCTTCGTGACTCTTCTCGAACCACGATTTAATTCTTTGCAGTCCATTGGCAAATAAAGAAGAAGGCTCGAGTGTTTCGAGCACGCCTTCGAAATGGTCGTTATAAGGAGATTGCAAAATATAAATTCGACCTAGCAAGAACGGAGTGGTCGGGCAGAGTCGATACGAGCCGCGAAACTTGATCAGCTCCGCTTGAGAAATATCGACAACAAATAACTGACAATGGAAAACCCATAAGGGCCATGAAAGAGAACGCCGAGCCTTTCCCGCGGAACACGAATCGCACTTCATTCTCTTCTCGTATGGTCGAGAATTTCTGCAAACTTCAAGCTTGGGAAAAGAGGACGAAATGCTTTCGAGATTGAAATCGAGTTTAACGGAAACTTATGCGACGAGAGCTACCAACTTCTATCGAAGAGAGACGCTTCAACATTGGCAGCCGCGAACCTTTCGTTTATTACAAAATTTCGTTTCTATATATCGCAAACTACATTTTTTTTTTTTTTTTTTTTTTTTTTTGTATCACAGACCTATCGTCCCCTATCACGCCCCAATGTGTTTTTAATACACAGTGGAAATCCTGATCTAAGCTTACCCGCTCCGAAACAAATCCAAGAAGAGGTGCTCGAAAAAGGGACCGATGCCGCCAGGGATCTACCGCGTCGAGGCGAACGGAAAAAGGTTAAACGCCGAAATTCTGGGACGAGACGAAGCCCCCCAAAAAGGATTGGCGAGGACTAACGTTTACTTGGGTCGAGAGAAGTCTTTTGTGAGGCGATAAGAGTCGAGGACAGAGAATACGCCCGCATGGATATATCGTTTTCCTTTGTCAAATGTGCCAACGGTGCACGGCTGGCCGGCGTATCGTTCGCATTAGCCTCTTTACGATCGATTAATTCCTCGGTTGCGGAACAAAACATCTCGCCGTGTGAACGATCTATAAAGTCGCCGGCGGCGCTCTCCGTCACGGGCTTTTGTCGACACGCGCTTAGACGACAAAGCGCGCGATAAAAATACCTTCATAAAAACCGCGATCTCAACCCAGCTGACTGCCGGCTCGATCTCGAGCTTTTGCGGTTGAATTTCAAGCCCGCCCGGGAATTTCCTCGCGATCAGCTTCAACGCAACTGAATCACACGCCTCGATGTCGTCACACGATGGTCCACAGAGCGACGCGTCTCTTTTTCCACGATGGAAACACGCGGAGCGATTTCAATTAATACTTGCATGTATCAAAAAATAGTCACTCATCGGCACGAATGGCGTATATTAATTGAACCGTGTATAAAGCGTACTCGAAACGAATTAAGAGTAGAATCAGTACCATATATGGTAATGTACCTGTAGACACCTCTCTTCCCCCGTATAACAAAGTGTGTAAGTCAATTACTAAATTGAAAAAATGTACATATCCAGTTTTAATTTATTTAGAATTGTTCACTTTGGGAAAACAGTGAGCAGGCACAGCAATTTCAATTAAAACTCGACATCGAACAAAGAGTATTCGGTCGATGTATTAATCAATACATGAAGTGTTTTAAAAACAAAGCGGATGCACAACCTCTGTACTAGAAATACTTCAACTTCGAAAAATGTTTACAGACATGATTACTATCTTAACCCATCGTTATCATTTGCGATGGACAAAATAAAATTACAGATAGGATGTCTCGAACGACTCCAATCGGTGGCGATGATCGCGCGATTCGAGATCCATTTGGAGCAGCGAAGATGTTGAAGGTTTAACGCGTTTCGTTCGTGCGAATTATCGGGCTCGTGTCCCGCGATTCACGAATTAACGAGGCTGGCTCACGGGCTAATGAAAATGTACAGTTAAATTAGCAGCATCGGCCATTTGGGCCTTGGCCAAGCGTGTAATTTACAAGCACAATAATTCGGGCGCAAAGTTCAGGCCGGAATTACCGGAGGAAGCAACGCGACAGGCTTAACGAGCACCGGTTCATCTTTTACTTTCCCAACGTGTTATTGGGTACAACAGAAATGCATCAGTGCCATCGGACGAAATTTCACCTCTGCTCGCCAATGTTTACCATCTTGCGATGTTTCCTATCTCTCGAACTGACTCAGATATTTAGAAAAAAAAACTTCATACAACATTCCAAACGTACAAATGCGAAGCAGAATGCTTCGCAATCGATTTTGCTTTACATCTCAGGAGTATTTTACCTCCGCAAACAACGATACCATCGATGCTGTCGTTTTAAAATGTTTGATCAAAAGTTTTGACTAGTAAAAGTGGAAAGACTCGCGGAGTACTATCCCAACACCGGAAGCGTGCACGCGCCGCGCGAAAACAAAACTGTATCACTTACTTTTTCAACGATCCAGTTGCGAAAATCCTGCTGGTCACTGGACGAAAGTTGTCAGCGATTTCGCAAGATGTCCTCGATGATTCGATTAACTGCTCCGAAACAGGTCGAACACCGTGGGCGGTAAGCACCAAAACAAACAAACGTCGATCGTCACGTGCCACACAGAGTAACGCACCACGGGGCTTCCGGCCGAGTCGATTCTCCTCCGTGAACAAATAAAAAGCACTGTACGCGGTCGAGGACAACCGTTATTGTCACTGCCTCGCACTGATAACACCAGTATCACCTTTTCACGTCCTCTATCCTCGACGAGGGAACGGGCTGCGTCGTCCGTCAGCAGCAGCCAGTGGTTATTTTGGCGGGTTCGACGTTCGCGCCACTACGGTCGCGCCATTCTCGCGTGGCGGCGATTATCGAACGTCGATCATCAATCGCGCGAAACTCGACCGCCAAAATTCGAAGTCACGACGACACGCGATACCCCGTGAAAAAAGTTTCGTGCAGTCGATGCGGAATGGCGGCGACCGTGAGGAGACAACCACGAGTCGGCGAGCGCGTCAAGAGAGAGGAAAAATCGACGCGAGCGTGGTTGGTAGGCACGAGTAGCGAACGACGAGAAGAGGTCGAGAGAGAGGAACGACCGACGGCGGCGACGGTCGCGTGGTATCGATTCGTGGCCGTGGAAAGCCGGCGAGGCAGTCGAGATAGAGAGAGCTTTTTCTTCGCCGTTCCCACCCTCTTTTCCACGGTGTGCTCGTGTGTCCTCTCACTCTCCCTCTCTTCCTTCCTCTCACTCTTCGTTTCGAGCCTCGTGCGATGCGGTCAGCGCGCGTCTCCAGATTTTTTCGCGCACTGTCGAGTCTATCTACCCGCGAATAATAATCGGCACGGTCGAACGTTGACCTCCCCGGTCGGCGAGTTATTTACGATCGAGCGTGATTGTTACGTTACGACCACGACGGCGAACAACGTGCGTACCGATACGACGCGTACGTGCCACAGAAGACAGACGCGTCTCCCTCGAACGTCCGGGTCGGACTGAACGCGGCGGGGCGATCCGGAGACCCACGGAGTCGTTCGAGGTACCGACTACCCCCACTCGGAGGAGCCACGCTTCGGCTTTCCCAACCCTCTCGTCCTGCGCTTTCCTACCCCTCTACAGATCCCACCGACCAACCCTAGCGATGGCCATTCGACGTTCCCGCACCGCGAGCTTTGGAGCAACTTTTACTTTTCCAGTTGTTGCTCCACTCCACAGTGGGACTGTATTAGAATTAACGCTGACAAGTTTTTTACAGATATGTTAATTAAAACCTTTTCGAAGGTAACGAGACTACAGTCCTTCGAATTCATCTCACCTTCGAGTCTGTCTAAAGCAACGGAGATATCAAGTACCCATTCCACCCCTTAAGAGAAGGGCTGAGTGAATTCTTCGACCGAGGTAAGCCAATAGAAATGGATCCGGCTTTTAGGCTGGGAATTGATGCAAACGTACTATATCGGTCGCGAATAGAGTTTATCCATTTGTCGTTACGCTTAGTTTGACTATTAACAGCGAGAACATTTGATACGTTCCAAACTAATATCGCGAAACTCCCGCTACAACGTCGCTGGCCTTTCCTATTAGGTTGCTGCATACGACAGAGATACACCAGAATCTCGCTGGTAGCATGGAAACGGGGCTGTATATTTCTGTAACTGATAAACTTGGTGTGTAATCTAGTCCGCGGAACCGTACTATATTTTCATGGGTGAACATGAAATCCATAAATGGCCGAGTTAGGTTTCAATCCTCTGGGGTATATGTATAAGCAATTCCTGTTTAGTAACCACAGAGTGAAACGAACAAGAATTGAAAGAAAGCGACGAGTAATTTATATTTTACTTCGAGTTATCTATTCTTTTTAAAATTATTATATTTAATAATTTCTGATGCGAAGAACAGCGATACCTTGACTTACAAGCACTATTCTCTGTAACAGTAGCGAGTATTTCAATTCAAAGGAATAATTTTCAATTTCATTGTATCTCGACTCGACCAGTTTCGAGCCCCTCGCTACCTGCACCTACCCTACTGTGTTCCTACTCTCTCTGTTCCGCTCTCTTTTGCTGTTGGTTCCCTCTCGCTCCACCTCGCGATCTCGCTTTCCCTACCTATATTTCCCTACCCTTCCGCGTTCCTCCGTCCGTCTTTTCTGTCGCTTTTCACCCTCTTTCTCTCGCAACTCTCGAACGTTGTGCCGTGCGTTTTCGGAGCAAGCTGTCTTCGTCGGGTCCGCGCTCTTCCTTTGGCCCTTTTCGTGCCACCTTTCGCCCTTACCTACGAGGATTTTAAGGCCCGTTCAGCCACAGTGTTGCCAATTTAGCGGGAGCGCCGCTCTTGACAGTGGATGAATCCTTTTATTGATTTCGTTCCGAGTAACACCTCTTTTCTTTCCGCCTGTACTCGCGTCATCCGAGCGTGCCCTTTTGTTTTCATCGAGCGTTCCGTGACTCCAAATCCGCTACCTCGATCTCGGATCGCGGATCTAGAGACCCAGGAAGTGAAAACCGCACCCGAATTGCACTTGCAAAGCGCGTGTAAGCCAATTATTATACAAGGTTTAAGGAAATCAGGTCCACCAGCAATTCTCGAACGAAACCTCGACAACTTCCGTAACAGGATCTAATTACATCTAAATGGATAAATTTTAATTAAACTCGCGACGTTTGTACAGAGAACGTTACGGCACTTCACGTCGTCGCTGGACCACACCGCGAGGATCAAGTTTTGGTACATTGCCATGGCATCGCGGATCCGACGCCGACGCCCCTATCCCACCCCAGTTTCTTTCTTTTTTAATACATTCTGTCACTGATATATCGCGCGTATCCGAATCGCGCGAACGGTGATTTATGTCGCTCGTTGCGCAAGAAAGATCACGAAGTCGGTTCTCGAAGCGACTGCCGCGCGAATACATCTTGCGATCCAGGCCACCGCCGGGGAACCTAAATTCACCAATCGCATAATGGATTCCCGTATATATCTTTGGGGCTTGGCCGAGCGCGAGTGAATCAAGATTGAGACGAACGAACCGAGAGCTCCCCGCGTGGTCGATTGGCCGAATCGAAGGAGGCCAAATGACGACAGAGAAACTAAAAACTGCCGAGGGTTCTGTCGTTGTTTGATAGAATTCAATGATAGATCCAACGATAGAATTTCAAGTGCTTTACTCTTTCCGTAACACAGAACACCCCCTTATTTTTCTCTGTCTGTGGCCTCGCGTACCCTCGCATACAAATCTATTTCGCAGGACACCCAGCGATGAATTAACCGCGTAAGTCGACTTCTTTTCACGCACGATGCGTGCAACGGGCAATTAGGAGGCGGCGGGGTTATTATTAAACATGCAAAAAGTTTACGGTTCCCGACGCTGCCTCGACTTTAAAAGTTTTTACCACGGACGGCTCGGGGGCCACGGTTGCTTCTGGAATTTTTTCCATAACATGTTTATTAATCGCGAGTTACATCGTGCTTCTCAACTTTTCCATGCCGGAGGGTGGTCGGAGGAAGTCCAGAAGAGGGATGTCCGCAAAGGGGACTGGGCGGAAAAATCAGAACGCTGTCGAAAAGAAACGGCTAGGAGGGACTTTAAAAGCGAACGGCAATTCCGAGGTCAAAGGCTTCGGACAGGAGGATATCGACACGCCGTGAGAGGACTGCAGCCGATAGGGTGAAAATACATTGTACGTTCTTATGTGCACACCGTAACCGTCCGTCCAGGCTTCCCAGCTTCCTCGATCCACGAAATAAAAACTCGAACGCCGTGCCCAGGATTGAAACGGTCTCGCAAATATCCTAGCGATATTCCCGTGTCCCTCGAGATGCTGGCTGCCAGTCGCCGCGCTGCGTAGATCGGTAATTCTTAAGGGTTACTCTCGTACGAAAGCTGAAAAGTAAGATGAGCCTCGGAAAGCTATGGGTGCGAAGTGTCTTAAAATTGTATTTTAACAGTTTGGTATTTCCTACAGTTTGATATTTTTTAATATTCAAAATATGGTTATGGAGTCGGTTTGGAAGACTCACTGAATGGGTTGCCAAGGAAGCCTAAAAATACCCTTAAAAAATAACCTACAAATACTCAGCTTGAGAAGGGCTCATAAATTAAGGGTTGAAAGTAGGATTAAAAAAATTTAATATCTGCGTAAAATAGATATCCTGGTTTAAGAGGTGCTTGCAACGAATAGAAACGACTCAAAGCGTTCGTTGCGTTTTTGACCTGCTGTGAAATAGAGCCACGAAGGTGCTCAGTTTAAAAGAAATAAGAAGTAAACGGTTAAACGCGTTTTGAAAACAGCAAGCGCGCTATTCATTCGCGACCAAAGGTTAAGAACCACTGAATAGAGACCATTCCCAGCATACCTGACCACAACACACAGCCGGACGAGTTCCTTTTTCCAAGCAGGTATGCTTTGTCGAGATTTCATAAAGCCTCCCGAAGAATATCTTTACCGAGTATCGGCGCCAGCGTCTTTGTGACCTGTCTCGGAATTACGATTGACGGATTCGTCCTAACGACAAATTAAATGACCTTGAAATCGTATAATTTCTGTCTCAAATATTCTCGACTATCTTTGAAGATAAGCGAGTTACTCTGGTGACCTACCCCTACGTCTTCCTTCCTCGCCAGTGGCGCAAGTCTCGCTCGGCCATCGCTTAGACTGTAAGCCTTAGAGGCTCGACGATTCCCTTAATAAAATATCCTGGAATTTTCCTGGAGAGGAAGCGTCGGGGGTATCAGTTCCTTTCCCTATCACAATTTACAGGGATCAAAAACGAATTCCGCGCGTCGACGTAGTAAAAGCGGGGATGTCCTCACTCGTGGCGATGAAAGCCAAAAACGGTAATCCGGTCGTTCTCGCTGAAGGGCTAAAGAGGTTTTTCGCGAGTACGTGAAAACCCAGGGATGAAGCAACCCGAGGACACGGGTTTCCTCGTTTCTGGCGCCAGGCACCCTCCGAGCCTCCTTTTATCAGTTCCTCCCCGTCAATTTGACGAGAGACCCTCGTCGAGCGCTAAGATATTTCTACATCGGATCTCCCTTCGGCTATATTCCCGAAAGCTCTTCGCTGGAAGTTTAATTCGATCGGTGGAATGCAAACGCCACGTGTGGAGAACCAACTTTGCATATGCTTCCTTCAACAAGAAACGCCCTTCGTTCTATCCTTTTGTAGGACTCTTCATACCCTGGCTGAATTTCCTATACAAGGTCCTTTCACTGGCCATCTCCCTTTCTCGTTAGATCTTTAACGTTAGATCTTCGTGCAAGCAATGTATTACCTGCTTCAAAGAGCCTCTGTCGGCGCATATCGATACCAAACGTTTTCGAATTCTTGAGAATTCGTCACGACAGAGTGGCCCAAGGAGACTGGCGGTGCTAAGAACGAGCCGCGGCTGTCATTATCGACCTGAAAGTTCCTAACGGTTTGTTCACCGCACGAATCGACGTTTACGAGCAGCTATAACAGGGGCAGGAGGAAATCTCGCCGAAATAGCACGCGAAAAGGTGCTTTCGAATCTAAATGTTCCGCGAACAAAAGCAACCGCGTCTACCTGGCGTGGCTGAATCGCGCGCGACGCGACGCACGGTGAAAATTTTAAAAGTTTCAGCCAAGCCACAGCGCGGAACTCAGGAAATAAGAATTTTATGGATTACCCGGTACAGCTGGAGGATTCCGTGTTGCCGTGCAACGCTGGAAAGTTTAAAAACATTCCCGGGAATGCATTATCGTGTCATTTCCAGAGGTACAATGGGGCCCCGCGTACGTCAGGAACGTGAGCGTTTCCCGCGTTAATATTGAACGCATCCGGGATTATTGAAAACCGATCCCGCTACAAAACACGTCGCGGTCTTCCGTACTCGCCGTACTCTCGCCTTTCGCGGTACATCTTTTCGCAGGCGAGTTGCCGCGCGTGAAACCTCGAGCTTTTCCAATCGACCTCCGCGTAACTTACTAAAGGTGCAAATAGTACGGTGAAATGGTTCGATTCCCGCGACTGGGGTATTATCTCTCGGTATTAATTCATGGTTCGACAGTGACGGATCCATCTTGGTTCCGCAGAGGCGCCCCTTCGGTGGAAAAGAGGGCAGAGCTGACGCGGAGCCGGCGCAGGAAACGAAGATTTTCGGCCGCGTTTGTTCCGGGACTGCCGCAACACGAGTTACGGATAATAACGGCGGGCTATCCAGCAGCCACCGGAGTCAAACCGCAACCCCATCGACATACGCCGCACGTACCGTTCGTGCGCATGCATACGTCCAGGTGCGGCTGCAGTTCGCCCGACCTGCGGACGATAGAATATACTCCTGCGATTCTCGTGCACGTACACGCCGTCGATCGAAAGTTTGCGTCCAAATGCCGCGTTTACGTTACGCGAACCTCACACAAAATCTCACGGACCGTCGAACACGCTTAATCTTATCATATCGGGAGCTTAATATACATATAATGTTTCAGTTTAGTAGTATATGGGCCGTTCATTGCACAAATCGATTAACTTCATAAAACAAAAAGTTGAGAAATGCCATCAAAATGACCCCTGAGTTAATCGATTCGTGCAACGAATGGCTCATATCGGAGTATCTGCCTTCGATAGAAAGAGGTTCGCTTTAAAAAGTCCGAAGCAACTCAGTAACGTCCTCCGCAGAATGCGACTGGCCCGGCGTAGCCGAATCGCACTGGGTAAATGGAACGCATGAATCTGAAATGCCAAGGATACCGTGCCTCTGTAAATTGTATGTCAGGAACGTAACCTGGGACATTTCGCAAAAGCAAACACGTTTCCTAACGAATAATATTTTTCCGTAGTGGCGCGCACGAAAAGAGGTCACTAATTGAACGCAGAATTTAAAAAATCCTTTCAGTTCGTCCGTGGGCTCGAACTTGGCGTCGTTACACGAAGATTACATTCACCGCGGGGTGGAGAAAGGTAAAAAAGAAAAGTTTTCGAGTACACTGCTGGGCTTGACGCGTACACGCCCGCGAGGAATACCGATGCGCAAGTGCGTATCTCGGTCTCATGCATATTTGCATGCCCGCTCGTCACGGATGCCGGGTATTCAGAAGCACAGAGAAGCGGACGGAGAGGAGTCCGCGTTGATAATCCTGCGCGTCCATTTCCCGCGCGTTATAATTTAAAACGGCAGCCTCCGCGGAACGTTTTCACGTCGTGACTCATTAACGTTGTCCAGTCGCTACCGTTTGCCAGGGAATTGAATCCAGAATTCGAAATTAGGGGCTGCGGGGACCTCGATAAGGAGCGTTTATTCGAAATTAGATGCGGAAATTCCGCAGGCTCCGCGACCTCCTTAGAATTTCTCCGTACCCGTTCCTCGGCTGGAGGTACACCTTTCAACTTGGCAACCGCCATTCTATTTCCCCATACATATTCGGCGCATAAATGCTTATGCACGCGCGGTAAGTATTTGAATAAACCGACGTTCACGAATGCGAGGAAAGTTTACAGAGAAGCGCGTCTCTCTCTCTCTCTCTCTGCGCGGAAAGGTCGGAGCGCGTACGTGTCAGTATTGCACACTCGATTCGGTTACGCGAACGTACAAGCTGCGTCAAACGCTTGCATTTGTAAAGACAGATGCATGCACGGCCGAATAGGTGCACGTACACGACGAAGATTTATAGAAATGCGTGCAGATCCCGCTCCCGTATAATCGCCAGGCTTCTCGATCGCGTACTTTCCCTGTACGATATACATATATCTGCCTGTTAGCCGAGAAATGATATTTTGAAATGTCGGAAACTCTAGCCTTCTGAAACTGCAAAAGTACAAATAAATAGGCGAAATTAATCGCGAACATCGGGGCTACATTGCTTCGCCATCGATAACTCTGTATCGCAAGTTTACTTTCTTGGTTAATTGGAATTTATTATTTCTTCCACTGTATTAACATCGTCAAACTAAAATTAAAAACACTAACTAACATTAAATATGTACATCTCCGAATTATTAATAGTTTTCCAAAAAAAATTCCTGAAAATTACCTATTTTTAAACCTGTTACACTGGAATCCCCCCTTAAACGAAGAATGTGTTCATTATCAATCGCGTAGAGGGATCAAGAAACATTCGATTACGCGTATCGATGAAATCTCCCCCATTCTATCCGTAGACGGTAATATCCATGGTTAATATACGTGTCCGCGGCACGCATACGTTCATATTAACGAGGCTTCTTGGATGCAACCACATATGCGCCGATCGACAGAGGCTAAGGGGACAACGTGTCCCCGCGGGATGTATTATACATGTACGAAGCCATCCGCAGAGTCTCCGTTTGGAAAGGGCCTCGACCGACACGGGAGATCCAATTGATAAATAATATTATTTCCTCGGATGCTCCAGTTCCAATACTAGCGATCGATTATCTACAATTTCCGCGGATCTCCTGGAGAAAATCGCGATGATACCATTTGCGCAATCGTTGCGATCGCGTATACGTTTCCGATCGGCGCATTTACTCCCCACATGGTTGCATCGAACCCTCCGATGGTTTCAATTTTCTCGCGTCTGCGGGGATGTCGGTGATTCGTTATCGCGCGATTTATTCGGAAGGATGTGCTCTCAACAATGTTTTGCCACTGTTCTGAAACGATTTCGATGCTCGAGGAAGAGAATGTCGAAGGAAGAAACGATGAAAAGGATCTATACAGCCAAGACCTTTTTATAATATATTACTTCCTCTCTGAATTTTTTACTTTTTTAGTTTCGCTTCCTTTCACACAACCAAGACAATATTTTCAAGCTATCTTTTCAAGCTCTTTTAAAGCTATCCTTTGCTCACTCGAAACATTTTCTATTAAAATTGTCCACAATTTTTCTATTCTCGTCGATTATACGTACATTTTCTAAATGTCGAAGAGAACCTGAAAACGACGCTGGAAAAACGTATTAAATACATCCTGGAGGCAGAATATACCGTTTCCGATATTTTTGTGCAAGGTGTTTTCCATATTCGTGGAAGCGAGAGATGTTTCCATAGAGTGGCAACGATTCGAGGCGTTGGAATAAAGAAGACTGGGAACGAACGAACATGAAAGCAGTTTGCGTATCTCGCCCTGTACGTGACATAATTTTCCATGACGAGATTGTCGGTGTTTATACACGGAGTGACAGCGTGGAATATATCGCGAGTCCGTTACCGTGCCGATAATAGCGTTTGTGCCGGCGCTCAAAGGGAATAAAATTGAAAAGCGTGTAACTACGCGAAACAATGCATCCACGTAAATATTCTCATTAATGTTACAGAGTGTTCTCGGTCTGCGAATCGCTTCGTCCCGTTTCTGGGTTTCGCACGGAATCGAATTATTCGCAAAATGAACTGAAATCATACACGATTGGACGACCGCGCTCCGCCAATCGAGCCATCCAACCCCGTCGGCGGGTTTCCTCCTCGCCAAGCCAATTGCAATTCAAAACTTGTGCGCGGTGATGTTGTCGGCAGTCCCAAAAGGTTTTTGGCAAACGTATAGATTTTAAAATTACTAACAAACGTTCAAAACTACGACTCCCTATGGACCAAGCTTCTCCCAGAATTCAACAACTATTGCAGCACATAACGTATCTTTTGTTATCTTAACTCATTCACTGCCAACTATAAGACGTCTCGCAGGTCAAATTGATTGCATGAGTTTATAGCCTTTTGAGTCATGAAAATACCCTAAATTTTTTTTTAAAGCAACAAACTTTATATCACTTTTTATTGTCAAAATAATAACCTAGATTACACATTTGCATTAAATCTTGGCGACCAAGGCAAAACGCTTTACATTTATCATGCAGTGAATGGGTTAAACCTTCATCTCGATTGCAGACATTTTTTTCTTGCTTCAGGTAAATGTTATATGTTCCATTGTTTGAATTATATTGTTATTCTTTATAACGAGACGTCTATCGAATAGTCTCAAAACTAGAGTTCTAGCCTCCTCGAGTCCAAGAGCTGGTCTAAAATCACACGTTTCAATCGGTACGAGCCCCGCGTGTCTCGTTCTATTACATAGGTGCTCGTAGGGAACATCTTTCACCGTGACACTGTATGCGCACGAGGTGGAGGCTGTTTGTCTAGCGCAGATGAACGCGAGCGGGAAGCAAGTTGAAAGCGGAGCCTCCTCCTGTTTCCCGTGCATAATAGCGAGTGTATCGTTCGCCGATTATGGCCGGTGCAAAAGAGAGAACATCGCCGGCCCCCTCAGCCCGGGTAAACACGCGCGTATGTACACCTACGCGTAACGAGGTCGAGGATGAGGTCGTTCCGAAAGTGGTGTATTCCATTAATGCCGGCGCAGAGAGCGCCCCGTTTCAACGAGCGAGGGTCTTAACGCGCAGGAGGCTAGGCCCCGTGATCTTTCAGGAGCAAGCAACGACGGTAAACTTCTTTAGCTGAAGGGTCCAAGGTCCACGGAAGAGTTGGGAATCGGGGACACGCGGGTGCTTGCCCGGCGGCTCGAGTAAAATAGCCAAACGTACGACGGGTTCGAGCGGAGGAAATTCCGGAAACGACACTTTTCCCCGAGTTGCTTGCTCCTTTGAGGAGTCGTCGGGAAACAGGGTCGCGGGGAACGGCATTGGTTCGCCGGAACGTTCGAACCGTGTTCAAACTTTAATGCAGTGGTTTCGAAACTTTTTTCGGGGCTGAAAAAGGCTGAACGTTTTTACGCGAGAGATTTATAAACAAGAGGGCACTTTTCGTCGCGATAATCAAGTTCACGTTTGTATTGTATTTGTATTACATTTTACATAATCTCGTTGCGATAATATATCAACCGACTGTTAGTAAACGAACCATGGCGAAACGGTTAATGGGATATAAGCTCGGGTACGATACGCAAGCATCCATGCCGAAAATTCTGTCCGCGCGTTATCAGCGCCTAAATGAAATACACGTTTGCTTGGTTGTCACAGGAAAATTACTTTCAAATCCGTTTATCCCAATGTCAATTTCGTCGCAACGACGCTGTTTCGTTCCGCAGCGCGGAAGAAATTGCTCTTCTTCTTCGCCTGTCCGTCGTCCTTTTCCACGGATGGAGGATCCGCGTCCGTTTCGTACGGTTTATCAATTATGCGCCCTCGTCCATAAACCATGCGTTCCCGAATGGTATTTATTTCAATTACTTCGAATAAAAAGGTTTCTTTTAAACGAATGGTCACTCTTAGAATAAGTGTGCCCTAAACGATTAATAGCTCAGGAATAACGTAGACTTCCTTTTTGAACTCTTAAGGTATTCATTTATTTTAGGATTCACCGATGAAGCGTCCCTCGCGGATAAACTGCGGGTTTTACGCATTTATAGCGTACATGATTATGAAAAACATATGCAAAGCGTATGCAGAATATCTCTGCGCTTGGAGAACGAAATATTAATATTAGTGTACTGATTTATGAAGTGTGTCCTACCCTTTGCATACGTTTGCCACGTTGACATGTAGAAAGTAATCGCATAAATGCATAAACTGGTGCGGTGTACTCGCGAGGAATCCGTCGAGTGGCACGTGTCCTTTTAACGCCGGAAGGTTCTCAGTCGCGGGTAAAGACAAAAGGCGCTACCAGGTTCTTAGTAAACTGTATCAGCGACCTTGAGCAGCGTGTTAATTCGCATCGTAATTCAGTCCCTTCCGACCCCCTCGCGTCTGCCCAGCCTCCCCCCAAATTGCGAAACTTTCTTACGACACTGCGCGTAGAGGAGAATTAGTTTCTCGTTAACGAAGTTTACGCTCATGCTTATAGCGCGAGGCCTCAGCGTCGGTCCCCCCGGAGGTCCTTGCGCGGACGTATTTATGGCGGTGCACACGCAGGACACGCGTGTTTGGGCTTCCTCGTCTGGTCGAAATAGGCGAGGGGTTAGGTTCTCTCGAGCGCCCTCGACGAGGGGACACGTCTCCCTCACCTATCTCTCTCTCTCTCTCTTTCGCTTTCTCTTTCTCCTTCGGGCATTTTTTGCTACCCCTGGAGCGAAGCACCGACAGGATAAGCGTCGAAAATATGGCGCTGCGCTAAACACGCTGCGTCGTTAACACCTGCTCCATCCCGTCGGAATTATCCGACGCCCTTCGACGGTCCCCCGAATTCCCTGCGCTCGACGCGACACCCTCTCTGTTGACAATGGAACGCGAGAAGACCCGCGCTCGTAATTTTATTTCTTTTTTATGTCTAACGTTACGTTGGAAAACATCCGCCAAGCTGCGCGCGTGCTCGCGTTTCTAACCCCTTCTAACATTCGCCGGAAACCCAACCCTTGCACCGAGATTTTCAAAGTTTTTCTAAGGCGTTGCAAGTTTCGATTAGATAACAAGGAATAGTCGTCAAACTTTGACGATCGATGTAATAGCTGGGCTAATGCCACTTTAAAACGAGCGAACTGTTTTCGGGGTGCACGGTCTGTTTGGTAATCCAAACAGATAGACTGAAAGCAACCGTGTTCACTTTACAAGGGTGTAGTTTACGGAATGGTGCGCTTCTAATTTTCTGTAATAATTCGCGCAACTGGTAATCCGTGCACGCCCCAGATAAACGTTTCCCGCGAAAGCGAGAAGGGTAATACGGATATCTCAATACAGAGGATGCGCGCGATGCAGGCCGTCCGAGTGGATCGATGTCGGATTAATATGATCGTCAGCATGAATGCTAATTCCACCGGAGTTCTGTTAAATTATTCGCCTGACTGTCGTCGCAACAAACTGCTCGTTCTTTCGTCTAGCAGTGATTTAACGACGCTGCTTCTGGGCCGATTACTTATCTCGCAACGTCGATACTGTCCAACTACGCGTTCTGCATAAAAGATGACTATGAAAAATGATACCTAGACGTGTCGTTAATTATTCCTTAGCAATGGTTCGGAATTTCATTGTACGAAGATATCAGGAATAGGTGAAATTTTATTGGGACATCGGATGAGGAATTCAAATACCATATAAGTAGTCGATGTTTATTCCGTTGAACGACTATTTATTCTTTTTGTTATACAACATTTTTTATTATAACGTTTCCCGAACGACACTGAAACTTTACCCGATCGATCAGAGCAGTATAGCGCACACGTTTGGTAACGTCCTGTACCTGTACATACTGGTCCAGGGAAACCGCGCGACATCGAGAGCCAATACCCCTGTGTACCGTGAAACATGATCGTCCTGTGCACAATTAGGACGGTGGTTCGCCTTTACGTCAAGCTCCTGCGGGTATGTGCGCTTCTTGTACGGTGTGTCTCGAAGGGATCCAACGGTAATCCTTAAATCGAACAGTCTATATACCGTTGGTCTGATGGGACAAACAGGGGACCTTGAGAAAAATTTAAGATTGTTCAGTGTTTGCCTTTTGTAATGTTTCCCCCGAAACTAGAGAGAAAGATATTATCAGATTTCTAATTGACATAATTTTTGCATAGAACAACCGTTGGTTTGATTATTTGAGAAACGAGGAGTTGTAGAACTCAAAAAGTAAAAGTAATGGTCGAACTGATGGTCTCGATTAATTTCTGGGACCTCCAACAATTGCGGTGGTATGTAAACGTAGCATTAGTTAAGCGTCCGTTGCGCAAAATTGACGTGAATTTCAGAAAGTTGTAGAGTTACCACGGGAAAGTTTAGAGCCGCGTATAGCCACTTTCCTCGAGACGTTCATTTTTCAACCGAAAACAGTTGCGTTCGCGTCCATGACGGAAAAATTCATAACTCACTTCGCGCTAGGTGTATTTACATTAGCGGTCGTTACCCGAAAGTGCCGGCACTTTTTCCGGGTGTTCCGGAGTGCACGGAACACGTGTTCCACCGTAAGTCACTATGAAGGAGAATCTACGAAAGGAGAGAGGCAAATAAGATGGAAGCCTCCTGGAAGAACGTTTTCGGTGCTGGATGATTTCTGATACCGATGGGCAAATATCGAGGTAACTGAAGCGAAGTAAGTAGATGGGCTATTGGCAACGTTATCGACGTCATCGAGAGAAACTGCGATCGTTGGAATATGTACAGCGAGTCAAAGGTTCTTCCTATAGATTACCCGAACTTCCCTAACGATGTACACACAATTTCGAATTGAGAAAGTTTGCATAAACTTCTAGACTACTTTGCTTGGGAGTAGGTAATGCAGACCCGTATCAATTCGTTAATAAATTAGGACGGAAAATTTACGCTTAAAAATTTACATTGAAACTTTGTTTCCAAGAAAGCTGCTTCGATAATCCTCTGTCGCGCGGTATGGAGTATCGAGTACTATACATATTTCAGTGTTATAATTTTCCTAAAGAGGAATTATGAAATTGAGGTCGGAACGTCGAGCTAATTTGAAAGACGTGTTCGATAAAGATTCCCCAGGTTGGTTAACTGAAAATTGTTGCTCGATACATCCTCGATTAATGTTCGATAAAGCAACAAAATTCTCGACAATCGTGCGTTACTTAATAAAAGTTAACGTTTTATTTCCCTAACCGTTCGTGCTGTGGAGCTGAAAGTTTACGAATTAATGGAGAACATATTCGGCGCAGGACGGGGCGTGGAACGACTGGAATACGTGTAACGCAAGCATACAAGGATTCGATCCTTGGAACGAGAAGGATCGATGAATTTTTCAGCGTATTGGATGAAAAACCAGCTCACCGATCGGACCAGTTTTTCGTACGGATTTCCACGGACCCATTCAATTTTCAATTCCTCTGTCCAGCGTGAAAAAAATTCTTGTCCCTTCGAACCGCGTAGCCTCTATTAATAACCGAACTGTCGTATTTGCATCCGCAGGAGCGCCTTTGACCGGCTCGTGCAGCCGGATCGGTTTTATTACGTACGGCTCGATGATTATTTAAAAGCCGTAATACTCGCGAACGGCGCCTGTCATTCGCGTTAATTCTTCAAAGCGGAACCGAGTGCCGATGAAAAATTCACCGAACTAGCCGACCGACCTGGCCACCGACGACATCCTGAACGGAGAATAATAAATTTCTGATATAGAGAATACGTTTCCATGCTCCTGTGTTCTGCACGGATCCTTTTTTCAAGTGAAACTTTTTATCGTTCTTTAGAAAAAGTGACACTAAAAGAGTGGAGATAGAGCACGTGATCAACCGTGCTGTACGAGTGGAAGTAACATACCATAGAGTATAATTTCTCGAAGTAAACTCAAGTTCCATCCAACATACCAGGTTTCGTTCAAATCGAATCAGTTTTCACATTTTTGTCCCGCTGTATTAGAGCCGTTTTGTATTTCTGAATGTTGAGTTCAGATTTGGAATCAGCGAGCCCAAAAACCCCTGGATTCCAAGTTTCGTCAAAATCGCTCGAAAGGAACAATAGATAAATTTGCATCTCCTCTAAAGAACTTAGAGGGGCTTTCCTTTCAGGAAATACTACAATGTTTACTACTATTTCTAAGAACTGAGAGGGGCTTTCCTTCCAGGAAATACTACTACGACGTTTACTACTATTTCTTGGAATTGCGTCCTACGCATTTGAAGTGTTATAACTCGGCGTAGAATCGTCCAATTTGATTCTAAAAAAATTCAAATTGAAGGACGAAATTTCTACTATCTACTAGCTAGTTATTAAGATTGTTAAATACTCTTAAACAATCTTTTCATTAACGGCGTTGAATGATCGTTCAAGATGTAGTTTACAAGCAGGGATTCCTTCTATTTATTCAAACTGAGTATTGGCTCGCATTTATTTAATCTTACACGTGTAATATTGCTACTTGAAGCAGCAAACCGTGGATGTAATTTAATTTATATTTGGCAGAGAGATGAAAAAAATAAACACGAATCGTGCACGGATAAAATGGCGTTGAAACCGGCCGGTATTCCACCGTTCGAGTTGACGAATTATTGTTGTTGCAGGGACATCGTTATCGAAGTCTTCCATTATTCCGAAAACGAAACATTTTCGTGTCGAGTGTTGCCTCGGCGCTCTGGAGTACGTGCCATCGTACTTCAAAGCTTCAATATTCGTCCAGAGTATCGGTCCCTGGGCGAAAAAATACATTTAGGATCCTCGAACGACTCGCGACTCGAACGGCCGCGATATCAAAAACATAATGCAAGCCATCCCGAACGTATTGGCCTGGCCAGCGTAGCTAAGGTTTTTTTTACTCCTCTAGAAACAGTTCTGATCCTCCTCATTCCTACCGAATATAACATGGAATAAAATATTAAATTGCAATATTAATCGTTTCATTCGATAACACCAAACTACTCCAGTTGCCGTAATCTGTATTATATCAGGTCAAGATGGTTCTAGACTTAGGTTATCTTAAATCCCTCATCCAATTCAAGACCACGCGATCCCGTAGATACAATCTACACGCCAATATACATCGGTGGTCTAGAAAACCAGCTATAATTCCGTAAGGAAGTCAGACAGGGCGCACATTTATACTAACTTTTTCCATCGTTTCAGTGCCCTTAATCGACCACCGATGCGATCTCGCGCATCAGGATACTACCTGTAAGATAAAGAACGTCCAGTTTGGCGGAAGAAAACGCGCAAGGTCTCGGTTGGGAGGGAAACGGTATCCATTGTTCGAGTCACACTCCTCGGTCCATCGGTGCAGAAGGAGGTCTAGCGACGGTGGGAGAAAATGAAAAAAGGTGGGTGCAAAATTCAGCACGGCAGCCTGCGGCACGATCGAGGAAAATTCATCGGGGAAAGTAGGACATTTGCGAGGAAAGTACGCGTCGGTGTACTTAGCCGGGTCTCGTAAATTACCAGAGGGAGGAGCGATATTACCACGGTCAGGCACACGTACCACGTACACAGCCACGTTTGAAAACATCCACGTACATTTACGGGTACATGCAAACGTCCGACGGATCGTTCCTTGCGTTCTGGAAAACCGTAGGAGCCCGGACCAACCCCTTTTTCCGTGCCGGTTACGCCGGGGCTCGCGCACGGATCGCAGACAGGGGCGTTTTACGGGCCGTCGTTGAAGATCCTGCTACCAGAAATTATCCCAGAAACTTGGCAGGTGTCACGTAAGCTTCTCTGAAAGGTTCGCCGCAAAGTTTGCCACAGACTCGGGCGATCCTGAACGGCGTGCATTAGCGCAGGCATGTCAAACACGTGGCCCGCGGTTCCATCCATTAGATTTTGCGGCTTGCTTGACCCTTACATTTCCTATGCTTTCTTTTATTATCCACGGTTTCGTCGATCGCATTGAACCGTGGTGGAAAAATAGAATTTTCTATCCATAATTAATTGGAATATTTGATCGTTCGCTTCTGCGACGTCTCGTTTCCATTAGGTCATCCCAGAAGTACTAACGTGTACTAACGTGTCTTACGTTACTATAGAACTACATCTTTGTTTAGACCGCGCATAACAAGGATAACAATAAACATAAATTTTTACCTGTAAAAATACGGAACCACTCGGCATACAACAAGAAAGTACCTACTAGTTTAAAGGAAGTATGGATCACAGAAGAAAACTTGTACAAACTTACTTTCATTGGCCGAGGTAAACCCTTAACCTTCTCTCAGTAATTATGAACGCAACTGTCAGGTTCTCGCAGCCACGCCGAAATTCTTTCGCAACCCAAGTCGTCATCCAAACCGAGAATTCTGCGCTTCTTCGATTACCCGCAACCCCCCGTTGTTCTTCCCTTTTTCCCGATCAAATGGAAAGGAGCACCGCACAGGGCAGAGGAATGAAACCGAGGAACCGACGGTCGAAACGCGTTTAGCGCGCCGGGTCTTCTTATTTCCGAGGTCGTGTTTCGAAAGAAACGAGCGGGTCGTTTACGGCGAGAACGTGGGAGAAAAGGCGGAAATATAGGGTGACGCGACAGGTCGTTTCAAGTCACGCGTTGGTATACACGTGAATTCATCATGGAGTCGTGACTGGGACCGTCAGGAATGGAAAAGAACCCACTCGACGTCGTATTTCTGGCTCGCGCAAAGTGCCGGGAATTAAATTTCCTGCGGCGGAAAGGCTCTCCGCGTCCGTGCTCCTGAAAATAAAAAAAACAATGATGACGAAAAAAAAAACACAGAAAAAGGGAAAGAAGGGCGTTCGGCGCACACGTGAAACGGCGTACGTACCCCGATGGAATGCCTTTGATTCGCGTAAACCTTGAGCCTCTAACGAAGAAACTGGGACGACGTCTAGATTCGATTTCCCGGGCGAACGATAAACGACTCACTCGCGGGAGTCTAGTGTTTCGTCGTAGCCGTCGAGGGAGAAATTTTTATTAAAGCGCGCCGGCAGGGCTCGCCGGGATGCAACGTGTTCCTTTTACGCCGCGATAAAGTCACACGGTATCGTGGCAAATAAAATTAACGTCCACGAAAACGGTGGCCGCCATGGTCCACGAATCCGCGATTACTTCAAAATTCATACGGCTGACCGCCTGGATAAACGTACGTTAGAATCTCTTCGAGTTTCCACGGAACCGGGTAGTTTCGCCATGTAATTGCCCGGCACTGATGAACAGCAGCGATTCGCGGTTACCGAAGAACGCTCTGCGGAAAATGAAATTCGCTGGAAGTGAATTAGATTTATACTTATCTCGATGGAAAATGTTTACGTGATATGAAGATGTAACGAGTGTTCAGTAGCCTGTATCGGTACGAGGAGTGCAGCTTAACCCTATGAGTTCTAGAAGAATGTTCATACACATCCGAGAAATGCCAGACAATTACAAGCAAATATGTACGATTTTAAACAAAAATGTACATTTCGGTCAATTTTATTTTAAGTTTCTTCTTTCGTAAAGCGAAATTGATTTTTTAAGAAGTTTTAGCATTTGCAACTTCGAACAGGGATATATATCGCTCCTTGGCACTAAAAAGGGTTAATCAACCAACACGTTTTCGAAAAGATTCAATGTCTAGAATGATTCCAGCCATGATCTTTCGAACAGTTCCTCTCCATTATCGAAAGTCTTTGTTTACAAGGATGCCTCCTCCACAAACATAGACGTTATACGAGTGACAAAAGCAGCCCCGATAAAAAGAAACAAAGGGGCTTCGCAAAGTCTAACGTATCGACAAGTCAGCTCTTTATATTAAAGGATGGCAGGCGTTCCCGAGGGACCCTCGCGGCCTTAGGATCGCTACCAGTTATAAGCCGCGCGAGAAAAGTTTCCGCGGTGTCTGATGCCGGCGTCGAAAACGCGGCTCTACAACGCTTCGAGTATTTACCAACGAAGGCCAATCTGCATAATCTCGGTCGCGGCGATGCAACGTCTCTTTCTCTCAAGGGCGGCGAGTTCACCCTTTCTTTCCTCTTGTCACTCGAGCCTTGGGTTTCTCTCCTCTGAGAAACTCGACGAAGGAGAAACTAACAGTGCTGCGGTGCTCGAGAGAAGGAGGTCAAGGCTCGCGGCTTTTCCTCTTTGCCGCGCGTTCGTGAGGCTTTGATCCTGCGCGAACCACCGCGACTTTACTCCCCGGGCCACGCCACAAGGAAAAATCTCAAATTCCGATCGTGGATGAAAGATTCATGAAAACGGTCGCGTGGCGGCCTGGGGGAGAGGAACAGGGGGCAGTTACCGCTTCCACGATGGGCCGACTGAGTAAATTTTGGTTTATGTAACAAAGCGGCAACCGGCGGTGTCCGAAAGCCACGGAAACCGGGTACGCTTTATGTGTACCCAACGGGGCCGACCTCGTTCCTGTTTTCACGGTTTCGATCCTCCGCGGTGTCGCTTATAAAACCGTCCCCCGGGCCGCAAAAGGCTCGTCTACATTTACTTGAGGAAAAGAGGACAAGCCCGAACACGGGACTTCCGGTAATTGCGTCGTCTCATCGATCAGCTTCCGGCTGAAATCCGACGGTTCGCTGGGAAACGATTGGAGTTTCCTTTGTATGGTAATACGGAGATCTATATAGTTTGGGGAACGAGGAATGCTCGATGACAGGTACGAGCACGTGGCCCGAAGTAGGCGTGCTATCCCGAGAGGTCTTGTCTCCGAAATGTGTCTTTTACAGGACTTTTGATCGCCTGCGTTCGATATCTAGCACCGAAGGTTACCGATAATCCTGTGTCAAAATATTGCAAACGTGCGAATATTCGTTGAAGCGAGACTGTTGATAGAAGAATTCTCGCGGTGCAAAGAAAGTCTGCGACTCGGTGCCAGTGTAATTTCGAGCAACGGAGTACCAAACGTATCGCGAAACATTCTACATTTTTCAACGAGTTAAACGACCATTCGAACTGTTCGTAAAAATCGGATTCCATTCGTTCGCCGAGGCAATAAATTCCTGGATCACCGTTCCGCTAGACCGTCCGATAAGAGGCAGCGAACTTTTAAGCTCGCGCGAGATGGATTTTTGTAGGAACGGGATGGCATGGAAAACGCTATTGTGCTTCGAGCACGTCTCCTCTCCCACTCCCACCTGCCCCTCACCCATTCGTCGTCAAACCTCTCCCGTTTAATGTTGAATTAGCCGATTGGGGAACACTCGGCATCGACAGCCGATAATTATTGGAAATAACGACGGTCCCCCGCCGCATCGTTGATCGTTACAATTGCTGATTGTTTCGCGACCGTTTTATTATTTCGCTGTGTGTATATCGTCGCGGCGGGCCGTGCAGCACGTTAACCTGATTTCGAAGCAATCACGATTGTCCCTGTATTTCGTATGCGGGAACCAGCCGGAGAGAAACGAACGAAGTCGAAAGTCCGAGAGCCGATAGAAATTCGCAACCTTTACGATTTCGCGCGGAATCGGTTTAACGCGATTGCCAATCTTTGAGAGGAAAATTCGGTAGTATGTAAATCGACGAAGGAAGATCGAAAAATGTTCGAATTCGAGAATGGTTTCTAAGTATAATATAAATATATTCTATGAGCGTTAAAAGTGCATGGTTTGAACAGTGTTTCTTTCTCATAGCTCGAGCACCATGGCTCGGTGGATACGAGGATTTATAATGACCTATCTTTGTCAATTATTCCACTGGGTGGCATAGTGTAAACGAAGGCAATACCGTTATTTATCACTCGAATCTGAAGTATCAGCAAGAACTTCTCATAGAAGCTACGACTCCACTTCAAGAAACTCTGATCCCACGAAGAGGTCACTGGCTCGATACGAGAAACCGGTTTACGGAGCCTTTAAACTTTATCAGCCGACTACATTTACGGAGAATCGTAAAATAGAATTCGGGTTAAGTGCCCGTGCCATGCGTTCACTACTGATTATCCCTCTTGTTCGACTAATAATTACACCTGCCGCGGCTTGTCGTTACATTTACTTCGCATCGCGGGTCGGCCGCAGCGTTAACGCGATTTTCCTCGAAAATTACAATCAGGGGAGTACGTAGAGGAACAATTACGAGCATAGCCAGGGCTTGAACGAATCGAGCTCGTGAATTATCACTATCAAACGCAGAGAACGGCCAATCTCCATCCAGAGAGATGCCTTGCAAGTTCGTTTAGGGATCTCTCAGAGATCGACAGAATCGCTTACTTTTTAAATATCTTCGACATAGTAAAAAATAGCTGGTCTTTCAATAGTCTTTATATCTATATGAATGTTTCTGCGAGGACTGAACTCATTTATTCTTTATTCTCAGATATTTCGATATGATTCGAAAGAATAGAATCTAAACGCGGTAAGCGAAGAGAAAAGAAGAAATTTACACGTAGACAATATGGTGACTAATGCCACATCGTGAACATGAAAATGTTTCTAGTATCTTTCTATTTAACTCTCAAGTCCCCGCAAGTGTGAGATCCGAGATAACTTCGAAATTCCCGTGTTTTCCATCGATTCGATTCCCTCGACTGCGTAATCGAAACGCAAAGAAAACTGTTTCACGTTTGATCGACGAAAGTCTGAGATGCGGTTTATTTGCATGGTCGAGCATTCGATCAATTCGAATACGCACGCTTCACGGGAATAAACTGGAGAGCGACGCGGATTGCATAACAGCGAATGCCTCGTTCTTCGTGTACACGAGAAAAAAAGGAAACGTTTTCCAAAACGCGGGTCCATTATCCACGATGCGAACTTCCGTTGCTTTTACTATGGCTTGATAACGAAAACAGAGCAATCACAAGATTGCTCGCATCCCTCGACGTGGAATTCAAAATATAGCGCGATTCGCGCGAGTGTAACGTATTACAACCTTCCATGCGAAGATAGAGAAAACAATGTCAGAGGGAAATATCGCGTGGTTCGTTAGGGTGATATTTTCCACGACTCTGTTTATTCGAAGGGCTAGCACGGAATGCAATTTATTTTAATGCAGTTTTCAGACATGAATTATTTCCTTGCTCGTACGAATGTAATTTAATTTTTACGGTCAATTTGGATTAAAATTAGTATGAAAAAAATTTTTTAAATCTGCCCAAATAAGGACATTCGGCCTAAACAATAGTGTCGGTAATTTTTATATTTTGTGTCCCCAAACTGAAATTAAAAATATTCCGGCAACTTATTTTCGTAAATCACGAATGCAGTTATCCAGGAAACTGGAACTCGTTTGAAATAGTCGATGGCTGCGATTATCGGTTGAAGATCGTAAACGTGCATGCTCTGGGCGAGCATTCGACGTGACCCGATGTTTGGCATCTTTTCACCGTTCAAAAATTATCACCCCGGACAGGAACACGCGGGCTCCGTGTACGTGATTCCGCGCGCACGGTCGTGCGGGCGTCGGGCCAATCCTCGGCCAGCTTTTTCGAGCCCTTTCAAAAGCGGCACGCTGTGGAACATTAATTGTCCGGCTTAATCGCAACAACGGAACAGCGTTATCCTCGGTGTACCATCGTTTCGTAATTTCGCGGCATTCGAGCGCTGTTGTTCGACGATGTTTTTCGAATCGAGAACGTGTATATTAACTCCTGAACGGGAGCTTCTCCTCGAGGGAACCTTCTTGCATCGTCGGTACAAATTTAATTAAACCGATACCGTGTACACTGTCCTTAGAATGGTTCTCGATAGAGTTAATCACAGTATCCGGTGTTACAGTTTTTTAAAGGAGAAGAAACGAGGCCAAGCTCCCGTGAAACAAGCGAATAAAATGAGTTAACTATGTCGATTTACGACGCTCTTCGAAGTAACGTCCAATTTTGACATTTGGACAGCGACGTCTCGTTCGCTGGAAATCGAATAATTTAAAAGCCACTAGTAAACAGAGTTTGAACCGCGGCCAGAGCGACGGTATCGATAATTTCTTGGCACGTTATTATCAGAAGTTCCGTTCGAATCGTCAAATCAGGTCGACTGGAAAATAATACAGGATCCTTCGATGCAGGAATGTTTCTCTTGCAGCTATTATGTAAACAATGTACAATAATCACGGCTACCGTTTTTCCATATCCATTGCACTGGCAATTATTCGGTAACCAGCGGGTAATTGTTTCGGAAAAGATACCGTCTCTGCTCCAAAATTATATTTATGACTGTCGCCCCGTTGAAAATTCATGGACCCGAGAGCTGGGGATAATTCTTTCCTATTATTTGAGTATTCCTTTTTCTGCGGTTGTCTGCGTTCCGTGACGCGTGCAACGCTGATAATTGGACACTCGTCCTGTTCTCGATTGTAGTTCGTTTAAAGCCGTTTCGCGACACGGAGCAATTTTAATCATGCACTTTCAACGCTGCACTTGGCGGTCCTGCGAGGCCCCGTCGCGTTTTTCAGACGCGGTCGTTCATTATACGCCATTCAAGGCTCCTGGATGTCGATCACTTTTGCCGCGGGACGCGCGTTAAATATGAAATTACGCGTTTCGAAAATATCGATTATCGTCGAACGACAGGGGAAGAAAATTGACTGACTTTTACGCGTTCCTGTCGCGCGAAAATATTCAGCAATTTGACAAGTCCCCAAGCACCCAACCGAATTTCTATTTAATTATCCGAGCGACGAGAAATCTGAGTTCTAAAGTAAACGAGATATTGTAAGTTTCGAAAATGGTCGTCTAAAATAATTTAGTTTCGTGTTAGTTGAACTTTGAACTTTGAATTCAAACCTGGCGTCCACAATTGAGAACACCAAATTACCACACGCAAGACTACACTATCAGGATTTTTATTTTATTTTTTCCATACTAATTTTAGTCCAAGTTAACCCTAAAAATTAAATTACATTAGTACGAGGGAAAAAATTATTCAGGTCTGAAACGGTTTTCCTGCTCGTTCTTCGCGTTCATACAGTAAACGAAAGGGTTCAGAACTGTCGCTGACAAATAACAACACTCCTAATTTACAGGCCCAGATCACGAGAGCCTAAATCGTGGGGTACGTCGATTTCGACGAATGTCTTACCACCTCCCTGCAGTTCTGATTCCGTGTGTTAAAGAATCTGTGACGGAGCCAGCCAAGAACGACCATTGTAAACTGTCTGTTCGTCTGTCTGGCGGTAGGCAGACCGACAGAAGTAAAAGTGCTTCTCTCGAGTGGCGCACCCCCAGCTGGGTTCATTAGTAAACTGAAGTACCGCGCGCTCTGCGCACTAAGGGTCTTTTGTGCAAGGGGGTGCGCCATTCGCGATAACTCTCGTCCCTTCCACTTTTCCATTCTCGCCCTCCCCTTTCGTCCTCCTGGCATCACCAACCCCGGACTGCCGCGTCGGATCCTCTCACCTTCTTCCAGCAGGTACGCGCGCGTACAACCCCCGAGCGAAGGGTTGCGCGCGTTCCCCCGCGTGTTTTCGCGGCGAATTTATCTACAGGTACGCGACGTTGAATGAGCGTCGTCGTCGTCGACGGCGTCGTCGGGGACAGCGCGAAATTTCGCTAGCTGGCTACGATTTTCCGGTCTTCCGAGCAGACTTAAAGCCCCCTGGCACGGGCGACGTTAAAGCGCCCCTCGGAGCGAGCCAGTCTTCTTTGTAACGAGAGACGCATTCCACCCCTTTTCCTTATTCTTTTTTCCACCGTCGTCGTCTTTATCGCCCGCCTGGAGTTAATTTCTGGCAAACAGACGCGACACACCAGCCGTCTGGCTATTCCGTACGCGCGCTACTTCCAAACGCACCCGCAAAACGATTCTGATACTTCCTCAAAGTCGAAATTAGCAGTTTACCGTTATAGCTCGGGGTTTACTTTCCCGACAGCCATCCATTTCCATAGCCATTCCTCGACGTCGCCAGTCCAGCAACGCACAAAATACTCCTGTCACTTTAGAGTATCGGTTACTTATTCTTGAAAGCAGAGGGTGGAAACAGCTGAAGTATTAAATTGGCTTTTAAGACCGTTAAATTATGTATCTATTACGATTCCCGAGAGTATTTTTTCTTTAAGCCCAAAAGCGATAAAAATCGTCCAAACTGTACTCGGAGATTAAAAAGGTTAAGAACCACTGGTTAAGAGCTATCGGTACGAAGGGGTGGATCAGGGGAACGCGACAATGATTCTTCTTAATTATCGGGTTTCGTGCGAAACTTCTCTCGCCCTCGCTGCTATAAATCATCCTGGGAAGAAGAGGCTGTATTTGCATCGGTTTTATACGTTTCCCGCTTTCGAGGGGAAAAGATTTTACGGATTTGTTTCTCCCAGAGTTCAGGGGGTAGATGGCGAGAGACTTGTTTGTCGAAAGGATTTGCTTATGGGAAGAAGCTTCGGGCTCGTCCAGAGCGAAAGAAAAAACGCGATCACCATGGAACAATTGCTTCTTATGCAGCTGGAGCGATCGACGTACTACGATAATTTACGAAACAAGCAGAGGCGCTCCTCGATATTTCGCGGTTAAAAGTAAAGCTGCTGAATTACCTGTAATTTTCATCCAAGGGTGGAAAGACAGTCCGCACGGAAGGGTTAGATCGCAGTTGATGAATTTCGCACAGCGTAGCGGCTCGTATAAATTGCTCTTATTGCCTCCATAAATTTCCTTTGTGTAAGAGAGAATGAGACGCGCTCATCAAGTTTCGACTAAATTCATGGAAATTGCGAACGAGGTGAGAGACGGAAAGGGCGGAGCGAGAGAGTGGGGGAGCACTTCTCCTTACCAGTTTCAGAATCGGTTGCCTGAAAAACGGATTGGCCTCCATTGCTCGCATCTAACCGTTGTCTCGAGATTGTAATATGGACAAAATTGAGGAAGGTTCCCGATAATTATCATTTCATCCCTTTGATTAATCGACCTTTCCCTTGCAAAAAATGAACTTTCTGTTGGGGCCCACTGGTCCCGTATAGCTCAGGTACTTCGGGATCGCTAAACCCGTACTGTAGCTACATTTACAATTAAACATAGCTACAGCCCCTGAGGGCTACCAAAACAAAGAAGAAAACACTATCGTGCTTTTCTGATGCGCTAGCTGGAGTTTCGGGTATCTTTCACCTGGTTTTGTTAGCTTTCCTGCGCGTGGCGTTTCCGATCGAGGAACGACGACATTCGTCGTGGGACGAGCGCAAAAATTGAAGCAGCTTCGGGCAATTCTTGCGTTTCATACCGCGAAACTTTTATCCGAAGGCACGGGAGACGCGTTTAACGAGATCATAAGGACGAGAGAGAGGGGCGTAACGCGTACAGATGAGGTCGCTTCGTTACTGTCGGCTCGGAGACAGCGACGGCTGAAATAAAAAATGCCGAAGTAACGAGGGAAGCGTTCATGTAATCGTCGAGCTAGTTGACTGAAAAGCAACCACACGGTTCCTCGCTATCGTTTAATTGCTCGCACTTTTCCACTCCAGCTCTCCCCGTGAAAAACTGTGCGATGCAGAAGTTGCGAGCGCATAGAGCTCGGGGGCTCGCTACATCGGCGAGTATTTTATACGAACGAGAAATCTCCCTCCCCTCCCCACCTTTCCCGCGTCCCTCTCGACCTCATTCATTATAACGCAGCGCAGTATTTTCGACCGACGAATCTTCCGGGCCGCTCGAAATTTTTAACTACCCTCGGCCAGCTGTCTCGTCAGCCGTGCCCGCGGACCAGCCATGAAAATCTGCAATTACGTCTTGTTCCTCCTCCATCACCCGAGGCGACCTGACTCTGTCTACGTCGGAGATCCACCGTGGCCAAGAAATCATCGTTAATTTCATTTAATCTTTGGATAAGCGAGGAATTCAATCGAAACGAAGAAAAGAGAAAGTAATACTCGCTTTGAGAAGCCATCAACGCCGACAATTAATTCCAACACATGTTCGTGGGAGAAGCGTAGTTGGGGATCGAGCCGAGGGCCGCAGAGGCGCGCTAGAGCACGGGAATTACATTCTGAATTATGCGCAGGGGCTAATGCTGTGCAATAAGACGTTTAAATCGTAATTGCGACCAGCTGAATCCCTTATAATTGACTGTCCGTGCGATACGGTATCCGTGTAACTGCACGGAGAACGAGAGGCGGCTGCTAGACAGAGGGTGGGAATGGGGAAACGGGATAAATATTCGGGAGGGTAGAGGACACGACGGAATGACCCGAAGGGTGGAAGGGACAGATGCACCGAGATCGAGCGTTCACCTGCTAGTTCTAATAGGCAAATTTACCGCAAGAAGTTCGCGATATCTTTCTTCCTGGCGGGCGAAGGACTGGAATACCTAATTCATGTTCAACGATGGAGACGAAGATAAGGATCGCGACTCGGGGTTGGAAGGTTGGACACGGAGAAAATCGTGGATGGGACGCGGGAAGATTACGAAAGTCGAGTGAAATGTTTCCCCTGACGATGTCAATAAAAAAGACAAATTTGATGACTTTGAATCGATTAAGCGTCATACGAGCCGTTCACTACAAAATTAAGAAAAATCTTAAATTTAAGTATCAAATCACCAAGGAGTTTGCATGGTCTCCACTTTGATAAATAATATATTTAAGAGGTCATTTTGATCGCATTTCTCAACCTTTTGTTTTATGGAAGTAATCTATTCATGCAACGAACGACTCACATTACGATTCGATATTCTGAAATACAAAGATCGATTTAATCACAGGCAAGTGTGTAAGTAAAAGCAGAATGCATAATATGTTATAGTTAAATCTGTCGCTTCGTCAGCCATCTATAACGACCGAATGCTACTAAAATTACTCCAGTCCTTGTTTGCCAGTGAACCCATTCGAGGAGACCGAGCGTTCTTTCGACACCCAGCTCTAGACGGAGCCTTTGAAATGCATCGCTCGATGAAAAACAGAGAAACGATCGAGAGGGTCGACCCGCTAACGAACGCGTTCGTTTAAAGCACTCGCCGCGACAGGTGGACGGAACAGGGTGTCCAATTAACTCGCGCGGAAAGGACGCCTTTCGGTCGACGACGAAATTAACACCGACGGAAAGGAAACGTGATCCTGGAAAGCTGGGAAATCAAATGTACGGAAATCGAAGCGCGTTAGAAGTGACACAATAACCGCCCATCGACAGGTTGGATCGGAGGTGGGCGTGGGAGGACAACGACGAGGAAACAAGGCAAAAAAAAGTATAAAAATGGGGAAATATGATACTCCACTTTAACGCGTGAATAACCAACGGATACAAATTTTCACGTCGCGACTCGTTCACCTGATCGTCCCTCGAGAGGAACGCTTTTGTGCTTCGGACAGAGGAAGCGCTGTTGAGATTGCGATGCACCGCGGAAAAAAAGAATTTACCCTCCCACCGTGTGACAAAGTATCGATACTGCTGCCAGTTCCTCCAAAAGAATTTTCTGAAAGGAGCGCCTGGGGCTCGGGTGTTAAATTATTGCAGGTTTCAGGTATACAGGAGACCCGCATTCTCACTTCAGCTTGAGAACTGGAGATTTTTAAGGAGGTACACCGGGCCGGCATTTGGAGAATTGCTTGCGAAACAGAAATCGATGTTGCGTATCACGAATAAAGAGAGAAGACAGCAGCGGTGAAAAGTAAACGTAAAATTAATTTTTAGTATCGTTGATGCGTGGAACGAGCACCCTCGTAATGGACGATTACTCGATGAGGATTGATGCGTCGTTGCTGCATCGCGCTGGCGCTGGATCGTAATCGAAGAATAAATTACCTCTATTTTTGAACCGGTGCTAAATCCACTGAAGTGCGGAAACGTGTACTTGGAATGAATTCGATGAATCATTTTAAGCACCCGGGACAGGTGTATTTCTGCAATTCGTGCGGTGGTGTGTGTAACGTTACAAAGCCCAGTTTGTCGAAAGGATTACCAGGACACAGATGTGGCTGTAACTTAGCAACAAGACGAAATTGAATGTACGTTTACATTGACTTATTTGATCGCCTTTAAGCCCCGAGTCCATCTTTGAAATGGGTCGCGCGCGTTATGTTACGGCTTGGATATTCTTCTTTGATACGAGGATGCTTTGATGAATAAAAAACTATGTTTATAGTGTGCTTCTCTGTTCTAAAAATTAATTCTCCAACTTTGTTTAGTCGAATGGTGCCAAGACAGACATTTTCTTTAAGATTCGTTTCGAACGTAACAAGAGGAAGTCCACGCGATGGCAACAGCCTGGAGATTAAGGAGAACGGAGGGCGAAAGAGGAGGGCGCGTGGCAGCGTTGCGGGGGCGGAATCCAAGCCGCTTTTCCGACACCCTCGCTCCTCGAGCAACCCCCTAGCGACTTTACTGCCGGCACTAATCACTTCGCTGCGAAACGATTTACTGATTTATCGTTTAATTTCGCGACGATGGCCTCTCGATGCCTCGGCCAGGCGTCGACGCGAACTGCCGTTACTACCACGCGCAGAAAACTTTCGAAATTCGAGATCCGCTTTTCTGGAGAAAGAGAGACGACGGGAGAGGAGGCGCGGAAGAGGAATTTTCGTATCGCCCGGATTAACGATCGGCCTGGAGGGAACGCACGCCCCAGTCGTTTCGGTATTGTCCCCGAGCATTCGACGAACCGAATTTTACTGTCGCGTTAAACGCTGCTCGGATTCGGTGTAACGATTCCCCTGTAATGTCCAATTCGGTTTCCGTGCAATGGATCGTTACAGGAACCGCCACCGGATACGGGGTAATTCACGGTATCATCGATG
Organism: Hylaeus volcanicus; assembly: GCF_026283585.1. Classification (NCBI taxonomy): domain Eukaryota; kingdom Metazoa; phylum Arthropoda; class Insecta; order Hymenoptera; family Colletidae; genus Hylaeus; species Hylaeus volcanicus. Next base: position 6,428,107 of record NC_071977.1, read on the forward strand.
ACGCCCGAATTATAGCGGATTCGCGATAGTCGTCTCGATATTGTCTCCTATTAGCCGCTGTACTTGACCGTATTTCGACGAAACACGGACAGCCAGCTGCGTGTAATGCTCGTGTGTGCTGTGCGTTACACGATGTAACGAGGCGATGGCAAATGACGAAGGGGTACAGATACATCACGAACGATACATCTTTAGAAGCATTTCATATAGCGCATGAAACGTTACTCCTTCGACTGTTGACTGCCAACTTGTACGATATATTTTTTGGAGGAAGTGTCGTGGGATTTTTATTGACAAGAAAAAAAATAAAAAAAGAACTTAAATGACAAGAAAGAATATAAAAAATTATATCTTATTTACAAAGGACAAAAATATTTAATGCTAAATAGTATATAACGATAAGTAATTCCGTATTTATTTTATTTATATTATGACTCACATATTTAAATAAATGTTGAACGTGTAACAGTCGTCGCTGAAAGCTTACATATATATTTTTATCGAGAAATGAATTATCAATTGATACAATTCAACTGTAGTAATGAAATAGGCATAGTAGACTGTTGATTTATAGACCTGGCACAAAAAAATATTAACAGTGAAAATGTGGTAGAGCAATATAAATCCCTCTGTGACTTACTTCACGTCCAAGTACAAAGTCGAAGGTAGACTGCTACCTACTTACAAGGTTATCCTCCAGGTTGGTATTTAGAACCGGAAGATATATGTACCTAGCTCTTCCCCAATAAGGTCTGACATTGTAGAATGACCTCCGCAGTGAGTGCTTAATGGCGGGGCGGTAAGACTGCAATTTTCGAAGGGCAAGCTCTTCGAGTTGCACCGTCTCGTATCGATTTTCAGCTCGTTACGATTGGCAACATATTGCGGGGCAATTTTCGTTCCGAGGGTCAGCCATGGAGGATCGCTCAGCCGCGAAAATCCACCGACTCGTGAAAGGAAAATTCATTCTCGTTACGGTCGCCCAGGCGAGCCATGGATGGTCCGAAACCAACAGCTGACAATCCGTGACAGCTTTTTGCTAGACCTTTCCGGTTTACAAGTCCACGTATATTCTCTGCATCCAAGTGACGTTTTCAATCACCGTCGATATCTCCAATTCAATGATGCTATGTTTGGAGATAATGAAATCGAGCTGCCTCGTGGATTGAATACCTCTATTGTTACAGTTAACCCTCTATGAGATGAATTAGATGCAAAACTGGGTCGAATTCAGAGATAACGTGTTCGAAATACCATGTACTCGTTGGTAGATGATACGCACGTCAAATAAAATAATTAATATTAAATAGGTAATTTTGATAAATGAAACATTTTTATCTTGGTAACCTGGAACATAGTCTGAGTCTTTTTTTAATTCAGCTTTCGTTCGTAATATGACGCGCAAGGTTTAAAAAAATTGAAATAAAATTTAAGAGCATACGAATGGCGAAGCACCGTGACTGTTACGCGCGTCAACCCTGTGTCGTAATTACGATTAATTATCGGCCCGCCAATGAGAGCGCGCAGCCTGGCACTCGAAGCAGTAAAACATCAATGGTGCGCGCGAAACTTGAACAATCGCGTTGTTAATCGAGGTTTCGCGAAAATTTGGCGAGTCGCAGTCGTTGCCAAAAGGGCGAAAGACCGAGAATAAAAGGGCAACAGAGGCGGAGACGGAAGAAAGGGAACCTTTGAGCCGCAATGAAATTAAACGACATTGGGCCTGGACGGTTCTTCCGTTGTAATCGTCCCTTTAATCGCGTTCGTAATTAACCAGTCTGTAACGACATCCAAAGGGGAAACGAACGCTAGTCGAATCGACGATCAAGAAAAAATATAAAATTCATTCCGTTTAATCGAGCTGACACCGCAAAAGCTTTGTCGGATGGGTTAATGAAATTACGTTGCTCCTTTACAGCGTTGCAATTACATTGTCAGTTCGTTTTAACGTAAATTCTCGCCTATCTCCGCTCTGGAACTGCGCGATCCGTTTAATTATCGGTTGCGCAGACATTTCTGTGGACGTAATTGAAAAAACAATTGGAAGTAAAATATTTATCGTTCCCATCGAATTTTTATACTATCTCATCTCGTTGATGTTATTTTTGGTAAACCATTGGCGTAACCTCAAATGTTTCATCATAATCCGAAAATAGTCCACGTTAAGGTGAATTTTATCTATACCAAGGAGAGAGGTTCAGGACCAAAGTAAATGAATAATTAAACAAGGAACGAATTTATATTTTGCTCAGCTATATCATTAGGTCATTTGCTTACGGATTTTTTCTTCTTTAGTTTTAGGAGCAAATTCAATTTCATATGCAAAACCTTTTCCCCTTGAATAGAATGTTTATTCATTCTATGTTTCGACATTAATTTAGCTTCTCTTCAGGTATAATTAAATACATAATTCATTCTTAATCTACAATAATTTAATCACGTCTGAAGAGGACCTGCAGCGAGGCCAAAATGTAGAATGAATAAACATCACACTCGAGCGAGAAAAATTTGCATACCAAATCACTTTAATTTCGTTAATTTCGTAGATTGATCCTGAACGAAAGTTTTACCGAAAAGGTCCCAAATGAGAGGTTGAAACTTTTAATGAAGATAATTAGAAGTATTATTTTTGGCTGACTCTATTCAAAGCTAGGTAACCCAAGAAATTATAAATAATATATTATCAAAATTGTGCGCTGTTCCAACTATATTCGTTCTAAATTTCATATAAAATTTGATATTTCTCCAGACTTACTCAGGTTTTCTCTTTCACCCGAATATGCCGCAAATCCTGCGTCGTTCATCCTTGCTTTATCATGACCAACTAATTGAGCGCAATTAATTCTTGCACGCATAACTCACAAGTGGGATGGGTAGGAAAGAAATAACGACGTGTCTGTCTCTTCTCACTTGCTCTCTTATCTCCCTCTCGCTCGTACCTAAAATATATATTTGCCTAAAGTAGAGCTACACAGTCGTTTTACATTGAAAAATAACTATGCTTACAAGTAGCCTACGAGGAAGTATTGCACTTTTAATGCAGTTTTCACCATGCCGCGCCGCGGCAGGACGATCGCGATACCGAATCAGGGATTCCTTGGACGCGCGATTTCACAAAAATATTCATCTCTCTCTTCTCGTTTCAACAATATCACGGTTCTAACAGGTATCCTTCGATATATCTATCTGTAACACGACGAACAAACTTTGTCCCTTTGGATCGATCGCTCGACACTCACCCCCGTCCATTTTTATCATTTTGATTCCCGCGATCAACTTTTGATTTCACGCCAATTTTAGATTAGCTGGAAGTGCAACGGATTATCAAAGTGGCTAGCTGTACAGGATTAAAGTAACTCGAAGCTGTGCGCAAACAATCGATACGTTATACCTTCGGTCGCGAGGCTTTGCCGATGGAAGCGTTGGCCAACCACCTCGCAAACGAATACCTCCGCTGATAACACCGGGATTTCTCCTAGGGTGCGCATCGACGAACGATACTGGCACGTGTACAGATTAATTCAATTTCATTCGAATAGTTGCTGGTAAATAGAATCAGTGCGTAGTTGTAGATGATAAAAGGGAAGAGGACTGCATTTATCGGTCGAAAACGTTACGAGATTTTTGTGCTAGTATCTTCATCGAAACGCAGAGTTTGCAAGTACAACGACGCAAGGTTCTCGTTGCTCGGAGTACGACGATTTTCGATACACCTTCTATAACAATGCATACGGCTACGCGCACGAGATTTTTGACAGCAGAACCGACACTTGCTCTGTTCCGCTTTCAGTGCGCACATAGCTACGTAACCGCCCAAATAATTGTCGACCTCTCAAGCAGAAATTTCAGTCGACGTCGTTACGCGCAAGTATAATTAAACTGAATCTCGCATACTCAACCGACCCTCCTCAGAGCTCCTTTAGACGAGGCATTCGTCGAGCCTGAGTTGCGAGTACCTCGTTCAAAAATGCTCTAATATTCTCCAACCATAATGCCACGCACAAGACTACGTTTTCCTTATTTGTCTTCGTCGTCGATCGTAATCCAGATTTTATAAAAAGTGAGTCGAATTGGCGACGGCTCGATGCGTGGCGACGCACGTCACGCGCGTCTCGAGCGGGTAGCGACGCGCGTTGCGACGCATCGCACGCGGACCAGTCGAAATTATATCAAAAGGAGAATTATCAAAAAGACACCATTCGAATCGAGTCCTTCCGCCAGATATTCTCTATGTCGGAAGAAGCACCACCTCAGGTATATCGCAGAAGTCTCTAAAATGTCATATAATTTATTTGTATATATATATATATATAGGTGTGTATATCTCTGTATATATTTATCGTTCATGTGTACGTAAATACAGGATGCGAAAGATCGTCTCGTTATTGGCCAACGATTAAGTAACCGAAAGAAATATTGAAAGACTCGGTGCTGTATCGTGAGCAGTTTTTGTCGTTGCGATTACAGTTACCATCACTTGATTTTTAATAAAAACCACCCCTAGATGGAGGTTACTTATATTACTATGCCTAACGGTCTCAAAGACCTCATGATACATCATGTCCACATAGTTTCTCGCAAAATAAGCCTCTCTCCATTCGTAACAATGACACTACAATGTTCCTCGACCACCCAAACTCGAACATTGACCAGCAACGAGACCGAACCGACCCAGCCTGCACACATATGTATATATATTTATGTATATATATATATGTCTTTTCTAAATTCAATAACGAATATGTATATGTATATATTTATGTATATATGTATATATCAGAACTTTGGTTTTGTCTTATGTCGACCAGTCGGATCAAAAATACTCGAAAGATACTCGACTCTACGGAGTACACTTTCTAAAGATATACTCTAACCCGTCCTAAAGTCAGGCCATCGTTGGGGTTCAACCCCCTAACTGGCCATTTTGTTGCTCGTTCAATGAAACGTGGGACAAGTCCTTTCGGCTCGCCTCGATAAAATCTGTTAAATCCGTGATCATTCCGTTGCGCCAAACCCTGTACACCAGATTCAGATTTTTGTGCCGAAGAAGGAGAAACATCGTCCAGGTGCTCGCTTATGGGATTGCTATTTTTTTCATTTATAACAACCAGATTGCAGATTCGATGCATTTGTGGCGTCTACCAAAGTTGGGCAGTGAATACTTTGCGATTACTTCTAGAATCATTGCTAAGATCTTGACTTGAGAAAATTCCTCATCTTTATCTTTGACCATTTCTAAATTAGAGTGCATCAAGAGAGTTCCTCGTCTCCCGTTCTTTTTTGGAGATGAACCTTTCTTGCCAACTACGCTTGTAATTTACAATTGTAATAGAATCGTGATAGGGCACCTCGACCGCCCTACGTATGTTTTGCGTGATAATGCACTGCGTTGCAGATTGTCATGTATCTTTAACGGTAGCCGATGAAGCGTGGCTGAACAAGATCATTAAATTATCTATATTTCTAAACCGATCACTTTCTTTCACTTAAAGTCCTACACAATCATAAATCCGAAATCCGAGTGCATACGTTCTGCATAAGATTTGCATACGTTTTCCACGTTCCCATGTGCCATGAATACAAAGAATCCCCAGTCTGCTAATAACCACCGGATAAATGCTGTTTTTTTAAAAATGTGTCAAAAAGCTTCTCGCGTGGACGTTCTTCGTAGTCTTCGACCTCGTATAAGAATTTTTTTGGTGCAAGAAAGATTGAAAAGTTCGTGCGCGGATTACCCTATGGTTGTTTAACGTATATTATTGACTATTGAATATTCATCGAAGTATTACAAATAGAAAATTGCGACGATTAGAACGCGTAAGAAAAATGCGATCGGTATTGCTTGTTATTATGTGGCGCAACGGAATCACTGTAGGACGCGACATTAACAATCGTTTAAATCTATAAACTATCCAACAGCGTTTAGGAGTAAATACGTTCCCGTACGAAGAGTTTTACGTTTACGTGTTCAGAGGTTGTTCTACGATGTTACGTATTCTGGAAGAAGATCCTTCGCCCTTGTATGCGATTCCGTCTAATTACTTGTGCGATTCCGTCTAATTACTTGTGCGATCCCTTGTCGTGGCACACGATGTGAACCAGCCTCAAGTTTTTCAGTGTGAACAGATCGTCGTAAAACTCGTGGATATCCTCCTCTCTGGCGATTCCTTGCGCCGATAGTTCGAGGAGTTGTGGCACCAGAGTCCTGGACCTCTCGATTCTGAAAGGATACGTACTTTAATGAAATATCAATTCGAAGCTGAGTTAACTTTATTAGTATTTCTACAAGAAGTAAACCTGCGATATCGTCAGCGTAATTCTTACTTGTGATCGAAATTCCACGTGGAGAACAGGATGAGGTCCTCCCTCGACCTGTAAGGGTTGATCTTGTGTCTCTGCCCATAGACGCAGGCATCGGCTTTCCAGACGCCTCCGCACCTAAATTCACCTTTGGGATTACATATAGCGACGCAAGACTTCCATTCCTTCGTTCGAATCCTGTAAGGACAACTGTCCTCCTCTTCCTCCTGCTCGCCCGTGCTCTCCTTCTCTTCCTCCTGCTCGTCCGTGCTCTCCTTCTCTTCCTCCTGCTCGTCCGTGCTCTCCTCGTCCTCGCTCCTCGAATGCACGTTCGAGTTCCTCTCTTGCTTCTTTCTCGTCGTGCCGTCTACGCAGGATTGGTCGCTCGTCCCGAACAACCGGAAGTACGTGCTGTCATCGAGTCGGTTCAGCCTGCAGGGGCAATGGTCGTAACAGGTCGACGAGTCCCGCTCGTCGACCGACTCTGTCGAGTGAATCTTCGCGCGACTCCTGTCGAAATAGTAACCGAAGTAGTGGTCCTCTTTCAGCTGCATCTTGAAGAAGGCTATGACGTCGAGCAGCCGCTTCCTCGCCCTGTGATCGTTCGCGAACGTGTCCGACGACTTGATCTGATCGATCGTTTTGTAGAGGTAGCCTCGTATCCTGTCCTGGCATCTGCGATGCATGTACGCCTCCTGAGGAACGAAAGTTTCGTGAGTGGCGAACTTTGATTCCAGCCAGAGGCGTTGCTAGGTATTCTATGCCCTCGGGTGGGAGATTATTTTGATTCGAATGAGTTTCAAACACGGATATCTATTGTCGAACAAAAAGTGGAAGGTTTCACCTCCTATTGCTTCACAATGGCCACGTGTGGTTGGAGGTTACAGGTTTGGCAAATTATGACGAACGAGTGAAAAATCTCAAGGTTCGCGGTTTGCTTCCTCGAGTCTTAAGTTTGGATTAACCTTACGTCTCGAGGCAAATGGTGTCGCTTTAGGTGTCGACATCACTCGAGGTCCCAGGTAAATAAGGTCGACGCATGTTGACGTTATAGAAAATTGCTTCCATTTTCTTCGTATTCAAGGTTGGTGAATAATTCAGGGAAATTTCGAAATCATAATTTAAACGAATTTATTGCTCCTTCGGTTGTCGCTGAACAGCGGACTTTATGTATTTATGGCGTGCGTTAATATGGAAAACGTATGCAGCGCGTGCAAAATATACTGTACAAATTAATATAACAATATGAATATTTCATTTTGCATAAGAGCAGATATGTTTTTTTATGCAATCACCGTGTATGCATAAAATCAACAGTCCAGCTGTCACTGATAATGGGTTACAAATGTTCGTTACTTCAAAGATACATTTCTCTCTCTCTTAACAAAAATAAAAAATAACTAGCTACGGTACTCCAACAGACCGCTTGATCATTTTTTTCATCGTTATCGAGCGCTAGTTGCGAAGACTTGTTTGGCAAATAAAAAAAAAAAAACACCAATAACAATATAAACACGAATAGCTAATCGAATTTGGTCAATAGATTTCATTTTGAATGTAATTGGTAATGTAATTTCTTTTGGCAGCGCGGAACGAGGCTATTGTTTTCGTCAAATCGCCGATTGAATTGCTGTTATTGTTCCGTGCTATATCAAATAGCAGCTCGATCATTCGCGCGAATCCATCGATGTTAATTTATACCAATCTGGATACCGATATATCCCACTTACGGGGATGCATTAGTTCAGGCTGTCGATGCTAAAATAAGGCAAAATCGAAATCGCCCTGAATCTCTAAATTCCGAAGGGAGGAACGGCTGGAATGATCCCGATGTTGATCATAAGGAAGAAAGAAGGTCAAAGGCGGGGGATCGGTGTGAAAGGGGAAGCTAGACCGCGTATTTTACCAGCAAAGCTAGCTGATCCTGGCCTTAGACGCGAGGATATTCGGTATTAGGAGGGTAGCTATATAGAAGAGATGGTTAGACGTGGAGCCTGCGGGAAACAGGGATTTCCTGATAGTGATGAAAGGATTGTGGCGGTGATCGAGAGATATCCGTTACATTCATCGTATCTCCCAGATTATATCCGGCGTTATTCACGCCAGAGAAATGATGGTGCTTCCAAGATCTTTGCAAAACGACATTAACCTCTGCGCAGTGTTTCGATAAATCTTCGTAGATGGATATTACGTGGCGCAACGTTACTTTCAAACTAAAGAGAAAATGTTAACGTTGGTATTAACATTATAAATGCCCTAAAAAAATTTTATCTTGAAATCTTTCCCAGAACTTTACGAACAAAGAACACCCCGTGCAATAAGTATTAGACAGACAGGCATTCGGGGTAGAGGCGATAAAAACGGATTGCACGCGAACCTGACACGCGGGCAGATAGCGATAACGATCCAATTAATTATACCGTAGAACCGTTAGGCCAAAGGGTCGAGATTTCGAGCTGAAACTTGACGCGCGATAAATGGCAACCTTGCGGAATTAAAGTGGAGGCGCTGTAACGTTAATTAGTCTGAGCGATATTGGACGTTGCAGGGCAAATTCGCTCTCGTCAAATTGCATTATACCGTCGACATTGAGTGCCATATAATACTACGCGCGAGAGTGATTCACGGTGGACAATGTCCCCAAGGTTTTCGTCGGCTATTTCGTTTTACACATGTGCAAACACTTCGCATATATTTTGCATATATTTCTTATATTTGCGTACGCCACGGATGCATGAAATCCACAAAATAATATTTATTACATTAGTCGCGCGTGCACAGACCTCCGAAAAATGTCCCAAAAATGTGAAACTATCGAAACTTGTTTACGCAATGTGATTTCAAGAAATGGACATTCAATCTTTACATAACTGTTACATAGTTTACGCGGGATTCTTAAACGAGCACCCGATGACAGCATTTATGTCGCTCAGCAGAGATCACGTAGTTTCCTAATCTTAATAATAAATTGCATAAAGGAATTGAGCGTGAATACAACCGTACCGAGTCCTGGATAGAAGCTATTTTATAAAGCAGCGGCCCTTAACATTTTCGTCTCGCGACACGGTTTGAAAAGACGATACATACATTTCTTTTGGACTCGCGACACAGTTTGGAAATAGAAAGGCCTGACACAGTTCTTAATTCTGAATAATTATAGCAACGAGACACACGCGCGAGGTAAAAACAATCCCCCAATGACGAAAGACTCACTTTGGTCGTGTAGTTGGTCTCCAATCCGCGGAACCACTCCGGATGCTCGTCCCTCGCAGTGAGCGCAGTCTTTGAATCGTCTTTGTTCAGCGCACTATTTAAAATGGCGACCTTCGCCTTAAGGTTTTCCGTAAGGAACTCGGACGCCTTGGAGCCAGCAGCCAGGAAATCGATGTTGACGCGCCTCAAGGCGTCGTACAAGAGATCCGCATCTGTAAGCAAACGTTAGGTCTCGAGAAGCTGTATTCCACGATCAGGCTCGAAGGCCTGGCTCTACATCCTTCGCTGGGCAAATGTTTATAGCCGAGGATGCACGATAATGGCTCGCATGATCGTCGAATCGTGCTCAAATAACCCTCGAGTGGTGGAACCTTTGACACTTGGAGCTCCCTTGGAAAATAATTAATAATGTCGTTCAGGTCTCTAAGAAGTCGTCGTTTAGAAATAGTTTAAATCTAAGAAAGGAAAAACAAGTCTTTGACTTTGATCGTTAACATAATATACTAACCGCTCAACACTTTCTCGCCAGGCTTTTGGACGATGAGCGTCGTCTGAGGTTCCAGCGTGCAAAAGTACTCCTCGTCGATCAGCGTTCCGTCGAGCAGGAAGACATTGACTTCGTCGATGTGGTTCGTTATCTAAAGACATAAAACACTTCCTTGGTTCGGCTTCCACGCTTAGGGGCATTTATCTCGTCCATCAACGTTTCATTTCGTACCTCCAATCGCTTTTAGTCACGACTGGTTACCGAAATCCTCGCGTGGAACGTGATTTATCACGTGCGATTAGTTCACGTTTCCATCGAGAGACGATTTAGTTTTCTAATATCATTCTATACTTGTTACGCAATCTCGTGTTGCACTCGCATTAACTACTTCAATTCACGAAACCCAGAGCGATATAGAATATTACAAAAGTTTTGCTCATCGTGTTCTGTATGTATAATATTTCATTTCAATTCGTTATGCTGGTAAAATATAAATAAAGTTTATTGGAGTTTATTTAGATTGTTTCAATTTCACATTCAATTACGAAACAATAGCCGGTGACATAAAGTCGTTTCTGTGTAAAATTGACAGTCAACAATGAGTTAAAATTGTATAGAAAAAGTGCTTCTCGTTTCAGGTAAAGGTTAAAAGTTTGGTCGTGCGAATGGTTGTCGAGTAGGAAGAGCTCCACGGGAGGTCCCAACCCCTAGGAATGACAGCCGCGTGCGCGTCCAGGAGCGAATCGATGGGGTAGAGATCGAAAAATCTTGGCTCGGCTAGGGAGGGTTGGCCGCCAGTCTGGCTTTCGGTCCAGCGGACTGACGACCTTGACATTGAAGCTACTCCTTGCTCGTGGCCCGGCTGGTTCGATAGAGCTGCACGCTGCAGGCGAATAGAATCTGGCTCCAAGGTCGCGCCGCAACCAGATTAACTTAGCCGCGAAACGTGCGTAACTAACGCTTCGTGTAAACCTTCATCCTCTCTGCCGTCCGCCTTTCTACTGGTAATTAGACTGGCTAGCCCTTGTTGACTTCGGCCATCGCGATTTCCAGAGCACACGGACGAATTACTGCGCGATGCACAAGGTAGTTGCGCGAAAGGCTATTCACCGTCTACTATCCTTAGTTTTTCGATTCGTCTGTCGTCTACAAATGTAGATTCTATAAATTAATGGAATATGTTGCGAATAAACTGCACGTTCATGGGTGAATGAATGAGGTATCAGGTTTATCGTGCAACCACATCCATGTATAACGAATCTTTCCAATATTCGCGCGTTAGTAATACTTAATTGACCTATTTTCCAGAACGAAATAATTCGTAAAATTATATTCCATCAGAAATCATTTATTTCCTCCAGCGTATCAGCTCGTATCGCGATACGAAACAAGATTCAATTTTTTCCTGAATTTCGTTTTTCATGTATCATACAAACGTATCATGGTCGTTTCCAATTGGTCGTAAATGGCAATTTGTTTCATTAATTATTCCTCTGGGATATGGGAACCCAGCGTTCGCTTAAGCTCAAGCTTTAGCTCAAGCTTTGGACACATCCGTGTATCCGTCTCTTTTATTTTTCATTTAGATTATAATTCCATTCGAAATCGTCTCCCGTGCAGTTTCAAGTGGATTACCTTGAATGATCTCTTTCAACATTTCATTTTTTTTTTTTTTACAATTTCCTCTGGGTTTCTCTTTTGACTCGATTTCCAACGGACTGCTACAATTTCATAAGCCGACATTCGATACAGGCTACGCTACCGTATTCCTTTCTGATACTAAATCCATTTTCATATTACTAATTCTCCCAGCGAAAAGTGTACGAAAAATGTGCTTTTACGAATCGTTAACTCAGAATTCCAGGATCGCGGATCGTGTTAATAAAACTTCCAAGGGAACGTCGATATTATCTTCTCCTGATTCGTCTTTGCATAAACACAGAAAGAAGCTTTAACGTGAAATTAACTTGGACGTCATCCAGTCACCGAGGGCTGTCGCGTACTCCATTACTCGGACAAACAAGCCGTACAGCTCCGGTGCCCCGAATATTTTGACGAATAATTTAATTAAGGACGTTGATTTCCGTTCGGATCCGAAGGAAAGCGAACGCGTTCCAAGCGGTCGGAGCTGCGGTGTGCGCGAAACGGCGATAGTAAAATTGGGGTGGCACGGTGAATGGGACGAGTCTTAACCAATTTTCGCGTACATGACGTGGGGTTGGCCTGTTTCCGGATCGCCCGGAACGAAATCCCGATATGGCGACAACGCGATGGGTCTGGGCGTTACAATTCTCCTGGAGCCGCTGTATAGATCAGCTGCGAGGCATTTATGACCCAGTTTCAACCGGCAACTTTTATTATAACATGTAAAAGCGCGGCGTCGTGCCGCGATACGGTTTTCATCCGACGTGGAACGAATCGCTAGGAAATAACTTGGCACGGTTGGGAACCGGACGGGATCGATCGATTAAGCAAACGCCCGCCAGCGGCGATCGATGACTCGATACTCACGTTCAGTTTCGCGCAGACTTTCTGTTTCAGTTCCGGGAGAGTGCTGCAGGCGACGCCGAACTTCCGCGTGCGGTTCACGTCGGTGACCTTGAACCCCTCCACCTGAAACATAACCCAATTACCGCGGTTTCGATAGCATCGAGAACCGAAACTCGGAAACGTAATTAAAGACAACAAAGTCAGGTAGTTCCAGGTGCAACTACACGGTTCAAACTCCGAAAACAAAAACCTCTCTGTCCTTGAGCAAAATTTGGCGCGTGTCGTCCCGGATCCGTTAATTGGGCTCTTCGGTGGAGCTTTACCCAGCGGTCCCTGCGTTGGACAGCTTTCACGTGTATTGTTACATTATTCATGAAGAACAGCTGTTCGAACGAAACGCGATTTGTGCCCTGACTCATTGTTTATTATGCACGGATAACGTCTAATCTTAGATTCCTGATTCGTGACAGTAACACAATGCGGGAGCGGCAAACTTATGGCCGTTCCGATGCAATCGAGTGCATAGAGAAATGTACCGTAACAGCGATAGTGCATTAGTAACGCGCCATTGTAGGTCGCTGCACGAGTCCTCCTCGCGCAACAATTTGTTCAGCCCTCCCCTATAAATAACTGTCACGCATATTCGCGGCAAATCGAGTTCGTTAAATTCAATAAATTCTAACGATAAATCATTTCCCTCCCGTGACGTTCGCAAAAACTAACTAGTATTCGTGTACAGCGTTCAAAGAAGTTATCACCCGCGAATTAGCATTTAATGAAACGTTCGCCAGAGGGAACGGACGTAGAAACGGACAGTTTCATTAACGTGCGAACGAACCGATTTTTAAATGGCAAGGTCCCTTTTCATTTTCATTCCTACGATCTTTTATTTTCATTCGGTTTGTTTCGTTCAAAATGACATTTGATAATAAATCTGAATAGTATTCGTGAATTTGGCGAGTTTCAAAAGTGAAAGACCAGAACAAATATTAAATTATCCGATCTTTAATAGTCTCGAGACAAAATATTAAATCTGTAGGAATTCTCACGAGTTTTATCCAGACAGCGAACGTGTTACAACTCTCTGCTTTTCGCATTTTTTGAAAACATACTAGAGTTATATAACTCGAGACCTACATATGGAATAATATCTTGGTCAATTTCTCGAAGCGATACTAGTTAATCGCCGCCCGTGAAAGTAAACGTTAACATCGAGGCCGTGAAGCTAAATGGAGAGACCAAGTACCACGAGGACTGAAGATCAGCCGAGGACAAAATAATTTTTTGGAAAAAAAATTAAACCGACTTCAAAAAAGGTACAGTGAAAAGTATGAAATAATTTCTAGTTAATTTATATGAATACGCACTAGCTCTATATATAATTGTTTAAAAGTATGGGAAAATGCAATGAAAAGCATGAAATAATTTCTAGTTAATGTATATGAATCTGCATTATCGACCAAACACACTGCATTACCGAGAGAGTAATTTGTATTACCGACCGAGCACTCTACATTACCGACATAGCGATCTGCATTACCGACCGAGTACTCTACATTACCGACATAGCGATCTGCATTACCGTCCGAGTACTCTACATTACCGACATGGCGATCTGCATTACCGACAGAGTAATTTGCATTACCGACCGAGTACTCTACATTACCGACCGAGCACTCTACATTACCGACAGAGCACTCTACATTACCGACATAGCGATCTGCATTACCGACCGAGTACTCGACATTACCGACATAGCGATCTGCATTACCGACAGAGTACTCTACATTACCGACATAGCGATCTGCATTACCGACCGAGTACTCTACATTACCGACATGGCGATCTGCATTACCGACAGAGTAATTTGCATTACCGACCGAGCACTCTACATTACCGACATAGCGATCTGCATTACCGACAGAGTAATTTGCATTACCGACCGAGCACTCTACATTACCGACATAGCGATCTGCATTACCGACATAGCGATCTGCATTACCGACCGAGTACTCTACACTACCGACAGAGCACTCTACGTTACCGACAGAGCACTCTACATTACCGACAGAGTACTCTACATTACCGACAGAGCAACCTGCATTATCGACATTTTCCGACACAATTTTTGTGAAAAAATCTGCCAGATGCTTTGGTTGGTCTAAGTTTGGTCTGATAGGTTATCTATCGGTAATGTAAAGTGCTATGTCGATAATGCAAATTACTCTGTCGGTAATGCAGTGTGCTCGGTCGATAATGCAGATTCATATACAGTAACTAGAAATTATTTCATGCTTTTCATTGTACCTTTTTTGAAGTCGGCTAAATTTTTTTTCCAAAAAATTATTTTATCCTCGGCCGATCTTCAGTCCTCGTGGAACTTGGTCTCTCAATTTAGCTTCACGGCCTCGATGCAGAGCGCTATGTCGGTAATGTAGAGTACTCGGTCGGTAATGCAAATTACTCTGTCGGTAATGTAGAGTGCTCGGTCGGTAATGTGGCGTGCTCGGTCGATAATGCAAATTACTCTGTCGGCAATGCAGATCGCTATGTCGGTAATGTAGTGTACTCGGTCGGCAATGCAGAACGCTATGTCGGCAATGTAGAGTACTCGGTCGGTAATGCAGATTACTCTGTCGGTAATGCAGTTCGCTATGTCGGTAATGTAGAGTACTCGGTCGGTAATGAAGAGTACTCTGTCGGCAATGCAGATCGCTATGTCGGTAATGCAGAGTGCTCGGTCGGTAATGCAAATTACTCTGTCGGTAATGCAGATCGATATGTCGGTAATATAGAGTACTCGGTCGGTAATGCAGATCGCTATGTCGGTAATGTAGAGTACTCGGTCGGTAATGTAGAGCACTCGGTCGGTAATGCAAATTACTCTGTTGGTAATGCAGATCGCCATGTCGGTAATGTAGAGTACTCGGTCGGTGATGCAGAACGCTATGTCGGCAATGTAGAGTACTCGGTCGGTAATGCAGATTACTCTGTCGGTAATGCAGATCGCTATGTCGGTAATGTAGAGTACTCGGTCGGTAACACAGATCGCTATGTCAGTAATGTAGAGTACTCGGTCGGTAATGTAGAGTACTCGGTCGGTAATGCAAATTACTCTGTCGGTAATGCAGTGTGCTTGGTCGATAATGCAGATTCATATACATTAACTAGAAATTATTTCATGCTTTTCATTGCATTTTCCCATACTTTTAAACAAGTATATATAGAGCTAGTGCGTATTCATATAAATTAACTAGAAATTATTTCATACTTTTCACTGTACCTTTTTTGAAGTCGGTTAAATTTTTTTTCCAAAAAGTTATTTTATTTCACTCTTTTTAGTGGCAATCTATAACGAATAGGTTTCATGCAATAACAACAGTTATGAGCAATATACAGGATGACCCAAAAACGTTGGAGGTCCTTGAAAAGGCTTGTTCCGCGGGGGAGGCGGGGCCTATGCTACCGCAGGCGCTCCACCGGCATACTCGCGCTCTGATTGGTCGGGGATTTCTGTCTTTTGGTAAATTCCTTGTCGAGCTACACCAGAGCATAACAATTTCGCAACAACAATGATTTTAAACAATAAAAGTGTCCATAAATTTTTGCAAATGGGAACATCACGAATTCATCTATTATGAAATGCGGAAGGTTCCATGGCGCTCGGTATTTTCCTCACCGAGTTACATCGTATAATAGGAATTTTGCGACAACAATAGTTATAAACAATACAGAAATTCATAAATTTTTGCATCTGTGATCATTGCGAAAACCTCTCCGGCAGCAAAATGTAAAGGGTTTCATCGATTTAATCGGTTTCAGGCCAAACATACGTGAAATAGTACGCTTTTTGCGATAAAAAATGATATAAAGTGGTAACAAATAAGACAAGGACAAATGTTTTGTTATGGGACCAAATGGCAAATGCTCTTCCAGATGCAAGAAGTTTCAATCTCATTGGTCCATCCGTCTCGGAGTAAGAAGCAAGACAAAATGTTTCTGTTTAAAAAAAAAACGGGTTAAAAATGACAAATCACAAAATGTTTCTTTTACGCGGCCAATTGGAAGAAATATTCGACAAGGTACAAGAGGTTTCACTCCGATTCATCAAGCCATCTCGGCGTAATCGGTGAACAGACATTAAAAAAAAAAAATGTATATATATATATATACATGTCGAATTGAGTAACGTCCTCCTTTTCGAAGTCGGTTAAAAATGGGATTCGTCGTGGGACGATGGGGGCTGAGAGCTTAATGAAGTCGAGCAAATTCCGATTCAGCTGTTCTGGCAATGACTCCCGTGTGACTCGATAAGCGACGTCACGAATAGGATCGGAGGCAGATTAGCGGACGCATAATTGGCCCGATAATGTTCAAGGTTGTCTGAGTGAAAAGCCGCGTGTCACGGCTCCCCCGACTGACCCACATCGCGTTCGATGGTTTTTAATCGCGGTCACTCGGAAATGCAAAGCACGTGGACCTGAAAGTCGTCGCGACGCTTGCAAGGCAGAAATTTTGCCGATGAAGCGCGCCTCCCACGCGTTATCCGGTGTCTGATAAGGGAGCTCGTTGCGCAATCAGCGAGGGGAGCAAGAGGGGAGATGCTCGTTTTTATGAAAGAAATATAGATTTCCTGAAAACTGTCATGCGTTGCGAGTTTATTTTTGGACGAATTCTGCTATCTCAAGCAGATGCGCACATTCGACAATCGCTCCGATATCTAAATACCATACAACCATAATGCCTGATAACTTTGGTTATTTGTGTATGCAAAATTATCGTTCGATACGGTTGCAAATGTTCCGTTGTATTCTGCTGGTTGATCGAATCATATTTACGAGTACGTCAGATATTGGATTGGTTCCAGCAATATTTGACGCGATATTAGACAAACTAATTCTGTTCCCTTCGACAAATTCTATTTGTATCGAACTACGATGAAAAGGAGTACCGTGAGTAAGCTAATAAAAAAACAAACTTTAATATACTGTCGTCGTCCAAGTAGCTACATTGCTTTGAACACGCGCCATGCCTCATGGCGAACCCTTGCAATTAGCGAGTTTAATTAAATTCTACTAACAAAAGAAAATGAGAATAAATTCTCGTAAAGTGCGCAGCAGTTCTGTGTAACGTAGATTCAATTATGCTGTGGAAACATTTTCAAATTGGACTTCTAAAAAACAAATTGATGCTTTTTTTTATTCGTTTTATCTCGTCGACTAACTTTTATTAATGTACCGTAAGCACCTTCAACTTTTACGTTTATATAATTGCGTGTTGTTCGATTGACGAATTCATGTATTTTAAGTAGAAGAAGGAATCGAAAGCAGTCTGTGTTTACAACGAAGTTTCTGATTCGATTGGATCAATCAAGATAAGAAATTACAAAACGAGTGCTCTCGCGTGAAGAATAATCGATTCGTGACTGCTACTCGGAGCCGCTGCTCAAATGTTGCCAATGCAATCTAGACACCGTTCCTATTATGACCACAACAATACGTTATCGAGACATTAGTGCCACAGACGTGACTGTCGTTGCAGAGTACGTACTTCTGCAAGCAAGAGGACCGGGAACAAAGCAAAAACAATAGACACCCGCGACGTCTGTACGATGAGCCATCGACAAACGTACAGTCGAGATGGGCAAAAATAAATTTTCAACAAAGGAGCGAAGGATAAACGATTCGTCGTCTGTTGTTTATGCAACGAAAAGTACGTCGTAAATTATGTAATCAATTTATACTTGGCGTGATAAATGTTGTGCACATCGCGAGGAATTAACAAAGAGTTTATGCATTTATCTAATCGTCTTTCTTCCTCCTCGACTCAAAGGCCACGAACGCAAGCTTCCTCCTGCTAGAAAGGTATTTGATTCGGAATAACTAGCTCCTTCATTGTTATCCGAGTCACAAAGGACACTATCGGGAGCCCCGACAGATAACTCCAGTAGGCGTAAGAATCATTTCTCTCGAGTCAACCTTGCTGTCGGAATCTAATACAATTCCACCAGAGATGTGACCCGTTCGCGAAGAAGATAGCGGTTCAAATATACAGGCAAACTTCCAGTAAACCTCGATTTTACATGGATCGTTTAACTCAACTTTTATAAGCATGATCCTGTCGCCAGCAGACCGCCAACCCGCTGGGAAAAACTCATTTAGCGACATGTTTCAAACAAGGACTTGGCTCGAAACAGCATTCTTGTTTGTTCGGAGGATTAATCGATTTTTCATATCAAGTCTCCGTAGTCTCAAGATCTTGATATTACGTGCTCGAAATTTGATGGCGCTACTCGAGCATTTAAAAAAGTCTTCACTCCTCGAGAACACTATAAAGGTCAGGGAATATAACTTAAAACTTCAAAGGAGTTTTCCTTGGAACGAGTTTCCTTGACCTGGTGTTGATAAAATCTCGAGAAGTAATCATGCGATTGGCTCGACACCTTGCATGCATCGCGGAAATGTGTGATGCTCACATTTTTCATTTAGAAAATTCATTTTAATCGCAGGACATATAGTTTGGTTTAGATGTATCAGCATCGGAGTGGTATGTGGCTTCCAATGTTTGTTTTGTTTTTCATGCCGTACCTGACGACCACGCAAACTGTTTTCTATTAGTCGAACATTCCGTTACACCAAATACCTCGTCGATTAAACGTTAACTTCATTCCGGAGTAGAACCACAAAACCCGAATGAATGAAAGCTCGAATAACTATTTGATAGAATAAACTATCGATAGGATTTTCAGATAATAGAATCCCTCGTGATATTCCTTGGATATTATAAATTATATACGATTGTTTCATGCATTATTCAATTTCGTTCCACGTAAAATATTTCTGTATTAATTGACAATATTTGGATCACAGTAGAAATAGTAACATATGAATAAATGTACTCTTAGTATTACGGAGGTTGGAATAACTCAACGCTGGTCCCGTTTAGCGTTCGGATAGTTGATATTCAGCTACTCGAGACTCGATTGCCCGTGACCCTCTCACCTGTTCGTCGAGAACAAAACAAAGCGGACCCTATCCTATTCCGCACTCGTTCGAGCCACTTTGGAGCTTACGCATGGTTGCGATTCATTGTTTACCTCGTTTCTCTCTGGTACCTTGGTGAGTCGTCGAAAGCAGCCGTCGAGCGACACGACAGTCCTGACCGTTGCGTGGCGATGGGCCGGATGGGTCCTGGGGCCAGACCGGTATCCGGAGGCTCGGCACGCCATGAGCCGAGGCGTAGGAACAAAAGTGGCAGCGAGTAGACGGCGGACTGCTCGGCGTCGAACAGCTGGCGGCGACCACGGACCCCGACCTCTTCTTTCTTCGACCCTGACAGTGAGACGCTTATCGGTCAGCGGACGGAAGAGGGACCGACGCTGATTGAACGGAGAAGAAACACGACCGCGGAGTGGGAGATCGGAGTGGTATCGCGCGGAGCCGAACGAGGCGGAGGAAACTGGACGGAGAGGAAAACCGAAACAGAAAGCGAACTGGAAGCAACTGTTGCAGCAGCGATCAACCGAATCCACAGTGCCCAGGAGTCACGCGCGTGAGCACCGACGACGTAGGGAGAAAAGGACGAAAAAGGGTGCGCGGAGAGAAGAAAGAGCACTACCGTCGACGGATCGCGGGGAAGGAATGACGGCGACGCGCGAGACGAGGCTCGAACCGGAGAATGCACCGGGAAATGCGCCTGCGAGCTACCAGCCAATCCTCCGAGTCTACTCCACATAGATGGAGCCACCGGATGGTCCCACTGTCGCATTATCGCTCCTCCGACACTCTGCGCCGTGTTCGACCAGCTCCGCTTTCCAGCAGCGACGGACGTCGAATCCAAAGTTTGCTGGCAGATTTGAAACTTTCGGAAGTTCCCGATTGAGATCGAGACGAGATTGTCTTGGAAATTCTTGATTGCTTCCGATAGGGTTGATATGGAGTCCTGATGGATGTGGGTGGCCAAGCAAGGTGGGGTAGGCGTAGCAGGAAATGCATTTTCAAGTTCCCAGAATAAAGATGCAAATGCTTGAGAAAATGAAGAACAGATTACTCCTCGTAAATAAGCTTTATTCTAGATGTTGTAATATGGAATGATTGCGTAGGAGCGCCCTAGGATCAGCTCTGGCTCTTGAAGTTTTGATTGGTCTCGAATGGTTTGATCCAAGTCTTAATAGGTTTCGAAACTTTCCAAGATTTTGAATAAACGAGTAAATGCATTTATACAATCAGGCAGATTTAGATTCATTTTTCTTTAAGATTTACGTAATTTCATGCCGTTTCATTTTCACCTTACTCGCCTTACCTGTAGAATCATTCCCTGAAAGGATGCCCACCTGTAGGGCCTACAGTCAGTGCCATAAATATTCGTACCCTCTGCGTTTAATGAAAGAATTTATTTAAATTAAATGATAAGTTGTAATGAAACATTTATTTAAAAACATCGAACCTATCATTTAATTTAAATAAATTCTTTCGTTAAACACACAGGGTACGAATATTTATGAGACTGACTGTATATGTATATACCTCTAACACCTTACACATATTGAAAGGCGAGTTGCATTTCTTGGCAAGAGAATTCATTTTTTGTATCGATTATCGAATGGCCCACGATATATCCTGCCTGATTCGACCCACATTACGCTGGTTAATCGTAGTTTAACTATACTTAATACATACGTACTTGGCTATGATTTCCTTTGAGCTCTACAGCTGCCGCAAAGCCTTCTGGGCATTGTGGTATAAAAAAATTGTTGGAATGTTGTAATGTTGCAACTATATCTGCAGCGCCAGTTCCTCTATTCGTTATTCAAGAACCTTTCCAATACTATAAATCCTTACATCTGAAGTTTCACTGTACCTACCAACAGTATTCCTGAGAGTTTCGTCACCTACCATCCTTTTTTAATCCATCTGGTGCATATAATAATATTATAGTAAAATCAGTGGATCGTGCGCGCGGCCATGACATTGTTTTTATCTAAAATTTATCGTCCAACACTTCCAAGACGCCATTAACGTGCCTCGCGTATTGGGAAACGTAATTCCACGTACTTTCGTAATCGTCTGACGAATTGTAATTTAATTTCTCTTTTAATTCCCAGCTTCGCCACTTTCGAGCGTTATTGCACGCTTCGTTAAAAAGTTGTTCAACGAATTCATTGCGAATTAATTAAGTATTCGATCGCTGAGCATTCCGAGGCGAACCTCGTCGGTTCTCGAGTTTTTATCGTGTTTTGTTAGTTGCGAATTTGGTTAACAACAGAATTCGGAACGTATTTGTTGAGCGTGTTCTCGGAAAAAACGGCGAGTATCGGTAAACAAAATGGAACGCGTCTCCGCATAATTACGTTTTTCCACCGTCCGCTTCGAATCATTAATTAGTTCACCGGAAATTTCGATCAATTAATTGGACATCGATCGCCTCGTCATCGAGTTTCAAACTTGGTTTGCGTTATGCTTTTAACCTTGCTGCTCTCTCGAAGCCTAGGATGGTTATTCTTGAACTTGCTTTGCTAATGCTATCTAGGGCGCATCGTGCGCCGATTCATGCAGAAAAATTATGCGATACTACCCTAGTCGGTCCCCTATTGCGCCAAGGTCTCCTTCAACGTCAGCCCCGCTGTCTGTCTCGGTTTATATATAGCTAAACACTTCAGCCTATTAAAGAAACGTTTTGCATGAGAATGTTAAATATTTAACCTGTGGCTTTCACGTGGATCCTTTGGATAATCAGATTTTGAAATTTTACTTCCTTTTTACGTATGTATATCGGTTCTTTAGCTAAATGAATATTGGAATAGGACTTACTTTGTAGTGTGAAACTGTACAGATTAATTCAATTCAAATCGGAGCGTAGAATAAAAGTCGGAATATGTTCAAAGTATGCGATTATAGATTTCTTGTACGACTATAAGAAAAGTATATGACTGAGTGATTATACCAAGAGCAAAACGAATGACAAATTTGTTTAATTTTTAAAAGAACTGTATCTGTGTTCGATAGCAACTCTAAGCATGCAGATATATTCTCACTCTCGATCGAACGATCGCCGTGAAAACGGATGTTATCGAGGATATGTAATTTCATATAATTGTGCAATTAAATTGATAACTTGCGGAGTATTATGTCTCGCGACGCAACGCAATGGAACCGCTTCGACTTCAAGTACGCGAGGATCTTTTACCCTTTCGATGGTTACGTCTGTCATTGGAGAAGGTATTACGATTGTCGCATACCTGCGCCAAACGATTTCCTTCTCTCTCATAAATGAAAATAAGAAGACGAGTAACTCGCACAATAGACTTCACGTTGATCCGAAAAGAAGAGTTCAGTGTATTTAAATTTTTAGATGCAGTAGGCCAGGGCACCGTCCATTCGTATACCACGTGCGTCATTTCTTTCCAATAATTCACACAGTTAACCAATAGACATTGACCTAAGATTGACTTGTTAATCCCTCATTAAAGTAGATAATGTAGCTACCAAGCATTGTATGTAAACCATATATCAAAGTAGTTTTTTGATGTCCAACAAAAATGTTGACTTAGAATTAAAACGTTCCTGTATCAAAGGCCCGCAACGTTACGGATTGTTACGCACGCGTTCTACGTCAACGAATCACCTTGT
The DNA here is from genome assembly GCF_026283585.1 of Hylaeus volcanicus. Classification (NCBI taxonomy): domain Eukaryota; kingdom Metazoa; phylum Arthropoda; class Insecta; order Hymenoptera; family Colletidae; genus Hylaeus; species Hylaeus volcanicus. The sequence continues at coordinate 6,451,225 of NC_071977.1, forward strand.
GTTCGATTCCTCGATAAAGCACCGTCTCATTTGGTCTGGCAACTCGTTGTTAGTGGTCGCGAGACACGCAATTAGGGATCATTGAGACAAACAACGACACTTGCGAGATGGACGATGTTCTGCGATCGATCCTACAGCGCGACCGGCCAATTATCGACCCGACCCTTTCATTTGTTCCTACGTAGCATCCTTAGAAGGACTATCACGTAACTTTTGAACACCTCGTTCTATATCATGAACAAATTCTGAAAATAAAAATGACAGAGTCGTGATTCTTAGAAAATCGCGTGACCTGATATATTCCGAGTGGCGAGCAAACTAATGAATTATACAATGATTTCGACTAACGTACCAAACAGGCCATTTGTTACGTTGGTAATATTAATGATGTCCTGGCAGTGAGAGCAAACGATCAATCGTTGGTCACTCTCGGGTCATAGGTGTTATCGGTTTTAATGAACAGTCGTCAATCGATGGCAGAGAACGGTTCATTACCGAGCTTTTAAGGGCACGATGATCGAGCGATTACGAGGCAGCCTCATTGGGTGACATTTGGAATTATTAAGGTTAAGCCTTTATATTTTCACCGAGCCAGGCGACTATGAAGATGCAATCGTAGGATACAGAAGTCATTAATATTATTTGCAATCGCGCAGCGTAAAGATGTAGCTTGAACTAAATAAAAATATACGAAAGTGTACTGTCATCTCGAACCAGAATTCTGTTTGCGAAATATCGAAGGAAAATAAAAATATGTGGAAACAGGATGCACATCGGCCGGATACGCGTCGAATTTTCCTTGCGAATCTTGCGTCAGAATTGGAAAGAGCTTATCATGTATAATTGCTCCCACTTCCTGCCGTAAACAACGACTCTGTATTTGTTTGTCGCGTTATCGACGAGCTTCTATTTCACGGAAGAGTCTCGCGATCTAATTGAAAGAAAGGAGCTGCGCGAAGCGCATTCACGATTCCGAGCGTACCTAGAAAATGGTTTGTCACGTTGGCTTTTTCGTGTTGCGCGGAATTATCGGTGAGATATCGTGCAAACAAAGAAGTCGCAAGCTGTCCTGTTTTCCTTGGGCGTTGCACGGTTATCCGTTTTCTTCCTGAAACGACAAACAAAGCCTAATTTAAAAACTTCTGTATATCGTTGGATGGGAGCAAAGACAATATTGTACCTGTATAACATCGTGAAAAGCATCTAACAGAGGTTAAAAAAATTATCCCATGGTTTCAGTAAATTACGAATATAGAAAGCAGCCGATCTAGAATTAATAGGGATAATCGCGCATCGAACTATGATTATTTCATCCACGTTAAAAATTAATTCTAAATCTAATGGTCGGAGTGTTCGTGTAATTATGATTCCGTAGCGTCATGTGTATTCCATGTATATGAACAATACACTCTATTTGCAATATAGAGTTCCAGATTTACGCAAGCTACAAATATCTGCAATCGGTCGTCCCAGGAGGCTCCGAACCGCCCCGTCATTGTATTCCCCCGTATTTACGATCATCGACGATGATATCGGAAGAGTGGCTTCTTTTTTAAACAGTCATTATTTACGCCGCAACGTCACGCGGAGGAGAAAAGCGCGCTCGCGTGCAGCGACGTTTCACACACGGCCGCCCATAATCACCGTCGATATACGACTTTCCAATAGACGAAAATATTCTGCGTTTATAATTATTCTCGGCTTTCCGCCGAGTCTTTCGATCTTGGGACTAATTAATTTGTACGCGCGACCCGAGCTCTTTAGCCCGCCAGGCTTCGTTTTCGTATTTGGCTAGATAAAAAGGAAACATTAATATGGTCCGACGTCCTTGTGTAGTGGAATTAAAATTCATGATTTTTCGATGGCCTCAACGAGCAATTAAAAATATACGGTGAGTTTGAAAGCGAACTCGGACTGGAATTTTCGACGTGCATAATGAAATAAATTAACGAAATTATGAAACAAAATGACATAATGTTACTGTACAGTTGACGGATAATTTATTTATACATTGAATTACGTAACATTACGTTCTCGCAGCCATTTCAATACGTGAATCCATAGGCTTTAACGCTCGATTACTCGTTTAAGTTTTATGTTGTTTACTCTTCGTGGTCGTAACTCGCCGTGAAACGGCAGGATATTTTCTGCTGATTTGATGAAACTACTACTAATTGAGCGTGAAAATAGAAACCCTAACCAGTTATTTACAGTGGAATCACGCTACGACACTTTCCGCGAAGTCATGGTAACCTACTCGATTTTCTGGACTGATAGAAATAAGTTTAACCGCGAATTTCCCGGGAGCATTATCGAAGAATGCATTTGTTCCTGTCCGGTTAACATAAAATACGAGAATTATCCATTTTCTCGTTATACCTAGGGCGAAGATTGCGTGTTTAGTTTTCAGGTATATATCCTTTCCCTCGAATTAGGAAATGACTTTTTGTAAAAGCGCGATGCCTCATACAATTAATAAAAAAGAAGAAACAACGACGTTCCAAGTGTATCGACCCAAAGTGCCAGAATGTGCGTCGAGAGAGAATGTTAATCGCGAGTCGAAAATAGAATACCTATCGTTCTTCTCTCAACTGAAAATGTTGGGTCAGTGGTCAGTTGAATTATTCCAAACGGAAGAGGCTTAGAGGTCCGTCACTGCCGGTTAAAGAGCGTGTCAATCATCGGACGTCATCGACTACAGTGACGCTGTGGAACGACATAGTCGTGTAACGAAGGATTTTTCTCACGTGAAAGGAGATAATGAAATACTTTTCCCGTAGTTGGTCGTTCAAGGTTTATCGATTCTCGAGCGATTTTTATATTTAGCACGTGTTGCCGTTGAGGATAATAGACAGGAAAGTATCAACTTTGTCTTCCTCATCCAACGATGTACCCTTACATTGTAGCTCGTTGCGGACTTGAACTATGTAAGTCAAACGCTGCAAGTCTTAGCAGCAACTGTTTATATCAACGTATCACCAGGCAAGCTGGTCATAATGACACTAAGATCCTGACACTATACTAAACAAGTTCCTGCATAACCGGAGAACCGTTCACATTACCCATGCGGTAGCGAAATCTAATTACTGACCTATCACATCAGCATTTATTTAATTCTTTCTTGGAAAATTGTCTGTCGTTCCGTTAATTGTTATAAATGAATTGCTCGAAGGTGTGTTGAAAGCTTGTCCGAAGCTCGATTTTTAGTACCACGAGTATAAAACCGTACCAATTATGCATTAGAAAGGACCACTGTCGAATGATTTATTACCTTGAGCAACTATTTATTCGACGGCGTAGTAGTTGTCACATTTGTTAAGCACGATTAAGTTTATCTACTGTCACGTTTGATGTCGGAAGAGACAATACATACATATATCTATGTGGTGGTTCTTATAGCATCGACTGTAAGTCTATAAATTTTGCAACGTCTATTGTCCGACCATACGTTGCACATCAATTTTTCCAATGACATTTTACAATCAGTGGGTCTCGCTAATGTATCAGTTTCCTATAAAAGTCAAATAATTAGTACCTCGTAACTCACGTATAATCCTGTTGCATATTCATAATTGTCCTCTAAGAATAATATCACCATTAATGTCAGGATTAGTGAATATTTGAAATCTCTGAACAAACGTCGAATGCATCGATCGGAAACAAATTTTTCTTTCCATCTCCTCATGGTATATAATTGCTAATTTATGAGGTAGCAAATGATTCATCAAAGAAGGAAAGTAATAAAATTCTTTTTCCTCCGTATACGGAAACATTTTATTCCGAGTAATAATATGTATCACTTTCCTTTATTCCCCGATCTCGTATCGTTAAAGATTGACCTGAAGAAAGCCAGAATACAATCGTAGTCGTAAATATTAATAACGTTACTTCCGTTCACAGTTGCGAACACAGTGTCTTCTTCTACTACTTTTAATATGGATAATGTATTATGGTAGATGTGATTTGCGCGAATCGTTGATTTATAGACTAATTACAATACGGCTGACCGCGATAACCCGCGACAAAATAAAAGTAATTTAACCCTGTCCTTCGACGCTCATCCAGAACAATATCCAACAAAGAAAAGAGTAATATACTTGTTGATAACAAACATTTTTTGTAGGTATTATGCACGATTGTTTCATTGTTTAAATCATTTTCAGCGCATTCCATTAATTTCCTTACTAACATGCTAATACGGTATACAATAATGCTGTGACCTCAAAGTTAACTTCTATTCCTTCTAATATACGTAATACGATAAATTAATTTTATTCATTACACATTTTCTCAAGATATACAAAGCAATGGAAATACTACTCTAGTGCTCAAATATTCTCCTAACTCCTCTCCACATATCGTTAATTCGACTAGCAGCTCACGGACATCGATATATTCGTCCCTCCTTCACCGAAAGGTAATCGGCACACTTTTGCGGCGAGAAGGTCAGAATAAGCGAGACGTGCTGTAGGGACGATTGTTGACGATCCGACTATATAGTCAGGAGATCGCGTTTGTATCGGTTCCTTTGGTGAGCGAAGCCGCGAGCGTGGTTGCTTGGAAGAGATATAAGACTACGACAGTACAGCTTTGTGTTGTCAGAACGTGGAGGATAACGTTCGCTGCCGTGCCGAAGGGAGAGAGAACCTTGCCACTGAGCGTCCATCAGTGGTGCGTGTCGAGAGACGGACTCAGACTCTCAGCTACCACTCCGACAGTAGTTTCCTCGCGGTCGCGATCGCACGACGATCAATCTTCCTCGGATCCACAGAGCACACCACACGATACCCGACGCGAGGTCCGACCAGAGCATTCTCTCTAGCTCCTAATATCGAATTAGTCTCTCCTCGAGCAACCATCGCGGCGCACACCCTCTCCGAGGGCTGGGGATAAATACATCGTGCAGCATCTCTCCGAGACAGGGCCGTACCACCCTCGTGGATCGTGATTTTCCGTTTGAAGGATCATCTTCTTCGTTGGAGCAATCCCTTTGTTTGACGTGACCACCGACGAACTCTATTTTCAGAGGTCAGTGATTATTAACGATCTTTTTTACCACTCTGTTCATTTTGTAATCAGAAAGCATCGAATCACGAGTGTGCGCAGAAATATGTCGTCGCGTCGTGCCCTACGAGTGAAGAGGGAATTGGTAGAGATTCGTCCTGGGACTGTTAGTTGATTCCTTAATTGTCTTAGACGCTCTGTTAGTTAACTTTGTGAATCGAGGTTCTTTAAACCTTGATCGATTAATTTAGACTATAATTTTCAACATTTATTTTTCTCTCTTTAACATGGGAAATATTGAATGCAAGACGTAAACACGAATAATACTTACTTTAAACCGGTCCAATTTAAGCAATCAAGAACTGTACAATTGAGTCAATTCTATCGTCACGGATTATTAAATACGTTCGCGTCTAGTATTGACATTTAATTTCAAAATTCTTTTCCATCTGAATAAATATTACCGTCTGAAGAAATGTGACAGAATTCTGTAAATGATGTGTTCTTTTATCGTCCTTACATATAAACTATCACTTTGCTTTTCCCTTCAATGATTGAAACTCGAGTAGCTACAAAAAAAAAGAAATGTAAAGTTGATGGTCAACTTCGGGAAACCAATCGATCTTACATTTTTTGGTGGATATCCTTCTCTTCGAGGTTGGAGTCGCTCACCTGACACCTGAATCAGAGGTCAATCAGTGTTTTCCTTAATTCGCTGGAATGCTGAACCTGTTTTAAACGGGAAATGCACCAGCCATTGCCACCGAGTGCAAATTCCCAGGTGAAGTTTACGTTGAATCCAGGGACTGCTTTTACACAAGCATGCGATAGTTTATGCTAGGGATGCGTAGCGTATTGCGTGACTAGGCTCGCGCGACTAGATCTAAAGCAGGTCCTGCGTAGAAGAGGAACCTGCGGAGTTCAACGATCGGTCGCTGCAAAGGTTCTCTTCTCGAACGTATTATGAAATGCAAAATTGATCAAAGTAGCTTGGTATTTAATTAGTCTTGATATGAATGCAGTTCAAAAATGTTCAAAGACACTGTTCAATTCAGAGTATTCTTCTTGAAGCAGCCCCCAAAGAAAAAGCTGAAACGAAAATTTTGCACTCGCTATTGCCAAAGACTTCCGTATCGTTAGTTTCATGGTCGCGATTCCGTGAGAAATGTTTCGCTCGGTTTATTTTCCGGACAACGAATGTGAATGAATTGTCAATGATCGATAGAAATATTGCTGTGACGAGTTTCCGTCGTCTACGCCCCTGCTTTGGTCGCAAGGGAATAAGCACCGCGCCAGATTTGCCAGAATAAATTAAACGGCCGCGCGTTCGCATTAGAAGCGTTGCAAAACAGCAAGAGATTAGTGCAAGAGGTGTAGAATGTGAGCGGGAATACGAAACCGCTCGATCACCACTTGTTTGGCGGCGGCTGTGCTTAATACGCTGTCTCGATCGAGGAAAAGAAACGATTACGGGGAACAGTGAATCTCGAAATAAAACGAATGTTTGCGCTAAATGCAGCTCAAGCCATGCGAACATTGCTAAATTCGCTCATATTCGATTCAGCCATATTAACTTTTTTCACTGCTGTAATCGATCTTCGATACAAAAAAGTCTGCGTTCAATCAATCACAGGATTCAATCGCCGACAATCCTGCTTATAAATACGTATGGCGATTAAATAAAAAGAAAGACTCTTGCGAAATTATCCGTGAAAGTCAAAATTTTATATTGCTGGTGTTTGGTTTATTTCGAGGATCCAGAATAATATTGTTACTCACGCTGGTGTGTACTCGTTTACATTGGTGGACAGGTAGAGGATCAAGTACACATATAGTGCACCATAAATAGGAAGAAAATGTGGGAGTGACGTCGACCGAATGACGATGTTATAAAATGTACAACAATTTGCAAAATTTTCATTTCTAATTTCATTTCATGCCGACAATACCCCATAACTGAAGTCGAGAGGTTCATATTAATTAAACATATATGCATCATTTAATTTAATGTATAAATGAATAACGATGACAAATCGCTTTCGTATCGTTTCGTAAACATATATGTTAAAAGAAATAATGAGAAATTAGTCGTTCAAGTCAATTTATGCCCGACAACGAGCAAGATAAGAGTTGTTGTTCTCGCATCTTTTAACGACTGTTACATTGATTACCATTCGCAGTCAAAGGTGGTTGAAAGGTGGGCGCTTAAAGTATAATCGATTATTCATATTTTAATTCTCATGGACTGTTGTATCGTCCATCGAAAAGCAAATCAACTATGTTACCTAACAACTTTATCTTACTGTTAAAATTGATCAATTTGGGCAATCGATAAAATTGTTAGATAAGAATGGCGAGTGCTCTTCAATCAATGATTCGTATGAGAAGATTAGAATTATACAACGACAAAAAAATACAGTCTAATTACAGAAAGTTTGCTTAAAAGGACTTCCCCAAAGTTGCACTTAATGTCAACCTTCTCATACTTATTAATACCTGGAATAGTTAAATTAAATTCACGATAAATGAAATGGATTACGAAATAACAACCGTACCGTGCTGCCAAAGATTCCAATTTCTATTCCAAAGGAAACGACTCTCATTTACATCTTGCAAAAATTCATTGACATTTCTAACAGGTGATTACGATGCGACGTAATTTATTCGTAACATGTCACACGTGGAATCTATTTGAGCAATAATTCTCTAATCGTGGGAATAAACGCGTCGAAGTTAGACTGTCGAGCGGTGCATAATGTGACGACATAAATATTGACGTTGCAAAATTTAAAATCGCAAGTACCCTATAACAAATAGCGTGGCAAGTTTATCAGAAATTCTAATTCATGCTGTTTACTTTTTTTTTGCGTGGAACGATTGGTATTTGACGATCGTTGACGCCTCGTTTAACATTATTTCTACGGAGAATATTTCCGTGAACAGAGTCAAATGGTTTACGAAACGCTAAGCAATGAAGATCATACTCACAACTGGACTCGACAAGTGTACACGACATTTATGGAGTGTTTCTGCATTTTCCTTTCAAACGATTAAAAATTATGATTAAACAAATGCCTAAGAAATTCATAAATCATACTCGACGTGCAGCATCTCATGAAGTTTCCAATAGTTCACGCATCTTATTACTCAAGATATTCGCATGAGATTGGCTTCTCCAAACAGTTCCAAGCTAGTTATGTTCAGTTTGCAATTAGAAGTTATCACAGCATGTGAATGGCCATAACTTGAGGATAAGGTCGAGAAGGGAACACGATTTTATATACATTTTTCATTGATTCTACGTCCTTGATCGGCCTCTGAGTTGGGCTCCATTAGTTACATCACCAGGGATGGGGAATCTGGGGCCTTGAATTCGTATGCGAAATTTTCGAATATAAATTGCAGCCTCTCGTGCATTTTTAGCAGGTACTTAACTCGCCTTTTAATTTGCCGTGTGAACACTTTCCTGGCTGGCAAACGTAATTAATGGACAAGATAAAAATATTATGCAAGCGCGACATAGAAAAGTAACTTTCCATTTCCTAGTCTTACCACTTTTTGCGAGCATTTGCCAAACGGGATGACATCACCGAGATAAAGTAAGATGATATTTCGTACACATCATAATCAGGGAAAAAACTGGAACTACGGGTACGTGTTTCACTTGGTTTCGCTATTGCGGCCACTTGAGTCGGTTTCTCTCACTCACGGTCATGGCGCCTGACCGCCCTTCGTCCATAAAACGGCAAGAAAGTAAAATGCGGCTAAAAGGGAGAGCGACGTTCCTTTCGAACGCTCTTACGAGATCGGACGCGCAACCTCTTTAATCGTTGTTGTCCGATCCATGAACACTGGACGTTTCCAGCTGCGCGCCTTTGTTGCACGCGATACGTCATTATTTTTAGTGCAACTTCAAAGCCACGGAACGTTTTTGAAATTTTACGCTGGATGATCGGCGTAAATCGTTAGAGGGAAGTCAGGTTATCGTTCGTTTCTCCAGTGAACGCTCTGCAATTGTTTGTTTGTTACACGCGGTATTTCCTTTCTTTTTTTTTTTTTGATAGAACCTCAAAGGCACGAAACGTTTTTGAAATTTTCCAGCGAGTGGTCAACATACATCGGTAGAGGAAGGTCAGGAAATTCTTTTTCGGCACCCCGAGGGTACGAGAATGAAATGTGTTGAAAAATTAGAGAAACGGATGTGAAAGATTCAAAATTCGATGATTTTCAACCTGATGTTTCTTCCTTTCAACCTTTCTTGTCTGACTAGTATCAACTGAAGCTCCTTCCAGGACTGATCTTTCTTTTTCACCGCAATAGATTTGTTATTCCACTGATGGTTCATTGGTTTATGTACGAAACGGATGAGAAAGATTCAAAATACGATGATTTTCGAGCCGGTGTTCGGTTGCGAATCTTTATTGTCTGACCTAGCACGAGCTGAAACTCCTGCCGACACTGATCTTTCTCTCTCACCGCAGTAGATTTGTTATTTCATTGGAAGTTCATTGGTTTATGCATTGAATAGATCAAATAATGAATCATTGAATAGATCAAATAATGAATCAGTGATGCATCAGGAAATACAATTTTATTGTAGATTCAGTCGAACAAGCAACGTATCATAGTTTGCTTACCCTTTATCTACGTAAAAATGTTCTCATGTTTCGCGCCAGGTTAGAGGCTTTCCTTTCGCGAAGAGGAATGATAAAGAATAGTTGCGAGCAGATACCACGATGCTTGCATTCTCCATTTATGTAAATCGTCTTGGACATTCCACTACTCTCCTGCGTGCATTACCTTGAGGTTGCAACATTGAGATCGGGACACGTCTAACCTGTAAATACTGAAGATTTATAAAAGGCACGATGACAGTGTTGTTAAATGGACCCATTTGCTCTTCGCGAACAAAACGCTCGCTCACGTTCCCGTATTGTTCTTTGATCATGGGCTGTCTCTCTGTCAAAGCTTTAGTTATTTACGAGCGCTTATTAATGACGTCATAGGAGGAAAGAATTGGCCAAACGAATTGTCGAAGAGGATCAGAACGCGGTTCCTTGTTTTTCGAACGATTTCTCCTCTGGTCGTTTTTGCATTCTTTCTGGACGTGTACGAAAACACGTGTAAAATGTTTAGCGTTATGAAAGGCGAATAAATTAACGAGACTAGAAGATTACTATGTTTGCGATCAACCAAACAAGACCTGAACTGCGTACGAGAGTATGCAATTGCATGAAACTATGGGACTGTTCGAAAAAATTGGCTCACAGTTTGAAAGGCAAAGTTATTGCTACACATACGTCAAACTTCTCAGGAATAAAAATACAAAATATTACAAAGTAGACCAGTTCACTTTGCCTCAAACCGCTAATTAATGATACGTTAGCAAATCTGTTTATTCGCAACCTAAAACCTTACAAACCAGTTTGGTTGCGATACGGGTTTTTAGAAAGTTGGAAATCGGTAGCCAATTCTCCGAATAATTCTTTCAGCGAGGTTTGTCAAAATAGTATTGGCGTTGCGAGATTTAACTTAAAACCGACGGTGGCTCGTAGAACGGGAAGTACAGCCATCTTGAAGGGTACGATTTCATCGGACCCCATCATTTATGCTTCCAGTCAAAAGGAAGATTGAATTTCTAATAACACTATTCATCACGGACTACGTAATATTTCAAAATGGTTTTCGCACATGGTCGCCAATGCGTGGAAAGGTCAATGTCACGCGTGCAGCTGTGAAATGTGCCACTCACAGTTATATCGGCCAAGAATTTAAACTCCCCAAATGCCAAGAACAGCTATTAACAAACTTTTTAATTGATATGCTTAATACGAATAAATTACCATCGGAAAAAATTTTGTCATTCTTCTAGACGATGCGCTTTTTCTGCAAAGGGGTCAAATGTATCGATGAGATTCCCAGTTAGCTGAAAAATTTTAACTCAGACACTCTCCTGTTTACTTTAAAACAATTAATATTGAACTCCGGTAAATGCTCGTTAAGTAGTACAATTTGAAAAAGACTCAAACTTTGAGGATCCAAGACGGATAAATATAAAGTCGTGAGAATATGGAGATGGCGAAACGGTAAAGGACTTTCCAATCCCACTTGGAATAAGAAATTTGACACACCCCGTGTGCAGTGGCGGTATGTAGATAGACGTTAACAAATAGCAGTAACGATAATCCGTTGCATCACGCGCTCGACCCGCTAAATCGCTTACCGTTGAAACAAACAATGGCGCAACAGGGTGACATATCGTCTGTAATTACGATGAGATCGATACCCGATCCAGCGTTACAGGTATCGATCGGACTCCCGAATCGAAAGGCTCGCACTGTTTTCGAGCAGCGGAACGCGAAATCCGTTACCGTGCAACCGGTTTGCTACACTTTCCTCCTACGGTCCTTGCTCAAGGATCTGCGTGGGATTTAGCACCGACGGTGGCACGGCTCGAATTGCTCCGAAAACGAAATTCGCGGAATTCACCTGCCTTGAACCCCGACGCCATCTTTTTCCTCGCGGTGAGCAACCACTGGGAACATTCCGTACACGTTGTTTACTCGGTGGTTTCACCGCGATCCCAATACCTTCGACGACGATGAATCGAGATTGCAGCCAGGGATCGATTCCCGCGTCCACGTGGACGCGAGGCTTTCTCGTTGCGTCAGAGATCAACTATGACGAAAACTCGGTGACCGTTTGTTTGCCCGTCCCTTTCTGGCCACCAAGGATAGAACGGCCCGTTAGCAATATTTTTAATAACAGCCCCGATACTAGCGAAGCGATCAATCCTCGACACCCGTGCTTGCCACACGCGATTCCGCGGTTTGACAGCTCGTTATCATCGAATTACGGCACGCGTTTAGCAACTTTGCCGCGTCCTTGAGGAACGAGGTGCGCGCACTCGCGATAGATATCGCAGTTAAAGTCCGTTACCACATTCCTAATTCGTTATGCCCTACAAACCAGTGTTCATTCCGTTCCGTTTCGTTTTCGTCACTGTTGGCTTTTAAACGCGGTTTTCGCTTTGTCCAGTCGAAAGAATTGCATTTCTTGCATTTCCTGGATACTCGACCTTGGGATATTTCAGGCGAGAGTTTTACATTAAGAGCGACATGTTTAGAGTTTTTTTTTTTATTCTCGTGTACGAAAACATTCGCAAACGATTCCGAAATAACGAAATTGAATGTCGCTTGGATCGCCAACAGAAGCGATGTCTTTTAAGTATATATTCCTCAAGAACATTCAACATATTAATTGACCACCAATCAGTTTTTATTTCCTCGAGCCGTTTTAACGATGTGGTTTGTCCTTGCATTTTTCCATACATGCTCTGTCTTGTTTATTAAGCGTGGTACGAAGCGAACAGAGATTTTTCATTCGTTCCAGACTACGAAAATCGAGTGCCTTCTTCTTTTGGAGCGTCCAACTCTCAACCAGAATCGACTTCGCGAGTTTAAGAATGCAAATGGGGGGTCACGTGCTTACTCGAACGCAGGGGAATCCCAGGCACCTGGGGGCAACGTTCTTCGAAACGGGACGCTACGGGGAACCCTTGTGGGGAATCACGCGTAAACAAAATTGCTCGGACCGTCCAGGTATTTTGGTCAAGCAGAGATGTTGTGAAAAGGGCCACGGGAGAAGAAAGAATCACGCATTAACGATCCCGTTCACCTTGGTCTCTGGTTACTATCCACCAGACGAGGTTACTGGCTCCCTTCCAACTGACCATCTGCAAGTTTGGAGTCAAACTGCATCCCTCGTTTCAGGCGATCCTCTTACTCCCAGACGATCCGCCTCTGGCACTCCAGTCGTTCTTTTTTTGCCGCTGATTTCGACATACCTCTCATATCGCAATGACGAAACGCGTTTCGTTTCCCCTGCGTCGCCAATTAACCTCCTCCCGTTATAGCTCACCATCGATAGAATTCGTCTGACTTTCGTCCATCCAACGTGGACCTTGCAACGAAGTACACTGTTAGTCGCGGGTTAAACAGAGTAACGTGTAATTGCTGTTTCATTGAAATGTATTATTTATCAGCCCTGACACAATGTTACTCTCTGCTTGTTCGCACGAAAAGTATAATCGAACGCATTATTCATTGTTTCGGGTGTTCGAACCCTGGTCTTTGAACCCTAGACACATTTCAAATGACGAAACGAAATCTATTAAAATAGGCTCGATCGAGACTTCGTCGAAGTAATCGAGTCGACTGACTGACCCCGTCAGTTTCGCAACGTGGCCACGAACACCTGGCTCTCCAAGACAGAAAAAACATTAAAGAGAATCCATAGCAAAGAGTGTCATTTGCGTATGTATAATTTTATTAAGTCTTTAGAAACAATCTATTTAAAATATCACGATCGATCCATGTATGGATCATATTTCACAGCCTATATCGGGTGCAAAAGGTGAATTTTTCATGAATATCTCGGAAGTTATTGCGGCAATTCTCATGAAAAATGAAAGTAAGCAAGTTCCCTACTAAAGAAAAGTGTTAAGTGATGATGGTGCATAGTCGCCCGTTTACCGTGTAACGTGACATGACAATATCGAGTTTTTGTTTGTAAGAATGTACAAGTGTATGCAAAAAATTTGCTCGGCAGCAGGTTTTCCTCGGTCAAACCGAAAGCGACTGGACTAGTGATCTCGTCCCATTCGATCGAGGAGGGGATGGACAGGACTTTTAGTAGGACTCTCGGTACAGCCAATCTACTCGGCCAATTGGTCGGTGGAAAAAATTACTGCACAATAATCGCGGCACGACTGATTGCACGCTAGACATAATTGGCCGGGGTGCAATTAGGAGGTGGTGATAATTATTCGACGTTTATTGCTCCCGCGACTACGTTACGCGCTCGAGGACGCGGCTCGATGAGCAACCAGCCGCGTATCGCTATTATTTTTGCGCTTCCACGAATCGTGTTCGTAGAATCTCAATGATTCACGCTCGTTTACGCAGGATCACCTTTCGCTGGAAATCCCCCAGGGCCTTTCAGACAGTCAGACAGGGTCGTGTTATTTGCCTGAGTGACTTGCACGCTTTCGAAAGGGCCCAAATCTATACCGGGCCGCCCAATACTGTGCTCCGATATATCATGGCCTTGCTGGTATTCGGAGTTCGGAGACATGTGCACATTGACGGTATTTATACGCAAGATGCTCGGTGAGGCGATCAACAAATTTCACCTACGCATTCACCAGGTGATTAGGCCTGGTAATGAATTAAACAGTTTATTTCATACAAAAAGAAATATGTGAAGCTGCGAAAATAACGATTTTCTGTTAGTCATCTAAAACATGAATTCATTGTATAGTATTCTGAATAAGGAATGTACTACTGAATCATCATGCTTCGTTAGAAAAATGAAATGTGCCAACAACGGAATTACGTATGGAATTATGATAATAAGATGTTTCGACTGTTACGCGACGAGACGGGAAGCGTTATAAATAAGTTACTGGGATAAATTAAAGGATAATATGCCACACTAACTGTGTCTCAATTTTTGTCTTGTGGGTATTGATTATCTCGTAAACAATTGTGAGAAGTATCGATACCCAGACGTGTTCTCCAGTGTTTCGATGACAAGGCACAATAAAAAGAATTTTTGGACGGCATGTAGTCATTCTCACTTGAAACCGCAATTACGTCGATCCATAACGGAGGTTTCCTCGTTGCTTGCTTATTGATTTCCTCCAACGCTGTTCACTCAAGGCGAGCATCGATGAACCGCGTTCGATAGTCCTCAGGGACAACTGCATTCTGATCACCGGGCTAACAGGCTTATTACGTACCGATGATTCTGAATCACGTCGCTGTACCTGTAATCAGCATTAGGGAAAATGTGTCCGTGATTACGCTTAATAAAAAGTCACTACAATCGGCAATTAATAATCAGAAATGATTAGCTCTCGGATGTTATAAATTACTAATTCATGACTGCAGATTGCGAATGTAATGCATGGTTACTGATTAAATTGATAATCGATGCTGTATCTATATCTGATTTGTTGTATCATCGAGTAGTTTCTCTAGTCTAGCATTCATCCTACCACCTGGTAGCTAAAAGAGATAAGTTTGATTACTACGATCCTCGATTGTATTATATTCTGTAAAAACTAGTGTAAAATCGATTACGAGATCGCAGCAATTTCTTGACTATCCATTTTGCGTTTTAAAACTGAGATCCCTGTATTAACCCAACCAAACTGTTGCTTCTGTTGCAGATTAATCCGTTGAGGAAGAATCGGGGACAATGTCGGGCATCGTGGAGTGGTACAAGGACCTCATGAACAACGCTAGTGGTAACGAAACGTTATTAGTTTATTATTGCTCTAAACCTCACGTCCGCTACGGACTAAGTCGTTTTACATTTCAGATCCGAGGACCAGTGATTGGTTCCTGATGTCGGGGCCAGGTCCGTTGCTCATGATCGTCGTCTGCTACACCTACTTCAGCGTATCCGCTGGGCCGAGGTACATGAGGGACAAGAAGCCGTACGACTTGAGGAACGTTATGATCCTGTACAATTTCATACAAGTCCTGCTCAGCATGTATCTCTTCTACGAGGGTCTGATGAGCGGTTGGTTGACAGAATACAGCTATACCTGTCAGCCTGTCGACTATTCGGACAACCCTAACGCTATGAGGGTACGTGAGTTACATTTCGAGATAGTAGCTTTTCAGAACCGATTATTACCGATCTGGAGGCATTAGGATCAGGTGTCCAAGGTAGACGGTGGAAATTATTCCTTTTTGGAGGAACTGTTAGATATAGCAATGTTCCAGAAATTGTTCCGCCATCGAGGACGAGCCCCATTCCTCCCCTCGGTCTTTCGTTCACCTTGCTCGTTCTAAGACGACTTCAATTTACCAGAAGTAGTTAGAATAATAACGTATTCGCTTCCTCGGGAGTAATTCCACCCACGTTCGCATGTTTCCATAATGTTGCGACCTTACTCAAGACGGAAGAGACCGAGAAAGATTGTTACTAAGTGAGGTCGTTTTTTGTCATCTTGCTTGCATAAACAGTCGTATTTTGTTTATATGATGTTGTACCAGAAACGCGGACCCCGGCTATGGAATATGACGATCAATGCACGGGGTGTCCTACCAGAAACGGAACAATATCTGAAACGAAATTTAGGATTAGAAAGCACTCAGAGGTCCTGTCGATGCTAACATCCGTAAAAATTCCAATTCGCAGATGGCCAACATCGTGCACTTCTACTTCATCTGCAAACTGATCGAGCTACTGGACACGGTGTTCTTCGTTCTCCGAAAGAAGAATCGTCAGATCACCTTCCTCCACGTATACCACCACGGTCTGATGCCGATGTGCGCCTGGATTGGGTGCAAGTTCCTGCCGAACGGTCACGGTACCCTGCTGGGCGTCATCAACGCGTTCATCCACGTGATCATGTACACGTACTACATGCTGTCCTCGATGGGGCCCCACATGAACAAGTACCTTTGGTGGAAAAAGCATCTGACGTCGCTGCAACTGATCCAGTTCACCATCATTTTCTTCCACAGCGTTCAGATGTTCTTTAACAACTGCAACTATCCGAAATTCATCACATTCTTACTCACGCTGAACTCGTCGATGTTCATCTACATGTTCGGATCGTTCTACGTGGAGAACTACATAAAATCCTGTAGAGCGAAAGCAGCCGTGAACGACGAGTGCGCCAAAGCGAGCACGAACAGCAGCAAAGAGAAGAACAAAGCCGAATGAAGCGGAATCGCTCGACAAACGTCCAGGTCAGCCTCCAGACGGTGTTCTCCGTCGACCATGGACCACCCGTTCATGTTCATTAGCTGTTCAAGGTTCTGTAGCGCAGATGGACGGATTCGATGGAATGTTTGTTGTCGGTTTTCTACGGGAGAGACGGGACCGTGTCGTTCTCGCCATTTAGCGGGTACCTCGAGGTCCATTCGTGATCGTAGAACGGACAATTTATGGTCGCGCGTGAGACCCGGTATAGCCATTGGATGTACATAGTTAACAGCATTTTTCCATCACTGATTTGCTTATGTCGCTAATTCGATGGAATGGAATCTAAAACATTGCCTACAACCCATACAAGATGCAAAGTTTCAACTGATAAAGGTGATTTTTGTAGAAGAGATTTGTGGAAAATGTAGAATAATATTCTTTCGTATTCCTTTATAAGAACACACCGCTTCTAAGTTACTTATATGCACTATGTATTTTGAGACACCATGCATAGCTTTCTTGTGTATTCGTAAATTCCTTTTACCTCGAATGCTAACACGTTGCGTTTTTCTCACAACCTAATCAAACGAGAAATGCTCACAGGGATCGGCGTGGTGCATCTTCTTTCAGAAAGAAAGCTTTTTAATTGTTTCTAATAAAAGATGCACTGTGCTGATCGACGCGAGCCTCCTTTTTTATATTTAATATTGCGGTGGTTACATCAGATTTTGGTTTTAAAGATATGACTTCAAGAGGTGTCAGATCTCATTCCGTCTTTTTCGACATCATTTAACCATTCGGTTACCGTTTCTAACGAAAGTCGAGTCGAACACATTCGAAATTTCCGCCATTATCGTCAACGAACGAAGAGACCCGTCGAGTGCTGCGACTGGAAACACTATCGATTTCGCACGGTAACGCTCGATTCTCAGCGTCGATAACGAAGAAACCGATCGTCGAGGCGAGCGCCATAACGATCGACCGGCTCGAGACTCGATCACATCCAACGAGTTTTTGCTCATCAGTCGATAAAGCAACAAAAACTTTTACGGCCGTGTTTGAATGCAAAGTTTGACAAATTTTATTCCGAATAACGAATAAAAATTGTAAATTCATCTGAGAATTAATTTATATTTATGTTTTATTCGTAAATTTATTCGTGCTAAGATTTGCCCAACTCTGGCTGAATGTATGTACATATTTGTTCTTTCATCGCGTTACGCGAGAATGATCGACAACGACGTTCATAGGTCCGACAATCGAAGCTCTTGGGACAATTCGATACTGGAATATTTCTTCTTTTTTGTACGAAACTATGTAATACATGTATATATACTTATTTGTTTGTTGATATATGAATTTGAGTTATACGGCGTTGGAGGTGTTCTCTGCTGCGTACGAAGGTTGGAGCAATCGTGAGTCTATTAGCAATTAAATGAAACGTTGTTTCTCAAACTTAACTTATTAGTGAACCTATAAACAACCGACCAAAGTTTGAGATCCATTGCAATAGGCTATTCAACCTCTGAAAGTATTCCGGATTTGCACAATAAAGAAGCCATATTTATACGTGTACGTATTCGATCCTCTTGTTTAATTTCTTACAGTAGTTAAGCTTACGTCTATACCGATGGTATGTTAGCTACACGTCTAATCTGGGTTAAATATCAGTAACCTTTAATCACACTACTGAAAGTATAAATAAATCTACATTAAATTACAATGAACTAGACTGAACGAACTATGAAGAAAAAACTGAATTTCATTCGTGTAATGTTGATTCTGAGAAAACGAAAAATCGGTAATCAACGTTCAAGATAGTCGAAATAATTCAAAGATGAGGATGATAAGGTGACAATACATTTATCGCTGGAACTGAAAGGGTTGAATGAAACTTTGGGCTTGATTTCTATTTTAAGAATCCTAAGTAATCGACGTCGAAGCTAAGTTTTGCGGTGAAAAACACCTCGATCGTTCAATGCCAACGAATCATCGATTATTCACCGATTGACGGTTTTCGTCGTCAAAGGTCTCGACCATGAGACCCGGGGACCTCTTCATCCGCTTCATGCTAAAAATGCCACTCGACGGTATTGACTCGACAGTACCGACCATGGAAATTAAAAGCTGGCCATGTCACGCGCGTCAACGAGCATCACATGGACGATGCGAGAGACTTCACTGAGGAAAACGTTGAAATCAATGGAGGAGGAGTCGCGGTTGAGTAGGTACCCAAACAATGGGAATTAAAAAATGCATCGTTGCCCCCATTAAGGGTAGTAGACGACAAACTTCTCCGACCTTGGATCAGAACTGATAAAGCATTAGTACAAACTGAAAATAAATTGAAATAAATAATCGAACGATATAGAGAACGATACGATTATATCATAGTTACCATTAACCCTTAAATGCCGTAGGTTTTAAATTTATACCGAACTATTATATCGAATTGTACACTTGCAATTGGTTTGTTTTAATATTTGGCTGTGTGTGTGTTACTATTGCATAATGTCCTTTTAAACAAATGTTAACAAAATAAATTGAATACATAAATCGTATCGAATCTATAGCAATAGAAAACAAAATAAACATCAGGATTATATCGTTCCCGTTATGTCACAACCATCAATGCGCGATTCGATAAATTCTGTAATTCGAAATTCTGGCATTGTTAAGCTGGCCAATAACCCAGATTCGTGAATCAAGCATAAAGTATAATCACCGTCGTTATGTAACGTTAACATTTATCGTCGTGGCATAAATTTAGGAACAAAAGATGACTTCGTGATTGAAATAAGAGCTTGCAACGGTAAGGGATAATAGCACCATTTATCGAAAAGAGATAAGAGTTCGCGAGTCAATTTTATTCTACCACGCAACAGAGGTATAAACGTTATATTATTTACGAAAAACGCCGATGGAATTTGAACTTTTCCTCTACACATATTTGTTGAGCTGTGGAATACGACCTGCTTTGAAATATTTTCAATTTTGTTGCGACGAAAACAAACAAGAATACATACCCCTTACACTGTCGACCCGATTTGTTTGCGTGTGAAAGCATTTTTCGTATCGAACTTTTGAACATTTGAAAAATTCATCTTCGAACAAATTACATTTCGAAAATAATCGAAGATCTGGCTTGCCCTCCGGAAGCGGCGTGTCACGCATATATTAGACGACTTGAAACACTGTCGAGACGCGAATCGAGCTACAGTGATTTTCACGTCACGATGAATCGGCGCAAAAGTGTGATTAAAGTAATTACCCGTCGTTTCATTGTATGTTTCCTCGGAGGATTAACTGTATTTAAAAAAAAAAGAAGATGAAAACAACACAAGAAAACAATGCTACGAATACAACAGTTTACAAAACTTTCGACAGAGCAAAGAGGTTTTACAACACACGGTCACCCCACGCTGTTTCCCCGGAACGAATATTTTGAGAAAATTGAAATGCAAATGTTATTTTGCAAGGGAACAGATTCTATTTCCGTTAGACTGTTAACTGCCTATTAGCTCTACATTATGGATCCATGTAATACAATACCGCGTTTTCGTCAAACCGTTTTCAACGAGCTGTTGATATTCTCACGGTAATGGATTGACTTCAGGTCAGTCTTTCTCGAACTCATTTCGCAAGCGATCTCCATCCTATTTCATGACGTCAATAGCGTGTCACAATTCTGAAAAGTGGAATATTCCTCTTCACGAGTCACGCTCATCAACTTGCGTCTGTTGATACGAGATGAAATGCAAGGGCATAAAAGTTGGGCGCCGTACCGTTCGTACAATCGATTAGTCTTAATTGGCACACCCTTCGAGATATCGTTTCTTCCTTTCCACGAACTTTTTATTACTCCTTCGTCTCGTGGTGATCCTTCATCGACGCTGCTAATATGTTTTTCGCGTGTCTGGAATGTTTTTCTTAGAAGTGGTACCAGTGTCCACAAGTTCTGTGAAAGTAAACGTTAATAAAAAAAAAAGGCACATTAAGAGTCAGCATATATTTACGTTCCGTAGTGGGTACTTTTCGTTCAGTTTTCGCGAAATAGCTAAAAATTCCTAGTCGATATCGATATTCTCGGAAGCAACAGGTGAAATAATATCTGTGCAGTTCCGTTCTGCTCAGGTACGATAAAAGAGGATGTATTGCGACGGACACGCGGTGTTGCGCAGCAACGAACACTTACCTATTCCGTTCCGGATGTCTGACGCGATTGCGACAACCAGCGCGGAGCCCGCTAAACAAATTGTATCGTTTTAAGGAGTAATAGGTCGTATCCGCGAAGAACTGTATTTAAGCAGCGGCAACTTCAAGCCTGTTCCAGACTAGGTGCTCCTCATCTTTTGATCTGCTTTGCTCGCTGGAAAATGACGTTGCAGAACTCGACGCGTGATCAAATTGTCACATCTGAAACCCTAAAACGTTCAGCAGGAACATGGAGCCTTTGCTGCATATATAAGCATCTGAAAAAAAAAATTCTTTTTAATTTTGAAGACACGCGTAAACATCACGTAAGAGTAAAAGTCCTGGCATCAGTTTCTTCGAAGTCTTTGTGAATGAAGTCATTCAGAGATCGCGCAACGATACCAGAGTTATTCGGTTCCTCATAACAAGTGACGCATGAGAGGCGACCTCTTCGCCTTTAGATGTTAAACCGACGATCAAGGTCTCGAAATTAACGATAGGTGTGAAGTAGAAAGACTCGTCTAATCATTGATAGAACTGATCAAAAATTCACGCGGGGAGCATAGGTTAACCTCGGCCGAGGTTACTTAAGGCCGTACACCCTTGGGCGGAAAGAACCGACGATGTCCGTCTTGGCGGTATCAAGTTCTGCGGGGAGGTGGGCTATAGCCCCGACGCAGCTCTAATTATAATATAATAGCTGCTCGTTTTCACGACAGCATTTTTGACGGGGGAAAGAAGCTTTGTCAGTCTGCTTTAATTTGTCGCGGTGATTGGTTGGATCGGCGGTCTGTCGACGGATGCGATCGATCCTGAGGGTCCTCGGATCGAACAAGTTGAACGTGGAACGACAGGGGCCGTCCGTCCTCTTTCATTTCTCTGATTATTTTTCTCGCAACGCGGACAAACGTCGATGACGACGAGGGTATTCAACGGCTAACGACAAAAGTACCGGAGAACTCTGTTCGATTCTCGAGATCACCGTTCTCTGCGTGGAAAATCGATCCAGGAGAAACTGCTAGTGTTGCGTGAAAGTTAGCTAGAGCACCGTCAGACTTCGAGTTTCGTTCAACATGGCGTTGTTGATACGTCGCATCTACGAGATGTACCGCTACGTCAACGACGAACTCTCAGGTACAGATACCTCCGGGGCCTCTCAGAGATCTGAGGGGGCCCGAGACGTTGTTTAGGTGTCCTTTGTATATCTAAAAAACAAAATTCTTTTATACGATAAACTGCAGTTTTTGCGTATTTATTAGTTATGGAATTGTAGAATCCATGCAAAATAATGCAGAAATATTAACATTTCATTTTGCGTAATGTACAGTCTTTAAACGTTATACATCGCGTTTGTGGTATAAAGTACACTTTTGAATTGAGACGAAATAGATTCTTTTTATCTACCGTGGTACATAATCCTCAACAATTTCTAAAGATCGAATACATCGTAATTTCTTTGTTCTCCAAAGATCCCAGGACGCAGGACTTCTTCCTGATTGGATCACCGTGGGCCTGTTTAGGTATAGTAGGATTCTACTTGTACTTCGTGCAGGAACTAGGGCCCAGACTCATGGAGAAGAGAAAGCCTTTCAAACTCGACAGAGTCATTCAGATATACAACATTATACAGATAGTATTTTGCGCATACGTGCTATACAAGGTAACCGTGTTCACTCCACCGTCACTGACGTTTCAAACGCAAAGATCTTCATGACGAGCATTATATTTTCAGGCGATGATACTGGCCTGGCTATTTCATTACAGCTTCTACTGCGAGCCAGTTGATTATTCCAATGATCCTCGGGCGCTCGAGGTAAATACGTACAGATCTCTTTCGACTCCAGCTTGGAAAACAAAATTAACACATTGTTGACCGGCAATTTTACACAGAAGCGACTTCGTGTCACTCGGCTATTATTTCATAATTGAATGTGAGATTAAAACAATCTAAATAAACTCCAATAGACTTTATTTATATTTTACCACCATAATGAATGGAAATGAAATATTTTACATGCAGTCAATCCCATAAATATTCATACCCTCTATGTCTATTGAAGATGTTCAACTAAATTAAATAATAGTTTTGATGCAATCAAATGAATTTTTCATTACAAATATGTACATGAATACATATATCAACATATTTATACAAACATACACTTGAAAACATTAAACCTATCATTTAACTTAGACAAATTTCATCAATAGACATAAAGGGTACGAATATTTACAGAGACTGACTGTACACATCTCTTACATAACCATAAAGTTTTTTTGTATCGCCCTGGGTTCCATAAATCGAACTAGATAATGCAAATGTGTTAAATGCGTGTGGTGTCAATCACAGATAGCCAAAACGGTCTGGATGTACTTCATGGCGAAGATGTTTGATCTCGTGGACACCGTATTCTTCGTCCTCCGAAAGAAACAGAACCAAGTATCCTTCCTCCACGTCTACCACCACTCGGGGATGGCTTTTGGTACCTGGGCGGCGACCAAGTTCATGGCGGGAGGACACATCACATTTTTAGGTGAGATACTCCTTCTCAATAATCGCAGACGCATCCATCGACGGCCGACTAAAAAACTCGTTGTTGCAGGTACGCTCAACTGTTTCGTTCACGTGGTGATGTACAGCTACTACTTAGCGACGTCCTTCCGAATGAGCAAACCCTGGTGGAAGAAGTACATCACCCAGCTGCAGTTGACCCAGTTCTTTCTCATATTGGTGCACTTCATACTACTGGCCTGGGTGGACGACTGCGGTTTCCCTAAATGGGTGGCAGCCGTGCTCATCCCCCAAAACCTCTTCATGATTGTCCTGTTCGGCGATTTCTACTACAAAGCCTACATAAAAAAGCCCCGCCCCAAGGTCGCGCAAAATGGTTTCTCGGCTGAAGGATCGAACGGAAATCTAAAGAGCCAATAAAGACAATCGCCAAAGGTACATGTACCAGCAGATTTCTATTCGGAGACAGGATCGGTTTCAACTCTTCTCAAACTCTTAACCCTAGACCAATGGTTCTTAACAAGCTCATTGCACAGCTTAAAACAAGATTCCCTCGATTCTTTGAGCTATAGTTTACAACATGATTCGTAATTCTTCGGGCCCGCGATATAGCTCAGAAGAGGATCCCAAAGATGGAGGGTTAAACGCTTTCGTAGGATCAGCGAAACGTGTTGAAGTCGATACGGTAGAAAACGCATAAATCCTTTCACCGCGGAGCACATGGAGCAGATATCTCCGATCTCATCCTTGTATTTAAGTTCGTTCATCATCCTTCGCCACTTATATATCCTACCCATAACCAAGTACTATTTTTCTCTCAAAGAAAATACCATGAAAAATGTCAGGGATTTTTATTAAATTTTAAGTGATTTTAAACTCTTTCAGAAATATCTGTTACATTTTTAACTCTTTGCACTCGAGAAGTGACTCTCGATCACCGCTAGGTTCGACGCAGAAAATCAATCAGCAATAATATTTGTCTAGGTTTCAAATCTCAAATTAAAGATCTCATTACCGAAGTCAATCTAAGCTTAGCATTCGTAGGAATAGAATGCTAGAAAGCATCGCGAGTCGCTGGTAGATACCAGAAAAAAAATGCCTCGAGTGCAAAGGGTTAATAGTTTAATTTACAAGCTCATCGTAGATTTATAAACGCGTTAAGGTCGCGAATGGCAGCATAAATCGTGTCAGCGACTCGATTGTTTACTTTGTTGTTGTGACGCGATCCCTTAGAATAAGCATTTCCCTTTCCTCTCGCAGGGCTTTTCATCTGAGAGGGCTACATTACACACACAATTCGCACGGTTGTCATATTTTGCGTTCGCAATTGTTCGCGTTAGAATTAAGTTCCTCTTCGTTTGGAAGCGAGAACCCGTTCGACGGTGATCGGGATACAAACCCTGTGCCAATGATTGTATGCCTGAAGAATCAATAAATGTCAATTTAACAACGACCTAATCGAAATTATCAGCTACATTATAATTTGTAACCAGTCGTAGAAGAACGTTGCTGGACAGAAACGTCTCTGTGGCTCGTGTATCGCAGATTACTGCTAAATTTATTGTACATTGATAATAAATACTATTCCTGAGATGTGGTGAATCGGTTAAATGATAGCGTGGAGACGATAGGACGAATGTAAGGGAAAATGGAAGGAAATTGAAAAAAGAACGAAGAGGAAGTGACCCATAATCAAGCACAAATTTTAGCACCATCATCTTATCCGTGAAAGTAGGTCTGTGGCCAATGGTATACGCTATCCAGTACATGACAGTCGTGAACCTACGGCTGACCGTTTCGAATAACGTTTTACAGGTGTTGCGATACCGTCATCGTGACAAGGTACCGAAACTTGAACGAACTGGAACAACCAGCAGCGTGTTACTTTCACTACAGCTATCAAATATAACAGACAAGAAGTACTGCTATCCGAAAACATTTGCATTCTCAATGGATGGAAGAAAAAACTGATACATTTATGGATGCATGAGTGTATGCGTGTTGTTCAGAAAATCATGAAATTTAAAATCTGCTGTGTATAGGGCATGGCGCTAAACTTCGAAACAAATATTAAATTGGTTTATTATTATCTTATTGTCACAACTTGATTCATCGAAGTACACCACAGCTATTGAATAAATCAGAAGCATTGTAAAGTTAAGAGTCTTTCGAGGCAGATTGTCCTACTTGCGTGACACATTAACGGGCGGTCCAGGCGAAAGGCAATCCATGTAGACAGACGCGGTAAAAAAAAAAACACCCGAAAAATCGGTTTTAGCGGCATGTGCCGTTATGCTACTCATTTGCGTCCAAGAACGACGAGGAACTTCGTTTTCGAAATCACGTTCCGATGACCTTCCGGAGATTTTTGACCGCTACGAATATAGCAAAACAGTCTATCTGTTTATAAACTAATTTTTATAGGTTCAATTATTTCACATAACGTTTAAAAGTTATTCGATATCCAATCAACGAGTAACATGAAATTATTTGTCTAGCCTCCATGTTTGACCTGCGCATATTTTATGGAGCTCGTCGACAATATTCTAAGGAATCTCGGTCAAGAAATTTTAACTAGGCGCGAAATCCTTAGAGATTTTAGTCTACTGTTTATCTTCCCACCGCCTACGAGGCATCCCGTTGACTTACTTAGCGGCAAGCCCGTTAGAGGATGTCTCTAAAAACTTGTACGTGTTTTGTTTAAGAAGCAACAGTGTGATCGCTATTGGTCCTGCCGCCATTACCTTTGCCTCGTTGCCTCAAAGAAGTGTTCCAGTTCTCGTCTGACAAAATGTATGGACAAGTGCTGGACAGTTATTACTCGAAAAATAACGTTGATTTATTGCTAAATGATTTCCACTAGTAAAACATGGGCGCAGTTAAAATGCAACGTAGTATAATCAAGTTGGTCGTCCTACTTCGTCTTTGTTGCTCCGTGTAACTGTGTTTTGGGACGAGAAAAGCACGCGGAGAAATACGTGGCATTGCGCACGATTAACAGAGACGATCGTGTAACAATACTTTTCAACGCATCACGAAGATTGGCTGATTCGAAAGAGAATCACTAAAGAAACCATCTAAATTCGTTCTAGTCGATGAAGAAATAATTTCAGCAAAAAGCGAGGTCATCGAGGAGGAACAGGAAGTGTCCCAATTGACTCGAAGTTTTGAAATTATAGTAATTACGTTTTGATTTCGAAATGAACAGTATTGTACACAGTACTGACTGACAAGATTGCTAATATTTCAATGTATTATGTAGTAGCTGATTAGTAATAAGGTTCATTTAAACATCAACTTTAGCTCCTCTGGGTTTTTCTCAGATATTTGTCAATAAATCACTGCAAAGTTTCAATAGCTAAACGAGATAAACAAAGGTCGGTTTTTTCAAATAGAACGTCATCGAATACAAACGGTTCTCGAAGTGTGTTTGTAATTCTTGGGTAAAATATCCAAAGAAATTTTATACATCTACAGTGTCAACGATTATATCTGTGAAATGATTTTGCATGATTTTGGGATAAAAATACTAAAATCTTTGGGACCAAACGCTCCACTCCTCGAAAAATTTCGAGGAGCCTGACTTCTTAATTGCAAGAAGAATTTCAAATCCAAAATACAAGGTGAACGTATGCAAATAAATGTCAGGATTATGCACAAAAAGCAGAACTAACAGAAACGACTGCATTCAGACTGATTTCCCCGTATCGTGATAAATGTTACATGATAGAATTAGAAAAAAACTAAAAACTATCCAAAACAAAAATTGAGAGAAATAGAATAAAAATACGGGGAAAAAAATATACATGTCGAATTGAGTAACCTCCTCCTTTTCGAAGTCGGTTAAAAAGACTCGATGAATGTAAAATGACTAAAGGTGAAGAAGACTAATATTTTATTAAATTATATCTTCATTAGCGAGGGCAGAAAAAAAATGACCATTGTAGACTCGATGGTCTTGAGTTAACATTAACATCTTTTAGCCGACAATTAGCACTGATAACTATTTGACTGGCAATACGGTTCGTCGTGGTTCGATGTTAATATTTAGCCATTGGAACCAGCCAATGAAATCAAGAAAATCTTTGTTACGCGCACGTCATTGTCGCATGTCTCTGAAGACTTTAACAGGGCAAACAAGTTCACGCTTGAATCCACATTGTCGTCTGTGCTAATCCGCGTCTCTTTATTCCGGTCAAATAAGCCGTCCACGAATTTCGCAAATATTCAACTGCATCGCTGGCAAATATTCCACATGTTCAGCCATTTTTCCTTTGGTCCTTATTAATGCGGTCGCCTTTTTGGCTATTGCGAGGTGTCATCTTTGATAATGCTTTACAAAGACGCGATAACAGAACTTTTAGCAAACTAGAACCACTCACTTTGACCACAAGAAAAGAATTTTTTTATAAATGTCGAATATACACTAACATTTTGCACAAAAACGTAGCATCGATTAACTAGCGTATACTTAGTAACTGTCAAGAACTGAAAACATTAGAACTCTCGAAAGTATTCTTTCTAAACCGCTTCTATGAATCTACTTAAAGAGGTATATCTTATATCAAAATTTCTCTGAATTCTGGTCTCGAAATGAAACGCTATGCACCTATGTGTACGTAACCCTTTAAAAGAGATGCATTACCGTTAACGTTGCAAGACCACCCAGCAGAAGCTATGCTAAACAGTCGTGCACCAATATTTTACCAACGTTACACTTAGCTTCAGCAGACTGTGGTGTCTTATCGGAGCTGGCGTTACAGTTTCTACTGACCTTAATGAAGCTCTGCCACGATCCTAGCGAAACGACGTTCTGCAAACGTCCTCAAGGGTGATTTGCATAAGCGTGTCACATTGCACATCGTTATTCTATTTCTTTTCGGTTACTTTGATCATTGTTATCGATCGCTTAAAAAATTGTCGCGCACTATGAAAACTGACAATCAAATCGCACGCAATGTTTCGCCATCGCCCATACTTGCAATATTGCGACACGCCTAACGTCCGCTCGATGAAATCGGAAACGCGAATCAAAGTTACAACTCAGTCTGCATTTGTGCTTCCAACCGTGGACATTCAAACTTCGAATTGAACATTAAAATAAACTGTAACGATCTAAGTAGGTATCATATTGTTTCTAATGGCAACGTCACGCTTTACAAAAGTTCATTCGCAAAGATTATTCTGTTGAACATTGGGATAAATGTTCAATGGTTTTGAAACTATACTCTTGATTTAATCCATTCATCGTACAAACTTTGTACTTCGGAAATTAAACGTTGATCAGCTCGGCTAGGGATATGTGTTTATCCTAGAAAATGTTTGCCTCTGCTACTTGAACCTTGAATTTTTCTTAATAATGTTTTTCAGATTATTATGATGATCAAAAATCACTTGAAAAACTGGTTTACATCCACAGACCGTAATTTAGTTCCAGTTTTTGTTTTTTAATATTTGTCTTATTAATTATGTGGCAATTTTTTATTTTGTTAGCAGTGTGGCATATACGAATGGACTAAAACTTTGTTGCAAACCCTATTACCAATGCATTGCTGATTATTGGTTTTTAATAATCATTTGCTTGAGCTAGAAGCTGTTACAATTATCAGAAACTGGCGACGATAATCTATCTATACGCGTCACGAGGCGTTCTTCAGTATCTCATAGCTTCATCTTCCGCCTCCTAATCCTGCATTCTCATCCCTTCCTCTTTCGTCGAGTTAGTCCCCGTTCGAGGTAAGGAAGTCACGATTTGACAACGAGCTCGAACGTCAGAGGTGGTGGGGCCAGTCGACGAAGATCGAGGTTCTGGTCCTCTTGGTGGCTACCTTCGTCGCTAGATCATCAGTTTTTGGTTCGCGGCCTCCCTCTCATCATCATCCGCTCTTGAGGGATAACGTAGCTTTCTCGAGGACATCGGTGACAGACTGTAGAACGTAACTCCTAAACGGAAGTGATTTTTACGCGGTGGCATTTAAAAAGAAGAGAAACGTCGGTCAGCTGAGTGAGTTTTATCAGCATCTAACGGAAGCGAGGTAAGCTCTTTTGTTTGGAAACTTTCTTAGTAAATTTTGGGTAGAGAGCTAGCGAAAATAATTGAGGTTTCTAGATAAATTAGGTATATGGACTAAACATTTGAAGTGATACATTCGCGATATTTTGTACAACAGTGTTATTTAATAAATGAACTCCTAGGTGCTTAGAAGCAACGTCTTTATGTCAATATTACTCAGCATTAGAGCTCTCGATCACTGTGCTTTATCAATCTCCTTTAATTAAGCTACGCTCGGCCCAAGTGCATCGATTCGTCAACGACCTTCAATGCCTAACAATTCTTTTCAGAATTCGTTCGAGTCAGTGTCCAGTAAATTCATCGACATGACCAGCATAATTCGCGAGGTGGTGAACAATTACGAGGAGTTCGCGGAGATAACCAAAGGTAAGCACGTGAACATCGTACGACGTTGACCGACAGAAACTCGATCAGGCGAATCGAATCTCTTCTTTGGAGCCTTGTAACTCGATTCATTCGCCTAAATGGGACTTAACTGGCAGTGTCGTCGCGAAAAGAACTTGTCCTCTTTAAGGGTGTCGAATCAATGCCGATGCTGATTGATGCAAATTTTGTTTGACAACCATGAAAGGATATCAGACGCGTAACAGTTGTCGGTAATGGCATTCATCGGTCTTCTATTAACACATAAAAAGAATTTCCATTAAAATACCGCATCGTGCCTATAAGTTTCTTTTGAAAATAGCGTTTCTTACGCGCACGACTAAAGCGCCGTTACTCTCTAGAAATTAACTTGGACTCGTGGACAATGATGTCGTCGCCTGGACCGATGCTTTGCATCGTAGCATGCTACCTGGCGTTCGTCCTGAAAATCGGCCCCAAAATGATGGAAAAGAGGCCGCCCTTTCAAGTGAATTCCCTGCTGATCGCCTACAATGCTTTTCAAGTAGTCTTCAGCGTTTGGTTAACCCTTAAGGTGAGAAGAATCAGGACATTCTCCAGTAACCTTCAATTGGAGATTTCACCGTCCTAACTCGACCCTGACATTTTTCTATACTCCACTTTTTCTGGCAGTCACGGTTTTGATGCTCCTTTCCAGGGAGTAGATCCCAGAATCTGGAAGGTAATCATATCGCCTAAATGCAACGCGGCTCAAACATCCAAGGACATAGATCTCCAAACTGCGGTAAGTTAACGGAGCAGAGATCAAATTTTTAAGGAAAACGAACCCTTTGCACCCTGTCCCACCTCGTTGCAAAATGTGCGAACAGTAATCGCATTACGTTAAATGGTCTAAATTTGGAAACGTGTCTTTCTTCGTATTATTAGACTCGATTATAAATTCTTATACCGTTCTTGAAGCGTTGACGCGAATCAATCCTTTATGTTTGCAGTAGTGTCGCTAACAAAATTGATTGTCCCCTGACAGAGAACAAGCAGGTGGCCCCGTCTAGCCTGTTTGGTGTGTTATACCGGTGCAAATTTTTATTTCGACAGGTAGTGGCGACAGCTTACTGGTACTTCATAGGAAAACTTACCGAGCTTTTGGACACGGTGAGTCTAACAACTTACGAATAGTCGAGCCTGATGCTGCCCAATGTGGCTACCTATCACTTGAGAAACGAGGAACCGAACGAATTCTTTTGCTCAAGGTGTTCTTCGTCCTGCGGAAGAAGCAAAATCAGGTCAGCTTTCTGCACGTTTATCATCACACGGTGCTCGTCGTCTTCGGCTGGGTGTACGTCAAGTATTTACCAGGCGAGCAAGGCGCTATGCTCGGTATCTTGAATTCCTTCGTTCACATCGTCATGTACACGTACTACTTGATCGCTGCTCTGGGTGCAGAGTACAAGAAATACTTGTGGTGGAAGAAGTACATGACGTGCCTCCAACTGGTAAGTCGATCACAAACCGAGCATTCCGCTATTTCTTCGCGAACAATTGTCAATTATCTCATCCACAGGTCCAATTCGTCATGATGCTGTGCTATCTGATGATGACCCTCGCGATGGACTGCAAGGTCCCAAAGACCCTCACCTACTTCTTCATGGCGAACGTGGTGCTCTTTCTCTACCTGTTCGGCGACTTTTACAGAAAGAGCTACACGAAAAAGAGCATCTAATGTATACCTACAATGACTTTATCCAGGCGCGAACGTCTGCCGTAGCAATCGTCTTTGAACGCACGTCGGATGTCGATCGCCTAACGGTGGAAAAGAGGAAAAGGTACGGAGACTGCACGGGCAGAAATGGAAGTCGTATCGAGGTCAGAGCGCGTCGGCAGACGGCGTCAAACCAATTAGGATGCCAGTATCCGAAGGATACGAATTCAGAGTTCATTCGGGGAAATCGGTTTCACTGTTTCCGAGGCAAAGCCGCGCGAGGTAACGGGGCTCGAGCAGCAATCTAGGCCATTAGGTCCACAGTCGATGCGTTGCTCGAAGAAGCGTCGAAGAAGCACGACGCACGTGCGGGAAGAGGTTGGCGACACCGGAGGAGCCTTGACCAAGTCTGAATCGCCGCAGGCTTTGGGTTTTGGTTCAACTGGGCTACGATCCGAGAAAGAAAGCAAGCGAGAGAAGGCCGTGCCCCCTCAGACGTTGCCACGCATTCCCAGAGAAACGGTAACTGCTTTTTCTTTGAGCTACAAGACTGCTTCGACTTCGAGCATACGGATTCATCTGGAATTCCAACTGACCGTGACGCACCTACCTAGCCTTTGTACGCCGGATTCTGTTTTCGATGAAACAGCACGTGGTTGGATCTGGGAACGTCGCCATCGAAGCCTTCTTCCGTTTTGTCGCTGAAACAATGAATGGAACACATAGCCGTTAATTAATCTCCCAAAGTTCTATACGGAGCTGGAGAGATTGCCTCCGACGAGGAAACATCGCCTGTCAGGAGCGAATTTCGATGGAACTTTGCTCGAATGACGAATGGGTTTCCTTTTTCCTGGAGACTCGTGAATTATCAGAAAAAATAGTCAATAATTTTTACCTTTGAAACTGGGTTCCATTCAGAGGCAATCCTTTCAGTTCCTCGATAGAGGTACATACATAGTTTGCGTTCAGATGGTCTCAGGGAGTTCTATAATCTCGGAATTTCGAGATAATACACTGGGAAGGATCGTGTCGCTCGACGTTAAATAGGATAATTATTCCAGGTAAAAACTCCAAGTAAAAATACCAGGTAAAAATCGGTCTCCATACGATCGATCGCGTCGATTCGCTCGAAAACATTATTGCGTCGACGAGATTTCCTTGTTTTTGAGCGAACCAACGAGCTGTTTTATCAATGCAACACATCTGTCACGATTGACGGCACTTATCGTAAATAAAAACGTTGCCGTCGATCGTGATACGTGAATGGATTTTTGTGTATGGATATGTAAATACATGGTATTATTTATTGATATTTATCTAAACTTTATCTAAAATTTGAAAATATCTTGTCCCATCCTCTCGCCTCGTGACTCTTCAAGGTCCTAAGAAAATAATGAATATTTTTCTTGCGCGAAAAACACGACCTTACAAACGACAGCCAGCGCCCGGAAATGTAATTGAACAGAATCACTTCACATTCCAATAATCGTAACTTTATTCTACGCTACGTTTTACATGTCGTCTGATATAATACAAAAGGATACCGGGATACATAATCGTGTCTTCAGCGGGCTTCGGTCGACGAACCAGGAATCTTTGGCAAAAAGCATAGCTTTTGGGAAGAGCAACGGTTCTCATTCGAGATCAACCAATTGGGAGGAGAGAAACACTATTTACATACCGTATTCTGGTCCAATTTTATAGTCGAGATCATCACACAAACTGGTGACGTTGTATTGATCTATATTTTTAAAACCAATCATTCATACTAGTGTTTTAAATAGTGTTTATGTTATAAAATTTCATACATGTCCTCAGTTTTTTCGAAGGTACCTAGAATACCTCCGTAAAAATGGAAAACACGCGGTACAGTTGTCTTGTTTTCCTCCAGACGTAGGCACAAGGTGCACCATGAAAGAAAATCGGCTAGGGAGAGCTGCGTCAGGTATGTTTCCACTAATGTTTGTTAAAATTTTATTACACTTTTACACGTCGAGTCACAATTAGAACCGCGATCAATTTTACAAAATGCTGCATCGACGATCAATCTCTTTCATTCAAAAATTAGTTTAATTGGTCGAGGAATCATACTCTTTAGACATAATTTGATCTCGTTAACGTACACGTATACTAAAAGCAACGAACCATCTGTGCAAGCTTTTATCTTTCTTCCCATGAAATTTATCGTGTCATTCTCCCATTAAATTCATTTAACGTGTAGCAATTATCAACCGTGAGCGTAGCTACGTCTCGTTAATTACCGATTACTGACAATCCGCAAGATAGTTCAACCGCGCGTGGATGCACCGACTGAAAGTGTTCTGTTAATGCTAATTGCATTCATTTGCAATTGTAATGTTGACTTCTTTCAGCTCTAAAGGGTTATGCAAACAGCGCGATGAATGAGTAGAATTTCTGACGCAACATTGTTTTAAAGGAGTTTCACGCTCCGTGGGAAAACAAGTTGATACTGACATGGAAAATTATTGCTGAAAGAGGAAAAAGTGGTAACCCCTGAATACATGGACTGTTCGTGATAAATCAATTTGTAAATTCTAAATTTTCAAATGCTCGATTTTCTATCCATTTCGAGCCACCTCTGCAGTCGCCTATCCAAAGACTTTTTAGGCACGAATTTTAATTGACTCCTAACAATTTTTATTGTCCAATCGATCACTAAGGCCAAGAAAAACAACCCAGAATTCGTTACAATCCCCCGAACTATGCGCGTTTTCGTTTCCTCGTCCTAAATTTAGAATCCAGTTCTATCTACACTCGCTCAAGGAAGACTGAAACCATCGCAGCTCGACGAAAAAATCCAGAAGCCCAAACTTATACAGACCGAGGCATTTAAGGTCGTCTGTCTTAGATGCCTCGTCCTGTATATACACGAGATACCGAATTCTTATCGAATTGTACTCCAAATGAAACTCGTGTACGCGCCGCTTCCTCTTCTGATCCCGAATATCCAGGATCTTTTCCGTTGCAATCATTATACATCTACAACCTTAAACATCTAACGATCTAATTGACGCGGGCAGTCGAAGACTTACAAGGAACATCCACGAAGGATCTACCCTCAATTTTCATGAAAATATAGGATTTCCTATTTCTCGAAACCATTGAAGAATCGTTTCACCCCTCACTTCAATTATCATCGCTAATAAGACTAAATTTCCTTACATCCTACATCAGTTAAATCCAAATTAAAGAGGGGGGTGGAGTGTGGCACATGTTCTTTGTTAGCCGACGACGGACAATCAAAAGCGATAATCGAGAAGCGATCGTTGCTCGTGAACTAATGTCAGAGCACTCGATTCCCCTCGGTTACCGCCGATTTGCGAGTTCGTCCATTCGATGTTCGATGAGTTGTGATCAGAGAAAACTTTACTTTCTGTCGGAAAAATGTTCTGTTGCGACTCAACGTGGTGCGTTATACAGTCTATTTGTCCAGCAACGTGTTCTTCTCTCGCGACTGAACGTCACCGTTCCACAGCTGGAGCCTCGATGCGTTGAACGGAAAACCAATGGCGACTCGCAAGCGTCCTGGTCGGTTCTTCATCTTGTCCTGTCGTTGAAGTTCCTCGTGTCCCAGACTTTAGTCAGTCTTACCCTTCTCGTTTTGCAAATTCCCGTTCGTCGCTTGCTTCGCTATCCCGTTCTCTTTGCCCTTTTTCGTCCTCGTTTCGTTTTCGGCAGGCTTGTAAGCCTGGTTGTAAAAGTCAGCAAACAGGAAGTAGAAGAATATCGCGTTCGGAAGGACCAGGAACACGGACCACTTCGGGTAGTCACAGTCGTAGATCAGCAACTGGCAGCTGTGCAGGAACGCCAAGCAAAATTGTCCCTGTCGAATCGAAAAAGTGTCCTTTACCCAATCAGACAAGCCTTTTACTATTATTAATATAAAACTCAAATTTCTCAGAAATTTCGGTGCGACTCTATTCATGTCCGATGCGTATGCAATTTTTTTTATAGTTGCTCTTTATGTCGAGCAGTACGTTTGATTACAGCTGCAATTATTCTTCCGAATTGCTATAAAATTGTTTCAGAGATCTCGACGGTAAAACATCCAAGTTCGTTGCGAAACAGTTCTCTGGCTTAGTGCCAGATAGCGCCACCGTATACTGAACGCGATCATTCCATGTACCAATTTATTTTTAAAATCTGCGCGTTTGTGATTTGACGAAGAAAATGAAGAAGAAAGGAAGGTGACGTTGAGTAAGTAAATTTGTGTTTCTGCAATGCATACCATTTGAAGGGTCGTGATGTACTTCTTCCACCACAGGTACTTTTGGTACTGAGGTAGCAGGGCAGCTAGCAGGTAGTACGTGTACATGATGATGTGCACGAAACTGTTGATCACCCCTTTAACAAATCAATACACATCGAATTTGAACAAATGTGAATAATATTTCAGACTTGAGTTACTGATAAATACAATTTTAATTACCTATGAAGATGCCATGGCCACCAGGGTAGTATTTAGTCGCACCCCACGAAACCATCGGCATTACGGTATGATGGTACAAATGGAGAAACGTGATTTGGCTGTCTTTCTTTCGAAGAACGAAGAAAACCGTGTCCAGCAGTTCGGAAATCTTCGCCAGAAAGTAAACGTAAACACCTCTAGCGACCTGTAACATGCATCTTGATCGCAACTTTCCAAAGATTCCAGACACTATGCGCTCGCAAGGAAGATCGATTAGACGATGTCAAATAACTAACAATCTAGTCGGTGAAAAATTGGATTTTCAATTGACCCGAGATCAAGTATGACTGTTTTAAAATGAGAAATACTCTGAGTGCGTCTGGAGAAGTTGAAAAGTCGACGGGCTGGCACCTCCAGTCGTAGTCCTTGAGCCAGGCTCCGTCCAGGCCCTCGTAGAACAGCCAACAGCTGACCAGGACCTGGAGGAAGTTGTAGACGACGAGAATGTTCTTCAGCTGGTACGGTTTCCTGTGCTCCATTTGACGTGGGCCCCATGATAGGCAGAAGTAGAGGTAGCCGATCAGAAGACTGAGTCCAGGCACTGGCGATCGTATGAGGAACCAGTCCTTCGTTCGCGGATCTGAAAGGCGATTAACGCATAATGCCAAGGACCAACTGTAGAAAACAAATCCGTCCCCTGATTACCAGAAAGATCGTTGAAGATGTGGTCGTAGAATCGAACCACCGAATTGTTGTAGATGTTGGACATCCTGTCGTTCGGAAATCCACTGCTGGCATTCATTGGAGAATCAACTGAAACAAAAGAAACATTGGATAACAGATAAATAGATGAAAAATAGGTGATCGCTGTTTAAAAACATTTGTAATGATCATTTGTCCCCTTTATAAACGCGTTGTCACTTAGCTGTTGTCCGAAACGACACACTCCGTGAATTTAAACGATCCCCGTAAAATACCGTTCGACGTTAACTTTACAACGAGTCGTAAAATTATGGTTAAGACTTTCCTCTCGCTGCAAGTGGAACCGAATTGTCCATAAAATCTATCTCTCAGCTGAATGTTACAGCAATAATGGTACCTTGGGCAAGGACACTTCGCAGGCGTTGTTTCATTCGCATCGACGTTAGAAACCACGATAATAATCGAACGTTTCGTCATCCATTACGTCACGATTACGTTTAAAATAAGACTGAAATAAGATTCTAGAGCTAAGTTTAACACGCTGGATATTTTTTAACGAAGTAACATTGATTCGTCAAGACAAGCGTTTCGCGATTTTAAACCATCGTAAATGTCGGGGAACTTGGACATTTCACCTATCGAGTGGGAGAAAAAAAAAGATAGAGAACCTGGAGTAATTGCAGGGATGGGTATTCGCTCTGGCGAGGGATCACCGGCGACGATACGATATCTTTCATTATAGGAATCAACCAAGCATCCCGGTGCCTTGCCGTGATGTTCGAGCACTTAGCTTCATTTTTCTTTGAATATACGGTGACTCAACATTTTTACGACCAAACCGCACCGATAAGTTATAGTATCACACAAAAGAACAGCGAACAATACTTTCTATTCGCTATAATTATGTCCCACTATTTGTCCGAAACAATACTATTTTTTAGCCTTTCTTAGGTACATTGCTGAAGTAAACTACACTAAAAAGCTTGCCTAGTGTATAAAGGTGAAAGGATTATAAGAAACTACGTGTTCGCTAATTACTCTATTGCAAAAAAATCAGTAAAAATGGAATTTTCTACGATTCACGCATACGATGCGGAAAAACAGCAAACAGAGCAGTTTCGCTGCTCCGTTTATGCATACTTAGCCGATCCAGTTTTTCGACCTTCGTTAACCTAAATTTAACCCTTTTTTTCGTCGAGTGTTTAGATAATGCGCCGTTCACTTCGTTGGAATTTTTTTTGTAACACTGCTCGTTTACGAGTCGTCCTACTTTGTTATTTGAAAACTGGGTCTGCCCCTTTTTTGACATACGATAACGAGTGAGTTCGAAATTCCTGTGCAAAAGTCCGTAGCTGGTCGACGTAACGCGTGTTGTTAACACCTTCTGCGATTTAGTCGTTCTATCATGCGGTGTTAATAATGATCCATACGTGTAACGATTTAATCTCTGCTTATCGGTCGGTGTTCATCAGCTGAATCGCTCCCAGTGAACTAAAACTCGAGAGAGTCGGAAGCGTTCTACGTAAATGTTCTCTTTACTGTAGAATGCTCTCTAGATTAAAGCAACTAATAATTACTATCCCTCCAGAGATCTTCGGTTTCAGGCTTGGGGAAATCGCAATCACCCAAGAGATTGTTCTAAATTCGTAGCACAGAAACCAAGGGGTTCGGAGGTCAGCCATCGGCACGCAACCTCATCCGTCTATTTCTACAGTGAATTTTCATCTCGCTGTCGTGGTAGGTAACAGGACGTCAAATCTACGGAAAATGGCAGCTAATAAATTCCCGTTACAAAACCGAGAATCGTGCAAGCTGCGTCATCTCAACCGCAATTGCATATCTCTGCCTCCTACGTCCTGCGTATGCAGAGAAATTCTCCCGACCGAATGCTGGGTAAGCGCGAAATTTCTCTCTGTTTTAGTCGTAGAGATAGCGAGTTTACGATACACAAATGACTATCGACGAGCGTGAAAGAAGTCCAAGGATTCCAGGTCCTACTTACTATTTTTCTTCCTAAGAATTGTGTCGAGCCAACCGTTACACCTCGATATCAACGAAACTGTGGGTCTACATCAGTTATCCCGCGGAAAGTTTACGAGGATTACGCCTTGATCAGCGATCGTCTCCATTGTAATGGAATCAACGATGTCGCAGTTCGAAAATTCGCGGTCATCAAGAGCTATGAAATGAAAGTGCGCGCAATCACCGCAATCGGCGCGCTTCACCTTTCTCTCGCATCTTTCTCGTTTTCGTGCACGGAACTGTGCTAATCGCTAGTCAGCTGATTTGACGGGAGAAAAGGCTAATCTATCCTTGTCCATCTAAATTAGATACAATCTATGGATTTTTTTCAAACCAGTAGTTGCTCCTGTAAAGATCTCGAATCAGCCATTACGGGCTCTTGTTTTAAAGTATCCTCGGCAGCTATAAATCTATGATTCTCATCGAATTTCAGATATATAAAATGTACGAATATATATTACGCGTTACAAGATTATAGACTACAAAGCATCACGTACGCACACGCGACCGTCTAGTCGGTAAGGTTTACATTGATCGGCGGGTCCGCGCCAGTTATTTAGATCACGTAGAAAAATCGTTTACCTTTCTACTTCGCGACGACGACGTTTTACGACTTGTTGGTTATTTATCGTTATGAGAATTTCGTAACCTTGGTTGACGTAATTGCAGCCACGGAATAACAGGCTCTTGCAGTTCTACGATCGTCGGTCAAAGATGACCAATTGCGGGAATTCACGACGAGGAATCACGTTGAAGATCAATTGATGCTGATGCGTCGAATAGTTCGATCGTCTCCAAACTGATCGAATAGGAACGTTCGGAGCGATTCGTCCATCAACTCCGACGGTTGTCCTTCGTTTAACTTCTGAGCAGGGAGATCCCGATCGAACAGTCGTATAACGATCGCGATCGTTGATCTAACCTCTGATTACGCGTGTGGAAAGTAGTAATGTAAGTAAACAATGAGTTTTACCTCACGACAACCTGCTCACGCTAATTGCGTCCGAGAATAAATTACTCGAGGCATTGTATAAAGCTTAGCTTGGCTCCGTTATTATCTGGAATGTTTTGCTCTGGAAATGATCACAGCGCGACAAGTTCGCGTTGCAAAAAGCGGAACAGCTTCCTTCGATTACACGCTTCAGCGAGCAAATTGATTAGTCCCGCAATGATTCAGCCGCGATAAAGTACGTGACATTGTATCTCCGCGATTCAGACTTCAACGCCATTGAACTCCGAAGTGTGCCATCGAAAGAAAACAAAATGAAGATTTCCGAGTTGAACGTTTTAAATTAAAATCCTCGCTTCGTAACAAGTATACTAAGCTTACGCCATACTTCGTTTTATACTTGGAGGGATGATTATAGTCTTTATAAATGGTAATATGAATGTAACCTGTAGAAATAAGTACGTAGACGAGATGTGTGTAGTAGAGGCGACGGGTACAACAACGTACAGCGCAGCAATCAATTATCATTTTCGTTGAAATTAATGGTTAGTCTTGACGAGCATTTAACAAGCTTATCGAATATCAATTTATTACAGCTTATTGCCAATTTCCTTCCACGAGTAGCCGTATAATGAAATCGACAAAGCGAAATGAGGGTACAGCCATTCATTATGGAAGTAAGTTCACTCACCATTGTTTCGCGATATAAATACGAGCTTCTGCATTTCAATCGATTAAAAAATATTCATAAACGCTAATTGGCACGTTGTTCGACCCATTTGTAGCGTAGTACGAGATCAGAGACTTGAGCAATCGTTAAGTAGCAGATTGTACGTGAAATTTACACCCGTGTACGGTTTAATTATCTGTAACACGTCGATTATGCAATGTAACATGTGAGTAACGAGTGCATTTATATGAGAAGGCGTGAAAGAAGAGTGCGAAGGAAGAGAACGGATGGAATCGAGCATTAATGCTAATTAATATTAAACATTCCTCCGCAATATTTCGTTGTCTGATTTTGTTGATCTCTAACAGCGACCACCCTCCGGAGATCCATCGCACGAATAAGATTCGGTAAATCGTTCGCAGAACGATAAACAATTTCCAGTCGATCAACGAACGCGACGTTCCTGAAAAGACATTCCTGCCACGCTTTCTTCCTAGCAGCCATTTCCCCAACCGTACATGTCGGCCTTTGGTTCACGTGCAAGAGAGCTCGATCACGCGATCGCGTGCGCTCGCCACGAGCAGTAGGATCATCCGCTGCCATTGGCAGTGAGGTAACAGTGTGTAGCGCGAGTGTACGCGCGAATCGCCGCGATACCCGCGAAAACACATTATTACGCAACGATCCGGTATATCGATTGCGATCGACGACCGCTGCGTCGCAGCCGACGACAGTCGAGAAAGCAAAGAGAGAGCGACGAGGCGCAGGTGTATCGTAGACGGCATCTCTCCGATTAAAATCGTTGAACTTTCGATCCAAACGTGATAATTTGAAAATTTTTTAAGGAGTTCGTGGGCGAATGCTCGTAGAATAAGAGGAAAACATAGAGAAAGGGATCGAGGAAGATTTTCGACTGAAAAAAAATAGGTCGATCGCGTCGTTATATGAAAGTATCGTTAGATCAATTTATCAAGATTCAGTAATTACGTTTTTTACGTTTGGCTCTCTGAATTTGAAAGCTACAATCTTCCTTAGTTACCTAATGAAACACGTGCCATGAGTTTTGTGATTCGTGAACACGTTTGAATGCATAGATTGAGCGGATCAATGACTCCCTAATGTTTCTGCTGCTCTCTTCATTCCTGCTTTCACTCTCTTTCACTGTTCTTAGAACCTTCACTCGGGCATTACGTTAATCGACGTAGAAGTGAAATTTTCTAGTCGATTTATATGAGCTTATATCTTCCGTTCTGTTGACGCGATTGGCTCAATTTGCGAGTACGCCTGAGGCGACGTACCGATGCGAAACTAATTATTCTCTCGCGTGAAATGGACCGAACGTATTTACACGCTGTAAATTAGAGATGGACAAATTCCCGATCGATAATCCAAATAACGTATAAAAACGTAACAAGTTTTCATTGGAGTCAACGATAGACTCCGCTCAAGCGAGTATGTATAAATAGCAGAGAATGAAACTTGTAAACAGCCGAGGTGAACACCCAATGGAAATTTTCGTAAATTATCGTTGCATCGTTGAGCTTCCGGAAGCTAGTTAGACGCATAGTATGTTCAGTTAGGTTTTGCAACCTAACTAGCAATGTTTGCGAAACGCTCCTGATGACAGGAGCCTCGACGATCATTCTGCGGCTAAGATTAAGTGATGCACACGCTTCGAGCATAAAGTTTATAACTTTGATGCTCCTCGGGGATAAAAAAAAATGTTTGAAACGAATGACGGAGAAGATAAGATACAAGTAGAAAAACAAAGTCAGTCATAATTTACAGGTGGATACATATGCAAATGATTTTCTGTCGATTGCCGCATAAATTTCGCTTGTTTGGAAGAAAACATTACATTTGAAGGTTTTGTTTTGGCGGATGTTTTCGTCAAACGTTGGTTAAAATTCGGATGCTTACATAATCGTCTGCAATTTCGATGGCAAAATCACGCGGACGTGTTCTTCCTATTGGCTGAAGATATTAATTTAAATCGCTTTTACCCCCTTTCTCGCAGCAAGGCTTCGTATAGATCACTAGCAAAAACTGAAGAAATTATAATACTTAGCGCGATCCTAGTACGAGCCATGTCATAATTAGTGTTCGTTAGAAAGTGCGAAATATGAAATCAGAGGTCTCGTCACTTGACTTCGATGTTACAAAATTAAATGTCGCAAGCACTGAATCCTCTAGAATTTTATTCGGCAAAATTTCGAACCGATATATATAATCAAGAAGAACGATGAAAACACATTAATTCGATTACTTGTTAATAGGATGCAAAGCTACGAGTGGAAATGCACGAGAATACAACGTTTTGGTGACCTTACTTGCAATTCAATCGCATTGTATTTTTCCTGCGATTGTACGCCTGAAATCAGACGCAGGAGGATATTTTAATTGATAATTTTGTCGATGGAATGCCGCCAAACGCGTCATAATTTTATGTAAATTAATTAACTCTAGCGTCGTGTTGAACTTCCGATTCAGAATTCCAGTAAACACGGCAGGTCTATGCTTGCCTTCAAATGGAACAACGTAAACGAAAAAAGTGGAACGTAGTTGTCGCTTGCAACCCAACGTGTATTACATAATCCCATACGAAAGAAACGTTTTCGTGTTCCTCGGTTGGGCGGCATCGATGCACAAGCTGTGCGACATAAATAATATCAATTATGAAAGGACTATCTCTTTACATAACGAAAAGCTTGGTAAAGTTACTTTTATCCAGTTCATTCTTGCGTTTTTCCATAGTGTTTCTTCATTAAGGTCAATGTCTTCCAGAAAAACGAACCTTTAGAATGGGGACACTTACCCTGACTTATTTTGATAATCGCGTTTTATGGAAATGTGTCGGTGATTTACACGGAAAACCACTAAGGTGTTCTTGTCGAGGCTTGTCTATTCGGTGAATCGAGGTTAAGTTTAAATAGTACTTTAGCTGCAACGCGCCTTTTTATCCGTTGGTTCCACTTTTTATATACGTTCCTCTATGATCGTCTGTCGAATAAAAATTGTAATCGCGTCCAAGTGACTAAAATCAGACGACACTTGAGAAAAAACTCGATACGAGCGTGAAAAACAGGAAAATTAAAAGCTGACTATGCAACTAGGGAGCATTGACCTTTCGAGTGACGCGCTCTTGGACTTTCGCGATTACGTAATTACTTGCACCTTTGCTGTGCGTTCCGCACGACCTTGGAAAAATGCTGATTGGCACACGAGTAAATTTTTCATTCTCCCTCCCACGCAATCTTCGATCGTGACGAAGAGCTTGGCATGATACGTTCAAGCCGACCATTTACCGTTGGTAAATAAAAGACCTCGCGACGAGAAACTGAAAGTGTAAGACCATTTGTGGGAAAAATCTATACAGGGAAATCACTGATATGACTTTGCGTGGAAAGTACATATACGCGATTACGTCACGCATTTCCACTATATAAATGAGACGTCGGTTTTCAAGCTATATTATAAGCTTGATAAAAGAAAATTATAAGTTACATGGAAAGACACACGTAACACTATGCGATCGTAGAAAGTTCTCCGCGGAATTAATCCACGCAGCAAAACCGGGAGGATACCGAAATGTTGAGGAATAAAATATCTTTTGCTTTATTACTCGAAAATTTAGCATAGTTTTTCGTTTACTCTTCATCGGAGATTTTCATCCCAATAAAAATTCAGCGCTGTTCTGAAGGAGATCATGCTGCGAGAATTTGCAAGGCCGTCTAACGAGATGGAAAGTAGTTTCGTCGGGTCACTGTCTCTCCTACCTTCGCCGTACACACATAACGGTGTGCCTTTCCGGTCGAGACGCGGAAATTCTTATGTCGTCCGCTGTTTCGCGCCGCTAAAAACGTGCTCGAGATAGAAAGACTGACAGAACCAACAGTTAGAGACCGAACAAACTTCTGATACGAACGAACTTTTTCTTTAGCCGCTCGTGTACAACCGTTAACGACGGCGCGAGTGCACTTTAACCCTGATTTCTAAACTAGAAAGCACTTTT
Source organism: Hylaeus volcanicus (assembly GCF_026283585.1). Lineage (NCBI taxonomy): Eukaryota > Metazoa > Arthropoda > Insecta > Hymenoptera > Colletidae > Hylaeus > Hylaeus volcanicus. The sequence continues at coordinate 6,495,560 of NC_071977.1, forward strand.
CTTCTATTTTGTAACGCTTAAGGTCGACGCTCGATTCATCGTTACGGCGTATTTTCATTCGATGCGATAAACTAAAAAAAAAAACACTGTTCATAAAACAATTCCAAAGATTCGTGTTTTCATTTGGTTACATTACGTTTCGTAGAATGACATTTGAAATCAAAAGGAAATTTGTCACATCGTTTCACAGATTATTATACAGTGCACAATGCTCCTGTGAGAACTACTCGATTGTGACTAACATTAGATAGGGAATCATTTGAAATTCATGAGTACGTATTGAACTTGATCCTCGCTGGTGAACGCGGCCATGCGTTTGTTATCGCAGGACACGGTGCTACGCCTATGACGTGCTTCGGACAGGTTAGAGTGAAATTGCGACCGTACAACTCGCAATTAGATTTCTAGTTCGAATGTTGGTCGTTCACCCGTGGAACCTACTGCTTCTCGCAAAAAAAAAAAATGTTTCCACGGAGACTCACGCCATTGGGATCGATAAAAATGGTGAAAAACTTGCTAACGTGTAGCGGAAGTCTCGAAAGCTTCGAGGTATGCGAACAACTATTGCTTTGTATCGCAAGTTCATAAGATCTGCGACTATAGGTTGTTACTCTCTGCATTCCCTTTACTCATGGTACCACTTTCTTCTCAACTCAAGTCTGATCTTACTTGTTCCTCGTAATACATACATGGTACTTACGTAATTCGACCTGTGCGGTATTCGACTTACGCGGAAGACTTTTAAACGAATCAATCCCAATGGTGGACTTATTGTAGACTGATCTACATTGTTCTTCGGCTGACCAATGACCCTTGTCGAAAAAATAGAGATGATCAAAATCAGGGTGGAAAATTGTTACGCTAACAGCTTTCAGGAAATCAATGTACGCGAGCAATAATATTATCTATCGATACATTTTTCTGAGATTCATTTTGCTCGAGAGATGAAATTTGTTCCGTGTCGGAGGATAAATAATTCCAAACCCGATTCGTGCGATTAAAGATCGCCACCCATACACGTTCCTTACGTAAACATTGCGTAATAGCTCTCTCACTGTTGCAGACTCGATTCCACGGCAAGCCCGGTGTCTCTATCAGAAGATGAGAGAAACAAACCGCAAAGCAAGTTTACAGGGGTAGTATTCCGTTCTCTTTACACGCATGGAGTGATACAAATTTCGTAGTAACGGTATTGCGATAGAGTCTGGTAGCCAATGAGATGTGACAGAAAACCGGTTGACGATTTCAGCGAGGATCGCAGGGAATAGTGTCAGCCACGCTTGGGAGAGAAAGACCGGTTGCGAGAGATACGCCAGGAAACGTACTGAATGAAACACCTAGCAAGGACACTTCCGTTCGATTGATGAGAGCGACACCACATGAGAGATTGATTGGGGTTAGGTTAACGACAAGCGGTGGAAAATTGTTTCTCGGCTTTGCGGAAAGCTCGGGAGACTTCGACCTCTCCAGGAAGTAATATTCAGCTTGGCGGTAGAAAGTTATTGTATAAGCTAAACCTTACGAGATTGGGAGCAGAACTCGACTCGTTAGGTTGTAAGTGTTGGTATGATCAGAATTTCATGAACGAAATCAATTTCAACCATTTCCACATACGGTAGATATGGCTCTTAAGGTAGCTATGGCTTACAAATTGTATTTTCTATCTGACGAGGGGATGATTGACAAGAGCCGTTTCGTCGAGAGTTAGGACATCCTCTACGCTACAAATTCTCGTACGATAGAATCTCAATCGCCTGACAAGGACCATTACCCAAGAGACAATCTCACATTTTTATAAAATTTGGACACACCGAAATAACTAACTAGATAACCTTCTACAAGAATCCATTTGTGACCGGAAATAGCGCGTTCTCAGTAGAATCAGAGGAATCGGGATCACGATCAGGTGATTACAGTGGGTCAGAAAAGAAATCCATCAATGTCGGTTCTTACCAAGGAGGATCTGACTCGGAGAAAATCGTACGACGATCCAACCGTCACAGCTGCATCCCCGACCGGCGACAAAGTCGTCCGACACGATCGACGACTCCTCCTGGGGTTGGTGTCGATAATCGCTTTTCTAAACTCCACTGCGACCGATCGCGAACGGATCAACGATTTCCTGGGAATGCTGGCCACGCGGAAACAGAAGAACGACGCGATTGGCGGAGGACAGGTCGAAATCGGTTGGTTGTCGTTGCAATTCGGGGGACACACTCGTCGACCCTCGATCTCGCGCGATCCAATGTTTCTGACGGACTGAGATGCTCGATCGCGCCACGCCGCCGTTACTTTCTACATGCAGGTAGTAGGAAAAGGTGCAAGAAGTGGGGTAATCAAACGATAAGCCGCGATAGGCGATTTGGTGGGGCGCGAGTAGTCCTTTAAGCCAAATTTCGGGGTATCATATGCACGGGAGGTCGTTAAACCTTCGCACTCGGATGTCTCTTCTGAGGGGACATCGTAAGACTAGCAAATTTTGTTGGTGTTTATGTAAAATAAATTTATGCCAGGGCAAATTTTTAAAAAGTGCATGTCTCTTTGAAGTTTTCTTATCGAAGTTGCACGAGAAAGCAAACCAAAATATGGTATATATACAGAGATTTAAAGAAAAATGTATGAGGGAACTATAAGCGTCGTGAAATATTTGGAACGAATGGATGAGCGAGCATGAGTTTTCGAGCGACCCTGAATACACGGTTTGGAATGCAAGCGCCCTGTTTTCTGTAGAGTTTGGACAACAGAGAAGGACTCCGATGATCGCCGGAAGCTGTCGATTCTAGGCGATTTGCAGGTACTCCGCCTCGACGATTCCGCAAACGAAGACACGCGGGAGCGTTGCGATATTGTGTCATGGTAATTTGTAACGTAGCAACTGACTGAAAGTAGCAACTGGTGACTGTGGAGTTACGATGAAGTGATGCTCGCAGTTATCGCGGAAAATTAACCCCAGCTGTTCTACCTTAATTTCTCAATCGTTCGATATTTTTATAACATATTATCAACGCGTTGTTTTTGAGGAAATTTACGTTAAAACCGTTCATGTCACACGTACGATATACGAAATTTTAAAAGCCCTACCCTGACGTCACTAATACCTAGGTTTGTAACGGTTCAGGTAACAGTATCGATAGCTTCCTGCAATTTTCGTAATCAGTATTAATATCGTGGATTCCAAGTGACCTCCATTTACGAACTAACAAACGTTGCGAAGACATCGAGTGACTTATGTGAATGATGCTAGCAGTGAGAAAGAGGCTTGAATCGAATTTGAAAAAGGCTTCGCCATCCGTAAAATCTTCCCATTGTAGCCCAGAATTGCGTTGAAAGAAAGTAACGTGAAGATATTTTAAAACGTAACTGAAAACGCAGCGGATTTGACTAGGAATTATTTGTGCGAATATCAGTCTTTCGGGTGGAAAGCACTAGTTGATGTTAGGCTAACGTACGTATGTATCGGTCGATCAGACAACTTTTGCACGCAAGGCAGACCAGGGTGCAATTGTAAAATTCCTTCCGTAACAGTATCGTTCTTGCGTAAACGTAGTTGCTTTAGTTGCAATTTTTTTAAACCACGACGCCACGTCCACAGTTGATTATGAGTTACACAATAATGTAAATAATAAAAATTATAATCTACAATATCTGTTCATACTGATCACGTAATTCTAATATTGACATTATTTATTTCATTTACAGATACATTCATATATTTGTACTACGATAAGGTTCTTTTTATTCCCAAAAAAATGGTTACATTACCAGCATACACGTTTCTAGAAAGTTTCGATTTTTTGCTGAACTTTCGTGTTGCCGTGACTTTCCTCACGAGCTTGATTTATCATCGATGATCGATGGACTGGATCGAACTTGAAGAAAACGAACCTGAAATAACGCGCGCGACTAATCTCTGACGCAATAACAATAACGGCGAAAGTACGATACGGGAAATACCTGTCTATTAAATGCTGAAGCAATGCATCCAGCATTGACAGCTATCCACTATCCAGCCATCATCAGTTTACGGTAACGTTATCTACCAAGATTACATCACGCATACTTGAGAAAGTTGTATAATGAATCCGCATCATTTCTCCTTTCTCTCTCTGTCCGATACATCGTACATATAAGGAACAAGCACCAACACGAACACCTTCGGGCCTTTTTTCTTTAAAAGATCTACTTTGTTTCTTATTGAACCGTTACATCGAATCGTTAGACCAGACAGTAACTACTTCTTTCTCCCTCTATGGTTAGAATTACATAAAAATGTTATTGGATGATATTATCAGTTGAAAAAGTGTAACTCGGATATATTTATTTGCGTCATCTTTAATATTGTGGTTTAGCGGAAAAATGTCGAAGAAACCACGATCAAAGTAGTAAAAAAAGGAAATTGTGAAATGGAATAATAAGACTGCACGGTCCCACGAACCATTTCTTAGTGAATGTCGCCTTCAGACCTTGAAAATACAAATGATCGTCAATCGCTTCTTTTTATCATCGCCGAATCGACTAAAACAAGTTGTCCTTTCGTAAGTTATTGGACGTGACGACTACTACAAAGGAGTATCGGCGAACACTAAAAAGAATTTCGAATGGACGTCGAGAGGGATCGTTTGGAAAATTTCCATAGATCTAGGAATCAAAAATTCGTTGGTGAATTCTCTAGTATTATTTCTACGAACAATTAAGTAATCAAATGATCAAAAATCATCGGAAAAGCCGCGATATGAAAATGAAGAATGAAAAAAATGTGAAATGAAACGTTGCAATTGCTTATTTCGTCGCGTGATTTTCTTTTCTTTGCTCAACTCTTTAGTTTGCCTCTCAAGACTAATTTGCGTCTTATAGTTGCGTCGAAGTTTCCAACAGAATTTCCAAGATGGCGACCCGTAGAAACGCACAGAAACGATCCGCTTTTACCTCTTCAGTATCGCGGGTAAAAAAGGAAAAACGTATTGCAAAACGTGGTCGATTTCGAAACGAAATTATTTTCTTTTCGAGCGTTCGCGCTTCTTGTCGGTCGTGCATCCGATTGGAGAGCAGAATGCGTTACTTTTACGCTCGATGAGCAGCGAAAACGGGTCACCGTAGAAAAGTGGAATAATCTATAATCGTCAATTTCGTGGCCGTTATCAACTGGACTGCAAACAACGGAACACGTTAAAAAAGTCGAAGATAAAGAGATAAAAATACAGTCTAGCTCACTGCAGAATAAAGTAGACAAATGACATTTCTACAACTAATAACTTCGTGATTTTCAGTTCACGACGTCAGTTGCGTTGTACATTGGCCCTCTTGGATTGTAACTTTGTAACGCACCCCCCTCCCCAAAGGGTAGCTCCCTCTACTCAGAAAATAACTGACCTAAAACCAAAGAATTTCACGAAAGCATTGCTAAGTGGAGAACGTTAGCACCTGCGCGAGTCGGTAGTCGAGCAAACAATCACAGGCGAGATCGACGGTCGATATCGAGATTGGCCAAGATCACCAAGATTTACCTATCGCCGAAGGATGTCGCGGCCAATTGGTTGCGCGCAAGCATGATCGCTCGTTTTGCAGCTATATGAACGTGTGTTGCAATTTCTTCGTCGTCGACGTCAATTTTTCACGCGGTAGCAAGGATCGAGGGGCAGAGGAAAGACAGTGGTTCGTAACTAGTCAGAAACCCAAATTTAAGTTGAGTTTTGAATTTTCCTTCTGCGATTACTAAATTAAAGACAGGTAAGATCAAAGTTCTTTCGTTCTAAAAAGGATGATCAACCCTTAGTCGATACTTTGAGATAGAAACAAAATGTCTTACTACGAGTAGCAATTATTTGTTTTTGGATGTTCAAAACTGAGCAGTGTGTTCGACAAGGTTAAGAACCACTGGTTTAGCAAACGGTTTTCAGCTGCCTTCGACGATTGGCTCTCCCTTGATTTTGCAATCTGCCGCGGGACCAACAGCTATTGCAAATACACGCGCTAGCGTTCACGCCTGCGCGGTAACTCCAATTAATATTAGTAATCGCGTAGAAAGGAGTCCCATGTGTTGAAAGACACGCAAGACGAGGACGCGCAATTTCTGTGGCTCCTGCTCCGTTTTGTTTCACAGGCGTGCAACGAAAAAAACACAGTGACTCTCGCAAACGCGGCGGGGAGCCAAGATGATAGACCCATCAATCAGGGATTCGGAATTGTACCTCTTTACTTCTGTAGAAATGTTACACAGGCGCCTGCGAAAAATGAATCAAAAATTTGAAAGAAGAAAAAAAGAAAAACCAAGCATTAATTGAAAACAATGCCGAAAAAACTGTATTCTTCGGTCTTCTTCAGTTTTTCATTCAATTGTGACAAGTTAATTGCATTTTATCAGAGAACGAAAAATTTATGAGTACAAGCATTAGAACCGTAATATGCAATGTTCCGTGACCCGATAATTAGTTGATCGAATAAACAGTATAATCGACTCCTGCTGGTACGGTTGACTGATTTCTAGATCTCCGACGCTTTAAAAGTGTCTGGTTTCTCGTTTGTATTAGCATATCGTGATTGGTTGTATTGGTTGGTTGTAAACATTAGATCTCATTAGCACACGTCCAGCGCATAGCCACTATATCAAATTACAATCGAATTTCTAACGTCGCAGGATTTTTAGAAACCAAGGGCATCGATGTCGATCGCAAGTTATCGTTGGACCCGCTACAGTCTGAAAATTAAATGAATATCCTAAAAATTCTGCCAAGAATTCGAACAAACGAACTTTTTAATGACCGCGCCTAGTCGCGAATTACAATTCTTCCTAACGTATTCACGGCTAGCGTGCAACGCTTGAAATGTCAAAAAGTCACCGTTTGCGGAATCCGCGAGCCTTCGTGACGGGATTTACGAGACGACATATGGTGACATACCAATGTGCGACGATAGGCTCTTATGTCGAGTACCAAGCGACGTATCCTAGCCCCGAGGATCAATAAATTTGCAAATACAGTGAATCTTTAAACGCTTCGAAGAAAGTCTGAAGATATATGCGAGGACGACAACCACCAAAAACGTTTGCACGTGTATGATAATTGTTCGTCTCGCTACTACGACGTTGTTTACACCGCCAACGGAGTTCTAGAACCCTCGATGGGCGTTCCACAAATATAGATTACTTCTTCAAAGGGTTCGACCCATGTTGGAGAGCTCCTATCGAAGCTTGACGCTATCGAATTTGTATCGGTGGAAAAGAAACGCGTGAAAAGAAAAGTTGAACAATCGGAGAAACGGTTCGCTATTGCGATAAAGGTCTCGCAATTTCAGTTTCCCCTTGAAAAACGTAGTTATATGATTTTTGTCGGACAGTTACGCCACTTCATCTTCATGTCAAGTGAAAATGAAGTACACTTATTTCGAAGCGTTTCTCGCAACGGTATTTGGAAATAACAAAAAAGCATATTTTAAATATCAGTGTCATAGTTTTGCACGCCTATTTATATAACAGAATTTAAAGTACAAAAACGTTCTAACGAAGACCAATTAGCGACTGAGTTATTAAGTCCGCGTTCCTGTGGATGTCATGTGACATCAATGGATAATAAAGAAGCGAAGGAACGAGTTGCAACGTCACGCGATATCGTCGATTTTTATGGGACACATCCGAGCGAAATTGTATAATTTGTTTACGAAGAACTAATTAACGTAGAAACTAATGACAGGTTTTAATGATTTCCTACGCGTTCCTTCGAGCGGGGAATACCTAAGACGGCCTGCTTCATATTGTAAAATGCCACACGAATTCAATAAACAAACAATTAATCCTGTAGCGTGATAACGATTCCTTTTTAATCCGCCAGATGGCCCATTGCTATGACTTGGTTAATAAATGCTGCCTCGAGCGACTTTGATACATTGTTAATCCTTGGTCGCCTAAAGAAAAAAGGTTTGCGCTACCGGATCTTGGGGTCTTAGTCGTCGTTTTTTCCTCTACCGAGAAATTTGTATTCCTAGAGGAAGCTTCAGAAAAAAATGAGAGCCAAAATGTTGTTTTCGACTGAATAAATCACTCCCCACACGTTTTCCAAGATTTTTTACTACTTACTCTCACATGATAACAGGAAGTGATGGTATGAGCCAGCAATTCCGCGTAGTCTGAGAGCCCAAGTTGGTTGCGGTACAACAGGCGCTCGATTCGTACGTCGCAGATAGGTAGACTACCTCGAATGTACTTCAATTCAGTTATACTGCATGTGTATTCGGTATGTTAATTCCACTTGTCGAAATATCAGTAATTCCGAACGACGAGGAATACACTATCACAGTTTTTGTTACGTTTAATTGTATGTCTATTTAGTGGTATTACGAACGTCGATTCTTAATGCCACGAAATAAAAATTACGTCGAGCTAATAATCACCACTAATAAAATACGTTAATAAAGTGAACTAAAGAAACGGAGGCTCGAAAGAATATAAAATGTCAATCGTAATGTCAGAATCGAAGATAAAAACTTGATCACACTCGAGCCGATCGACACGTGTCAATGATTTCGCAATCGGGTAAATTTTTGTTTCGCGTATCGATCACCGGATGATCCCAAGTAATATGTTTCTTGTTCGATGCGTATCGTCTTAAGGATTTATTTTAGGTTACTCTCAGTAACGAGAGTCTTTAGGTGTATGATTTAAAATCATGAATCCACAACAAGTATGAATAAGATCTCTAAATTTCGTTGACGGTAAACAAGCCACGAATCTCGTCTCAGCCAACGACCTTTCTTCCTACGCAGCACGTGGGACGGATTTCCATAGTGTCTAGCCGCGTTATGGGTTTCGAATTGCCGGCATTTGCGTGTTCTTTACTTAACTCAATCTTGATTACAGTCCAGCGTCGGCATATTGTCGTGGAAGAGGCTGACTCGTGCAAAAACTGTAAAACGTGCGCGTCTATCGGGGGGAATCCCGGTAAGAACTTGGCAAGTTTCAGTTTCCCAGAAAATGACAAATAAAAAAAAATTCGTAGGCGACACGTAACACGGTATCATGTTTATTTTTGAGCATTCGACCGTATCCTGGTATTAAATTTAACGTTGTTAGTAGTCATCTGAAACGGTGCCTCAGAACTAGAAACTAGAATGCTTGGAATGACATTGTTGACTACTAAAATATTCGATATTAACTCATCTCCTTTGCACATTATCGATCAAATTGATTTAACGCAACGTGAGCAGTACAAATGTGCTCCCAGTTCTTACTAGACTAGTATAGAACGTACGTGTCAACAAAAACTTGGAGACGGTGGGGTTCGGCAATCTGCGAAGTAGGCGAGACGACGTTAAGCAACGAAAGAATGTGTCGAGCGGGAGAAACTTGTACCCATAAATATCCTTTTAATTACGATGCACAGCGATAACGCCGACTGTACCTATGCACGTAGCCAGAGCATACGTTAAGTCAAACGTAAACTGCGAAACATAGCAGAGATGTTGGCAAACAGCCTTCGACAACGAATTTCTTTGCGTCCCACGAAAAATACCTCAAGGTGAAGCCGAGAACTGTGCAGAAGACAATACGCCGAAAACAGAATCGTGAACGACAAAAAGATAACCTGGACAGAAAACCAACATCATTCGTTACGATGCAAATAAGTAAAAATACTAATAAAAACACTATAATATAGCACTACCGCGGAATATCTTGCGGTAGGCCGCGAGATTCGCTACGATCGTCAGCTCGCGTCAGAAATTCAGCGTCATCGACTAAAAGTCGCTTATCTCCATTGCGGGGTTCTGTTACGAGATCTACGTGATCAGCTTAAAAAACCCGAGCTTCGTTTCGTTAATCCCGCGGAGCTTCCAATAAAGAACTGGTTCCACCAACATCTGACTATCAAAGTGGGGGTTTCGCGAATAAAGATAAACGACTTTTCTGACCGCCTTTCTGATCTGCCACCGACTGCGTCACACCGTGTCACACGAGAACATAACGAACTTCACTCGACACGTAATACATGGTTTTCGTGCGATCGCGTATGCACTTCTCACCGAAAACAAGAGGCAAAATTAAAACGAAACTGGAAACCCTGTTCCCCCACATTTCTGATCAAATTATCGAGTTAAATGAGAGTTCCTCGGCGCCCTGATTACATCACGTTTAGTTGCACCTAACGAGTTTCAGAAGCAGGCCCTTTAAAGAGCATCGCCTGTGCTTCGTGCGCGGCATTGAAATCACCACGTGCTGGAGACTTCGATGCGCGCACAAAACACGAACTCCGATCGGAACACAACGAGAAGTTACAGAATATGTCGTGTGGCGTTTTCTTAATCATTTTAAATATCGCAGAGCAACGAGGAACTCAAAGACCTGTTGCACGACTATAATTTCTTGTCAACTGTCGTCTGCCAGTCTTAAACGCTATATGTACTTACTCTGCTACCGATGTCGATGTAACGCTCAATTCTGGAAGCTCTTCGTTGAGAGGTCGACGTCGCAGATTGACAAGTGCCATTATAACTTGTCACAGCTGACTAATTTATGCTGTTTCCGATTGTCAAATGGAACAGGACTCGAGACGGAAGTGGTACGCATTTTAACTTGTTTCCATTGATTTGAATCAGAGTTCTGAAATTTTGTAAATGAGCTGGTGATGAGTAGACAGAAATGAGGAGAATACTAAAGCAAAATTAAATACTCAAAGAAGATCGAGATAAAAAGAAGAGGGAATAAGCACTAGGATTGTAACGACGACAGTCTCTACGCATCATTCTCATTCTACAGACAAACAGAAACAATTTTCCACGTTGCATAATTGTATCCCGTCTCGGAATCTTCCCCTAACACGTCACCGCGACAATAAGGTACGTGTTCTTGAACTGAGAACGATAAATAGTGATTAGTTCGATCGATAGAATAAAAATGGGAAATCCTGACGACAATTACAAGTACGATTCACAGACTACGATGGCCAAAGTAGTACGTTTCTTTATATAACACAAATATATTGTTCTAGAGTTTATTAAAAATTGTATACACAAATAATTCATGTTTTATCATTTCTATCATCCAGTAATAACCATGAGAGATGCAACAGAGATAAATGAAAGTCAGATGTAGGCTACGAGTCAAGAAAGATTGAGAAACGTTGTGATAGACGTTGAACGCAACGTGAGGCATCCGAACGTGTTATCGAGGAGTATATAACACGTGTATCATCGTAATTTGCATATCTAAATTCACAAGAGGAATCATCCTTTGACAGATGAATCGAACGGTAACAGATTGATATGGAGCAGCATCGTTAGGTTTTACAAATCGATTGGCAATCATGACACGAGAAAATATGCTCAGTGAGTTTCTTAAACGCATGTTGCTTAGAATATGTTTCTCCTGATGCCGTATCGCGATTATCAACGGAAATAAAAATAATGCAAAGATACAGCGGCAACTACACTGCATTCCTGCTGTGCCCTGCCTCATCTCATTCGATGTGACTTGTTAATTTTCATTTCGGTTAATTGAATCGTACGGCGGAATAGGTAATCTAACAAACTCTATGCGTCATATGGTTCGTTAGGATGTTTAACAGGTTATTAATCATGTATTCGCATGGTCTGTCCAGAGAAATAATTTTAATTGAGCAAAATAATAGAAATTCAACTAAAGACCTAATGAATCGTTTCCTCGCCATTTCGAATACAAATGACCGTGGACACGGGTGAAAAGTGAATGTCCGACAATCCCATTACCAAATTCTTCTCAAGGAACGACACAATGTCAAGGCGCCCGATGAGTCGTAAATATTGCCAGAACCTCGATTCCGCATGGCGATGTTCTTGCCTTGATATATGATGACTTTTTTTTTTTACACCTCGCCAACCGTCACACGTCTATGAGGAACACAACGTAGGAAATTATGAAATTCAGCTGTGAGGGGGCATCTCTTTGGAATTAAAGCTAATGAAACGCAGTGTTGAAATAGTTACAACGCCGGGAGCAAAAGTGTGTGATCGGTGAAGGTCAGTGTTTGGCCTTGAGAAGTCAGTTTGAGCTCAGTCATGGGAGAGCAAAATCCCTAATCCCGCGATGAGTAACGCTCGAAAGTTACAGATGACATCGTGCGTCATTAATTTTTGTAATTTTCTAATAACTATGTTATTGTTACAATTGACATATTTAGGGGAGTGTTGCCTCGTTTCTCGAATTCTCCGAGGGTCAACGAGCTTTCAAAACAGACAGAGCAACATTTCGTAGGTTCACCGTGTTCCTAAAGGAATTCGTTTATGCGACGATACTACTACGTTTGCGTTCGTGACCCAATAACATTATTATGTAAGGACTCCCTAATCCTCTCTCGGTCGACCAGTTCCACGAAATGTCGCGTCACGACTTAATTATATACTGATCGTTCGAATGATGAACGCCACGCACAAAGTTCTGTAGTTAGTATTATATTCAGTGATTGCACGAGTATACAGTTCAAAACAAAAACACAGGACGCGCAGCGTTTTCAAATAAATACAGATTTTAACCTCTCGTTAACGGTCTAGTTTACGATGCTAATTCGTCACCGATGGTGAAAGTGATGATATCTTAATGGAATATCCGTTATCGCGTCAAATTAACGACATTGTACCCACGATAAATGCAATGCTTACGAATTCGTCACGACCCATATCTGATTTTAAAAATGCGGAATGTAATCAACAATTAAACGTGTTCGGAAATAAGTGAACTTAATTCAGTCAACTGGAGCGGAGAGAGAATAGATGTAATTGCGAATTTTTTGACCATCTTATCTGTAAGGATGATTTGATATTTAAAACCACTCGCGATCACGCATGGTGATCTCGATTCGCGTTAAACCCAGGTAAGACTTGTAGTATGTATCTCTTCTGAAATCTAATTTGATCTTCTTTTCCTCCGTACAATCGCATAAATTTAATTATCTTGTTCAAGTAGGAATCATGCAGAATAAAATATCTAGATCTTTTTCTTTCGTAGACACTTTACTAAATTTGAAATTTAGAAATTTCTCTCAGTTTGCTCGAGGACCACGAATCAACCAACAGTCCTGATAACGAGATCAGTTTTCTAAGTGAAGTAATGTAATTGTTGACGCAAATTGTGTGAAGAGTATCGTCGCTTCCACAGTACCTCGACTAATTACTTTATTTCGCGCACGGTAGAAGTTCGTGGTAGTAATCTTCGTGATTGGTTTGGAGAGACAAACAACTCGTTGACATTTTTGCTATCGATTGAACTTTCCAGAAAATGCATAATAACACGGTCGGGTACATTTTTTGCATTTGGCAGAGAAAATGTTAAACGGCGGTCGAAACGATCACATGTTTGCACTTTCCGCGAATGCGTTTCGTAAACATTACGTTCGATGTACAAAAACTATGTAAGTAATAAGTCGCGAGATCGAGAGTTCTCTTAGCGGTGGGGCGGTGAAACAATTCCACGAGAAACGATACAGGTGTCGGTGAAAAAAGCACTTTAATCGCTACGACGAGTCGAAATGTACGAAGCGAAACGCGCAGTGTCCGCGCGTAAACAGGAAAGGCTGCACCCCAGCTTCGAACGACCTTGTCCCGAGGGTGGAAGTGGTTGGAGAGGACGCCGGGCCCCTCTCTCCGTGGTGAAAATGGTAGGGAAGGGAGACCTTGACTCCCCAGTGGCACGGGAATTTCAAACGATCACCTAAGTTCCACAAGTCCCCACCTTGGCTGCCTCTCGGCCGAACCCCACTAGCATAACCAATACTTAAACCGCGGTTCCGCTGCGGCGCGGACTATTCACACAGCATCGACCGTTGGACCCGTCATTCCGTGGATGTGTCTTCGCGAGAACGCGTGCAACACGCTGGCACATTAACGTTAACACTACCTCACACGTGCCACCGTGAACGCGTGACCCCCACGCACGCACACACGTCCACACGTGCACCCGACACGCGCGCGATAACTTGTGATAGTGCTCGCCTCACCCCCGCCGTGGAGGACCCCTGCGCGTGTGATCGAGGTGTGTCGTTCCAAGGGGTGGATCGCTGTGACCGCTAGATAAAAGCTTTTCCCAGGGAATCCAGGTGCTAGTGAATTAAGAAGGGAGCAGACCCAGCGGATTTCGAAAGCACGACGAACTCCTCTCGAAGAGAGGTCCGACACGAGGTGGCCCTTCAGTGCAATCGACCTGGTTCTCAGAAGATCTGGTTCCTCCTCGATTAATTGCGAGTCGCGCGATATCGAGGTCGACACACGCGGTGGAGATTCGGGTGAAGTGAAGTGGCCAGGAGTTTACTTTCGAACGCGACATTGTTTTCGTCGGTAACCAGGTAAGACACAGAGGCTGATGGTTAAGTAGGTTCAGGGATGGTTAGCGCTAGAGATTGCAATTTAGAGTTGTGGAAAGTAAAAAAGGAAAGAATAATAGTATAAGTATAAGTGATTAAAAAGAACGAATCGATCAGTTCTGGGAAAAAAATTCTCTACCAGTGCTACGAAGATTCCTGCTAAGTGCTCCAGAATTCGAAAATGATGAGATGCGTTACTGTAGCCGAGAGGAAAATGAGGGCGGGAAAGTACGATTTTTGCATCCATGGCTCCATGACATTGCGCGCCAAGCGCGATTAAAGCTACGCTCCTCTCTTCGTCGAGGGTTAGTGAAATGAACGCAACCGGTTTATGCTAACCATCCGAAGCGCCATTACAGATTATTTCCTGTGATTCGTTTGTTCTCTATTTATAGTTGACGATTTTCTCGTTACGTTGGGTAAAAATAAGTTTTCCCATTACAAAATGTAGGACGTCAAGAGTGATTGAATTACTTGTAATTTGTTACTATTGAATTCTCCCGATATGATTGTTTCACTGTTTGTCAGTGTATCCATCTCACGATCGAATGATTAATAGCCTCGCTATCGTAGACATCACTCAGAGGGAATTGTATAGCTCGCGTAGTACTTCTTCAATCGTCGTCTGATCAGTGAAGGACGTATTCTACTCGTGGCAGTATTTCCACTGTGGCAAGTAGAATATATCCCTACCCGATCAGACATCGCTTTAGGGCCGCGTTACGTGTTATTTAAACATCAATGCTTTATCCACTGATTAATAGTATTAATATCAACAACAAATCCATCCAGCAGTCACTATTAATAAACAGAATACAACGATAAATTGAAACAACCACAGAATCGAATAAAGAAAATGGGACAAGACGATAATGTTATGACTTAAAATAGAAAGTTGAGAAACAAGTGCGTAAGAAATAAAATAAAAATTATTTGCACTTTCTAGAATTACAATTTTCACGTCTCTTTCACCTCGCAGAATGAAAGTTCGAAATCCTTTTTTGTATTAGTCAGACGACGATCAAGAGCGCATCGATTCGGAACTTTCGAAATGCATCGCGGTACGTTTGCAACGAGTTCGTGTACAGCGTCAGATTTTGGTTCGCGTTTCACTTTTACGAATGACGCGCCCGTAGAAACTGGCCGGTTATAAATCCGTTGACCATCAAGCGACGGAAACGCTTTGCTAATCCTGCACGCAACTGAAATACGCCTTCGGTGACCGGTACGTGCCCTTACGAAAGTGTTTCGTTTTTCTTTGCGGCGGCCACCAAATAGAAACATCGATTTCTCCCCAGGGGGTAGTAGTAGTAGTGATTCTTTGGGAATTAATTGCAACGGAACTTGCACGAAATACCCGTATTACGCAGTTAATCTGACGATAAACAAATCCGTAAATTGGATTACGATTGCAGCCAGCTGATAGATAAAAAGTAGGCTAATCTAAAATCTAAACTGATAATCTCGACGGGAATGTTTTAGAAAAGAAATTGTAAACAGTTAAACAACCTGTACTAATGAGTAAATGGCAACCAATTATACCGCATGATATTGCGAAATCTCGTGCATCGAGGATGATATAGAGCAAACGGACCTAACGATGTCGATGTTTGCCTGTTTCCGTATAACTATGCACCTTTATAAGAAGGGGATTCCATACTAAATACATTTTTGGAAATTTGATAAATATCAAAGTTTGATAGAATCGTCGACATAAATATCCATTTTTTGGTATAATTTCTGAACACAAGCATTTGCAATTCGCATTGAATCGATAAATAAAAAATTGATAAATTAAAAACTTTCGTGACCGTTGACCTACTAAGAGCCCGTAATCGATCAAAAAACGTTCGACCCGACAAGTGTGTCACGCGCATCTTGACAGGCTGCTCGAGAGAGAATGCCGCAGGAAAGAACGTGCGACCCATTTCACCGTGTCGAACTTACAGAAACAAATTGACTTGTATCTCGAACACAATGCTTTTAACAGTGCCAGTGATTACATTAAAGAGAAATTGCTTGCAAGCAAGATACCTGCTACACGGTTAACCGAAGACTCCGAGAGGAAGATGTCGTTTTAGCAGTATTTTTAAACGTAGCGACATGAGTTCCTACGGATTAACGCTACGGAAACTCTCCGGGCTACCTGTTATCATCAATAATTAACGTTCTGCTGTAATTATCTTCGTCCACTGATCAGTGAGTCTCGATAGAAAACTGGAATACAGTAGAAATGCGTCAAGAGTTCCATAAAGTTCGATCTCGTGACTTCGATGTACTCCTTATCTTCGTGCGTGAAATTTCGATTTCAGTGAAGACATGGCACAGAAGATTATCTTCACCCTCGACAACTGATTCCAACAGAATCCGATATCTGAGTCGATTTCCAAACGTATATTTCGATTCCAACGGAGTATTTATACAGTCAATTACATAAATATTCGTATCCTCTATGTTTATTGAAGGAATCTGTCTAAATTAAATGGTAGGTTTGATGTTTCCAAATGAATCTTTCATTATATATATATATATATACAAGTCTAAAGTTTATCCATGTACATATTTACAACGAAACATTTATTTGAAAACGTCGAAGCTGTTATTTAATTTAGACAAACTTCTTTAATAGACATAGAAGGTACGAATATTTATGAGGCCGGCTCTATGCATCCTCTATTTTCAAGACTTGCTAATATAGTTCATATTGCGAATAATGTTCAAAGCGATTGGAAACTTAAGTGTTGAATGTTATAGATTTTTCTCAAGGTGTAGGTTGAGACTGGAACGTCTATCACTATAAAAAAATAGTGATCCTCAGCTTGTTGCAACTCATCGAAGAGTTTCATCGGAACTGTCACGCGACCGAGAAATCGTTTGCCTTTGCCCTGCATGGTCAACTACCTGGTTCCGTAACTCGTCGGGTTGCACAACCCCCTTCGGACGAAACACGTAGTCGACATTCGGTACAAGGTCGCTGGACCATTATAAGGCGAAATACCTCGCGTGTTCTGCTCGCAAATATCCAGCCAGGACGGTCGTTAGACTGTCGCTTGGAAACGCTAGAAACGAGATCTACTTCGTCCTTTCCCCGAGGACATATTACAGGCGTCGCAAACGGAAATCGTAAGCTGCGTTAGTACGGGTGCCCTTGATTTTGTTCTTTAAATGTAGTCACTTTTGTGACACGTACCCCCACGTAGGACTCACTGGGGTGCAATGCGTCACAGGTTACCTCGCGTCGGTTCTCGATTAAATCCGACTACTTCGTTCAAGGAGCATACTCTCACACGATAGAAAAAGCGAACGTAGTGAATTGTTAACGAGAGAACTTGCACGGATCTATCTGTTCGTGAATATTCGAGATCAACGTCTAAGTACGGAAACAACCAGGCTGGAAAATTCTTCATGCAATTACGTTTGAACACAAGAAAGTTAAACGGTGACCATGCTTGGAAAACATTTTTACGGTGACTTCGTTGATTGTTTCCCAGTATCGACCGAACGACGAAGTCGGCGATAATGAAAATATACGCATAGAATGTGGCGCAGGAAAAGAACGTTGCTTTGCGTGGTCGCTTTCTTTGCAGAGATTAATTAATGACGGTATTACTCGCGATGATCAGTCATCAGTTATGGAAGCCAAAAACGGAAAACAAAGTACACAAACCTGTTTCGACGCGGTGCGTAAAACCATTGGTTTGTAAAATACGGTGTCAAGTAAACGGTCAATATCAGACATTGTAAACACACGGTACAGTTTGAGCAGATATTACGTAACGCAATTGCCGACATTCCGCAACCCATGTGTTCCGCTGTGTAAATAAACACCAAGGTTACAAAAATATTCAGACAATTGCGCAAGCAATACCTGTTGCTGAATGATCTTCGCCCAGAATACTTCCAAATAAAACCAAATAACTGCTATTACTATGTCGTTCAAGCGAAGGAAAGAATATCATCTTGAAGAATCAAGCATTTATAAAAGTCTGAACACGTAACAAAATATAGTTATTTCTACGGTTGATGTTTTATAACCGACAAAACCTATCCACGTGCTCGGCTATATTATTTGAACGAAGTCGGCAGCTATCATAAGTACTTGGAAGGAAGTTTCACCTATTACACGAAAATCTGAAGAAAATTTGAAATCTTCACAAGTGATAAGGAAATATCGAGTAATATGTGCGTCGGAATTAATTTTCGTTACTAGGCTTATCAAAGTCGTTCTAGTAACGTGCGTTATAAACGGATGATTAATGCCTTAAGCGACAAGCAACGTCATTGAAATAACGCGGAACGTTTCTTAAAGCACTCTACACAAACAGTCTTTAGTCTAATAGTTCTTACATCGTGTTAATAACGATTTTTGAATGATAGGAGAGAGGTTGGTTGCCGACTTTCTTGAAGACTGCGCGGTATGCTTTCTTGGATGGTATTCGAGTAAGAATGCGTTTTATACGGGACCTAGAAAACGTGTCAGGTGATGCTCAGCTAGACTTGCCACGGTAATCGAGGACACTGTGAAACCAATACCGTTCCCTCCAACCGGAAATCTTGAGATGAAAGTGAGAAGAAACGAGCTGGTGCCGTTGCGTATCAACGAAGTACCACCAAGAGTCTTCTGTTTTGACTTCGCGCGGTCCCGTTAAATTCCTCGGACGCGTTCGTTTTTGACCAGATGAAAGAAAGTTATGGGCTCTTGAATAAATTTCAATGGAGCTCGCGCTAATAGCTTTGAGCTCCATAGCAACCGAGCCTCACATTTCGCGATTAAAACTTACTTTCAATTTATACTCCATTATACGACTGCAATAAACGTTCTGTCGTAGAATTTTTCTGAAGTCGAACACCGCTTAAATTCCGAAGGGTTAAATACAGAGACATATACCCCATCCTTGAATGGTTAATTATTACTTCATGTTAGCTATCGTGCAACATAACTGTACCAACTCGACATTCCACTCTGAACGTAAATTGCGGTAAGTGCGTTAACGTGCTCCTGAGTTCTATCGTTTGCAGACATTACCTAATCCTCGTAATCCAGTATGGAGAGACCAGTTTGAAGGACAGTTAACGAATAAAATAATCAATGGTATACTTGCTCAGCTTATCGTACAGTGATTGATTTTTCATGACACCTAGCAATAGTTGTATACCGAAAGGTATTAGAAATTTTTATTTTCTCTGGTCGACGACTCATCGTGGTTGCGTTTCGTCGATGGACCAAGCCGAGCTCGCTGTTGCTCATTATCACCCTTCGTGAATCCCATTAACATTCTTCGTCGGAGACCACGTGTGAGATTCAATTTGAAATAAAAAGTAGTCGTTCTTAAGAACGGACATCCAACTTTCCTCTATTATACGAAATCGAGAGGACCCAATTCAATTTCATACAATCGGGAATTATTGTATCTCCTCGGGTTTTGTGAAATAAACTGTACTGAAACTCTTCGATGCGTGTGCACTCGAAAAAAGTTAAAAGCGTGAATGACAAGCATTTAAAATCGCTGTAAAACAACGTTCCATCGAATCACGCGATGTTATTAAATAAATATGAAACTCAGAAAAAAAGTTTATCGACACGTGAATGACGAACAAAATGGAAGAAATACTGAAAGGAAATTGCTCATGCAGAAATAACAGTTTATTTGTGACGCAAAGGCTTCGAACGAGGAAACTCTACTGAGACAGGCATGCTCGGGACGTTCTGCTGATACGCCGGAAAACGTTGATTAAGAGAAGTTAATTACTATGAATCGGCGTATAACTTACCGATGGACTGAGTAGGTTGAGATTAGTCTATCGAGGGTATATGAAATTCTACATGAAGCCTATTTGTGTAAGACATGTGTTAAGTTCCCCATTCACCAACCGCGGATCAGAAAGCGTGCAGATCAAATTGGCCTAAAGAAGTGTTTTAATAACGTATTGAAATGTAGAACACGAGCAATGTCGATGGTATCGACACCATTGATGAAATTTGATTATCCTATTATTCGTTAGTTTTAATCATTTAATAACTGTACATGACACTAAAAGGACGGAAGCGTACAACTACGATGTTGTTCGGTGAGATAAAAATTAGTTTGGGAAAAGACGAACGCACAAAGCTCGACTGAAAAACTACTCCAGCGACCTACGTGTTCGCCGAATGAGGAAGGTGATCGTAATTTTCTCCCAGTCAACTAGAAACCTGGGCTGGGACTTGATGAAATCCGAAAGTGACAAATGAGGAAGTAGGTGGCCAGTTGTGAAAGAAATGGGCCAGAAACGGTCCAAAGAACCACGCGTTTTACGGACTTCAATGACCATAACTCGCAGACGGAGTCTCGCAGAAATTTCACGCAAAACTATTTACACGCTTATAAATATGCAACGGCTGAATTTCACGGACAGAACACGAGGTTAAGGTTGATGAAAAAACAAGAGAGAAATTCAATGGAACCGGAACACGGTGAACGCAAGAAAGAGGCATAATGCGAATGTCAATAATTATTCGCAACAATCTGCCTAACGCCTGTCCGTAGAAAGTGCCTGTCTCTATTTGCTCGGTCATGGTAATTCGCCGTTTAACATGCTGTCTACTATGCTAAATTTGTAGACTTATTGGGTCGCGAATTGACGGATGATATTGATATCGAAGGATTTCGATAATGTCACTGTCAAAGGACGTGCAGAGAACGTGTCGATGTTGCTGACATCGAAGAACAGATCTGATTCGATGCTAGTCTTTCAGTTATACTTTACCATTTGAATTGAAATTTAAAATTTGCCTTATCTCTTCGTTTCATCCATCTATAAATTTTCATATAGTATTGGACCTGTTCGTAAACTCTTGTAAAGTGGAACTATTAGGCTCTACTTTTGTTACGAGGCACCGACAGCATTCAAGGTGTTGGTGAGTTTTACTGTTGGCGATTTTCCTAGCGATAGGAGGAAAAGCTAATCACTTCGATGAGTTAACGTTGGAGAGCAAGGCTCTCCTATCTAAGTTGTTCGACCTCTCATTTTAACGAACTCGAAGGAGAATTGGAGCAATGCTAACATTCAGTGGCTATGGTTAACGATAATCGGGCCGCTATCTTGTTAGGAATAAGATTTATAGAGTAGTTACGAATTGGAGTAGACCAATTGGAAATAAATGAAAGGGGTCGGAAAATAGGAGCGAATGATTGAAACTGTAATGGTCTTCTATCTTATTCGATTAATCACTACGTACCACATTTAATATACGATTAAGTCATTAATGTTAGTTTTATTAGGGACGCTAACTCGAAGAAAGTAGTTCATATTCCAAGTCCAGGAAACCGTAAAAGGAATTAGAAAAAAATCTGATTTATGCTGAGAATGTTATTGAAATGAATCAACGTGAAACAGAGATTTATTACCCCCTGCTGTTATTCGCAGCGTTGGCCAGTTGGTCACTTTATCAATTGTATGAAAAATCACTATAGGACAAAAGAGTTTCTTAATTTCATTTCCAATAAGTTTAATTTGAGAATCGCTGCAGTGGCTTTTCCATGTCAACAAACGCAAAGTATCAAACTCATCGATCCGAAGTAGATTCAGACGTCTGACCAGTCCTATTGTTTTTTCGCGGGTACTTTTTTCAGAACAGGTTCTCCTGCACTTAATAAGTGTACTTGGCCTACGATTTTCCGTAAACCGTGGCAGTGAATCAGAAAGTAACAGAAAAAAAAAGCGGTAGAACCACGTGTAAGGACCGACAGAGGGAAGCGGTAGAATCGGAAGAACGGAGCAAATATGGACCGTGGAAGAAAACGTGCGAGCTACACCGTAACCGAGAACGGGACAAGGCGGAGGAGACGCGATACAGCATGATCGGCATCCAACCGTTGACCCACTTACCCACTAAACACCGAGCGAATGTGTTTAAACGATACCTACCAGTCCTGCCACTCGTGCAAACCATCCTTCCTCGTCAACGGCAAATCATCGTCGCATCTGTCCGTACCATTATCGCTGTACACGTATGCATTCTCTCCCATTGAAGTAGCTCTCGCATCAACGCCACCGATTTACCTTTCTCTCTTTTCCCTTGGTCTCTCTTTTTCGTGACGTCGCGGCGCTCAGGAGCTTCCATCCGCGTGTATTTCACGGCCTCTTCGCGGTAATCGGAACTTTCTCTGTAACGAGTACCGTTCGACAGCCTCGGGCGGTGCATCTCGATAAATCGACGCCGCGTACCACCGGATACTATCCACGGTACGAGAGCCTAAGATAATATGTGCATAGTTGAGTGGGTGGCCGAGCCTCGAACTTTACGAACGTATAATCTGTCTTGGTTTGTTTGTAAATACAGAATAAATGGGTCAATCCCTCGATGCCTTGGGTCGAGACCCAGATACATGTTTAAGATACGGATGCCTGATGGGCCATCCCTTAAACCTTTGCACTCCTATGTCGAATGTAACTCGACATTTCTTCGTGTCCAAATCAATAGTGAAGGAAATTGTTTCAAGAAATATCATACATTTGAAAATTACAAAATACAACAGAAGTGAGAATAAAACTGGTATTTAAGCGAACTTTTTTCTCCCATTGTTTATTTAAATTGCCTAAAAGCGTTGGGAGCTGCTGATAACAAAATTGAAATAAAATTCGGAGTGTAAAGGGTTAACAATGAATATTTATATATTGAGATACTGGTGTTCGAGGAATGAAAAGTACCAAGTGATAAATACCGATACTCTAACCGATCGTGTCGCTCATTTGTAAATATTTCTAGCAGAACATGTTTTTGTAGGAAGCTTTACACTCGCTCTCTCTAGCTTATCTAGACCATCCTCTGTTAACCCCTTGACACTCCCACGCCATCTCCTTTCCAACACTTCCAACACCTTCCACGGAAAACCTTCTCGTTCGGAACCTCCCCCTAGCAGTTAACAAGGCAGTCGACGGAGAACATTACGAATATATACGTAAGAACGGTCGTTAAAAGCGACAACGGTGAAACCAAGAAAGGGAAAAGGAGGATGCAACGACATTGAGCAACTGACTTGGAAGCAGCTGCGTATGACCGTTACTCCAGTTTTTCGCGACTCGAAACCACGATTTCGTTATGTTAAATAGCCTATCAGACCGCGTTGGCCTTAGAGAACATTCGACGCACGGGCACGGACGGCGGTGTACCAGGTTCTGGTCTACTTACCGCGAACTGCACGCAGTGGCTAACGAAATTCAAGATTGCGCTTTCGTGTGCGATACATTGCGGAGTAATAATCAATGGACCGCGCTCAAGGCGGTGTTGGGCAAAGTGTAAACCGTGATTGTAATTACGTGACTAAATGAAGGGGTGAAAGCCAATGCGACGTGAGCCATCTTTTTTTACTTCTCATCTAACTAGCGAAATTTCAAGTTTCGTGTCATCTTAAAATACCCAAGCAAGGTTAAACTGCCTACTCGAATGGTTCTATCAACAATTTTCTGACGCAAGCGAATGAATCGCGACTGAAACGCCGGGACCAAATTTGAAGGCAAGAGAGAACGAGTGTAAATATTCGCGTTATCTCGATTAGCTGGCGCCGTTGCGCGATACTTGGGCAGCGAAAGTCGAAATACAGCGCGCGTTTTGTGATTTCCAATTAGTTTCACGAGTTTCTTGTAATATCTCCGATTAACAGTTGAATCGTTGCAGGTATTCCGTTTCCGCGCGTGTTCAATTACAATACGTATAAGAAGTTGCTATTATACGTGACACTTTAAATGACACTTGGGTACACGCAATTCATTAATAATGTTGCTACGTAGGCTCCGAGCACAGACGTAGTAACGTCCGATGATACGAACGCGTTAAAACCGGTTGTTAGGTGTCGCTTACTATTGAAAGAGAGAAAAGTGTGGAAAATTGTCTGCATGCAATCTCGCACGTCTGCCAGACGACACGACGAAATTGTTCTTACGGGCAAGATTACTAATTACTGGTTCGATTTTCACATGGTCGCTTTACTTTCGATAACGGAGACTTTACAAAATAAGAAAAAAAAATGTTTGAGAAGATTGGTGTTGAGTGAATTTTTACTTCTTAAAACTATCGACTGTTTCGAGTTCCATCTTTTTTATTGAGAAATATTGAGAAATATCAGCCTGTAGAAATTTTGAAAAATTTTTGGTTGATTTCGTAAGGTGTCGAATAAGATATAGCGATATAAGATGGAGCGATGTATAAGATAGCTGCGAATGGTTGCTAATTACTTAGACTTGCACGACCTAGTTTGCACCTCGAAATCGAGTAGGTCCTCTTTCCAAACGTTCGTATGCGATCTTTGATGCAATCCTTAGAATATTAAGGCGCATGACTTTTAGATGATACTATATTACCGCAAACGAAAAGGTTAAACGCCACTGTTTTAACGAGTTGTTAGGCGACGTTGCGTCAACGAAAAATCGAACATTTCAAACGCGCGCCTATAACTTAGCAACAATTGCGAAACGTAACTTGCGAAATGCGGCACCGGTCGCGGGGAAATGGGAAAGGGGTGCGGGATTTTTCATATGAGTTGCTTAACTTAGAGGTTCAAGACTCCTACGGACACGGTCAATACTAACACCTAGCGAACCGGTCTCGCATTAACACGGCCTAAATAATCCAGACGTACTGTGTTCGAAACATATTCCAGCGCAAATCGATTCGAAACGATTTGACGAAATATCAATTTTTCACGTACAAAAAATACTGTTCAGTTTTTATTTTTATTCGATTACAGATGAATCGAATAATTATTCTTAAATATTCTTCCGCGCATCTCATTGTCAATTCGTAACTGGTGAACTCTGACACAAGAAATCGAATGATAAAAACGATAATTGAAACCAGCGATGACGAAAGGTGACAAGAAGTCGCACGTGATCATCTTCGTTCCCGTTCCACTCCATCGGTGTAACCTCGTTTCGGTGAAAAGCATCGTCGTAAACCAATCGCGGCGAGTAAAATTGAAAAGAGTTGAAAATGTTATATCTCCAGAGAAGGCCTGACTAGTCGCTGCCGGCGATCATTAAAAAGAAAAAAGCAAATGGAGAATCAGAACTCCGCTACGCACTCTTGGAGAGAAAGACTCGAGCGACGATCATCGACCATTTAAAAGAATTTATTTATTCAACGATCACACTTTTCTATAAATAGAAATCAATTGCGACATAAATCTAGAGAAAATATTAGCAGACGTCTATGAATAAATACGCTCCGGACTAAAATAACATACGTTGCATAATTATCATTTTAAGTAGATAAAAAAAAAAATTGAAGATACCGTAAACTCAGTACCTCCTACGTAAACTAACCCAAAATAATTGGTCTGTTCACTGTTCATTTCCACCCTCGTGTACTGGTGATTCCAGTTGCCGATTAATCGCGGCTATCGGCGACATAAACGCAACGGGGACGAGAGAAGGTCGTTTTGTCCGATTAACGTGAACAAGTGAAAACGACGCGACACAATAACGTTCCTCGAGGATTGCGTCGAACGCGAACTTCCTGACCCGTCGCGTACAGCTTCCAGCGTTTCGCGCGACTCGATCGCCGATAAACTTTGTTCTCTTCGGACGTATGCGTATGCGCGAACGTGCCCCGAGAGACAAAGTAGCTCCGCAGACTTCCCTGACTCGAATTCTACTAGAACGGAGAGCCCGTAAATCATGGGAGATCGTTTTAATGCGTCCAGTCGGTCTCTCTTAATGCGGATTGCATCGTGCTTCGAAGATAATTCCCAACGCATCGATATTAAGAAACCGAAAAGAGTTGTGGGGAATCTCCCTGACTCGAATCCAATTGAGAAATAAATACAGTGGGCACGAAAGATATTTGGACGAGTATTGTAAACAAAGGTTCACGTAGAGGGCTCGAGAGAAACTTTCTTAGTCTAAGAAGCAAGTTTAACGAAATTAATCAAACTTTTTCGAAATATGGAAAACCTCACGAAGCTTCTTTCTGTTCTATCGCCATCATCTGTTTCTGTCCTACGCTTTCGTTCCAGTTCGCGTAGTACAGAATCTGTCGTCGAAATCGCGAGGGACGCGATCGATCGAACATTTCCGGTGCACGGTATAAAGATCTCCAAGAGAAAGAAAAGAATCTCTATGTCTTTCTCCCTCTCGTTTGCAGAAATGGCATCTGCAGCGGCGGAGTTGGTTGCCGAAAGGGAACCAGAGCCGAGGATCGAGATGACGGACATGAACAGAACGTTCGTGGGCGCCCAGGGATTGGTGCGAATGGCCTTGGATCAGTACACGGAAATCCTCACGACGGTTTCCGATCCAAGGGTCAGCGACTGGCCTCTGATGGACTCGCCCATACCAACCTTCCTCATCGTGCTCCTCTACTTGTACGTAGTGACGTTATTCGGGCCGCGTGTCATGTCCAATAGGAAGCCCTTCAAGCTAAGGGGAACGTTGGTCGCTTACAATGCGTTCCAGGTGGTCTTCTCGTTGGGAATGCTATACGAGGTAAGCGTCTACAGTGTAACGAACCATCTACCGACGATGGTAACTTTTTTCAGTGCAAGCGTAGCCCCTACTTACTTCTGACATCAGGTATCCTTCCTCCCCCCGTTATATATTTTTCTTTAGCAATTCTTAGCCAACAAGTACCAGTAGTAGAAACGCCAAGCTTTAAAATAATATGTAACACGGCAGATAATTATGACGCAACCCAATAGATAAGAGAAATGGCAGTATGTAGAACTAAATTATAGGATACAGACGTCGCAGCGTCTC
Source organism: Hylaeus volcanicus (assembly GCF_026283585.1). Taxonomy (NCBI): domain Eukaryota; kingdom Metazoa; phylum Arthropoda; class Insecta; order Hymenoptera; family Colletidae; genus Hylaeus; species Hylaeus volcanicus. Next base: position 6,522,607 of record NC_071977.1, read on the forward strand.
GCGCAACGCGATTATAAATCGCAAGTAATAATCGTGCCCGTGACATCAGCCTCGGCGCAACAAGTACATCTCCAGCTTAACCGTGAAACGTCGACCAGACGATTAAGAGCAATTACGAGCTTTTCATCAGAAGGAAGGAGAGGTAGTAGCCTCTAACCAGAGAAGAAAAGGAGCCTCTGTCGACCGTTTCACTCGTCACAAGGTCTCGAGAACGTTTCAAAACATCAGGGACGACTTTCTCTAAATCACGGAGATTAAGAGGTTTGATGCTAGTAGCGATGTGCTCGCGTGCCAAGAGGTTCACGAGAGATCGATGCACCGACGGGATCCAAAGTTCATGGTTCCCATGCCTCTCTCCGCGGAGGATCGTAAACGTTAGTAGGTCGCTAGACGAAAATGTCAACCAACGAGAAAGAAAAATTTCCACGGCGTGAAAATAGTCCCGCGTGGAACACGATGATTTTCGAACGTTCGATGCGCAATAGGCGAAGGTAGACGAAGAAGCTATCGGACAAATTTTGATTGTACCACGAACGAGGATTTACCTTGGATCGAGGGGAATTCCAATGGTGGCCACTTTAATGAAACCAATCAAAGTTTTATTTATTTTGTGAATAAATGAACGATGAACCTTCACTGGTACGCTATTCGCCATCTCGGTCGAAGAAAATTTGAATTCAATAATCTAGACGCGTGATACGCGTCCAGTGGACCGTGATGAATCCCGTGGGCGTAGCGTTGCGATAGACGTTGAGTATTCGGTAACTTAATCAACTGGAACCACGTATCCGAATACCGAGTCACCTTGGTCGATTCTTGGAGCACCTAATGCCTCGAAAGCGCTGTTTCCAGAAATTTCGGATACGAATACAGAAACATGAAAAAACTGAGATTCCTAGCAACGAGAATCCAGCTACACAACTCTTGGGCAATTTCATCCCAAGAAAAATAAATTTGGCTCTTGCCCCGATCGAATCGATGACTTTCTATCTTGTCCCTCAATCTTTTTTTCTCAATCTTTCCAATCTTTACAAATCCACCTGTTTAATGTCGAGCACCTGTCAAAGTCCGTGAAACGACGTCCTTCGCTATAAATTCGAGAGGAAAGAGAAACTGTTGGACCCCGAAATATCTGGTGAACGACCGAGATGTTACTTGAAGGTCTCCAAGGACACTTGAGTCATTCTCTAAGTCCGATCACCTTGAACCACTATTCGGTGTGTTCGAGCGGACTTTGCTCCCTGTCTGTCGGATTCAAACGTGGTAGGTTGTGAAACGCGCGACATTCCGTTTCGAAATAGACACTTGGCCCTATCACCTTGCCTAAAATTAACGATTCGATGCCTTCGAGCGATTCTTTGATAACTCGTTTGATTACGTTACCGTGCGTCCTTGTGACCGCGATTGACGTCTGCAGACCTGGCGCACAACATTGATATAAATAGACTCTTTCGAAAACATCTTTACATTGTAGTACTGTTATTTTTCACGAACTTTACTATATTTTATATAATTTGATAGAAGTATTGTCACTCATGGAACGCATTCTGCAAAACACCGCTCGGCAAAGAGAAATCAGAGTCATGTGGCTTCGATCAGGAGTGTTCCTCTCCAAAAACACGACCAAAAAGAAGTCGTTGCGACAGCGTACCCTCGAACGAATAGTGCTACGATTATTCCAGTTATTCGAACGAGACAATTCAAAATTCCGAACATCACTGCCCGCGAATTTCGCATCTTTCCATCGTGATTGCGAATAGGACGAACAACAGGGGGTGAGAAATCGCGCCACACGGTTGCAGAAAGAAAAGAGAAGCTATGCAAGGACTAGACTCTCGAGGCTTTCGAGACAGTTGCCCAATCGATTTGTACATACACTCGCGCAGCTCGCGGTTCGTTAAAGGCGAAGCATCCTGTTTTCGACTTTCCATGAACCGTCCGTTTGCAATTTGCGCGGCTAGAGAGCAACGTGTGCTCGTTTGGGTTTCAGACTGAGGAGCAGCTTATGTCCTAGCACGAGCTAACGGGGAACATCGCTCAACGTTTTTATAAAACGGTGAAAGGTACTTTTTTTAGCGGCTGATATTCGTGTCCAGGGGGTGAAAACTGTGGACAACACAACTTTGAGGATGCTTCTCACTCCTGAAAAATTCTTATCTGATCGATGTTCATTCTAAGTCTGACATAGTCCCAAGAATCACTCGTTAGATCTCAGTAGTTTGGTATCTACACACTTACAGATGATCAAGTCTCGACAGACATCACCTCCACAGACCAGTTTCCTTGTCATCTGCGTTCAATATACTATGGAAAGTAATATTCTCATTTTCGACCTAGATAATCCAAACGAGGGTATCGTCGGGTTCATCACCCAGCGAGATCATCGATTCATCGAGGACAAATGATGGATTATTTTCTAGCCAAGACATAGTAGGTCGCAAAAGTTAGCAAACATAATGGGAAGTACAATTGTTATGGAAGTTTTATTTGATTTCACCTGCTCAGGTCGCGTTACTTCACCAGCGCCAAATGGTTTTGCGTTACGGATGAACTACTTTACTTGCACGCAGTGTTTCAAAATTTTCCGACTTGCAGAGAATATAAATATTTCGGCCTCGTTTTGTTTGTATTCTCTTCGGGAATAATTCGACGAGGCGTAACTTTTTCCACGGCACTTCTTTTTAAGTTAAAATGAAGAATTCAACGTGAACTGAATCAAAATGAGACAAAAACGTTTACAATGTACATATATTTATACGTATGCTTCCGTCAGACTACATTATTCCTAAATTATGCTAACAACGGACACTTTACAGGAAACTGACTCAGCAATGGTGTCGATTTCTGTCCAATAAATTTTTGTTACCCATCTACGCGCAATCGTTGTTTCGAATAATAAAACAAGCAACTCGATCCTTTACTGTTTAAATAATAATAATAATAATAATAATAATAATAATAATAGTTTATGTTGTAGATGAATTCACAAAGACACAAGTCATCGTTACGTAATCTGTCATTACGTAACGAGAAACATTATAACTGTTTCCTCATTATAACTTTAAAAGAAAACTGATTACGTCTAGAATCGCTGTATCGATGTCACGTTAATAGGTTAATACGTCAATGAAATACATTGAGGGTGTCGATGACTGGATTAGTGGCGAAAATACGTCCACTTACCTTGCACTGAAGGAAGATACCTCGTCGAATAAATAAATATACGAGAAACCAAAAGTTAAAACGTTCTCGCGAGATCCGGAATCAGCACATTGATCGTGAACTCCTGTTTCACAGCACCTGATGTCTGGTTGGCTGTTGGATTATAGCTACAAGTGTCAACCGGTCGACTACTCCCACAACCCTTCCGCGCTGCGAATGGCGAAACTGTGTTGGTGGTACTTCATCAGCAAATTCACGGAATTCGCCGACACGGTACGTATTACAATTGGTTACATATGCATGGTTCTTTTCGCAGTCCGAACGGAATGAAATTGAAACGGATTGGTCGAAGAGCAGAGGTGAGCGAGCAAATCATTAATTCTCCTACGAAATTTCAGATATTCTTCGTTCTGCGCAAAAAGGACAGCCAGGTGACGTTCTTGCACCTGTACCACCACTCTCTGACACCCTTGGAGACGTGGATCTGCGTGAAATTCATCGCTGGAGGCCATGGCACTCTGGGAAACCTGATAAACAACGCGGTGCACGTGATAATGTACGCGTACTACATGGTGTCCGCGATGGGACCCGAGTACCAGAAATATATATGGTGGAAAAAACACCTCACCACTGTGCAACTGGTAGGTAGCTCGATTCGCGAACACTGGGAGCACACCCCATAATATTTTCTTTTCTCTCAACGTTCATCTTCTATTCGCAGCTGGCCACTTAGTTGAATGGTTGAATTCGAAGGTATTAGTGGACTTTTGTGATATGTTAATTAATTGGTAAGTACTATTCAACGCTTCGTAGTATGTTAAATAGCACAGAAGAATCGTTGAACAGTACTAACATTTTCGACCCAACCAGATGAATTCGTGCAATCGTCTAGATTCTGTTTTTAACCGAGTTCTGTTCGCCGAGACAAGAAATTGTCTGCAACTGAAAAACGACTTCCGGACGCGAGAAACAACACAGAGTTTCATGAACGTCAAGTGCGAAGAAACATTCTAGGCTTTTATCATTTCGTTTGCATCTTTTTGCTCTATAAATTCCGTTGGCGTTACTAACGAAACATGCAACCAATGACCATCCATTACAGGCGTCGCTCGTGCACGTAATTCTATCGCTTAAGTATAGTATAATACTTTATTACTCAACGTTAAACCATATTCCCACCTGGCGACCGTGTGCTGGGTTCATATCAGATACGATATCGCGGTTGAAGACAATGCACTCTAAAATTATGCAAATGTTTGCGAGGTAAATTATCAATTTAATGACAGAATAAATCTGTTACAAGCCTGCGTTTGTGCCTCTCGTGACCGCACCTAAGCGAAGTGATTGTTCGTTAATGCTACACTAGCAAATTCAAAGAAACAAAATTTGTTTAAAAATGAACGCGTTATCCAAAGAGTACTAAGAACTCCTGACGATCGACGATCCTCTGTACCAAGCGGTCGACATTCTGCCACTCTTCAGGCGCATCGTTGAGATTGTTGACTCGAGTCAAAATATTTAAGTCACATTTCCATCCAATATTACGCGACTTACATAATGCTTACATTGCATAACAAAAATATGCAACTTTGTCTTCCTGTATGCATTCTTCGTTAATTACCTCGATACACTTCGCACGTTTGACTTTTATAATTACCCGTGAATAAACATAAGGCCAAGGTGTACGGACGTGTCGGAAAATGAATCTGTTTGCGTGGAAGGAAAGAGAATAATTACCAGTACATTTCATCGAAACGTGACGTTTAAATTTCACATTATCGTTTCGAGACCTGATTAGATTGGCTCTCGCGACTTTTTGAGGACGGAGCCTTCCGAAAGGAGCGCTTGGAAAGGGATCGAAGGAAAGTTGCCGAGTCCAGGTTCCCTGGCCAGTGACCAACAGAGACGCGCGAAGGGAAGAAAAGAAAGGCGCCCGAATGCCACGAAAATAAATTCCTAATCATCGAAACCAGAACTCGCCGGTGTGTGTTTTTGTGCACATGACCGCGGCGAATGATCTCGCAATCGGCGTCCACCGAGCACCAAACAGTGTTCCATGCGAGATTCGCGATACCTTCTTCTTGCGCAAGGCTCATCGCGGATAATGTGATCGCCGCATCGACAAACGTGAGAGGATGCGCGCGGCATCGAGAAGAGATTCGTTCAACCGCGCAGTTCAATTCAAATTTAAATCTACCGTCCGAACGACGAAGAGAACTTTTTTCTAAAAATGATCACCCAAATATTGCCCATTCCTGGATGCATCGGGCGCTCTCGAAACGCAACGTTTCGGCCGGATAAGTTCCAAGCGAGCGCGAGATTGCAGCAATCGACAACGGGCGAAGGAAAACGGGCGATCAAGATCTATCCAATAGACCGCGTGCCGCTCACCAATAACGAAACAAATAGCCGTTCGCCGTCGTCATTGTGTGCTAATCGCGCTGCAACCTAAAACTGGTCGTACGACGCAGTAACGCGGGTCAAAATCAAGGATGGGCAACATTCTTGTTTAGAATAAAAGATAACGAACACACGCTAGCGTTCTATACTTTAGTATAGACTCCGATCGGTGTTGAAAACACGATGTCGATGTCATTAAAACCAGAGAACTCCCTCGAGTGCCTCTCCGGTAGCTCGTGGAAGACCTAATCGATGCAAGCGCAACGTACAGCTTGGCAAAGGAGTAACCATTATTCGTTGCACCTTTACGAGGAACATTTCCAATGCATTAAAGAAATTGCGTATATCTTTCCACTCGCGAGACCCTGAGATTCCTAGACCAACAGAATTTCGAATCGTTCGATGTCATTAAGTCTGTTGCACCTGCCAAGCCATTTATGAATTCTTAAATATGACTTTCGAGCCAATTGGAACTTCTGCTCGACGAAACTGCTGGAAAACTTGCAACAGAGGCTATTAACGGACTACTGTTCGGCGCTATAGGACGCCTGACTCTCGCTTATGACCGACAAAGTAGCACATTAGTGCGCCGATGTTGATACGTCCACAGTAATTGCTCTAGCTATAAAATCGCGTCGTATATTATTATCTTTGATACGAACACTCGCGATGGACGAAGATCTCGAACGTGAAATTGCATTAAAATACATTGAGCTTTGTAGACCTGAAGGGATGAGCCTATGTCAAGCTCGTTCCAGGGCAAGACCAAGCTCCAAGAAAATTGCAAAACCCGGCGAGGGTCCCTAGGACTCCTACCACGAGGTAGATCTACTGTGCCCAGTGCACCGTATTTCCAAGGATTCTGAGCCATCGGTGGCCACCCGAGCAAATCTCTGGACAAAATTTCACGCTGACCGACGTGGTAGGGGTGAGGGAAAGTGAAAAATACAAGGTTGGGCAATTGCAGGCTGACTTGCTTTGGCCGGACTAGGCCGACTATGACGCGGTGGCGCAACAATTTGGCATTCCGATATGCCGTATAGCACCGTGTGCCACCACCACACCATCGCCATCGTCGTCGCTGAACTACCAGGAACCGGCTGCATGCCTGTAGCCTCACCTATGTGTTCGCCTATCTTGATTTATCCCGCGACACCATCATCGGCAAGAATCTCTCAAAGGACGAATGATACTGTTCTTTCCTGGAATACCAGCAGACGTTATCTCCTTCCTCCATCGAGATGCGCTTTACGCGCGTCAGAGGATGTTCCGCAATCGCTCGTAGTTGCGATTACCAGAGAGCTGGTAAGATCAGTCCCGAAGCAGAGAAGAAAGGTATCGACTCTGTTCGAGCACCATAAGCAAGGATAACTGGATGAGCGTTTATTCGATACCTAAAATCCTGAAGATGTTGAAATCAGTCTCAACACTCTCTCGCCAACAGGACACTCACACCCCATCCAGTGCAGTCGAAAACTTGAACTGCTCAAATCCTTTTACTCGATGCGAGCAACTGGATTCATTATCGGTCACCTTATACCGTAAGCCAGGAAATTATACGTCGCATAACGGCGCAATGAAATTTCCACGGGTTAATGGATCGATAGGCTGCGTTGCGACAGATCGATTGCCAGAATCTATCCGATCAAGCGCGGGCACATAATATGCGAAATGTTCCCGATTGCCTTTGCAACATCACCGCGATCGCTTACAGGTTGTAGTCCATTGACTCGTAGGTACCGTGCACCACGTCCGTGTGTGTATCTTCGTGACACGATTCAGCTTGCAACACCTTGCACTTCTAATGCAGCGAGAAAGACACGTGACCGTGCAATTGCCATATGCTGTTCGCTTAATTACAACAAAAAAACATCTAAACACTTGAAAATTGCCACCTTCGACTGTGTCTAATTTTCACGTATTTAATATTCGTTTCGTTTGAATGTACATTTATTGCCTAACAATACGTAAATTGTCACGTTGCACGGCTTCATCTTTCTTCTGGAAGATATAAAGCTAAGAAAGCATTTTTTTCCAGCCAATTGAACATGAATCGAATATTTTTATTTACACACGAAGAGAATTTTCTTGGTGGAGGAAACTACGATTAATTGGGTCACCATGCCCATGCTTGCTTTTATGAGTTAGACAGTCGAACGTTGGATTTCTCTTAAAATGTACAGATCGCGTATAAGAGTTAACGAAGTTTAATGAGGATGAACACGTGATTTGTCTGCTAATCATCTTAAAACATATGATTAAATCTATTAGCGTGTTGCGGTCCGCCAATGATGGCATGCGAGGCATGCTTAACATTTTAATGTAATCGTGATCTAAATTACACATACTACGATGAACTTTGTACGATATGAATCTCGGAAATTTATGGTGTACTCTCTCGCAACGTTACTTCATACATGGAACACGGGAAAAATCAAATAGTAAAAGTGCACTTGAAATGAGGTCGAATACGCTTCCACTATGTTAATCTAATTAACGCCTCACACGGCATCTTTATCGGATTATTATTCTCAATATCAAATGAAAACCATTCGATAAATTTTGTTTTAAAACTGTAAAAGTCGACTCACCATCATAGCGCGACGCCTCGACTCAACGAATTCTCGTTCCATTTGCAGGTCCAGTTCTTCCTCGTGTTCGTACACAGCACCCAGGCCCTGATATTCGATTGCGGCTACCCAAAACTGGTGGCGGGGCTTCTCCTGCTTCATTCGTCGATCTTCTTCGTACTGTTCTCCGATTTCTACCGACAAGCGTACAGGAAGGCCAGGACGAAGACGGAGCTGAAGGGAGAATAAAAGAAGGGACATGAACGCGCGCACTTTCCACGAATATCTCTCAAACACAAATTCCAACCGCCCGCCTCCCGACTCCGCGTACGATCGAACGATCGTGGATCAGTTTACGCAAACAATAGGAACAGAAAGAAACGCTTCACCTTGTGCGTTTACAACGTCTATCCGATTTCATAGGCGACGATTCGTCGAACGACTAGGAAATCACCCGTTGATCAGGGAACAATTTGTCGATATCGGATAACGGTTACACAATGTCGGCTGATTAGCTTAATTTACCGACTATATCGCGCGGAACTAGTCATCGAACGTTTCGAGACAACTTTACCGGATGCTGATTCGCGAACTCGATCGTCTGGACGATCGATCACGGTCGTTCCATCGAGGGTGGAGCTTACTGATTTCCTTCCGTATGGAAGAGATTATCGCATGTTATCCCTCGTATCCTCCGCAGGGCATCTCAGGTCTCGCGAACAGCTCGGACCAGGGCTTCCGAAGCACTTCTTAATCCCTTCAAAAGGGGCGACCAGACCGTTAAGCCGCGAAAAATGTATTTACATGGCAGCTATGGTTCCAACCATAATTCTTATTCAAAAACGCTTTCAACAACATTAGAAACTCCGATGCGTCTCAACGTGTATCTCACTTTAACAAAGTCACTTCTTCAGGGATCGGTTCGCTGGAGAAAGTGCATCGGAAACCCAGAATCGACGTAGCTTCGTGCGATCGATTCGGTCCTTGGTGTCGTTAATTTAATGATCCTTATTTTCTTTTTCTACTTTAGGTGTTACGCGTCGGCAAATCTCTAATCAAGGGTATTGTAAATATAGGAGTAGAGTTAGCACCCCGCGGGACACCGTTCTCGCGGATTTATTTAAATCTGTGCGCGATTTGAACCGATCGCGCAACTCACGGTACGCGTGCGTCAAGGCGCAAGTTTCGCAAGTGGCGGAAAAACAAAGTTAAAATTAAGTAAAAATTTGCGTAGAGAACGCAACGCGTTGCAAATGTCTCTTCCCTGTACAGATGAGCTAACTTTTATCACCTGTGAAATCGAAGCGTTTATACTTTTCATTTTCAACACGTAAATCAAGCAGTGCTATTCTGTACACTCTTTATGGTCCAGAATAGAATATTCTTCGCAAATATCAACGATTAGAGTTTATGCATGGAAGCCGTACTGCGACGAGACTGTTCCAACGCGTTGCATTCAAGCTGGGAGCAGAAACTTGATGTCAAAGATGGGCAAATTTTTATTCAAATAACAGATGACGATTTATTCGCGAACGTTGAAACTCAATGATTTTGTATTCGCGACTATCTACGCGTCGCTAGATCACCACGTGATTTCGAGTGTTTGTAGTAAACTCGCAAAGGATAAGTTGTAAGCGGATGTGTTTACACTTTAAACCTAGGAACGGTGGGAATAGAAGTATCGCGTGGCTGCTGGCTGAGAACGGTATCAATCTCCACCGCGATATAGGTATCACCTGTACAACAGTGGCACGCATACCTCTGCGCACACGACATGCATCTAGAGGTGTGCTAAAACTGATAGCCCAAACTTCTCGTATGCACAGTACAGGGAGAACCAATTATATTATAATTGATTGCAATTAAATAACCCACTCGTGATCGCTTAGGGCGATGGTCATGGTCAGCCGTTAAAACACTACTGTTCGAAGACACGTAGCACTCTATTCTGCCAAACATACTTGAGGCCACCAGTTTTAGCACACCCAATACGTGTAATTCCTCTCACTAGCGCGTAGGCTGCTGAACCGATGGATCTATGGGAGCGTGTACTTAACGTTTCTTACGAAATCTGGCTATTAAATCGGATTTCGTAGCCGAGGTTCGCCAACCGTACCGCGAAAGCTCTTGCGAAAGAATATCGCGTCGATGATGTTGCTCCAGATGCGACCAAGTGCCGCAGTGCGGTAAACGCTAGGTTCGCGTCGACGAGGAACGACACGGGTCGCCCAACAGCGATAAAGAGCCTACTGTCTGGCCTGCACGAGACAAGGGTGTCGACACGTACCCTTGCGCTCCGTTCATGAACGAACCAGGGGGTAGAATGACGCGTTGCTCGTCAGGCATCCTCGGGGCCACGCACGCGTCCGAGGGGGTTGAACGACACTCACTCGGTTCACAGAGAAGGCGGTGAAACTACGAAACGGTAACGGAACGATCCCTCACCGGACATGTGCAAAGCTCTCCCACGTAGCCAGCCGGAGTACGGACATTCTCTACATTATCGATTCTCTCGATTCACCCCCTCGAAGGGTGTGGACGGAGACGGTCGTTCCGCTGGTACCGGGAGAGAGATACGACAAGGCTGTGTTGGATAATGATTACTACATGATTATTCTTTAAATTGATCAGTAATCACGAACTATGTTTAAGTATCTGGCCATTGGGTACTGGAACGTTTTCGAATCACTACGAGTGCTAAAATTCTTATTTTAACGCGACGCCTCTGTTACCACAACGTATCCTTTCGGTGTGTTTAATTATTTATTAACCGTTATTCATGATTACTGGTTACACGGTAATTATAAACACGAATTACATATCGGCCAACACTGTAACGATACCGATAACTTTCGTACGGATTCATCGTCAAGTCTCAGCCTAAGATTGTAATTTATTGAGCGTGCGTTACGCATGCATGCGACAAAACTGTTTGTACATATGTAATTCTTTTCTTTTTGTAATGACAAATAAATTTTATTAAGTTACTCCCAAGTATAATTTATTTCTTTTATTAATATTATTTATTTACAGTGATGGAAAAATCACTATGAATATGAATGCCTAAAACTGAACAGCAACAGTTAATCGATTTGCGATCTAAGACGCTGCCGCCGCAGTCTGGTTTTGTTTCTCCATTTTCCTCTTTTCTCTCCTTAGAAGTCGGCGTTCTCGTTCGTATTCTTTCATTCGCAAATAATAGCTGAAACAAGGAGACGTTACAGTGACAAAATTTCAGAGAAAAGATTGATATTTCTGCTACAAGTAAATGCATATTTGATATTAAAAGCTTACTCTTCAGCTTGACAACGAATGTAGGCGTGTTGTTCTTGTCTACAACGAGGATGTATAGGCCAATGTCTTCTTTCGCAGGCTGTATATTCTAAGTACTTGTGAGCACAATAATCTCTGAATCTTTTTGGAACTTTGCCTGCTATCATTTCTTGCTCTGTTGCTATCATTACTATAAGGTAAAATAATATTATTAACCGATATAAAAAACCCCAAGAAACAAAGTTTTTGCATACAATTATTATATTACTATATTATATAAACTAAGTTTTCTTAAATATCATAAATATTACAAATAATACAAAGAAATATTTGAATCAATGGGACAAAAAATGTATGAAAGACCATAATGTTCTTAAGATCGTGTGAGTATTTTCAAATGGAGGATCACTTAACTCATTTTAATTAATTGAAATGATTGAATTCCTCTTGACAGCAACCTTCATGTAATATAAAGAGGATTATCAACAAATTATAAAAGTAATCATAAATTTTGAAAATTTAATCAAGAAAAAAAATAAAGAAAACTTAGAAAATTCTGGATACTTAAAACATATGCATATGTTCACCATCAAAAGTGGCACTTAAAAAACTGTTCACAAAATATTTAAAAAGTCTTGTATACAATCCATAACGAGAGGAATAACAACGTGAGATCTTCATTTAATATAAGTCTTCAAATGTTCGTTCAAATATTGTAGTTTTTGCACACATAGTTATGTCACTGGTAGAACACTCATACATGAAAGCAATAATAACAATGCAAACAAACTTTGGGACGATAAAAGAAAACCGATAACGACCGAATCGTTTGTTACCAGCTGATTGAATATGTTGTTTGTACAATTATGAAACATCGAATATAAAATATCAGCAATTAATTTGAATTTTAAGGTTAGAATGGAACAAAATACTTGCCCCTTTCTTTACGACCATTAGGAAATCCCAATTGCGGATCGAATGACGGAGGTTTGAAGCTGTCCGGGAAATCACTCCAATTTCCAAAAGTTTTTAACACGTTACCCATTTTTGTTAGATGTGTTACCAAATTATGATAGAAATATCTACCTAGCTGAAGACGTAAGGTAGTTCACTCCGCGAGATGCTGACATCTAGCGACACTTACTTACGTAACCTATTATAGCTATTTACATATGAAAATACTAAACACGATTTGACATTTGCGGAACAGAATTGAGACAGGCATCGTTTTTATTTGATTAAAAATTTCGAATAAGGAATAAGAGATTATTTTTACTTGCACTTTTTACAAGATTGAAAAATTTGACAAGTTCGACTACTTTGAATAGGTAAGTTTGAATGTTTAATTTTACATGGGAAAAGGGATATATGTACGAAGTTTAGAAGAAACGATTTATTCAAATATCGCTGAAATAAACATATACATATATTAAAAATTGTAAAGAATTTGAAAGGTGATTGGTAGCCTGATATTCATTTATAAAATCGCTTCAGGGCAATTAGGTTATATCAATAATTTTATTCTTGAAAATTTAAATTATTTCTTAACAAACATTCAAGTTGTGTAGCACATTTCTTATTAGCTTAACAAACTGTTCTTGCTTCTGCGAAGAGTATCAATCAAATACTTACAGCAATAAAAGAGATCATTCTTGTTTTATTATATCTGAAAAATTTAATCATCCTCTTCTTCCATTGCTTCAGGTATATTGTTTCCTAAAACATGTCAGATAATATAATTAAGAATCAATGTCCTATATATTATGAAAACTATCACGTACCAGTTTGTAGCCTTTCCTCATTAGGCATATGTCCAGCTTGAAGCAATTTACTAAGACGTTGTACTTCTTCAAGGGAAGAAGCATTCGTAATAGCCTCCCTAATTTTGTTGCGTTCCTCTAGTGTGGTTAAAGGTTTATCCGTAAATGCACCAGTAGCTTGTGTTTTTGCCTTTTTAGCTATCTCACGAACCATTTCTTTTCCTTTCTTACTTCTAAAGTAAGCAATTGCAGCTTCGCGCTCCTTCATTTTAATTTTCCTAAAATCTAGAAGCCTAAGTTGTGGAAACCTATATACGACATATTGCCTGTACTGAGGTTTTGCAGAGACTGGATTTTGTAGTAGACAAAGATTAGTCAAATTCTTTAACTGGGTCAGTGGTTCCAAGTCACCAAGTTCTTGAATCATATTTCCAGTTAGCATAAGGGTTTCTAAGTTTGGTATGCAATGCTCCAATCCTTCCCCAATTCTAACAATACGATTATTGTTGAAAAAGAGCGTCTTGATTCGTTTTAATAAAGGAAACCCATCCAACTTCCTAATATCATTGTCTGAGAAATCTATAGTGTCAAACTGATCCTGAAAATAATTTTTATTTGGAGCTGCAAAGTTTATTAATGCATTTCAAACTTAACTACACGACAATGTTAAAGAAACAATTCCATCACACAAGAATTCATATCTTGAAAGTCCGTGACTTCGTAAAGTGTCACGAACCTAAATAAAGATCGCGCATAACCAACAAGTATGTAAACAACATCACAAAATCAAAGAACAAGAATTTATTGATATGTATACTAACCAGAGTTGCGCCCAAGTTTTCGATCGTAGGTATTTTGTATCCTGTAATACAGAAGAATTAAAAGAACATTAAAGAATTAGAAAATTAACGACAGCTTTGAGGTTATACTTGCTCAATGCGTTTCGCCTACACACCTCTCAGATCCAATTCACGATCCTTTACAGGATTTATATACTGCATAGATTGTTGTATTAAATCTGGCGTTAATTTCACCATTTCTTAATAATGTTGTTATTTGTAACCACTATGAAATGAAGGTTATCTTGATAACAACAACAGATCGTTGAAGTTCGTCGCGAGAGTTAAGATCTCACAGTTGGCAAGAATGGATACTATGAAATCTCCCTAGTATAGCAAACGGAACATTCAAACAGTTTGATATACATTTCGCGGGAACAGTATAATAAATCTGAATTTCTAAAAAAAAATTTTGCCTGATTTAAAACAAAAAGAAAAAACGATGAAATAGGAGTTTATCGAGAGCAAAACGTTGACTGAATTTTAGCTGAAAATCATCAACGATACCATGAATTATTGAAAAAAGAAGTGAAAGACTTCGACGAACGTGTAATAAAGTCGAGTACGCAATGATCGTTAACGTTTCCTCTTGCAACAACCAGTAACTATTTCTACGAGCTAAGAGCAAATATAAATCCTCCGGTTACGAGGTATAATAAGTCTACTTGTGTTCGATAATCGGTGAAAATACAAGGAAACCTTCAATTTCCCCGTATACGGTTCTGCATGGATAATGACGGCGGCAAACGTCGTTTAAAATTTAACATTATTCAACAGTGCCATAAAAAACGAATAACAGTCTCGTTGATACTAATATTATGGATTTCTCTTTGTTATGGATTCATTCAAACCGTTTGTTAAATAGAATTTATTAAATTTCCATAAAATGTTTAGTAAGATTCTAAAACGCAGTAAAGTATTGAAGGAAGTCTTTCAAATCTGGAGACTTCAATGCCTTGAGATCGAAAGTAACGGTACGATCTTGCTGGACAATGTCCGCCAGTCGTAGTTAAAAAGCTACGAGCACTTTCAGGAACGTTCGACGGATCGACAGATGTAAACGTTTTACGTCAGTTACGAAACTACGAAAACACGAAACGAAAACGCTGCGGGGTACGAGAATGTTTAGAGATTATAAAAATCTCAATGTGGAGCTTCTTCTGATATTCATCTTTAATCGATGGGACGTGACGCATTTGACTTGCGCTTGCGTTCCCTGAAAGGAATGTAGAATCGCCGTGTATTCCTAAAAACAAGCTGCAATTTAAATGAAAATGAATCGATTTTAAATTTCGATGATTACAAGGCAGACTCGGTTGCATTTGTTTGAACAATGTTCACGAACAGACGTCAATGTCACTCGTTTATAAATAAACAAGTCAATTTTTATTTACACCGGCAGCCACGTTTCTTGGACATGTGTGACATCATGTTCATTTATCAGACTTTAGTTTTTAAATATGCATACAGATATAGATAGTGTTTCGTGGTCGATGGTTCTAAAATACGGTCAACTGCATCAAGTACGAAGAAAGGACATGTCAAGTTTCCACCTTCAAACTTGGTATGCTTCAAAATTGAAAATATTGAATTTATGTTTAAATTATTATTCAGTGATGGTAGAATGCATCAACGGTCCGTGATTCCGTAACTAACAAGAATAACCCACAGACTTGGGACTTCCAAGTTGGAATCCCATACGCATTACATATGCTTTCTCAGTAATCTGTAAAATCGCAGAATAAATTAATGCATAGAACGCACGTCACATTCGCAATCGATTTCAAGAACGCGGAAAGACACATACAGAGACCATGTCGTATTTATAATTACGGCCCGTTTTTTTTTTGCTCAAGAAGTACTCACAAAAAGTATTGGACTTGAGATTAACTTACACTGGTTTCATAATGTTGATTTGCTGATTCTTATCAACTATATCAAGGAGAAGGGATAATCGTAAACGTCGCTTTTTGTTTCATTGAGTTTGGTTTAACAAGCCGTATATTAACGACATGGCAATTATCTGATCAGCAGTATGTAAACTTTGAATTCGATTTATATTTACAAAATTTATACGCATGGATAACAATGGAATTGTAGCAGGATATCTTTCGTGATAGATGCGTAATAAGCGAGCATTTTTAATGACTGTTGTTCTCTCCTCGAAAGGCATTTTCCATACTTTGACGTCATTGAATTGAAAGTCAAATAGATTAGGATTAATGTAAATACGAGTAATGCTGCAGAGACTATGAAAAAAATCACGTTTATATAGAGGGGAAAGGAAGTATATAAAATTTATGTGTTTTTGTGCTACAAACGACAAAGTATGTCTTTTTTTCTTTTTTTTTTTTAATGAATTAAAAACGATTTTATAACTATTACACAGTAAAATGTGAAATTAATTCAGCTAAGAGGGTATAGATGCGACTAAGTAATTCATCAACGAAAAGGTTAATTGCTAATAGACATAATCGAGACACAAAATATCCAGTTTCGAGTCGTGAGTCTCCAACTTATTATGTCCTGATGTCATATATTTATAATAGAATAATATCTTCACCCCGAGACAATTTATCACACCTTGTTTGCTGCCGAATTTTACATTTCTGGCATTTCGTCGGGTTCTGTAATCTTTATCCGAGCTCACTGAACGTACTTGCCATGTTTTACTCGTGCCAGATCCTCTTTCACTACAATTGGGTTAGTTGTACGCAAGATCTGTCAAACGTACGTCCTTGGGCCACTTTTACTTAAATATATTTAAGCGATTTTCCGCGCGTATGTAATTACTACCAAATGTATACGTATACATATATGTATATAGGTGATGATGTCGCTCGATCACTTATGGTATCTGATCGCAACTGCGCCGCATCTGTTAATTGGAAGGTTCGGGATGACCTTCGTTTGCGCTGGTGCAATGTGCAATTTGCATACCGTGCAACTGAATCATTTTCGACCTCTTTTCCTAAACCTGAAGAGGGCACCGTCGAGCTGAAACGGTGTGTAATTTATGTTTTATAATCAAGAAGAAATTCCGAGGATTAAATGTCTCTCGTAATCTTGAACTTCATCATAAACTACACACAAGAGGATTGCTGACATAATCAAACAAATATGAACATGCGGTAAGTTACATATTTGCATTTCAATTATTTTAAGAATAGGTACTTCTGAAGATATCCCGATAAAGGGACGAATTACTCTAGGTGGGGGGACCAAGGAGTTAACAGTTGTCGATTGTTATCCAGGAAGTCTTAGAAATAAAATCGGCGTTTGCTATTATACTTTCAAAAGTCTTGGTCTTTTGCTGAACCGGAAACGGTTTACCAAAGATCGTACCAGATTAGATTAACGAAGCTATTGCCTATAATAAAATAGTCATTCCTATCCGCGGAGTTTCCATTCTAACGACCTCGATAATCCGGCTTTACAATTCCGCCTCCCAAACTGTGGAATGCGATTTGCGTAACATCGTAAGCGTGACGATTCTTCGACTCACCGATTACGCCAGATTCACATTTTATCACACGTTTCGCCTCGATTCGTTAATACGGACCTAAGATTCAGCTTCGTGCGGAACGGCGCAAACACTTCCTGAAGATGGGTCCAAAGTCGACGGAACGCAAGATTCCAAAGACAAGATAGCGAGACGTCATAAAACTGTCATCGAGAGTTACTGACTAATAATTTTACCGAGTAATAATTTTAATTCGCTGCTCCTGAAAGAGTGGGTTTCCACTTTATCGGGTCAAAACATCGATTTTTTCTTGCACCCTCCGATAGTATGGGTTACATTTAAGAACGTACAGTGTACATTTTATGCATTACGAGCCTCAAGACGTATTTTTTCTAAGCATTTATCAGAAATAAAAATACAAACGAGTTCCTACCAAGGAACATTCCTTCCAAGTTCCACCACAACATTTATCTTCTCGACCAGCAATGTAGAGAACTTCCTCAACGATAAATGGAACTGGATGATCCAGTTTTTACCAACCTTGCGTGGATGTACGCGCTCTGCTCGACATCGGTGGCCGTGCACCGACGTAGAAGCGAAGGGAACGGCGAACAGAGATTTCCAAACAGGGGCGAAGTCAACGGTGATGTTTTATTGAAGGATAAGCTAAGGGATACCGTGTAGGAGGACTAGGGTCAAAAGCAACACAAGGATAAGTTGTGACAGTGTCAGTATCAATTTGAAGATTGATTAAATCGGAAACAAATAAAGGCTAAAATTGCTTCCCTTCGTTCCTCTTCCCCCTATTCGTGAGATGACTCGTAAGCGTGTAAACTTTACACTGTAAAGGTACAAAGTAGAACTCTAACTGTACGATTATGCGAGAACGTCCTTGGGCGCGACGAAACTGAAATGTCATGCAAGCACACAGTGATTTACAAAAATTGTTAATGAAGCGAACGGTTCAAGGTTCGATAATGGAACGACCTGAGCCAATATACGATGTTGTTGCGATTGTAACGTAATCGATGTAGATCTCTATCGAACCATTTCAAACAACGGGACTAAAAAATACATGGGGCCTAACGAAATCTTAAGAAGATTTCTAATTTCGATTTTTTTATACATACTTATCATCAGCAAATACGGATGAATGAATGCTCTCTGACAATTTGAATGCTATTTCATGAAAACAATGAAGGTTCTAGCGTCATAGTCGAGCGTCATTCGAATGTTGAAGCAAATAACCGGCTTTGAGCTGAATGGCAAGTTTACAAGTTTGTATGGCCTCGACATCCAGGGTTCCTGTTATTCGGTGTTCTTATCTAACAAAAAAATTGAAAAAGTTTCGTGTGGCGTTTTCCAAGAGTATTCTTTCAAAGGCGACCACTGAAAGTGTAACGTAGCATTTGTATCGCTATTGGGATAGATCATCGAGACTTTTAGAAGAAGGAACAAGGTCTAGAGTCCAGGGAAACAAATGCCACTATCACCAGCGAGGATCACAACTCCGCGCTCAATTAGCACATTGCAGAATGGCACGGCCAAGGTCGACCACAACCGCCGTATGAAAATATACCTCCATAAAAGTCTCCCTTTCTGGTCCGTTTTCGCTGTGAGCGCAAAAAGCCGTTCTCCAGGAACCGCACATTCCTCTTCCACGTTCTGCAACCCCGCGATGCTTCTGTCTTCGTGTAGTCTCATTTGTCTCGTTATAACATCGCACACGTTTTGTTCGATAACGTAACGATTAAAGCGAACAGGGTAAGGAAAACGTAAAAACTCCTTGTGACGACCACAAGGAGGCTTCACTGTTCTTTTACGTATTGGTTTTAATTTCCATTTTACTGATTGTAGATGAAAAATATTGGCAAATATTGGGCGTTTGAAATGTCATCATGTGCAAAGTGTTTGTCGCGAATATGTTAAACGAGTGGCACGTAGCGTTGTGGAATGTAAGAAAAATATCTTTAAAAAACATGCGAAACATAAAGATCTGTCGATTGACGTCCATCATCGATCAATCTAGAAAAGGCATTTGTAGAATTGACCGTAAGTAATCGATCTGTTATAATTAATTCAGGTTCCAGAAATATCGATAAGCGTCTCTAATGGCTAAGCAACGTAGCGAGTGTATCGGACATTTTAAAAACTAACAATATGCATTTATGCATCTCTGCATAAACAATGCAGTATAATTACGTTTCGCGTAATCATCGGTAATGTTTATTCGCTCTTCACGTAAACAACCGATTAGGATTTTACAATTCAGAAAAACATCATTTATGGTTTATTAACGCTACAGAATCCAACACCTACGTGAATTATAATGAATGGTACATTACCAGCGCCTCTAATTTTAGTGTAGCGTTATCGAGACAGTCCCTGTTCTGAAATATATTGGAGTTAAAGTTCACGAGGTACACCCAGAAAAGTCTCATTCGATGAACGACCACCCAATGTCGGTGGTCGAATCGCACACAATGCACGATGGTAAATTATATGAAGACCTAATGGCGCTCGGCTTGGAGTCGCATGTATGCGGGTGGCTTGCGCGTCCGTCGAATACTAATTTTCAGCGGCTGTGCACAGTGACTAGTAATGGAATGAATATTTTCGCGTGCGAGCTGTTACAGTCTCGTGATAAATTCTACGCAATACAGAATGACCCATCGAAAGCAGGTCGCCTTAATATCACCGTAAGTAAACAAAGAGTAATCGGCGTTGTCACACTTCTGTCTCGATATTACAAAAAAAATTGGTTCCAGCGTTGAATCGTATCAGGCGAACCTAAACAATTCGAAGAACTAAGAGTCTTTTTCTCGCATCGCACTGTTGGACCTTCCAACGAAGCTTCTTTTCCAAGAACAAATTTCTCAGAGCCAGTGATTTGTTTCAATTTGATCCGTGTGTATGTTACGAGGAGAAGGATAATACATTATTCATGGACGTTACGGGCGAATTGTATGTGGAATATCCATTTCAGAAAATGAGCGAAATTAGATATCATCCGGAGGTACAGTACTCTCCCCTATAATCTTGAGAACGTTGCTTCGCCAGGACGAGAGGCCGTCGTGCTGACCGCAACTGCGGAAAATACTCAAGGCTGGACGCAGTCCACCTTGCGGAACATTTTTACACGGGATATTTCCGCGCTCAATTTAACGTTAATATCCTCAGACATGATAATCCGCGAAACATTAAATCAGCGAAAAGAATTCGTGAAATGTACACACGGCTCAACGTACGACAAACACTCTTTGTTTATGCGAAACCGTGTAGCCCCCGCAAACAGACACTTTCTTGTTTTATGTTCTCTGACCTTCCGTATCTCGTATGAATGAATCAGATTAATGTAACGCAGACGATGAACAAGCATTCGGAATAAATCATTCGTTAATAAGGTCTCGAACGAGAATATGTACGCGATTATCTGTCTACCAGATGTCTGACTCTTGACAGCATCATCTACTAGGAGAGCGTCTTGGTCAGTCCACGCTCGATTGCATAAAAACTTGCTAAATAAATATTACTGGAAATCCTTATACGAAAGAACAGTGACATTTCTCTGATCTCTAAAAACTCCAATCCCATTTCATTGTAACCTTTAGGGCCCAAGAGATTCATCCTACCACGCAACTGAGGAATTCCAGTAACGTGGTACAAGGTCGTTCGTATTTTCCACGTGGAACACTGGCATTAGATATCTCATGTCGTTAGAAAAAATTGTTAAATGACACCCCTTATTGGGGCACGGAAAGTCTCGCCCCCCCAAGACAACGTAAAAATGGGCAAACGTGGAAAACGTGTAGAGAAAACACTGAAAGGACTTGTGGTCGAGCACAAGCGATCCTTTGATCTTTGCGTGGCAGCATCCACGCGAGGACGGGCGTACGCCAATGTTACCATCACCGTGAGAGGTCATTGAACGTACAACAAAACGCAATCATCGTCCACAAGGTCCCTGCTCTCGGGCATAAAAGATGGCAGTGACTCGGCAAACGCGGAGGGAGAAGACAGGAAGATACGCCTATGTTATTAGACGAGTTTCGAGACCTTGGAAACTTCCGTCTTTGAGTTATCCCGTCGAAGCTTCTGGTCTCCGATTAATCGCTTAAATTGGTGATGATAACGTGTGCCGCGTAGAAGTCTATAAATCCCGTATATACACGTTTCCTATGTAACCATGGCGTTATTTACGCGTTAAACGAGTTGCAGAAAATGTATGTATCGTATTGTCATGTAGTGCATAGTCGACACGAATGTTAAATGAATGCATCGTTAATTTAAGCATTGTACGCAAGAGTTACGTTAAAAAAATATCTGTAATTTTGGAAACCAAATTCGAATTGAATCCTAATTTTTTCCTTGGCGAATGCTGATTCTCTTTACGTCACTATTGTAATGCAAAGCGCCGCCGTAATCGTATGAATGAATACAAAATGTGAAGAACTGTTAACGCCGCTGAAATATTCCGTTCAAAAATTAAAACGAAAATATCAATAGACTGCGTCACAATTCTTTTCGACATATTGTGTCGAGCAGGTATTACTCGGCACTTTGATTTAAGAAAATCAAGAACTCAATATATAAACTGACAAAATTCGCAAACCTTACGACGAGAAGTCAATAACCCCTACACATGTTCACATTAATTTAGCAAATGTAAAACCGGAAACAACAGTCTCGAGGGCAATGAATACGAACAAAGGCCTATCAAACTGGATTTTGATTTTTTCCATAAAATGTATTGAATCGAGTACATAGCCAATTGACTTTTCTAAGTAGGTGACCTCTCGTATGACTATTAATAGAGAATTACGCAACTTTCACCATGTAATATACATGGAACATGAGGAGAACACCGAAACGTTGATTTTAATATATTTCGATTTCACCGAACTCTCTGACGTCAAGTTCAAAAGTGCTCTAATTGACGTAAAAAGTGATCCACACGTTGACACGTGACTCGATTCGACAAGAAAATTTGCAACCTCAAACTAAGACGTGACATTTTACGATGTCGTTATCCGGGACAATAATTACCGGAGGATTCGTGCACCAACGCCGAATGTTTAGCTACTGTTCGAAAGGCACGTACGCGTTCATTCACAGGTTATCGAATTTACGTAATAGTCCTCATCGAAATTATCTAAATTCCATAGGCGTCGAATATCGGGAAATGCGAGCAACCTGTAAATCAACTTATCGTTCCTCTTACCGTGATACGAGTTTCTGAGATCCTTGAGATATTCACAGCCCGTGAAATGAAATATCCGGGTTTAAGCAGTGCCCTTGAAATACTTGATTCGACCAAAGCAATCGATGCCTCATCGTTTTGTTGATACGTCTTTGAATTCTTTGCGAAGCTGCAACATCGGAACGTGCGATCACAGCTTCCCCCTGAAACTCTGGAGCAGCATCCAGATTACTCTGTGTCATCGTTCCTTCTTCCTGTAAAAAGACTTTCTTAATTACTTTCTAATCTTTCTTAATGAATTTTGTTTATGAGCTGTTTGTCAAGAGCTCAGGAAATGATGGATTTGAATTCAGTTACAAGTACGTCACAACATCGTACGATTTGTATAGATCGATCGCGGAACAAAAAATTGAACGGTCGCTTATTTCTAGAATTTTCCGTGGATGCGTTAGGACAATCGTGGAATTGAAATCAAATCGAGCGAAAAATTCCTCCGTGGTACCGAAACCTTACGTTCACGTTATGCATTGCTGAATCCTAATCGACGGTTAACGTTCATTATACAAGTGACGCTCGTTAGCATAAACCGATCGATGTTGTTGCTACTCGATACATCGAGTGGTGTATGAATAATTCACCGTTTATGCGTCGCGATGACCATTTACCTAGTCTCGGTACCCATTGAATTCTATGTCACGAACGACGAATTCCAAAATTCGTAACGATGAAAACATTGCTGGACGAACACTTGCATCGACTTATTATTGAATGAGAAGCGCAGTTCGGCGCTAGTATGGTCGCCGGTTGATCGACGTTTATGAAACCATTCAGATCTATGTATCTTACAAGAAGCACGAAATATTGCGAGGAATGTTATAACGATGCTATATGATAATTAAATCGTGGCATTAATTAATTTTTTACGAAAGACTTAACCTTCAACCGCCTGTTACTAATTTATACGCAAGACAAACGTACACTTGACACGAAATAATGCAAATCTAGCCCACCTCCATTTGAATATACGTATGCACTTGTTTACTCGTTTCGTCTTAACCATCTTTTAATATCCGACATGTTTGTAAAATATGGAAAAACAGCCAGTACAATTTTTTGTATAATCGATTTAGTGGAGTACAAAAAGAAAAACAGTACAATTTTTACCTGAAACAAATTAATATTTGACCTAAGCTACATTATAGAAAAAAAAGAGGATGCACATATTACGTCTTCTGTCGCCGATAAGTACCAAGCGTGACGCAACTCTGATGAAGTTTAGTGTCCATATTTCTCACGATCGTGTACCGGTTATTGTAATACGATGCATGCTGCCAAACAAGTAGTTTGTCAAAGTAAAAATGACTTACAATTGTTGTTTTCAATTAAACGATTAGCACGTTTCGCTGCCCATAATAATGCATGAGGGCACAGGTGTATCGAATAAAAGTCTGAATAAACATTGAATATACGATTCGAGAGGGTTTATAATTCGTACTCGTACACTTGAAGAAAAGCTACGTTACGTTGTCGTGCGAATATTTATGAAGGGTGCTGTATGTGTTTCTTCATTCGTTACAGGGAGCTACTTATTCGGTTGCATACATTTTACCAAACATTGTAATTTGTCACTGGGACGATCAATTCTCTACCATCAACCGTGGTTCCGTTCACTGAATCCCTTCCATCGAATATACTTGGCTGGAACGAGAGGAGCGAGTACAACTCGTTTTCAAGAAGACAATCACGCCTAGAGATCCCTAGCGAAGACCACAAAAGATTGTTCTAAACACAACGAGAGTTGACTAAAAACGTAAACAATGAATTGAAGGGATAGAAAACAACAAAAGTTTGCAGAACGAACAACTGAATCGACTGGTTATTGCGCAACCAATTCTATTCAAATACTAAGTTGCTTTTGACGTCTCTGAGGCTTTGTTTAATGTTTAATGATGAAAATTATAAATATGAATATTAATGAGTGAACTTAGAGACTTTCGGTTACGACTTCGTAAACTATAATCAGAAATTTAGATAAATATTCAATTGGAATTTACATTTCGGTAACTCCGAGTTTGCTTTCCGTCGATTAAATTAATTTTGAAATTTGTACAAATCCTAACGGCAAGAAAAAACCCTCCCGTTTCGCTTCTTCCCGAGCCCGGTAGTCCGCAGCTTACCGATTAATCTTACCGTATCGAGAATCTTTTCTGATAAGGAAGCATGCTAGTCCAAATACGGTGTTCACGTACACTGCACGTTATAGATATCCATCACTTGGCTACTGGCTTTCGGCACGAGTGCGTTAACGTCGGGGGTTTCAAAGGGTTTCCGAAGAGATCGACTAAGAACAGGTGTTAGCGCGTAAACTCGACTGAAATTCCCGGTCGCACGGAACGAAAGATTGTGTCACGTTTGGTCCTCTTTGACGAGTGGACAACGAATTCCTGTGCGATGGCGATCACCGATCGAACGCTGCGACGAAGCTTCCCGAACAACGTCTGCTAACGACCCTTGGACGATCGAGAACAATTGGTTCCAACGTAGCTTAGGTGGGGTACGGTTGTTGGGCCCCACGACGCCGGGCGGGTAACGTGCAGGTACAGGTGTCACGAGCTTATGCCGATATAAAACACGGTTTTCATGCTTGGGCCTTCAGTTTCCTCGAAGGTGGTCAAGCACGAAGGTGCTCTGCTCGGCGTTGGATACTCGGACCGATCTCGTCGTAGTGGTGATCGCGCGTCTTGCTGCAACCGGATTGATTACAATTTCGAAGGGAACAAGTTTGAAAAGAATACTTCGGAGTGCCCTTCGAATTCACGGTGAGTAGACGTTTTCGTGCACCAATCCTTCGAATCCTTTTCATTGTGCAGTGATCAATATTTAGATTTTTTTTTCTTTTCATTTGTTTTGTTTTTTTTTAACTATGTTTTCACAATGGAACCGTTGGATAAAATACACTTTTGAATTTGAACATCTACTTTAGAGGGTTAGTATTTTATTTATTTTATGTTTTACTGTAGTATAAGTTGCACTTTGTTTATCAAAATAACTCGAGACAATCGGAAACATCCTGAGATATACTTTTTTGTATGCGTATTAGGGCTACTTTGCAACTGATTTAAAAATAAAATTAATTTGAAGATCCGCGCGCGTGGTACTTGGCAGAGGGAGAACGATTTTAGTCCAAGGTTGAAAGCGAAGTAATTGATGGCGCTGAACCCATAATCTTTCTACTATGGTTACTTCGATAGGTAGCCACATTTACGATATCCAACCTCGAACAATTCTATTGTATTCAAGAGGGATGAAGCCTTATTCGATGTTGAATCACCCTTCCTTGTATTATATGCTTTGTTCTCTTTCTCATTAGCATACGTGCGGTCGATATACGAAATAAAATAAAGAATAATGAAACCCTTGGGAATGAATAGACTTGTCCAGAACCATACTAAATTTACGATGAAATAAAAAATAAATGGAATAATATTTTTGCTTGAAACAGAGAAGAATAACCAGAAATAAATAATTTTCTGTCGATTAAAAATAATTACGACCGACGTAAAGATACGCTAACTGCCCATTGTCATTCAATTTTGATTGTTCTTCGATATACACTCGCGACGAAAGTCTCTTAATTCAGAAAAAAGGAATAACGTTTGTTTCCTTTGTTGCACATATTTCCGAGAATTAATTGTCTAGGCTGAAACAATGCGTTTTCTAATCGGTGTTCCCAGTACAGACATTATACACTTGTTTCTTGTTAGTGTACAATAACAGCTCGGAAAAAACTGATTGGGATTAATTAACTATATGACTAATGTGATTAAGTTGTCTAAATCTATGAAGGTAAAAATTAAATGTAACGTAAATAGGACTTGCCTTCTGCGCTTTTGAAAATTGCACTTTTCATTTTTCTCGAAATGTTTTTTTTCTTCTGAGCAAACGTAAACCGTGCATAAGAAATTTCTGAATTTAGCTAACCAAATTTAAACGCAACGCGTGACTCTCGAGGAAAAGAATTAGCTTGATAATATTAGCGCTCGTTCACTTCTTTTTCTATTCGACGAACAAAGGATATTAAATAATGGAAAAGTTTGGCTATATAATTTCAACTGCGGTAGCGAGAATCGATCACGCATCTATGGTTTGAAGGGTTTACCATCGCCACAATAAAAGTTGTTTAAATATCACTAGAGACTACACGCATCCAACTTCAATTTAGCTCGAAAACTCAAATAAGAAAAGTATTGCAATTATGTCCAAAACAGTTTCCTAAAGCCAGGAAGAAACAAGGTTCATCGCACGAAGAGCTCACGGTCCGTAAGACAATATTTAACGCAAACAACGATAATTACAGCTCGCGCGCGTTGCGCAAAATTATAATTACCGCTAAAAGTGCCGGTGATTGTTGTCATAATCAAGGCAAAGCCTTCTCGCGTGATCGTTAATAGCTATAATTATTGTCATCACCTGTCTCTCGAGTGAAAACTGTAGGATGAAAATTCCCTCGATATAATAGTTCGCAATTCGCGATTGTCGTGACTTATCGCGTTTGTCATTTACGCGCGTTTTGCTTTCGACTGCTGAAATCAACCGAGCCACTCCAAATTTTTCAACAAATCCTCCTGCGACGTGACTTTCGATAATTTGTTACTCGCTAATCAGTTTCGTTTCAATTGTTTACAGTACTTTTTCGTTCGCGATTATGAAAGCAGGCTGAGATTACTTCCAAAGAATTCTTGCATATAATGCTCGATCATTTTACGTTGCACTTCGGACCTACGTATTTAAAGCGTTAAGGTCCAGACCAACCAAACCTTCGTTTTCTCTCTGGCACGGTTCCCGAAACATGTGTTTTACTTTCCTTCGCAAGAAAGCAGTTCACGGTCGCGCTTCTCGCGGCAGTGGTCCACCCGAACTTGGCCATCGCCAGAAATGCAGTTCTCCCATTTGTAATCGCAGTCACGAGCCTCCGTAATTTTCTCATCAGAAACGAGCATATATGTTGATTAATGCAATTGTCCTTCTCAAATGTGAGTCGCAATTGCGACGTGCTTCTCGACAAAAAAAAAAAAAAACAGGAAGATCCATGATCGACGCCTAGTCGAACGCACGATCAAGGTACAAGTTTGTCTACGCGAGGTACCGATCGTGGGATCAGTGAGTGGCTTTCGGTATTCGCGGCCTTCAAACAAAAGTCGATCGGAACATAAACATTGGTAATTGTGTCAATTACATAATTTCAGATACCGAATGACTCGACTGTTACACTTGGAAAAAACTGCGTGCATGAAAATAAAAACGTGGAAGAAAATTTAACGTAAAATCTCGACGAAGGATACGTTTCCAAAGGAATGAAATTAAAATCCGTTTGGAATATCAATAAAATTGATGTTTCGTTAATTTGTTTCTCAAAAATTCCCTACGTTCTAATTTGTTCTCGATCAACTTTACGCTTGATGAACCATAAAAACATAGCGATCATGGAACAAACTCTGCTCTAATCGGAAGCCAGTTCCCGAGTTTCGCGAGCAGCAAAGCGATAATCGCATTACGCTCGCGAGACTCGTAATAAAAGCACGGTATACTTTCATTAGTAGATAAACATATCAGAAGGATGCGCCTGACCGGACAGCAAATGACGCTTAAGAAGGGAATCGGCCGACGAGAGAGCAGCGGTTCCAATTGCATCACGCGACGCTACATGTCCCACAGCTTTACATTGCAAATCCTTTTAAGTTGCCTGTTTCGCGCTCGCGCCTCTGGCTATTGTCCCTTTTGCGGTGATTCGAATGCGCGCATCACGCGCTTCGGGGAGATGGGATAATAAAAATGTCGGACTTAGGATAATATAGGAATCGTTTCCTTGCGACAAACAGTTTCCTTCCTTGACAGTAATTGCAAGGAACAAGAAGGATTCCAAATGGATTGAAAGGGTTCCCTCCTGCGATAGAACTTCATTATTTAGTCCCGTGGCCACCGCGAACATGATCATTTTATAAATCTCGCGAACGTGCTTTCACTGGATGGGAAGTCATATTTTAGATATCCGTAGCGTTTATTGTTTGCTAATTTTTTAAACCGACATAAAGTAAAAAGTGTTCGAATAAATTATATAATTTCCGAGTAGAGAAACAAAGAAAATTGCGAAGATCAGTGGAATGTTTCTCCGAAAAGTTTCCCTGTTGATCTTTGGTCTCATCGACGCACCTTTGAGATCACTTTCTTTAACGATTTCTTTCCGGCTGTCTGTTTTTTCCTGCGCGCTTTACATCGTCCAATCGGCTCGTGTTCCTTCTTCGCGCCCAGTCGTTTAATTTTTACATCGTTATTATTTACTATAGTTCGCTTGACCTCAAATTTGTCGAACGTTTTATCGATTTACATTAGACAGAATTATTCAGGAAAGGAGCACGTATATATTGAACGCACATTGCATTGAATGCACTTCCTTCTGGAATTTTTATTTTCGCGTACAAATAGGGTGACATTCTGGACCACAGCGCGGTCATTCGATGACCGCATCGCATCGGGACTCGCGTGGACCATTAATTTTCATTGGACATGGACAGATTAGCGAGAAAAACAGTGTCGAGGTGAACAGTACACAAGCATGTTTCGCTCCTAATGATCTTGAGTCATGTGATACGGGGTTGCGCCGAAGGATTGCGAAACAAAGAATGAACGCAGCACGGTTCGGACCGATATTAATTGAGAAATTCCGAAGCTACCGATAAATTTCTATTCCGGTCAGCGACGACGTAGTTCTGGAATGGGCGAGCGGATTTGCGAAATCAAATCGCAAATTTGAGCCACGCCGGGGCGCTTGTGAAACATAGAATAAACACGTTCCATTGGACGTTAAGTCACAATCGACGATGCGATTGAAAAATTGTTATTCCGGTCGCTGTTGACGAGTTATGGGAGGACGAGCAGCTGGACTCGTTAAACTTAATCGTGATTTTTAGGATCAATAAACGATTAGGAAACAAAAAACGATGTCTACGTTCGGTGCATACTTATGCAATAGACTTGTTCCATCGACGAGTAGTCTCTTTGATCTATTTATTGATTGTATCGAAAGAAGCAAGGCGTACCGAGAACAGGACCTCGAAGTTACTCTAATTACTTCGATGTTAACGCTCCGCTATTGTCGCATTGGTACACATGAATCTGATGCAATGTAACTCCTCTACTTAAAAAAAAGTGCAGTTACGTTATTCAATTGTACCGATACACAGAAGCGAATAAAAGTAAGATAGGAATGTGCAGCGTTTATAGGCATTTAATTTCTGCTTACGTCAGTGTCGAAGATATAGCTCGTGCGGGCACGCTTCGGATAGCACGCGTGGAAGTTGATAAGAAATCGACGCCACTGCTGAGTTCGCTTTAATAAATAGCCTAGTAAGGTTGACGGAGTTCGCCATTGTCGGAGCAACTGGTTTCGCGAAGACAACCGAGGAATGTAGAAGACTGACGCAAATGCACCATAAGGCTATCAAAGGGAACGTGACTCGTTGATAGGCTGGAGTCTATTACAGAGTTTACATCGTCGGGTGAAAACGTAACACCGGATGTTTCACTGCGTTGTACGAGCTCACGTGATGCTAGTTAAGAGTTTTCGTGTAGCGTGCTTGCTCTTTAAATTGCAAAGAATTGCGAACGCTAACGAACTGGAAAATAAGACAATTTAGAAGATGGCTTTGTTACAAGCATCAGGATTGATACAACGTAGATTACAATACAATTCTCGGATCGGACTACGAAAAAGATATGTCGAAGCATTGATCCGTGGGGCGAGCCAGGCATTCGTATTGTACGCGATGGCAACTCGCGGAGTCACAAACCGGGTTACGAGATTCAATGGCTTAGGATTGGACGGGTAGGGGCTGCATGTTTATGCGACGAGAACGGGTTACTTGTCTGCAGTGATGGGGCTGATTCGATTCGACCAAGGTGATAGGGATACAATTATAAACGAAAAACAATTTCAGAGATACGCATCCATAGACAGACATTGATTAATATCTAAAATTTCAAATCATTTGACTCTGACAGCTGACTGTTTTTGCTACGCTGACTAAAATTAATAGTATCGCTTCGGTATCATTCCCATCGCTACGCGTCGGTCGGTGGAGTGTTCGATAGGCCCAGTCATCTTCCTTTCTATCTCCCTTTCAGCCCTAGTCGCCTGGCACTGGTTGCAGATCGAGTTGCAAAATCGACGATGAAATCGTTTTTGTACAGCTTTTCGGGGAACCCGTCGTTCGTTTATGATTTCCTAAATTTTGCAAGACCGGCTGAAAAAGCGTCCACTCGTGGATTCTCGTACTAGCCTAAGCCGAATACTGGCCATAAAATGTGTAAGATAATTGCATCGGTAGCGCACAGTTTTGTACGTATACTTACCATTATCAAGTCAATAAAAGATAAATCACTACCTAGCCTATTGTTTTGGTACAGCGATTCGATAAAAAACAGTGGAAATGTAGCTTTTCTGCGAAAATAGCCTTGAAGCCGTCTATTACTGGTGCTCTTACCTTAACTATCGAATTGGCAAACAGTCGATCAACCGGTTCCCCGAGTACCTGCATCGCATTGACTTGCCGAGCCGAAAATCGTCTTTTACGATTTATTTTTGTTCAGAGATCGAGACGCGACCTTAATCATCTGGTTTTCGAGTTAGTTAGTGATAAAAGAGAATAGAGGACCACGAACGGAAATGGTAGTACATTTTTTGCGATGTTTAACTAGACAATTGGTGTGGAATCGCGAATATAACGGAAACAGTTAAAAAAAAACCAATCAATTATGGTGAAAAAATGTTACTGACTGACAACACTTACGTCCATTATGGAGATTATTTCGAAACATGGTTACGTCTATGAATAAGTGGTGAAAAACACGACCAGATATCTGTTCTTGCGGTTTACCGTTGAATAATTTATGCAGGCGTTTTAATTACAAACAAATTTGCTCTAATCGCAGTGGTTGAAAGGAAATACGTATTCCTAACGGCAATCTAGACCGAAGGTCGGCAACCTATCTAGGAATTATATGTAATTGAAAATGTACTACTAAGGTTGAACGAAACGTTAACACGTATTTATTTGCTCTATTAACTCTAATCTTGTCGGTACTGTTGTACCGATGTTTTACATATCATATTTTTTTTTATCGAAACGGATTGAAACTCGCGCGATTAAATTTCTTTTCATGTCGTACAGGAAAAGAACAGATGCCTTTTGAACTTTACGCGCTTAGTTTACAGCCACTTGTCCCAAAGATCGCGCGGATTTTCAATTGAAAACAGGCGACGAACACTGGAACGTTATACTCGAATGAAAGGAGAAGCGAATGAATAAAAATACCCGTTCAAATCTCTAAAGTCAACGAAACTGTGATGTAAATGACACGCTACCGTCTTCCAAGCAATTTGTATCGGTAATCATTCCAAGGCTGGGGAACCTTTATTTCTCTTTGTTCTAAAATTTCAAGTACAATCGGATCGTTTGTTCTTCGAATTACACAGGCGCATCCGTCTGGCTCCGCATGGAGTCGATCTCGTCTTCGAATCCAAGTCCGCGTTTCATAACATTCGCGTCAGCGCGTTTAGCCTCCTTTTACGTACGATTCGTAAAAGGCATTAACGTTTTTAAGTGACCCGTAAAGCCATAACCAATCCTGATTTAACCTTTCAACCGATGCTCTCGTGTACGGTCGAGCTTGGGTAACCGATGATGAAGTTAATAAAAACCGTGCAGATATAATTAATGAGTAATCGAGGACAATCGTACGAGATCGTTTACTTCACAACATCTATTTATAAGCATGATCGTTAAATAATAAATTACGAAATATAGCACAGGAACTTTTAGTATGAAAGGTTATGCCACCTAAATGTGCCTTTAGGATGCTCGACGAATTAAGTAACAGTGCATCCTTTGATAATTTCAGATGGCGACGGTTGTGCAAAGCCTGTACGACAGCTACCGAGACCTGATGGACAACAAAAGCGACCCAAGGGTAAACGGTTGGGCCATGATGAGCAGCCCGTTACCCACCCTAGCTATCTGTCTGTCTTACGTCTACTTCGTCAAAGTCCTAGGCCCTAAGCTGATGGAGAACCGCAAGCCGTTCGATCTCAGGAAAGTCATGATATTCTACAACCTCTTCCAAGTGATATTCTCCACGTGGCTGTTCCACGAGGTGAGTGCCTCCTCTGCTGAAACTGTTAGCCCAATCGGTCGACGTATCGAGTTTCGAAGTGTAGATTATGAAAAACATCGCAGTTGTGACCCCGTGGACGTTTTACGGCGATTATGAAAGATTACAGCGGAGCGCGTAACCAATAAATTTGCTCGTCGAGTCTCGTTTAAGTCGACGTTGAAAGGCACGCAATAAACAAGCCAGAGGGTCTCACGTGGACTCCTTGTTCTCTTTGTCCATCGCAGTCCTTGGTGTCCGGATGGGGAGGTCATTATTCGTTCCGTTGCCAACCTGTGGACTACTCGAACAACCCGCTGGCGTTACGAGTGGCGAACGGCTGCTGGTGGTACTACTTCTCCAAGTTCACAGAGTTCATGGACACGATCTTCTTTGTCTTGAGGAAGAAGAACGATCAAATCACGACTCTCCACGTGATTCATCACGGATGCATGCCAATGTCCGTCTGGTTCGGCGTCAAGTTCACTCCTGGTAAGCGACTCGCCTCCTTTCTCTCGAAGATCTCGTCGTTTCCTCGGTTATTGCTTTTAATCGCGCGTAATGCACTCTGTGGTGGGATTCTGAGACGATCTGGTATATTAAACGCAATGTTTCCCACGTCTGTAGACATTCAGGGTTATTTAACCCTTTGCACTCCAAGCAGTTTGGCTATATTCAGGTAGCCAACTGCAAGATCATTTTTCTTAGATTTCTGAGTTATGGGATGGCTATGAAAAACTCTTTGCAGTTTGTTACATTATACGACTTTTTTTTTAGAATTTTACATTTAACTTAATGATAAATTGTGGGCAGTGACACTGACCGTAGGAGTATAACGTCTTCGAGCGTCTGGGCAGAGCAGGTGGCCTTACGAGTGCAAAGGGTTAAATAGAATAAATAAATAACGTTTGGAGTTTGATACTCCGTAGAAAATTCCTTCGATTTTCTTCGTTCTATCTATCCTGCATATCTAACCAACACTTGTGCTCGTGTATGTATGCCAATGTATTCATAATAGTACAACTGGAATTTATAAAACGTCGAAGCACCGAAGGTCGCTAAACGGATTGGTTCCTGATTCCTGTTACGCACTCTCTCTTTCGATCAACTGTAGTTTCATAACATACGACAAACGCACGTGGCACTAGTGCCGGATGAAACGTTAATATCGCAGGAGAATAACAACGATTATTCTTTATTGAAGCCATTACCTCAACCTTGAACAATTTAAAATGACAGGTGGTCACAGCACGTTCTTTGGGTTCTTGAACACGTTCGTGCACATCGTGATGTACTCCTACTACCTGCTGGCCGCCCTGGGTCCGAAGATCCAACCCTACCTGTGGTGGAAGAAGTACCTGACGTCCCTGCAGATGATCCAGTTCGTTCTGGTGATGATCCACGCGTTCCAGCTCCTCTTCATCGACTGCAACTACCCGAAGGCGTTCGTCTGGTGGATCGGGTTGCACGCCGTCATGTTCTACTTCCTGTTCCGCGACTTCTACAGGGAAACGTATAAGAAGAGGAAGAATTCCCTGGCGAAGGAAAAGAAGCTGGAAGAGGAGAGGCGATCCAACGAGAGCAGGAAGAACGAGAACGAAGCGACGCAGAGCGAGTCGAAGGAGAACGGCGCGATCTACGCCAACCAATACAAGATGGCGACGGGGTATATATCGGACAGTGGGCTGAGGAATCGCGTGTTCATCGACAACAGTGGCTTCGAGGAGCTGCCCACGTTGAAACCGTGAACACCCTGCTCCCGACCACAGGCAAACAGGCCAGACGGAGTTCTGGGTTTTGATTGCTGATCGAGGATCCACGATTTCCGTTGCCTGGGTTCTTCACGCCCACGACGAGTCAGGGCCGTTGAAAGGGTTTCTCTTCTCCGAAAATGGCAATTCGGATCAGCCGACTGGCTCATCCTGCGCGCGGGATACGCGCGCATGAATTTACTATTTTCACGCTTTCTGTGCGTGTTTGTGTACGTGTTTGCTTGTATGTTCCAGTGTAGTACATGTAGCGCATGTACAAATGAATGTAAGATGTAGAGTAAGATAGGACCGAAGAAACGTTGCCGGGACGATTGCATCGATACTCCTGTAAACGGAGTTAAGTTTACGCTCTTCCAGGTGAGTCTCTCGTCGCGTCTCGGAGTGAACCGAAGGTTTCTTTTTCAAAAACTTGTGTTTCTCTGACATCAGAGGATCTCATCTAAAGAAGCCTCGATTAGAAATGGGTAAAACTCTCTTGGAATAACAAATGAAAATTGATGACGCTTAACGTGGAACATAATCTGAGTACACGCGTCAGATTTCATTTCTCGTTGTACAAATTTTTTATCTAAAGGAGAGTTTCACCTATATCTGGACTATGTTCTTAAGCTCTTTTGGTATGAAACTCACGGACTTGTCTATTAGAGATAGTCTTTCATAAACGTCGTAATCGTGAGCGTGTAGCGAGCTCTCACGAATCTTGTCGCTGCCAGGTGGCGACGTTTCCATTGCTCAAATCGCTCGACGATCTCCTCCAAGTCGTGAGCTCGCTACGCGATCGCGGTTGTCCCCATTCAAATCATAAAACTGAATAAATGTTGTTTGTTCTGTGAGCATTCACCAGATATTATGATCGTGTGACGAATCGTAGGCAAACGGATCGTTAAAATCGCTTTTTTAGATTAATTTATTGGAGATAGTATTCCTTTTCCAACGCGTAAGCAATCGATGAAACTTCGAGGCCTAGCCAATTAGGATACTTTGTTAATTTTTATAACGTGGCAGTGTTTCCTGTGGGTAGTTTCCGTGGATAGTGTTAGTTTTACGACGTCAGTTTTTTAATAACTACGCATACAACAAATTCTTACCGTTAGCGTTTGAGGATTTAAAAAAAATTCCGCGCTGAACTTGTTGCCCTAAGTAAATATAGACATAGTGCGATGAAGGCAACACTTTCGATGTGTAGAATAAATAATTTTGTATAATATGGACAACTCGTTGCCGACAAATGATGTATTTATTTTATGACGATTAAATTGTACCGTTTTTAATAAACAAATTTGTCAATGGGTTGTTTTCAACCATCACCTACTTTCCTAAAATAAAAGTCCTTATAGCAATAAGCCTTCTTTTTGCGAAGGATTATTTGACCATCATTCTATTAGAGTGTAAGGTACAATAAAATATAGTTTGAAAATAGATCAGTTTCGGAGAATTTTAGTAACGCTCTAAGATAGCTGAAACTTTAAATATGCTGTTAATGTGTGTTCGGGTTACGATTAGCTCCCACACTGACATTTTTAAGTAGAGTGAGAAGCAGAATTACAGTCAGGAAAGGAATGTTATAGAAAGAAGATAGTCAAAGGTCATTTTTCCATTTTATATAACTAATTCTTTAGACCTACATTCAAATATTCGCGCGTTTTCTGATAATCGATTGATCTGCCGCGTAGCGGTGAATATCTGAACTATTGTTCGAAGTCCGTGTAGCGCCTCTATCGGGAAAACGCTCAAGTTTGTCGAGAAATAGTTCCTTTTGTCACCGCTAGATGGCGTTGAAGGCCTACTTTTTTACCGACTTTGTCGGTAAATCATTTTTTTTTAATGTATAAACAGAATTTTACATTACGATACGCATTACGAGCATCAAATTGACTCGCAGTTTCTTTGTGGAGTAGAACTGAGTAAAAATTAATTTTTTTAGCAAAGAAAGAAACCTATTTTTTTGCGCTGCTGTTGGCGCCATCGGTGAGAAAAACGCTCAAGTTTGTTGAGAAATAGTTCTTAATTCTCCCCGATAGATGTCGTCACATAAATGCTATTACTTATATTACAGTATTTACAAATAATATGTCATATTACGGTTAAAAATGATCTTTTAAATACACTACGAGCACTATGAATTGAAATATAACTGGGAAAACGTTTTTAGAACGTTTTCTTCTGCAATGTGACCTTGGCGACATCTATCGGGGAGGAATAAGAACTATTTCTCAACAAACTTGAGCGCTTCCCACACTGATGGCGTCACTAGCAGCTCAAGAAAATAGGTTTCTTTCTTTGCTAAAAAAATTAATTTTTACTCAGTTCTACTCCACAAAGAAACTGCGAATCAATTTGATGCTCGTAATGCATATCGTAATGTAAAATTCTGTTTATACATTAAAAAAAAATGATTTACCGACAAAGTCGGTAAAAAAGTAGGCCTTCAACGCCATCTAGCGGTGACAAAAGGAACTATTTCTCGACAAACTTGAGCGTTTTCCCGATAGAGGCGCTACACGGACTTCGAACAATAGTTCAGATATTCACCGCTACGCGGCAGATCAATCGATTATCAGAAAACGCGCAAATATTTAAATGTGGATCTAAAGAATTAGTTATATAAAATGGAAAAATGACCTTTCACTATCTTCTTTCTATAACATTCCTTTCCTGACTGTAATTCTGCTTCTCATTCTACTTAAAAATGTCAGTGTGGGAGCTAATCGTAACCTGAACACACATTAACAGTATATTTAAAGTTTCAACTATCTTAGGGCGTTACTAAAATTCTCCGAAACTAATCTATATTCAAACTATATTTTATAATATTTTAAAGTACGTGTCATTCAAATAATTTAATGTAAAATTCAATTCAATACTGTGCTGTTCAATCGTACCGTCCCTAAGTGTTACTCGACAGAGCAATAATAACTCTGTCATAACAATCCAAGTATGTGCATTTAGTGAAGCAAGTCATCCGTAGCATCGTCTTGACAAGTGGAAGGCATAGTCACGCAGCAACAAGTGAAATTGAAGTGGAGGTCCCTGGTTTGAAGCAGAAGCAGATCGTCGCGTCGGTGACAGATCAACATGAGAACCCAAGTATGACGTCAATGACATAAGCCACAGACCTTAAGTAGTGGGATCGAATGGCGTAAGCGGGGGTCTTTCTTATTAGTAATTTATGTTACGTACTATCCAAACGTATTATTTGCCCTTCAATACGAAAAATATATGTCATAAGTTTGCTTCCTTGCCAAGGACTCCTTGAGTCGAGACAATTTCAATACTTTAGGAATGTCTTCTGGTCATTCCGAGTGTTTAATATAAACTTCCTGAGATGCATTAAAAGTACATACTTCGAACAGTACGTCTGCCAATTTACATGTAATTACATTAAGTGATATGAAAATTATGAGCGTTGATCTGTCAGTGATCGAAACCAGAGCCCCGATGGGTTTTGGCTCGTCATTGTCCGAGGTATTTGGCTAATCAACGACAATTTTATTCGTTTGAAAAGCATTAGGAGCGGCACGCGCGACGTTCCATTGCCATAATAGAGACGATCTAGCCCCGCCGGTCTCGAGAACGAGCAAGCAAAGCCGTACTAATTTTCATCGGTGAAAGTGGCAGTCGGTGAAAGTCTTGGGGCCACGCGACATAAAGGAGGCTTCGGATAAACTGCATATGGCTCGCTAATGCATGCGCTGTACATGCTAATGTATTACGACAGATAGATCATGCATTTTGCCCAGTGGTTACGATACAGGCTGCGCACGGCCTGCGCGAAACGTGAATTCGTAATCAAGGGTCAGAAGGAATTGGACGTTATTAGCGAATCGCTTTGGCTCGCGCAACGTTAAACTATACGTTTAACGCTTCGCGACGAGCTACATGATTCGAAAAGAATCGATAACTCCAACACCGACGTTAACCGAGCATTTTTTTAAACATATTTGTTGGGGCTTCACTTTGAAAGTGCCCGGGGGAATCGAGTTTCTCCAAAATGGGACCTGCTTTGGGAATTAAGTTCTAGGAAACGAGTGGTAAACCTGACCCTGCTCTTTACAGAAGGATTGTATAGACCGCAAAGAGTAAGAAAAACTTTGGTTAGTCCTGTATTAAAAATGGCCCAGCATGGGATTTATTAAAGGGCCATTTTTAGGAGCTTTATTTTAACAAGTTTTACAATGATCAGAGCTTGAAAAATGAAGGCAACGAAATTTCCTTGGAGATACAGTGGGTATAGAATGTATTCGTACACCGATCAATTTCCCAAAAAACTTTTCTGTGAAATTGTAGTTTCTTAACTTCTTTTTTTTATAATCAATGATATTTTACATATTCCCGGAAATCTCTAAGATAGATATAGTCCAAACAACATTTACTAGTTAATATAATTTGTGAAATTAACAAAAAAATGCGAAAAGTGGGTAAAAGTATAGAAGCAATAAGTACTTGTACGATTCTTATGACGAACGATTTACAGTAGAGTTTGTAAAGTGAACACATTAGATTAATTGTTTTTTCTTGTTAATTTCTAGAGATTTCCGAGAATATGTAGAATGTCATTGTTTATAAAAAATAAGTTAATAAATTACAATTTTACATAGTTTTTTTGGAAATTGATCGGTGTACGAATATTTTCTACACCCACTGTAGTTATTCTTGAAACTTGTACTTTGGAAATGAACTTGAAAATGAAAAAAAGAAGTGGTACGAAGTTATCGAGATGACGACTTCCGCTTCTCGTTGAAGGGAGTGGACTGCTTCTTTTCTGGTTGCACAGAGGATTCCACTCAAAACAGTCACCGACTTTTTAGCTGGAGGCGTTTCGTACAATGCGTAATTCTGTTCAGCATTTTGACACCTCTCGACTGTCTTCCTATCCCCTTTCCTCGGAACCAAATCTTCCTATCCCCTTTCCTCGGAACCAAATCTTCCTAACCCCTTTCTTTGGATCAAAAGTGAATCATGGAACGAATCTTTGACGTAGCCTGCGCATGACCTTTGAATTCCCTCGAATATTGCCACAGCGTCTATATTATCCTCCGATGACTATAGCTGCGCATAAAATCCCCGAATCGCCGAATTCGT
Organism: Hylaeus volcanicus; assembly: GCF_026283585.1. Taxonomy (NCBI): domain Eukaryota; kingdom Metazoa; phylum Arthropoda; class Insecta; order Hymenoptera; family Colletidae; genus Hylaeus; species Hylaeus volcanicus. The sequence continues at coordinate 6,562,334 of NC_071977.1, forward strand.
TCCTTATATCCACCTACACGGAAAGATCCGTGTTCGTGATTTGTCGCAATCGATGCAAACGTAAACGGGTAGACCTGAAGAACAGATGCAGGAATGCAAAACGTCCGGAATGGAAAACTTCGACCGCTTTAATTACCGCATCGAGCTACAGGTCTTTTTTTTACCGCAATTTGCGTTCCGCAAGAAAGTTTCCCAACGTTTGCCTAAATTTTTCCTCGTCGAATGGTGCCGTCTCATCGCGTAGAAATCGGAGATTCTAGCATCAGATGACGAATCTAAATCGAATTGCCCATTTATTCGGTAACTTCCTATACAAAGTTTGCCGAAAGTATATTTATTGCAACTATTTCGAAATTCTGATCCAATCAGTTTTTCTTTTTTTTATCGACCAAACAACGCACGAAATGTTCACCTTGTATTCACCTTGCTAGAAAATTTTGTTCGGATAAGTATGTCCTTGTTCGGTGTAACAAGGAGCGCCGACGTACGACGCAGAACAAACGCGACGCGAAGTGGTTTGGTAAATAAGAATAGACATCAACAAGCAAAATTTGTTACGATAAAAAATCTGAATTTCTAAGTTCCTAAATTTTATGCTTTACTTGGGCTCCTCGCTTGTTGATAAAAAAATGCAGCATTTTTATCCCCCTATACATATCTTATTTGTTTAATTTCTTGACTTTTAAAACAAGTGCTTTCTCTTCTTCGCGACAAGCCATAACCTTTTATGATAAGTATATGTCGTTTAGTACCATCTAATGTTTTATGTTAATTTTTCTAAGAATATGTAAACGCTTCATAAAAATGGCGGCGAGAACTCTTCCACGTGTCATGACGTATTAAAAAAACAATCCTTAGAACGATTTTGGTCGTGAATATTGAAAGAAATCAAAGGTCAATAGCGTTCATTTGCTTCCCTGGTAGCGTGAGCGATGACCATATTCGTCGATATGTCGGAATATACATTGTACATTGACGTCCAGTGGATTTTTACGCCGTACAAACGAGAATGGACGGGAACAAGTAAGGTACACATTTGACGTTGAAAGGAGTAATTAGTTGTCGTTGGAGAAGCGTGTCAAAAGTCCTGCCAAGTTCATTAAACATCGTTGTCTGCCTCTTTGGTGTTAACGATTTCTATGGAACATCCATTCGTAAGTCAATATTTTCACGAAGAAGGATCATGCGAAATTTGCTCGCTGCGAGACCTACACGATCCATTTAAATACAATAGTTCAGGCCAAGGAACAGGAAGCATTTTGCGTTGAGAGGTCGCGTTTTAATTTACACATTCTAAACAAGTCGTTTCACGTACATTAATTCCAGTTTAATATTAACTAACCAGTTCCAAAATTGTAAAATGATTGTTAAATTACAATGGAAAAATCATAATTACTCGGAAGGGTTGTTCCACCCCACTTTCCCGCAGATCGTTTCATCGGAGAAACAAAAGCGTTACTCGCACTGCGTTTCTGCAAAGTTTCAAATTCCTTTCAATTTTCGAGTAGCTGAATCTCCATTGTCAGGTGTACGTGATCCGTGGTTCTTCATATCTTGAGGGGATCTTCGTGGAACAGTTTCTGTCGCGCGTTAAGTATCGGTAAACGGGTACGTCGTCGTATTACGAAAGAGGATACCTTCATAATAAGTCGCATGTGGGTCACACGTACCTACCTATGAACGATGTAGGACGATCGAGACTGAAAAGTCGAGAGACAATTTAGGCCAGTCCCCAGATATGAAAAAAAAAATCCGATAACCGGAATAAGACATTTCGTGGCATCGATGGGTGATTTTAAAAATATTTTCGTTACTTAATGAAGGAAGTTAGGTCGTCTGACAGCTGCATTTTAATGACACTCATTAGCTATTACACCTTCTTGAACAATGCAACTATGTAGATATGGCAGGGGACTATAATTATTCAGAAATCGTAATTTGAACTTGGAACATATAAGTACATATGTATGACTAAATGTAAACAATTGCGTTTTGTGGAACTGAATTTTATAGGCGAGATATTCCGAAGTTTTCCAATGTCGAGTCATTAAGAATTTTAGCGTAGACTATGCGACATACATTATTACGATTGTATCAAATTGTATAAAATGCTTAAAGGACACTTGCTCTCCCAGTTTCCATTACAGGTGGGGGTTTTTCACTGAATATGCAAGTGACGAAGGAAACCTTACCAGAATTTCCGTGGTTTTTCTTCCCTCATTTTCATAATTAACATCATGCTTCTATTTCAAGCGGTGTATTACGGCTAAAAAATTCAGAAACGAAGGTATGTTTTATTAATTCGTCGAAAATCCCCTCTTTCGCGAATAGCCAATTGTTTGTACTCTGTGCATTTTGTAAACAGTAAAGAAAAATACATCGTACATTAAAACGCAATGAAATTGAATAGTGAACTTCGCAGAGGGAATGGCTCCGCTTCCTACGTCGCACAAGAGTAAAGTTCAAGTTGTGGCTGGCAGCACTCGTCGTCCTCGTTCGAAGGTTTTCCTTCTCGTTCGAAACGTGCCAAGATATTATGCAACAGGATCGACAGGTTACCGTCTCCAAATTCTCCGAGAGAGCGGGTAAAACTGGAGTCTGTAACGACACTTTCACAGCAAGGGTTCAAGGTTCTCCGCGGATCGCTTTCATCTGTCGTTGTCGGCCAGATTCGTTGCCTGCTTTCGCATGAACTTTGATAATAAAGCTGGATTAAACGAGTAATGCTTATAATGCTCTTTGTATCAGAAACACGATTACGCCACTGAAACTCTTGTTAAAATTTCGGAAGCACCGTGTACGGTCATTCACGGATGCAGTACTGTTCCATCTGTGCCCTCTTCTGTTGATCTCCTGCGCTATATTAATTAACACGTTGATCGCCACGTCACCCATATGTGGGTGACAGTGCATTTCACTGAGGAACTAAAAAAATTAATTCTGAAAGTTAAGCTTCAAGGGGAATGAATTTAAATGAAATTCGTGTATTTTGATGAAGTTATAAAAATAAATACCACGACGGATGTTTGATTATGTAGTCTCCAATAGTCTGAATAACGTTTAATTCTAGCAGAAATTTTCAAGAATATTTCTCTGGCAGTCAACGTGTTAAGCTTTCGATTGATATATTCCATTTCGCTAGTTTCATCCAATATTAACATTTAAAAAAAGTTGTATCGTACAAGCTTGAAGTTACCAGTTACCATCTGCATGGTTCGGAACATCAAATGAAATAGGTCAAAAAAATAAAAATTTTGTTGGCGTATCGTCCAGGTAATGCTCGCGACCTCGTTAGCAAGGCTGCCCCAGCAAACCTTGTCTTAGACGCAGTGTCCTTAATATAAAGTGCTCGTACGGAGATTACGTGTACACATCCTTAATTTTGATTAATGATTGAACTATCAGAAGTCTATACATCATATTAGTATGACAATGTTACACTTGCGATGCTGTTTACGTTGTCTCCGATCGCGTGCGCTTCAAAGGAAAGTAAACGTTTCCAGTTGATATTCCAGGAAGTCGTTTAATAGATACGAGATGACTGTGCAGATAAGTACAATCTTTCTGCGCGTCGAAAATGGTAAACGGGGAGCGAATTAACACCTTTTCACTTCGTTCCAATGGTCGCCGAGCGATAAGTTGGTTTTTCTTTCAAGTATAATACGTAAGCGATTAATCGTTGCCATGAAAACTACTTTGGAATGACGTGATGCAAATGCAAATTTGAAGCTAATCTTATGGCTATCGAGAAACATGTCGCTTACGCATCACGGCACGTGAACGTCTCGGTTATTCTTTACATTTTATAGTCCTATGCAGTTTTTCACCTCGTCTCCTTCGTATGTCTATTTACCACGGATTCAAGTATGTGCATATTTTTCACGAGCATCCTAATTTTCTACACATGGCTAGTGTAAACCCAAACTTGACACTGTTTCAGACAACCCTGAACGTCAAACATTGCTGAAGTCATCTTAGAGTAAAAACAGTGTATTAATGAACGCATAAAAATTGCTGTAGGCTGGTTACATTCGTTAACAACATCGTCTCTTTAAAGGCAAAACGATTCTCAAGGATCCCGTGACCGTGCAAACCAGACAGAGAATCACTTTCGCCATTCGTCGGGACGCAGGTACTTGTGACTTGCATAACCTCCAGCAAGGCTGTTACACGGAATTACACTTTCTGTTCGTTTCCTTGGCGGTAGAAATTACTCTCATTCTGGTCCACTCTTCTGCTCTTTCCTGCCACGATCGGACGATGCAAAACCATGCAAAGCGATGCGCAACCTTGATGGATCTAGTTCAAAAGGTCCCAGTGATTATGTTTTCTTAGGATACTTAAAAATGCAGCCCCGGATTCTAATTTGAATACTAAGAAACGAATGGACAGAGGTTCCTTGATACTTTGTCCGTTGGTTAATATTTGCAATGCTCGTGTATGCCGATAAAATTTTCTACACAGGTAGACGAGCATTAAATTTAGAGGATAGGCTACTTTACGTTTTTATAAATAGCTTTAAAGCTTATTTTAGTTCTGTTTTCTTTTTGTAACTGCTTCATCCAACGTTCCTCTCGTTTTTCCTGAACGTGTAATTCTTGGCGAAATACGAGGAGCGATAACTATCTTCGATACAAGCGACGCGTATCTTCATCCGTGAGTTCTACGATAGATCGAGGTCGCTGGTAAAACGTATTAGGTGATTTTTAACGAGCAAGCAATTGGTTCGTTCCTTCGTTAAATTTATTCTTCGGAAGGGGACACCTGGTGTAAAATAGTCGGTGAGAAACGAGGTAATTCGAACCGGCCATGGAACTTCGTAAACCGCGGCCGAAGTCTTCAATTCAGCAACGAGCACGGAGGAAGAAAATGTGTGCACCACGGCGATGCCGACGAGAAACGTGGTAAATCATGCGGAAAGATAACAAGACATCAAACCCGCGGTGGGTTGGTAACTCGAGGAAAACGATGATGCGAATTACTTTACATCGTGTTCATCTATGTACACGACGCGTAGAAAAAGATGGCCGCGATTTCCGTGCAGCTCGGGCGGGAAGATTCTATAAATACGAGCCACGAAATGAAATTCATAAATACAAACTCGATTAGATAAAATTCTTGAATAAAACGATGTCAGCGCAAGGCTGGATCTGCTACAATAGACTTTCTAAAGAATCTACTAGCAGATATGGCGTGACGTTCCATCTTCTTGTAGTCAAATGATTGTATACGTCGAAGGACTAACGATTCACGATCCTCTGCTATTTATATTATGAATAGAGCAAGTAACAAACTATCGGTATTCAATTTTAAACCGTTTAATATAATTCCCTGAACGCACAGTGATTCATTTCAACCTTTCTTATGCGACGATGAAGAAACACGATTGTTAGGGATGCACAGAGGAACTTTAATCGGTTAACGTTTAAAGAGAGAGTGATGTAACGTTTTACAATGAAGGGCTACCGCCATTTTCGATGGACTTAAAGTAGGTTAATCTGCACAAATATGGCTTGCGACCGACAATTGGCCACTTTCCCGGCCTTGCGATTGAGTACTTCAATATCGAAGGACTGGCTGATCGTAATGCGATGCAATAAATATTGATCTGATCAGAGTGCCTTAGCGATAGCGTACAATATACCTAATTACCCGATGAATATTTCCATGGCCATTATTCGATTACCAATTACAACTGAGGCCTCTCGGTTGGGTCGCTTACCTTTTAGAAGCCCCCGCATCCGTTTAGAGGCTTCAGTTTCTTAAAAAGACTAGTAACATCTTTCATGCGTGGAGCATTATTAGCGAGTTTCATCTCGAATCCGCTAATTCGACGTGTATATAAGTCTAACAAGTCTTGCTTGATAATTTATTAGATGCGACTAGATCCATAGACAAAGTTTGCGAGGAATAGACAATTTTTGCTTCACAGATTAACCTCGAACAACGCAATTATATTACGTGTCCACGTTAATTTGCAACTGCCGTCTAATCCTCTCTCGGGAACAAGAAGAAGTCGTTACGAAACTTAAGTCGCAGCAGCTTGTCATTATTTTCTTGCGTTGGTGGAAAGGATGAGAGTTTGTAAACATACGAGGGGAATACGTACATCGTTGATGCAAGCGTCGAAATAAAGAATTAAGACGCAAAAAAATGGACCGACAAATGAGTAGATGTAATCGTTACATGCGCTTGAATTTAATTCCCCTTTTTATTTCGTAGATTTCAACCCAACGCCGCCTCTAAGCGAGATTTGCGACAATGGTAATCGTTCTGCTGTGCAATTAAATTTATACCCCTCTCTACTTCCCCTGAGATTCGTAAATAATCTTACGATTTGTATAATTTTTCAGTATACAGTTTGAAATTAGACTGAAGCGCATCTACGTCAATCTTATGACGCAAATTCTTGAATTAGAATTAGCTTATAGTGTAAACATTGTTCTTTGCCGATGCTTTTCGCTCTGTACGCCATGATCTAACATGTCAAAACACGAAAATCGGATGTAAATGTATTCGCGATAGTGACAGCGGATCCATTTGCGAATAACATGTTTTTCATTCGTTTTGAAATTTCTGAAAACATAGACTTAGACGCATCATGATTTTCAATGACCTACCCAAACCGTCATTTTAATATTTTTTGCGACACACGCAAAGCAGTTTGTATTTACGTCCGAGAATTCAAATAAGAGTCTTTGGAATAGACACGAAAAAAGACATTAATTTCAACCTTGACGTTTCAGTTAAAAAAAAAAAAAAAAAAAAATGATTTTTTCGACATGCTTGCATAATTGAGCGTACTTTCTGTAATTATAATTCTTTAATGAGATTCCGTAAGAACGTTTGCCGGATAATGAAGGATAAACTCAATTTCGAATGAGTGATCGATCATTTCGCAGAAATGCAGAGTTAAATAAAGATCGGATTTTAATACTCGAAGGCTAAATCATTCGCTTTAATATTTGTGAGTAATTTTGCATTTTAAGTTTACTTAATTATTGATTCCGTAAATAATCCATTATTTGAGATGGATCCTTATTTGCGTTGCTAAAATATAGTCTTATTAGACTTATTATTTAATACAAAAAGTGACAGTCCATTTCAAATAATTAATTATTCCATGCGTTATCCATCGTTTGTTAATTAAACAAAAATCGCGCAATTCTGGTATAAGATAACTGTAGCACAGGAATAGATAGAGTACCTAAATACCTTTTCTTTTTTTTTCTATATTAAAATGCGACGTTATCTGTAATAACTACGACGGTAAACTATAATATCTTTATAAGGAAAACAGACGGGGACTTCTCGCAGAAAAACGTCACAGTGAAAACAAGCGATTACGGTATCCGCTGTTTGAGAACCATTCGAAAACGTTTACTGTAATGTCCGCGAGATGGCAAGTTGGCGGCAGTCGTTTTCGTCGTCGGCACGGCGGCCCTCAGTTCCCATCGTCTTTGACGCGTCGTCTTCGTCTTAGTCGCGGATCCTTCGTTTTCGTTCCCTTTCGAAAAAAAAGACTTCGTTTACCAGTTTGATAGCGCGGCGTGCCCTCTCCGGTGAGAGAAAAGCAATCAAAACCGCGACGAAGGTCTGACACGAGCGAAGTGGGAGATCCGTATGCGAGCACGTAGAAGCGTGGACAGGTTACGAACGTGTATTCGTCGTCGAAAGTGGGAGACAGAAAACAGGAGGAAGAGAAAAGAAAAAGGGGACGGAAGGAAGGAAAAAAGGAGGGAGTGAGAGGCAGTAGGCGGTAGAATGAAGCATCGTGGACACGAGGAGTAGGGCGACGGGCGAGCAGCAGCGAGGTAGACGGGCGGTCAGGTAGCGTTAACGTTAAAACGGCCACACGTTACGGGCGTAACGAAAAGAAACAGTCAGTCGAGTGCGACCGCGTGCACAGGAAGCTGTCGGAGATTCGTAGACGTTTGGATACTCGTACTCCTTCCTTTTCTCCCTCGGCACCTTTATCATTTCTCCTTTTGTCTGTTACTCGTTGTTTCGCCCCTTTTTTCCTTCGCCTCTCCCATCCGTGCGATACTACGGGCTCGTGACGACGGAGAGGAGGAAGAAGACGCGTGTCGCCGATGAAGGAAACTGGCGACGAGCAGTCATCATTCTTATTCGCGTTCGCACGCTTTTAACAGCGGCGAGTCTGTTCCGCGATACGGCAACCGAACGAGGCACGGCCGATCACCGTCGCCGGGAAGATACACGGAAACTCCACGAGGATATAGGACGGACGTCGCTCGATTCGCACCGATCTCTTACACGAGCAACGTGTTTTCCCTCGTATGGTCTGTCGGACAGGTGACAAGAAGAAAAACTGGGATCGTGCAACGGGGAACGAGAGATTTGTTCGAGCGTTGCTGAAGCCGGTATAACCTCAGCGTCGCAAGACGCTGCCAAGACGAAGAGAGGAAAATAGCCGGAAAAGGGGAACCGGAACAAGAGACAGACACATTAAACGCAGGTGGGTGTAGTCCTTTGACGTACTGCGCTCTGTTCCCAAATAAGTGTGTGTGGTACCGTTGCTCGGACGAGGCGTGCCGCCGGTGTGCCTTTTGAGGTTAGGACGGACCGTGATCGATTCCGAGCTTCGTAAAAACGAAACCAGACGCGCTGACCGACCGCGACGTGATTCCCCGTGAATAATCCCTTTCTAGACCTTTTTTTTTTTTATTTTCGACCCGGTGTCGCGATTATTGATCGAACCGAAGAGAAACCATTGTGCATCCCGTCGATCGTAACTCGATCTTACAATTGTCGAGAGTTTTCCCGGGTGAACGCTCGACGTGAAGCCTTCGAGCCTCGCGACGAGGTGCACCTAACCTTAAACCGAGTGTTCTCTAAGTGTCGTCACGGATTAGGAACGTTTCTCGTAAAAAGATCAAGTCGATAGGTTTCGCGGATAAAATGTTAACTATCGAGTCGAAAGTCGTCGCTGATAGGTCGGTTTGCGCGTTGATTTTTATCATTCATTTATATATTTCTCGAGAACGAATCGGAAAAAATCGATTCCGAATCGAACATCCCTGTCACAAGTACCGCGGTGTTTAATTTCATAGCACATCTATGTCCTTTTTCCCAGGTTCAGTTCCACTGCTCTGTTTGGAAGAATGCTTTGGAGTAACGATAGCTGTTACAATGAGATAACGGAATAATAATCAGTTACCTGATAAAATTCTACGTATTATACGACGATACTGTTCTCAAATTACAGTTCAGTGTATTCGGAAGTTCACGTGACTCCCGCCCTTACGAAACTGTACCGAGATCCTTCTTATTGCGGATACATATTCCCAATATCGTCGAAAGCTTTAGATTGGCAACAAGTAATTGTAATCTGATACGTTCGAACACGTCATATCGATATCGAACGAAATCCCGTCGATCTAGGAACCTAATCTTTGGCACGTGTTTACCACGAACACGTAACAATAAATCTTCCTTTCTTATTTTTATATAGCAAAGATAAAATATTTCTTTGCATTAATCAAAGAAACGTAGTGCTTTCTGCATGCATGTCGTCTCGAATTCCATTTAAAAACGTAAAATTCGTGTGCAGAATATTTCTTCGAAGGAAATTACCTTCTCTCAGAATATATCACGTATTTTAGGACACCCTGTATGTCGCAAACGGTACGATATCGTCTAAACCGTTGTTGACATTTCATATTGTGATGTGTATGACCGTTGTTGGTGGTCTTTTAAATTACAAACTCTTAGTGCTAGTAGAATTGAGAGTGCAAGAGCTGATAGGTACCAATTTAAACAATAAATCTTAGTTGTTTCGTACTGCAAATATTGCAATTACGTTACGTACTAGATTACGAGCCATCAGGAACGAGAATGAGTCCGGGAATTGCGTTGAATCTGATTCACGTGCTGTGTTTATATTGCGCGGGATATCTGTATTGACGGTAGAGACGGTCGAATTTTTCAACGAAATAACAAATTTCACGTAACGATAATCACTTTTACGGGCAAACGCCATTTGATTCGTTATTTCTTCGATCAAAATTGCAGCCTTATTATTTTTCAAAGGTACTCTAAATAAAGAGGTGTAAATTTATATCTCCTACAGAGCGCTATGGTTAATATTTCGTGCGACCATCAGTCAGAAAATTTCGAATTTAAACGTAATATTTCGGATCCCGCCTCGCAATGCAATGGCAGACTCGATTTTTGGGGCCAACAACGTTCGTCCTTTCGCTTCTGATCCCCCAGGCTGAAGAATCGAGCGTAACCGTGTTACAAAACACTTTCGTAAATGTTATCCAATCCGTGGTCCGTTCCATCCAGATGAGAAGTCGTGCGTCCACTTTGAAAAATGTATCACATTGCCCGGTTTCAATGATGACAAATAGAATTGATCGCTATCTGAAAATAGTATCGCAGAGATTATTAAAATTGTTTACTAACTTACTTAGGTTTGAAAATGTATACAATGCTAGCGGTGCTCGACCTTCTCCAATAGAATCCAAAGTACACAGCGAAATGTCTCGCAACGAACGAATAAAAACATTACTCTTCTCTCTAAGAGTCGTTGTACGTTAGTTTCGTCTCTTGATTTTGATAATCGATCGACTGTACACTTTACCCAGCTCTGTTCGCCGTTTAGACGCCGTTACATCCGGTTCGCGCGTACGCTTATGATAAATTAATACACAATTCCTTCGCACGCGGACGTGAAACGTGTCAGTTTCGAAAATGATAATACAGAGACATTATGTTCGTTTCCGGTACAATTGGTTCTCATTAATGGGGGTCAGATTGCGTTCGTAGCTTTCCGATGGCATAATCTACCGAATGGGCAATGCACTCCTTTTCAGGCCTACGAGCCAAGGTGAAAAGAAACCGAGGATAATGAAAATTGGATAAACACGCTGCATAAATAAACCGAAGTTATCTCAGAATTTGTCGAGGCAATCAAAGGCTAAATAAAACCACGTTGATCCCTTCCAATTCCGTTCCACGATTGACGGCTGTCGTATCGGCACGGATGCATTCGCGTTATTTACAAATGCAAATCTGAACGCGGTGAACGCCTCGTCGACCGCGATCGACGAAACGGAATCGAGAAGGTACGCGTAGGAAATTTCTTCCTGACGAAATGGAATCTCGAATCGTCCACGACCGTTCTCCGAGTTTATATTAGCAATGGACCTTCGGGTGACTGGGTAGATTTGTAAAGGGTAGGAGTAACAGACCTGACGTAGCTCTATAACGAAATTTAAGTTGAAAAAGTAGAAATTTCATCGAACAAAATTTAAAAAGAATTTAATGAATACTCTTAGTGGCTGGTGATTGCCAGTTACAGTTCCGACGTTTATCGATGAAAGATCAGCGAAGCGGATCCCGTTTAAACGAGCGATCGGTATCGACAAGAGCGGACAGAAGCATTTCAAAACGCGTTTCGCGGAATATGGTCGAAAAGTCTCGGTAATTAACTTCCTTTCTTACCGCTTCGTTCGACTTCCGTCGCGAGGGGCAAAGAAAAAAAAAGAAGGGTATTGCTGGTGGTCGACGGTAGAAGCACTTGTTGTTTGGTATATTCGACGATAACAACGGATTCGAAGGAATCGATAGGAGACGAATGCCAAATGGCATTCACGGTTCGTCTGAACGAAGCCGTAAGTCGACCGATGTGTACCGTCCATCGATTGCGGCTTTAATCGCGTTTGATAAAAAATATTCTAGTTTCCGCGTATCGTTTACCGATGTGAAACGCCTCGTCAGTGACAAACGCTAGTTTAATCTCAAACAACAGATTCGTATAAGTGTTTCGCTAATAAAAAGCAATAACTATCAGCAAAGTACGTAATCAAGACGTCAACTCAGTCGGGAGATACTTATCTCTGACGATTCGGAATCTGATTAACGCGAGGTTCCGGTCGATGTAATATATTCGTTAGTTTTGGAGCGCGATCAGGAACATAAACCATTTCTCAAGACGAAAAAAAAAGATTACTTAGAATTTGTTGAAGTCGTGTAATTGCACCAGTTTTTGCATCTCTACGTCAGGAGGAGGTTCCAGTTGATCCGATTTATCCATCTTTGGAATCCATCGCTTGTTGTCCGTATGATAGCTCGTGTGATGTAATTTTTAAAGAATTCTGCATACTTGCGGTGACAAGCTCTCCTCATTACCGAGAGAAACGAATTCTGAAGTTGCATAAACAGACGATATCATTATTTATGCAGAAATTATGACTTTATGAATAAAACAAAATGAAAAATGTAAGAGGAAAAGAATCGAAGTATCTTCTACGATTCTGGAGATCAAAATTCATTTTGGAGATAGCTTTCTTAAAAGTCGGCGACGACTGTTAACTCTGATGGCCTGTCGTTTGTAAACAATTTTCAAAGTAACAAAATGACGATATAATCACCTTCGTATCTTATCGTTTGAATTGCAACATGCTTTAATTTGAACAAAATCTGACCTCGCGCGGAAGTGATCGATTTCGCGTGGAATGGACCGTCTCCGAGTAATAGGCGTTTTCGTATTTCGCTTTCGGAGGAATTCATTCCCAGTAGAATTGCTCGAATTGACCTCCTCGAGCTTTCACTCAACATTATTAATGATATATTATATGGATTGGTTAGCAAGGTCACGTGTGATATACGAAGCGTTGATTGTAAATAAGTTTACGGTGTTTACGACCTCGATTTGTATTAATAATTACACAAGCATGACTCGTACTTGTACGATCATTTTTTTCTGGACTAAAAAGAGGAGAAGTATCGTGGAAGATTTCGAAAATTTTATTGCAACAGTATTTATATTTATGAAAATATTACTCCGTTGGAATATTTAGTTTCATTGAAGTATTCATCTATGATAATCGCTCGCTAGTTCCGTTGAATCCCAACCTTGAGGCTATGCTTGCTAATAACGCGCAGAAATGTCTCATTCGACGGTAAATGTCCTTCCAGTAACGCGATAGACAGCATTACTTTCTCCGTGGTCGGCAGATATTACGTAAGACTTATGCGTCATGGTCGAGTTGAATAACTCCGTATTATCAGTTTCATTCTTTGAGATTTCGGGTGGATAACAACCTTCTTACGTATACGAAGAAAGACTGTGACAGGAATTGAATTTGCGAAAACAGATTGTTCGTTGTACTCCGAATGAAACACGACCATTAAGGGGGCAGGGTCAAGTAAAAAACCGCTTTTTCGCGAATTATTTTTGAAGTGTGCGTAATATATATTTATTTACAACTAATTACTTGTTATATTGTAGCATACAGATAATCTATATGATTTGTTTTTATGTGAAAATATTCATAAATGAATGAACAGCAGCTGTTTGAAGTTGGCTTCTCGAAAATGCGCCGTGCAACGCACAGATTACTCTAATTATTTGAAATAAAAAAATCCACCAATTTTTCGTTAAAATATAATAACACGCTTTGCATCAACCTAGATTTAAAAAAAAAAACATTTTAAATTCAAAATTTAACGCCACGTTAAAAAAATCTTGTTATAAAAAAAATTATTAAAAACATTGTTTATTTCAATTTTTATAAAAACCTTTAGGTTGATGCAAAGGAGAATAGTTTAAGGAATATTTAGTGCCAAGTTTCAATACAATCGGCTGAGAAATCTCTAAGCTACATTGCACGGCACGCGAAATTTTGTGTTTTGAGAAAAATGCGTTTAAAGTCCGGATCTAAAAATAGTCCTTCGTGTACCGTTCGGAGCGTATCACTTTAATGACTCTGTACATACACTTAGACGTCGAAGTTTTAGTTGAAAAGGTCGGAGCACATTCTTCAAATGGTAAACTAATTTTCTAAATCAAAAAACAGGTTAAAAATTTGAATTTTACTTGACCCTCCCCCCTTAACATTAGAGGAACACCGATCATTTTTAAAGGACTAAACATTCCCCGTTTATCATACGTACAGTGACCGCATATGTTTTCAATCGACTTCCTTTTTTAAATAAATATATTTAACACATTGTCATTTGACAAATGACCGATTGTTCATATTTTGCTTCTAAAAATGAATATTCATACCAATTAGTGGCTAACACTTGTGGAAGTTTCAACAAATTCTACTCAATTACATGGTAGATCAGTTTTATTAAAATCGGAGTCCGGCAATGCGCAATGAATGGTTCGTCAAATTCAAACGCATCGAATTGCATTCGTTTCACAGAATCGAAGTGACCAAGTTCTCGTTTCGTGTCTCAGGACGGTAAAAGTTGCCAATCGTTTCGGAGAACAATCGATCTCTCCGAGTCAGAAAGCTTCCTCGAATATTGCAACCCCAAGGGCAAACAAGCTTCTCGTTTAAATAAAAGTTTTGTGAGTTACGAACAGCTTTGCACTCGTGCCGTTAAAATTGCCGTTCAAATTACAAGAATGGAGTATTCCACGACAACGAAATAACAGTTTATTGGTAGAATAATCGTCGCGGATGAAAGGCTGTAAGTTGAATTTAGTCGTAATCCGTTAATCGGACTAAGTGTTACGCATCTACGGCGCTAATGATTAATACAAATCCTTAAAGAGCCTGATAAACACGATAACGGCGTTATCTTTCTTCCCTCATCTTCCGTTTCTATCCAGTGTGCGTGGCCCAGAAAGCGTCACGCGATTCGACCCGTGTGCGTGTCCAACGCGCACCCTGAATCACGAGGACGTCGGTATAAGGGTCGTTGGAAAGAAAAAAAAATCAATAGCGAATGGCCGAGCCTAGTCACGACATGTGCGATTATTCAAACGCGGTAGCGAGAAACTCCCCACGTGCGTATGGGAAACGCGGTGTAAATTCACGCACGTGTCACCTGCTTCAAAAGGGGGACGTTCTTTCCGATGTGAAAATCTACCATGTTGCGTTTCATTCCTACGTTTGTTTATTTTAAAAGACTGTATGAATCGTTGGTAGTTTAATATTTACCGAACACGGTATCAGCAGTAAAATGGTTGGCGGAGGTCTGCAAGCTCTCAACAAATTGTTATCACAAAATATTGAACGAGTAGATATAAAATTCTAGACTAGGTCCACGAAGAGGTGAAGTTTGAGAAGCATCGCGCCGTCGGAAACCATTATCCTCCACGATGTGAATCAAAAATTAAGAGATTAATGGCTCCAGGGGCATTTATATTGGGAACACGATTGCGCTCCTGAAACTCCCGTCACGAATTCTCCGAACACAACCGTGCCTCCAATATATCAATTGATTAGTTCCGAGACTTCGAAACGTCGCGTAAAAAAAGGTTAGAAAAATAAAAAATATAGACGTTTCGGTCCAGGCAGTTAACTCATCGTTAAGACTGACTCAGCACACCTGGCTATAAATGCAACTTGATTTTGACTGATCGACGATTAGTGATCAGTGGCTTCGGAGTTCTTAAGTCAAAGTCAAATGTATTTATTTTATTAACACACGGATCTCTCGACAACGACAGATGAGAACGGTAAACAAATTCGTCGTTAATTTGAATGGCTGATGCTATATCATCGCTCAAATTTGACTACGTGACTCATCCAAGTATCTATTGTTCTGAAATTTAATACGATATAGAAAATGTACATCCGCTAGCACCGCACGTTATGCGCGAAATCTTTTTTCGTACCCGATGACCGGATTATTTCTGAGAATTGTGCGTATACGTGGCGTCCCAAATTAATTTTCAAACAACGCTCTGATGCTTCTAGCTCAGCCATGATGGCTCGAGGCGTTAAGAAATTAGAATCACAAATATAATCGTACGCGATACGTTGCAAAGTTTTCAGGAAATCTTTCGTTTACCGTTTCAATTTTTATCAGCGTACGAAAGTTAAATATCAATTTTGACGAGATCACAGCGGATGATTATGCTTGATCGCAAGTAATGCAACAAATACTTACAGACGAACGAGCATAAATAAAACGTACTTCGACTTCTCGCGTCGACATTTTATGATCAAAACAGGCTATTAGATTTGATATACTGTATGTACAAACGTTTGATAATTATTTAATAGAGAAATCTTGCTACGGATATTTATACCAGAGTTGATACAATTTCAGTCCTGTCGATACAGGTTATTCGGGATTCGAGCGCGATAACTGGTGGTACTAGCTCACCTTTTGTTTCCTTGCTAAATTTCAAGCAGAGACATTAATACTGACAAAAAAAAAATAATGCAAACGGATGAGCAACGAATAAAAGATACTCAACTATTAGTAAATACTGGTTGAATTTAAATTAGAATTAAAAAAAAAAACACCACCAGTAAAGGAATAATCTGTCGTGTTCATAGCTATTACTTCTGTTCCGATTTTACCCATTTCTTACCGCAATAGGTACACGATAATAATACGGTTACGCTAGCAGACAGCTGGCCCGCGTAAACTACAGGCCGCGTCATTCGAATAGCTTAATTGTCGTCTAAAGCACGCTCAATGACGGTTCGTGAAATAAAAAAAACTGGGCTCTATAACGCGGCAAATATGCGGTCCGACGTACCGATAACAATAGGATCCGCAATAAACAGAGGAAAATTGTGCTACAGCGTAAAAAGCGGTCAGTCGTTTCGTGAAACGAACAGTTTGGCGAGTTCTCTCCTATTCATAGAGTCGCTCGTTCGAGGAGATAATTTCATGGTCAAGTCGGAAGAGGAATCTATTTTCATCAATCCAGCTTTTTCTTTTACGGAACGCCGTCGTTAATTGTCCTGTAGTATGAACAGGCTGAAAGGTTGCTAGGAATAAACACGATTGCTAATGTTCTCGCGCGGACCAACTAAAACGTACAGCGAGTCGAAGAAAATATTTAAAAAGAAAATATTTGGCTATGCTTGGCTGAATTCATGTACTTAATTATTTATACACAAAGTATTGATTTTGTAGATATTAACGTGTTAAAATCAATAGGTTCGTTGAACGCTTTTCGAGCAGATATTTTCTTAACCTTAGGCATTGACTTTTTACTGTGCAAATTTGTTCTTCGAGCGTGATCTTTCGAAGTTGTTCTACATTGGCTCTGCAGTTTCACTTTACATAGACACTCTCGAAGAGGACTCTAACCGTGGATCGAAACGTACAAGTTTCTTCTCAACGTTTGTTCAGATCCTTTATTCTGTGTCACTTGTGATAAAAAATGTGGCAACTGTTATGATGTGATAACACGGTATCGAAATCATTTTAACGGTTGTAAAATTCTCGCAAACTCGTCAGAAATTAGTTTCTTTCGCAATGTGTTTTGACTACGTGTGGAGATTCGAAGGATCGAAAGAATATCCAAAAAAGAGCGGCTGTTGATAAAATACTTTCTAAACGGTTTAGAGGCCGCGCTGGAACAGCTGATATACTATCGCGTGCTGAGCTTTCTCTGGGCATCAAAATTCACCAATTTTGGTAATCGCTGTAGTAGTTTACCAGATGCTTATCTATGTTGAAATGGATTTGCTTATAGATACCATATGATCCACTCCCAGTCGTAGATCAGCTGTTCATTCACATTTTTTCGAACAATTAAAAAATGTACTTATGAGTGACCGAAGCACTGTTTTGACAAATTAAAGTGTGTAATAGGGAAAAAATGAAAAACACAGGCCAGTTGACACCCTTAAATGTATGTGGCTCCTTGAGAGTCATCGAATGATCGCGCTGCAATCGAAAGAAACGTAAATGAAAAGTGAATTTACATTGGAACCCTCATAGTTTCCGATTCGACGTCACTTTAGATGTCTGGTGTAATCGATCTCGACACCACGTAACCACGTGTTTAGTAACTTTCTCGCCACCACCTCGTACCTGCTCGCAGGTTCCTCCGTCTCTGTTCAGCTCTTTTTCCACCAACGGTTCGCTTTTTCTCAACCATTTCTCAGCATGACGACTCTTTTTCCATCGGAATGTCCACGGATCCGTGTTGTCTTAGCGCGACGTCCGTGTCCGACCGAGGAAGAACACCGAAAGAGAAATTTACGTGATTTAATAGTCAAACTACTACAAGCGGCTAAAATCCGGTTTAGCTATAGGAAGACGCAACCTAATAGAGACGACGGTAATCGCAAACGGTTTTTCGCCTGTTTAACGACACCGTGGCACGCCAAAAATGTTTTACGCTTTCTGATCGTTTTCACGATTACTCCGCTTTAACCCGTAATCATTTCTTTATCAGGCGGTTTCGTAATATTAGTAACGAGGATCTTCCCGAAGATATCGAGGAATTGCGATGCAAATTGCTGGGGAAATATCATTCAACTGTAACAATTCTATTTTAACAATCGTTGCCTATGAAATTTATAAATTTATCGTAGCCGTAATTAAGCCCACGTTGTTTCCTCATTTTATTCGATGAAATGCTTGATATTGTTTGATGCCACGCGTAGCGAATGTATTTACTTTCTACACCCTAATTTTTGTCAACGATTTACGAAATCCCTTTCGCGAGAGAAAAGGAAGAATTTCGTTTTCGCAATGCGTTACGTTCCGAAAGAGAGACAAAACGAAGAAGGCAAGTATTGACGGAACAAATATTGCGCGCGCGAGATAATCGGTGCCGCGATCGCATCATAATTACTGATTATGCAAATGATCTGTATCCCTTTTTACGCCTCGATCGTGTTGGCGATACTGCGGTCCAAGCGAAACGAAACGTACACTCGCTGAATTTATTTCGAGGCGAATCGCGATAAATTTAAATAAATCAATACTCGATCGAATGGTGACATTAAAAAAACGAAACAGATTTTTATTCGCCGCAACATAATTTCACGTCGAAAAAACTACCGTGCAAGTTTTTGCCTCGTGCTCACGGTTGGAACGTGATAAGGAAATGTACGTATCGAAAAGCAATTAATAAAGGGGTTACGGTAATCATCGAATTGAATAGAAAACAGAGGTAAAAGTGTACACGTGTTTCATTTTAGCCAGAAAATTGTGATCTCTTTTGAAAAAAATATATGGGTTTTTTTCGAATATGTTAAACGTTTTGTTTTTCTACTAAATTTGTACCTTGTGAAAAACCGAACAGCAGATAATTCGATTGATACGAATATAATTACACTTTGTACGTATCGTCGTCATTGCACCGATGGTAATTTCTACGTTTCAGTAACTGTTTTAAAGAATACTAATGGATCGCTTGTTTCTACAGTCATCTTTGAAATAGAACGAGGGAAATTTTGGAGGGTAGTTTCGCCCCCTAAACTTGGGTTACCGTGGCTACGAAAAATACATGCCACTTACTTTCGGCTGCTATAGAACCCTTCAAAGTTTCATCAAAATCGACGTCGGACACTTCGCGGATGTTCCTCGCAGCAGTATGCTCGAATGAGCGACAACCTCTCGTTGCCGTAATAGAATTTATAATACTCGTAAAAGTTAGCAGCGAACCATTTCCGTTTAACTTCCCTAAAAGTTCGTTGATCTGTAGCACGGGCGAAGCAAGGGTGGCGCACCTCAATTATCGATGCAATCTCAAATCTTTCGGAACGAAATTATCCCTTGAGAGTTAACGATGGGCCAATTCTGAAGGCAGTTACAGGCAAAGTGTAACACGAATGACATAATTGTTTCGCGATTGAAACGCAAACGGTAAGTATTTAGGCGCAGTTCTCTTTTCTGCAACATTCGAACGTTTTAAGGCTGTACAATTGGAGCCATTTTTAAGACAAAGGTTTTGTTGAAAAAGTTGATCAGACTGCAGAGTTGTTTCAGGCTACGGTAGCATAATTGGACCAATTAACGTAATTCTCGATGTGGAAAACAACTTTATCCAAAACATATTTTATCAACTACCACTCACGAATCGGGAACGAAAGTTAGGGGTCGCTTACTCTCTGCAGTGATAAGACTGTCTAGTCCAACATTGTTTGTTATGCGCGTTAATAAAGCGGAGGAATGAAAAACAGCTGGAAATCTTCTAGCAACATTTTGTAATTATAAACGATTTTGGTTTCGAATGTTGAATACCGTGTTAAGATAATCTCGCTACGTGAACGTACAGATAAGCAGCAGGTTTGTGATGTCTGCTTTCTCGAGTGGTTCTATCAATTTCGTCATTCAAATGACGAAAAGGAATTAATTTCTCATCGTCGATATATTAGCTCGGTTCGTACTGTTTAGAAATAGCCTTACAGCTTACTCGGAGATGATATTTATAGACGGTAATTACTTTCTTTAGCGGCAGCCCACGAGCCACAGGCTGGTAAAATACTTCTCCGAACGTTTCTTCAAAGTTACGTCCACTTTCGTCGACTCGAAGTTGTAAACCGGCATTAGTCGATAACTTATTGTATACTCTCTCCGACACTGGTTCACAAATTATAAGCTCAACTCGTTGGTATTCGTGTTATGGTAATTTCTCAAACTTACGAAACATTTGATGTAATATGACGTTGGTCGATACTTCTGTCGAGAAAAGGTTGCTTTCGTCGAACTTTTTCGTCGGTTTTTGGGCTCATTCTCCACAATTTCTCAAACGAGTGAAACTTCCAACTATATGAATCAGTGTATTTGAATGTCATAAGCAACGAGACTCTGAATCGATTTTCAGAAGCGAGTTACCAGGACGCGTTCACCAAACATTAACGAGTCGCATCGTGTGTTTGCGTCGGTGCACCTAAGGTGGTAATTTTTGTGTTCTTGATACGCTAACTTGGCGCCAATTTTTTCACGGAATTGTTCTCGTCGCAACAAATTCTTTGCGAGTAGTTCCACGAACGTATCAATAATAACGTAGCAATTTCCAGCCTCGCAAGCGTTGTTTATACTTTGCGCGTAAACGACACGGTCGTGTAACCGGTTCACGGGGGCGTAAAGGGGGTCTGATAAAGTCGATAACACGAAGAGAAAAGCGCGGAGAGTCTCGAGGCTTTATATTTAGTGCGCTCATTTTTAACCAACCGAGTAATTATAGTCGGCGAGGGTATAGCGCGAGTAAACTGTGATCGATAGTTTGTTAAACTTGCTCGATTCGATTCGCGATACCGATCGCGGCGTGTTTTCGCACGCGGTATTACGTTTTTATCACGAGTCTCGCTATGCAATTGATTGGATACGCCCCACGGTGCTCTTTCTGATAAAACTTTCGGTGATAATCGCCAGCCAGCCCCTTGTACACCGTTCGTACATTTGTCTACTACTTTTTACTTTTAAATTCGTGAATATTATATATAAATATAAATGAAATCATTTTTAATAAATTCTGTTAGAGGAGAAGTATGATCGGTTTAGATCGAGGTCTATATATTTTCCCCTATTTTAGCGACTGTTTAATATGTTAAGAAACAGTACACGAAACTTTCATTATCGGTACTCTCTTGTATAAATACGGAAGGAGTTCCCTTCCTCCTCATTAATCGTAACTGTACTTTCTAAGAGCAAACGCACCTATTAACTATTATACTTAATAGTTATAAATAATTTATAAGCACCTTCGTTTCAGCATTGCAGCGGTCAGTCGCATTCCTGTCTTCCAATCGAATTCTTTTGTTATTAAATCGTTTCGTAAGAACCAAAGCCGTCGAGTTTCCTTGCATAAAATTTAATTACACGCTCGTTATTAACACATAATTGATTTGAAATTCGATCAGAGCCCCCATTCAGGCCTCCGAGCGGTAAATTGAGGCGCATTTTATCGTTACAGTGTACATAACTTGGTCGCCGGGGTCAGTTGTCTGAATTTTAACAATGCATAACCAAGGGCGCGAACTCGGGTTAGCTTTCAACAAGCGAACACGGTGACCCAATTCCGCGTTCGGCGGAAGATCCGCGTGTGCACACATGCGAAAAGCGTTAATGCCCCCAAATGGATTCACCTTGCATAATTAATCGATTCGCGCAGTCATCGTTCTCCTTTTTCGTTGCAGTTACACTTCACGAAATCCCAATGAAAGCCTCTTACGAACGGAAGTTGAGTAACAGCTGATCATTATACCCGGTTTTCCGCGGTACTGATGTTTCAATTCCGTTGCCTCGATTGCAGACGGTTTCCCCAGGGGTTGCACCACCTTTGCAGCAAAAAAAAAAAAGAAACGAAATTTTTGTCGTACGACGGGAAAAGAATGAGTAATTGGTCGTTCAGATTTTGCGATATCGAATACCGTTCGAGTTTATTTGATGTATTCTCGAGCACAACGTGTCGCGAAATATGGGAAGGAAACGTAAAACGTCGATTTTGTTACCTCAGAACCAGACAGACCGCTTACTATAATCTGCCAAGCGAGCATAGATGAAAGTATGCGATGCGTCGCGTTTCCTTTGATAGTCGTCAAAGTGTTCTGAGTGAATGAATTCCTCGTCGAATCGGGAAGTTGTTTGAACCTCCCGTAGATCACTGTTCTTTCTGTGTCAGCATTCCGCGCTGGTCGCGGAGAGAGAGAAAGTATTAAAAGTGGGAACTGGAACGGTTGTCTCGACCAAATTTTATTCGCGAATTATTCCTCTTTTTAATCGAATACGCGCGAAATTGTTTCTAATTTGAATTTCACGCCAACGCGCGCGCAAACCGTGAAATTTTTCCAGAACGGAGCGAAAGGGAATAACAAATGAAGGGGAAGGTCGGAGGACTCCGAAGAAAAAAAATTAGAAGTAGTATATTTTCAATGGGAGATCATGATTAAAAGTAAGGCGTAGCTTACTTGCCATGCCTGGCCTAAGATGAAATGAATTTTTTATTAGGAAGCATTCTTCACCGTTAAAATCGCTTCTTTTATATTTTTCTTAACAAAAGGAGTGCATCGACACGAATCGCCATGAACCTTATATTTATTATTCGAAGCGTGTTGGCTATAACCCGAATTTATTTTACTAAAACAGGATATTTTGCTTTTTGTTTCAGAGGCCAAGCAAGATGACGACTATAGTAGCGCATCTGGTCCACGGATACAGGGACATAATGGATAATAGATCAGGTAAAGCGATTTTCTTCTAATGATTGTCGTATAATGATCTTGATCGAAAAAAAACAATAATCCACACGGCATTGTCGGGCAATAAAAGATAAAATATTGGCAAAGTAGACAAAGTAACGAGTAGGTAGGTAGTTAGGTACACTTCGTATTACGTTATTAGTAATACAGTATAACGTTAGTTAGATTAATTTGCCTTGCTCGTGAAAAATTTGAGCCAAAAACGATCTAGAGGCTCGCTGGGTGGCGCAGATACAAAGTTACTGAAATTCTCTCGAGATTATTTCGATCCCGAAGCGGCCACTGAAATCCCAGCCAGGAGAAATGCGACAGATTCCTTGGGAAAGCTTTCGCAACACCTGTCAAACGAGGACAAGAATCTGCGCGATTCGCCGGAAAGAGAGACACGCCGCGACGATGGGAGACGAGGCGTATTTGTCGTGCATATTTTCAAAATGACCCCTCGCTCCTCGCGCGAAGCCGCGTGTGTCAATAAAGTGTCGTAATGTCGCTTCCATCATGTTCCCGATTTCCCTACGATCGGCTCGAGAACTCTCGAGCCCCGTTCAGACCAGTCATTCTGGAATTTCGAGACGCGCAACTATTGGCCAAACGAATGAAAACCGACGAACCGCCTCGTCAGCGTTTCCCAAACCGAACCAGCCGCTCGTGAAATACCTTTCTTGGAATATGTTAGCGCAATCTGCTCCCCTCAGGTATTCTCGGATTAATGGATGATAATTCACCAGTCTGGAACGAGCTGTTATTTAAAAAAAGTATTAGACGCGTTGTATTCGGATTTGATTTTTTTGCCTGTTTGTATAGGATGAATAACTTTTAAAATGTCGGTGATCCTTGAAACAAGCTATTTTAAGACCCGAAACCGCAAAAGAATCAGAAAAGAAGGTGATTTTTTTTTACTATAAACTAGTCGAACCCTAAAAGACCAAATGAAAGTTGTGTACCTTGTGTTTTTATGGAACCAGTCCACGACAGACTACCCCAAAAAGAGCAATTTCGCAAGCACTTACTTGCATTTCGCACGTATTTTCTGCCATTAACGACTGCCCTCGTCTCCGCGAAACTCGATCCACGGAATTTTTTCCCCGGATTTTTTCGTCTTGCAACGATCCGCCACACACAATCACCGCACACGTTTTCGCTTTGAAGTAAGCTGAATTTTTCTAGAGGTGAATCAGTCGATCGGTTCGAAACGACATGTCCAGTTCTCGATGCGGTCCAACGAATCGTGAAATACTTTACTTGGAATATATTAACGCAACCCGCTCTCCAGGGTTATTCCGCGATTCCTGTTCTCAGCGTAAACACCGCTTTCGTTTGCTCTTGTTTCCTGCAAGGATCTTATTGCGGACGCAGAGTGGAATCCCGCTTGATCTGCGTCGTGTTTTTAAATCAACTTTTTACTTAATTCGAGATCATATTCCCAGGATGATTCAGCGGATTTCCTTTGTGTCTTAAGTTTCTCGGTAACTTCCTACGGGATGACAGATATCAATTTACAAACTGCAGAAGCAATCGAAAGATTGCGAGGAAAAACGTGTTTCTAGGAGAAAGGGATATTTTAGAGTCGATGTTAGACGTTCAGGTACGCGTTACCGTGATAAAATAATTAAAAAAAAAAAAAAATAGCAATTAAAAATTCAATTTTATCTATCTATATATAGTAACAGCTAATCAATGACACTATCTTTTAAGCAGCGTTTCGTACAGGTACAGAGAACGTTACAGGCAAAAATGTGCATTTTTATTTATACTGTCGTTTAGAATGGACCATGACTTGCAAAATTTGGAGTACAAAGAAACTCTGCACAAGTACCAAACCTTGGTTTAGCCAAGATAAAGGGATGGAAAGAGGGAACATACGTTAACCCTCATCTTTTATTTCGCCCCACTCCGTGAGAAACTAAATAAAAAATTTCACTTTGTCGAGGTGGGATGGTGCAACTCGATGGACACTGTTCCACTTGCAATGTTTTGCAAGTCACGTGGCGGTGAAGTGCCGCGGTGGCGGAACGTTTGAAAGTAGACGGGGTTGGACGTTGTTCGTCGAGACGATCGCGTTGCGTTTCCTTGCCACAGCTCTCAGGTTTCCGCGCCATCGTGGATTGATTCGCGAGCAGATCGTTGTAACCTGCATAGGGACTTGCGAGGGGTTAAGGGGCTCGAATTGACCGGCCCTTTTTTTTTTCATGTTCCCATGGTAGAACGGCGCGTGGATTATCGATTTAATATCGGCAAGCCAAGCAGGCCGTATTTTCCGCTAATCGTGTCACGTGTAGACCAAGAGGCGCCACTTGCCTGATTACACCGTACCTACTGCATCAGTGGAATCCGTTCTTGCATTTACTTTCGACGGTCGTTCGATTAACGCGTTCAACGCCGCGCGAAATTGAAGGCTTCCAGGGAGAACCCGTGGAAACAGGTCAAATCGTTACCTTGCGATATTCGGTGATACGAAAGTAGCTATTGTGCCGAGTTCTGCGTGCTTTCGTTCTTCTTTCTCTCCTGTTTCGCGCGAGTATCGAGCCGATCGATCTGCCGGTACCCTTAACGAAAGATCTGCTCTTCGACGGGATATCGGTGACGCGGATAACACGGTTGACTAGCTAACAAATATTTTTCACGAGATTGTTACGTGTGTCGTTCGTGGAAATAGGATTCGTTTCGATCGGGCGTATTGTGTCTTCTGAAAAAATTCGTTTCGTCTTCGTCGAGGGTATCGAACTCTGTTTAGTCGATTAGCGCAATGGGTTCTTACTGCTTCGACCGTCCGAATTCGATTCTTTTGCTAAGAGTCCTGAGTAAGGAATTTTCTTCTTGCGCACGATTGAATTACCGTGACGTACGTAATCTCCGAGTATCAGCAGTAGAACCCGCGAGTGGCAATATTTTACGCCTGTCCGATAAAAGCAACGACTTCTGTAGACTGGTTCTCGTACAGCGTGGAGCGACTTACAGTGAAAGCTCTTTAAGTCCCTGCGCGGTAGCCGTCTATCGCAAGGGGTTGATATCGCAAGAGTTGTCGAATTAGAGATGTGGTTTACTGGCGTGTTACAAGGGCGTTTTGTACTCGAGGGTTGTAACGGTTAATGTATGCTCCCTGCGCGGTACAAATACGCCCTTAACATTGAGTTTTTCGTATTGGCAGTTTCTACGAGGCGAGGGTGGATGCGCCTCGAGGGATTAACCGCCTCAGCGGCGCCAGAACAGAGGGTATTTCCTCGAGTTCTTTTTAACAGTACCGTACCACCGATCGAAATGAATTTTTTTGTGTAAATAAAAGATGCAATGGTGTACTCGTCGATACTACCACGTAATATTTTTGTTTCGCTCAAGTTACGTCCGTCACTGCTCCCCAAGCGATGGACGGTCGCGCGTGTTGGTGCCTGTGACGAGGTAAATAGAGTGCTCGTAGGAAGTGGATAGTTTCTAGCTTCCCCCTTCGATAATCAGTACCATTATCGTGTTCTACGATTCTTGGAAATCAGTCTACGATGACTAACGGTTGAAAAGACTCATGGTCAAGCCCGTATGGTGCGCACGACTGCCCCAAGAATCCCAGTTCACCCACTGTCGGTCGGCGAGTGTGTCATTTAGGTGACGAGTCGTAAATTCGTTCGACCCTGTAACGTACCGAGGGGTACCACGAATGCACCGTCCCTATCGCTAATTAATGCAATAGAGCGGCGTTGAAATTGAATTACGCCAATTGAGGAAAGTCGAAATGAACATCGTTGTACCGGTTCCTTGCGAACGATTCGTGTCGAGGTGTCCCATGTTACTAGGAAAATGTTAAACGAGTAGAAATTTAGAGTAATTGTTCGGATTCGAGTTATTTTCAGTGAACGTGAATTTCGTTGAAATTTATATTTGACGTTACAACGACTGAATTATAAATATGTGGGATTAGAAGAAAACTAACGAGTATCGATTATAGAGGCCGTCGAGGAACGTTTCGATGACTCGGACTGCGAGTCATGCAACGGCTCGCTCGTTTAGCCGATGACATAGTATGTGGGTCAGAGCAGAACTGTAAAAATGTTAGCCGCCGCTGGAGGATAGTCTTGTAATAACATGTCGGTTTCGAATGTGGCCAGGTCTTTTCACCGAAATACGATACTTTGTATGCCTTCGGTAAATTCGATATAATCTTTCGTACGATAGACCTGCGGGCACGAATGTTACACGACGTTTGCAAAACAACTCGAGGATTCTAAATAGGTTCGAGGTGCATCGAGCAGAGGTTCTCGATCTGCGAAACGAAACGGAGGAAGACCAAAATCCACGCTAAGAGAGATAAACGAATGAATTTTTCAAAAGATAAAATAATCACGCGTTAGAAGTTGAAGCTTTTCGAACTGTGAGAACATCCACGCGAGAGGAGCTCAATTTTTTCCACCAAAAAAAAAAAAACGACCGTCCCCTTAATCCACGCGGCAACGGTATGCTAAATATATTTCTTATAAAGTAGCGCGAAAAAAAAAACCACACAATGAAAAAAATTGCTCTGTGCTGGGTGGTCGTCGAGTCGCAGAAGCGTGTCCAACGGTGTGCGTCGGCGTGGACAACGTAGCGGCGCGGTGTCATCGTCGTTCGTTCGGTTCATGCGAGTGCAAGGGTAATTTACCGGAAGGTCTGGCGACCGCCTCCTGAACGAACTGCCGCGTCTTCTCGCAGGGAGGTTGGAGAAAAAAATGGTCGAGAAATTTACCCAAGCTGACGGGCAAGCAGGGACAGACCTGCTCTCGCGTCGACGAATTTTCCACGGCTGATGATCTTTCTCTCATGCCGCTGCTCTCTTATGGCTTCCCTAGCGTAATCGAAATCGAAATCCACTGCCGGCTACTGTTGCGATTCGTCGACCGTGCACGCTGGCTCCCGGATAACGTGCATCCCACAATTTGAAATCGTTTGCTCGTTGATATCATTAGTACGTTAGCTGTACGATTCTTCCCTCTTTATGTTTTCGGTAACATTCATCTATCGTCGTGTTAACGAGTGATGCATCGTCGAAAACGTTTGAGTTAAAAACACACTGCTTGCCGCGACCATCGTGATTTACGACCTATTGTATTCCGATGGAACAAGTAATAACGGCAACGCATATAAAAATATAATTTTCAGTAATGGTTTGGACGAAGTTCCTTGACCTTATGGACGAATATATGTATACACCCTTCGCGGTCAAAGGGTTAAACAAGGGTTGCCGTACCACTTTCTCTGTGGATATCGACCTTTCTTATCTCGAGTCGAGACCGAAGCTCGCGTGTGTCTGGTCTCGCCCGCGTGCCTTATCGAGCGTGGGATGAGTCACTCGCTAATGAAAATTTCAACTTTTGCTTTATCGTCATCAAAATGGTATCACAGAATTAACGAGAAAATAGGACACCTCATTTTGACTATTTTTAGTTCATACGTAATAGGACATGGTCCCAGAAGTAATTCGAGTAATGGTCGAATTAAAAATAGTTTAAATGGGATCGTATTTGGACTCATTTTCGTCGTGGAAATATTGCCGATCCACTGATCATGTCCTCGCGGAGATCATGTTACGGGAACATATTTTTCGAGATCGGTGAACGTCAGCCTGTAACATTTTTTCCGATTTAAACCGACCCATTTTTCAGTGCCGTTATCAGTCTCGACGATTCCGTGGATCGGTTAATATGGATCATCCCGTAAGGACAAAACAAGCACCGATGCGTGTCTTTGTCGATTATTTTTCGCGCAAATGGATATCGAAGTTCTCGAAACTGCTACCTCGTTTTGAAAGCCGTCATCTGCAGAAGAACTCGGCAATTTTTTGTGCGAGCTTTTCGGAATGCTGCGACAGTAACACGATGAAAAGTTGGAATAGCGTGCGTCACGGTAGTTTTAACGTAGCTCAAAATTTTTGTCGGAGAATGGTTTCCCTTTCCCTGGTGAATTCTCATTCGTAGTTCCGCGAGTCCGCGAGCGTTCGCCGACCGAAAATACATTGCGAAAGACTTTCTTGGAAAACTTCGTCCGTAATCACGCTGCGTGGAAAATTACAGTCGCACGACCTATTTGACGCAAGTGTATTTTACTATTTATTATGAATTTTTAATTAAAATACAAATCTCGAATCGCAGAATAAAATTTGCTCGACTCCGAACAAGTTCGTGACATATTGTAGAAAACATTTCCTAGCGATTACAATTTTAAATAAGTCCCTCTCGGTTTATGCATATCGCCTGTTTTTTTGGGTCGCTTATGAATTTCCGACGATTAATGTATTTAAATACGAGTACAATGTAAGCGTATTGTCTCACGAGGGAGCTGTTTTACAATTGTATACGATGACTCATTCGTCGTTCAAGATTGTTTTATATAACAAATATTCCGTCGAGCAGGTCGTCGCTCGCGAAATTCGCAGCGATGCAAATCGGGTTCGGTAACGTGACCAACAAAATTCGGCGTGACATTATATTATTACCTAATGTAATATTAATATTGGGCGTGGGTAGGGTTATCGGCCGTATTTAGGTCGAAATGTAAAATGGCTAATTAATATTCCTTGCTTCTCCCGCATTAACTTATACACGAGTAAATAATAATTCCTATTTTGGCAGACAAAATGAAATTCCTGCGACAGGGAATTATAGAGCGATATACGATAACACTGGACTATTGCTATGAGGATTATGCTTTTCGTTATGCTGGTCGTGCAAAGATCGTCTTAACGATTCGATATACATATGCATCCGCGTAGCCTAGACTGGTTTAATGCATTCGTCTTTTTACCGACCTACCGTAGACGCAGGTCTATGATACCTGCGCCAGATGCACGACGTCTAACGCCATTGCGTAACCCGAAGAAGTGGCTTTTAAACTGTCCGACTGATTGCTCCATTTTTCGAGACGTGTATAATAATACCACCTTGTGAAATTGTCCAGTCTCCTTTTTCGCTGGTGTCTGTCACCTTGCTCTCTATTCCATTCTTACGTCATTTTTCTGCGCACTGCGATTCGCTATAATCGTCGACGCGTTCCTGAAACTGCGGACTGTCGACAGTTCGGTTCGCGTGACAAACCTCGTTGACAACTGGTACCATCGTTGGTTCTCCCAGAGCGTGTCATTTTTCGTTAACAAAAAAGATGATGTATGCGCGAGATAATTAATTGTTATTTGGCCGCAACACGGAACTATTTTCCATCCGTGGTAGGGTTACCATCTCCTCTGTTATCATAGAAAGTGATATCCACTGTCTTCCGTAGAATTTTCCGAGAAGAAGGAGAGCTCTGATGCATACAATGAGAAGATGTACGAGTTCGGAGTGTGGGATGGAAAAGAAGTAGATGTAAGATGGGTGACGAGGGTTAGAAGAACGAGCGAAGAGAGTGGATGAGTTAGGAGGATTAAGTTAGCGTGGGAATAAGTTAACCCTCTATTGCAGCGTTTCTCAAATAAAATACGCGTGTTATGGACATCGTGTAATATGGAACATGCTTTCTGTAATTCTCTATTCTAGCTATTCTAGTTGTGCTCCAATAAGGATTTATTTTCACTCTAGGGAATTTGATTCGACTCTTTGAAAAACGAAACCAGTGCGCACGATTGGAGCTCGAGGCTTGTTTAATTGATATTTTATTTGACAAGCAATTCCGCGATGAATTTTTCCTAACAAGCGATGCAATTCCACATGGAGTTCGCGTTGCGATAATTTACAATACGATTACCTTGCGTATGACATCGGTGGAATAATTGATTGGACAGTGAAATGCTTCACGCTCGGTCCGTGGCAAGGACAGAGACGAGGACAGTTTGTCAACACTTGAAACTTTCAAATTTCGAATTGGAATTCCAAATTCGTCGCCGTTATTTTTCGACGATACAAAAATAACGAAGATATTTGGGATTCTTGGTTTCGATCATTTATTCCGCATAGTTGAAAGTTTCCACGATATTAAAACTCTCAAAGAACCGACGATAACGGGCCGCGATGTAAACACTAAGCGGTACCTTTTTTCCCTCTTATGCATTTATTAAAACTCTAGGAAAAACATGTTATGATCACAAAAACAAAAAATCACGATGATTGTATGCGTTCATTTAATGTCGGCGGCCTCAGAGTCATTTAAGTGTTGATACTCGATCATAGTAATCTTTCTTTTTACTGAATTGTTCAATGCTATCCAGAGCTTTTTCTTGTCTATTGGATTAGAAAATATCACGCGTATACAGGGTAATTCTTACAAGGTGACCGACGCGATTATCTGTGAAATTTGAAGTCGTATCGAAAAATTGTTCAGACAAAAAGTAATCAGTTCCAAGGAGTATAGACGGTGACGTAAGTATTTTTTTCTGGATAGAGGCGGCTCCGAGATATCAAGGTCACCTTCATTTTTTTAAACGGAACGCAATACTTTTTCTTTGACTGGATAATAGTCGTTTTCGAGACGAATTCAACGACTTCATATTTCGCAGATAATCCCGTCGGTCACCTTAGAAGAATCACCCTGTATATTGGAGCAATTATCCCATGCTCTGTTCCGTTCGTGGTATCCGCCACTACAGCCGCGTCGGCCATTGTTCTCCTAATGATGCCATTGTCTCCGTGAACCGGCCTGAAGAAAGTAAACAACGAAACGGGGTGAACGTAAAATTCGCGAGCCTCGAAACTTTTGAGGTCACCGCACTTTTCTTTAACTGCGAATTTTCAAGCATTCGAAGGAAAACAAAGAAAACTGCACAACAGCTGAAAGATGAGACAGGAAACCTATCAGAGCGCCATTAAGGGAACTTGTTTACGCGTGGACTGAATACTCGGTTACGTGACTACAAATTCACCTGATTTCAAATTAAGGCTTCTCAAACCTCAGGTTAGAGGATTCTGCAGTTTGTTAAGCTTTACGTTTCGATCGGCAGGAATCGCTGGCAAAGATTCGATGATTAAGCGCGGTTTTAACGTTATTACCGGGGGTTGGGGAGGTTTAATTAGCGGGTAACCGTGGATGAAGTGGATGCGGATTTGCTTGGCCGAGAGTGAAATTCGCAGGGATTCGTCGGCGTTGCTCGAAGCGGAATCTTTCATTTGCTCGACCGTCGCCGGTGGTTTCTGGTCGTGCGGGCGAGGCGCCGCCGTAGCGCCTGGAGACTTTAATACGGCTTTCTACGTAGAGGCGCGTTGCCCCTTTAATTTCGAGACTGCTGAGACTCGCTGGTAACGATCCTCCATTGAACGCGATATTAATCAGCCTGGCGTCGAATCCGACTCGGCCCCGATTCTGACTTACAAGAAACTTCGCTGATTTGTAACGGGGTCAAAAATAAAGGATAGGTATTCTTTATATCGCTGGTAATTCAAGTTTAAACGATGAAACTACCCTCGAAAATTTCACCCCCTTAATGCTACTTCGAGAACTATTGGAACATCGGAATCGATGAGAGTTTCTGCTTCGCGATCCGCGAGGAAGGAAAGTATCGTAACCGAGAGAAATGTTGGATAACGAACCGAATGGAAATGAGAGCCGATTCTAGATTTCGATGCAGACGTTCCGTAGACGGAATCTTTTGATCTCTGTTGCACTGTCGTCGATTTTATGAAAATAGCGGGTTTTTTTCGAATTTCTAAATTTAGAATAATTTCAAGGACGCCTCATGAATATGTATTACATTATCCAACGATCGAAAGTTACTGTCGAGGATCCCAAAATACTTGAAATCCTTTTTTTGTTCTCTCCAGTACCGGGAATGCAAATTTGGTAAACATCTCGAGAATTTAAGAGAGAAAATTTCGATGACTCCACGCTTCGACTCGATTGTTGGAACCGAGAAATTCTTGCCTCGCGATTTCTCTCATTTTAACCGGGCTGTATTCTGATTCTAGATCCCAGGGTGAAGGATTGGGCGATGATGAGCAGTCCTTTCCCGACGATGGCGATATGCCTGTCTTACGCTTATTTCAGCAAGGTTATGGGACCGAAGATAATGGAAAACAAAAAGCCTTTCAACCTTCGCCAAGTCCTGATAGTGTACAACTTTATACAAACGATATTCTCCACATGGATCTTCTACGAGGTTCGTTTCATCTTTCTTTCTTCATTCCTTTTTCAATCGAAATTAATTACAGTGGATCGTGCGTAAGTGTCGCTCGTTCTGGACGGGATGACACGAACGGAACAGAGAACTCGAGATTCGATGTTGAGAAGGGGTCGGAGCGAGGAAGATCTGTGAAAACGAGTAGAACACTTTTACTTTCATGCTTCGATGATTCATTATTTAACTGAGTCATCGACGGTCGCGTGTCAGAGATAACGCCGAGGCTCGTCTCGAGCCAGTTGTCTCGGGAATTGGTGGGGATGACTACGCGACACGTATGCAACAGATTTCAGCGACACTTACCCATGATTCGCTGTACGTCTACTTTTGTTTTTGAGACTCTGATCGTGTCGAGTTGTGTCTGTCAGATATTTAAAAAAAACGTAGTCGATGAATGCTCTAATTATCCACACGGAAACGAATCAATCGTCGACCGCCATCTTCCAGTATAATCAAACAGAAGCCATTAAAATGTTGCGTGTTGCGAACTGGTCTTTCGCTCCAAGGCACTTCGGACCTAATTCTACCTTTCGTTGGTCAAACTTAGGTACATTATGGAAGGAGATAATGATACACTTTAGAAACGATCATTGAACGGGTAAACGACATTTCTCTCGATGACAGGTATACACTTACGATTGCACGATCGAGTGATCGACACTCCTAATAACACGAATCCTGAAGTGTTCTAATTAAACGTTTTACGTTTAATCGTTGTGAGGAAAGATAAGTAAAACGAAAAAATATTCGTGAATGAAGAATTCGTTTCGAAAAAAAAAAGAAACATTCGAGGAAAGGATGTAATTACCTTGGAACAACAGGTACCGTTTACGCACTTTCTTTTCTCGTTAAGCTCGATAAAAGTCAGTCTCTTATCTTTGTACTCTACGCTCATCTGAAAGGGTCAACGTATCGATGGAACACGCTTTGATACGCCCTTTCCTCTCGGCAGTTTCACGATTTCTATCATGGCACAGAAACACGCATACGGTTGTGTACCGCGCTCAGCCGACAAACTCGATAAAGTAATCCCATTCCGACGTGTATCATCGATCCCCGCGCAGAATAATTAATAGCCGGCCTCGGCTGCGATACACGCCTGTCCCTTATTCGTGAAAGTTATTGCCTGCCGGCTACGATTCGGCGCTTCGTGGGTTGCATAAGTCGCCCCATCGGCCAAGTCAATGGTATTCATCGCGCTGTCTGGATAAAATGATAGCTCGCTATCCGACGAACTGTCAGACGATCGTTGACGGGCAAAACTTTGCTCGATACCTGTTCCAAAGCTCGGACTTCGATATTGCACGCATTATCACATTCTGAAAATTTCTAGGAAGCTACAGTGGGTGTAGTAAGTATTCGTACACCGATCAATTTCCAAAAAAACTGTGTAAAAATTGTAATTTATTAACTTATTTTTTATAAACAACGACATTCTACATATTTTCGGAAATCTCTAGAATAGATAGATTACAACAAAAATAGCTATTTATGTAAGTTGCGAAATTAACAAGAAAAAGACAATTAATCGATGGAAATGTTGAAGCAATAAGTATTCGGACAACTGTTTAAAAGTACTTTATCGGAAATTTGATGTTTTCTAATTCGTACGGAGCAATAAACTAATGTAAAATATCATTGATTATAAAAAAAGAAGTTAAGAAACTACAATTTCACACAAAAGTTTTTTGGGAAATTGATTGGTGTACGAATACATTCTACGTGGCACTCAACGTACACGAGTACTTTACAGTAAAAAAAAAAAAAAAATATAAATGATCAACTCGTGCATTTTCTGCATTTATGCAAGCAGAAAATCGTATGCTGAATGTTGTAAAAAGGTGTGGACATACAAAGGAACAAGGAACGATTAAAGCTGCTTCATCGATGTGAAAAAATGTTTCGTTTGCAATTTAATAATTGCGTAACTCTACTGCCGGCATTTTGAGCTCGCGATGGATTTCCAATTCCATGAAAATGGACGCCGCAGATCCGATGACGCAATGTGTTCCGATCGCTGCGGTGTATGACGAGGGTCAAGAATGCGCGTGAGTATTTAATCAAATACCGATCGTATTTGGTTTGCGTTTAGTATGTCGCATGTGTAGCCGAGTACAGTTATCTCGTGAGAATCGTACTCACGTAGGTACGTTGTCGCGTAACTTTCTACGCATTTTTGATCGGTCCAATTATTATTTGCCTATACTTACCGATCACGGTCGGTACCACGAACCGTCAACGAAAACTGGAGAAAAAGCGGAAGATAAATGGTAAAAGTACGTTACGGGAAAGAAACGGGAAGGGAAAAGATCAATGTTAAAGGGGACCGTCCATGCTCGCACTTCCCAAAAGAGTTCCTAGCGGTTAGTCGTGGCGAGAAACACGAGAGATTTGAAAAGTTACCAACTAGTCTTTAGTTTCCCTGGCGCGGGTCTTTGTTACGCGGAAAATTGTGTCAATTTTCGTGTAAAAGAAAGGACAGTTTGAGCGAGCGTTCGTTCATGCAGATTCTGAAATTGGTAGCGAGCTATTATCAGAAGATGGGCCTCCTCATCGACACCCCTCGTGCATATTAGACTCGATCGAAGACCGTGAAGTGACGTTTAAGAACCATCTTCAAATATCGAGGTTACGTCGTCGGATTTTATCGAGTGGCGACGAGGGGAATCGTCGATGTTGACTGGAAGAATGTGACCAGTCTATCATCGCCAGAATCGAAGCTGGCGAATCAATTGGAAAACGGAACTCTTCGGTGTATCTCTACGATTCGGTTCTATTTTATTCGAGGAAAACTGATAGGTCTTCGGTTTAAACAGAAGTATTGGTCGTTTTAGTGCTGGATTGATCATCGCTGCAATTTCCTTCCACGTTATTGTATTACAATTAGAAAATAATTGAGTTATTAATAGGAGAGCTTATAAGGAAATCGTTGACTAGTTTAATATTATCAGAGAGGATAGTTTCCAACATCCAATTTGAGATCATCTTCGGAAATGTCAAAATAAATCTAACGACGGACAATAATCACGTTAATGGACACTTGATCAAGACCAATTTATCTTCCTTAGGAAAATTCTTCGCGTTTCTCTATGCATACTTTTTTCGATTTCAACTTAAACGCTTAGCAAAAATCTTAAGTGTAACGAATAATAACGTACAATTAGCGTTCTCGATTATAGTGCTAAAAATTAGACAGGTAATCGTTCTACGTTTTCTTTTTTTTTCCTATAGTATACATTTTCATCTAATTTGATAATAAAAAATACTGTGATAGAATAATCAAACTCTGGACTTAATCATGAATTATGACAGACGGTTCGAGGCGATTTTTATTGACGACGTAAATGAATCTAACGAAATTCAAATGAAATTTGCAAACGCAGCAGGGCCGTTCTTTGTCGCTAAGTTAGCTACCGGGATCGATAGAGTTCCTCGTCTTTTGTCTGCTTGGTCTTTCCCTAAAAATTACTCTCCACTGACTCTTCGTTTCGTAGCGATCGTTATTCGGCTAGGACGCAAAGACATAATATAAAATTATTGATTAAATTTCAAATTTAGGAATGAAACTGTAGGGTGTTTGCAATCATAGAATGAAACTATATACCTTATTAAACAAACAAACAGTACTATTTGTATTTTTCATCGTCGTTTATTATTTCAATAAAATGCTGCCTACCTCTGCCATTATTGGTTTTTAATTGGAGCACGCCACGGCGAAAAGGTTAGTTGATTTAGTCGCATCGAAAATAACGCCAGATCGCTCACCATCGTGAAAATTAATTTGTCAATCTTATTAAAGAAGTGAATTTACATTTTATTTGCCCAAGCCCACCGTTTGGTACGGTATTTTGATCAGAGACAGGTCGTTAATCTTCCGGTTCGACTCGTGAAGAATTAATCAAAGCCTCGATGCAAATTTGTCTGGTAATAGACAGATAATTGAGATCGTATAAATGCAGCGTTCCGTCATCGCCAATGCTATCACTATGTATCAGTTCTAGTCTGTATCATTTAATCGACACGAGCCATCAAGCAGTTCCGCTGAAAGATGAAAAAAAGGCTAACAAGCATTTTCTCTTTTTTATTGTATTCGTTAGTAAGTTGTAAATCTATTCAATCGCTTACTATTTCTTTTAGATCACAATTAAATCTTACATCATTTTAAAGCACTCTCGTAAATATTACATAGTAAAATAATCTAAGAGCTTCTCGGAACGTTCGGAAATATTCCCAGACGTATCGGATTGTAAAATTGAATTCTTTTCGTGTATTCGTCTATGTATTTTATACTTTTGATTTGTACGTCAGAAACTGTGCATAGGAGCTCGGTAGCGAGGAGCCCGATATTAAACACACGGTATTTATTTTACACAATAACCGATCGCTCTGATTGCTTCGAACAGAGTGCATCATCGAAAGCTGTTAATTTCTGTGACACGCGCAAAAAACAACGAACGCGACGCATCGAATCGAGATGATCGCCTCGTTTCACGTTTACAGGCGGAACGCAGACTAAAGTTAGCGAAACGAGTCGGAAAGTAGAGCAGAGCGTGGCTGGCAGAATTTTAACCGACACACAATGGAGCATTTGCATGGCGAAGTTGGTCGTAGTATATTATAATACATTTGGGCACTCTTAAAAAACAATAATATTCGTACCCGATATCCGTTTCCTTCCAAATCCTTTCCTTTTATCGAGTATTTATCGCAGAGATTCGACTTTCCCAGTGGTCGGGAACAAATTGTGTAATATTTCCAAGGTACACTTGTAAATATAAAAGAGAAGACAAATATCCGAAACTTTTAGTCGGAAAATGTACGCCAAGATTCCTCATTCGAAGAATTCTGAACTTCTCGAGCTTCGTCCAGAGATAAATGAACATCCTCTTCAAGGTTGGAAGATGGGAATGTTAGCAATAATTCCATTGTCTCCTTTACAAATGGATTTGTTTTCCTCCACGGAGTTTAATCTCGTGAAAAAAATGTAAACAGGTTTCCAAGATAGCGAACCCATTATTGTTCAGCAGGTACTAGCTTAAAAAAACTTGTTCTTTGCGATGCTCGTGCCGAACCAAACCCAAGTAAAAAGTATCGCGAAAAAAGGATAATGATTTCTCGATAATATAGCGTAGCGTTTGGTGATGAAAATTCTTAAAAAAGTGTGGAACGCTTTATCTCGTTAAATAAATAAACTGGCGCGAAAACTACTATAGCGTGCGTACAGTCTCTGACGCGAGATCACACCGCGTGGCCTTGACACACAACCACGCTGCCCCGACCATAAGCACGACGTGTTCTCGTTTGAACGGACGCCGGCCCACGCAACTATACCAGAGCTTTTCTAGCCGTTTAACACGGTCAAGTTTAATGGAATGTCGCGTTCCCTATCCCCTACGACACGAATCGAACATCAAGAGAATTCGATATCCCACAACGTCGACCATGTTGCACGATAAACGCACTCTGGATTTGATTACGACAATCCTTCGATAAAACTGACTCTCTGCGTATACTTTTATCGAGTAAATATTGTGTAAAAAGTCGCATACTCGTACGGAAGTGTTTTTCCCTTCAAGTTTAACAAATAATACTTAAACGAGTATTTTACAAATGCTGTAATTTCATGGATTGATTTGCATAGTCCAAATCTACTTTTCTACTTTTTCCTTTAGTTTCTTTTCTCTGGCTAGCTCTTTACATGTGCTTCCCCATTTTTTCAGCAATTATTTCAGCTATATAATTATCTCGACTTTTAAGGAGTTGTAACGATGTAAATCTCGCTATACACAACAATCCGAATAAAAACTTCACGAAACCATGTAGCATTTCTTTCACGAGTATATTATACTCTCACTGAGAGTATTTGAGTATCGAATACGTAGCGCACGTGCTCCAAAATTCTGGTGTGTTACTCCAGTACTTTAACATGTTCGCCGCGAAACATTTCATTCCACGATTCAAATATCCATATGCATCCAGAAAGTAACGCATAGACGATAAACAATCCTTCATTGGCTGTCTCTGTTTTTCGATATCACGATGAGTCCTTCGCGGGCAATCGTGCCATTTTGCTCGTTCTTGGTCCGCGAATGCAATCTCGTTGCCACTTAGCCAGTTATCAAGACACCGAGACGACCTCGCGAGTTTTCGTTTCCGTGCCACGCTTACGTGCGCGGTCTCATTTCCTAGCGTGTGTTGCTTCCGTTAATCGGGAATTGCTCGCGCGATTACGAAGCTCCGCGACCGTGGCCACTGGAATGGTCTCGTCTCGCTCCGAGGAATTACATAGTCGGAGCTTCTACTTACGGGGTTACGCGGTAATACGTACACCGACGATTCGATTGACCCTGCAGCCAGAACTGGGATAATACTTTGACCCCACCCTGTGGCCAGATCCGAGACAATATTAATACAAGAACAGCCAACTCTTTCTCTTTGCTTCCTTTTCCATTATGTACAGATTATATTGAGTTGTCCAGAATGTTCGTGGCAATTTTTAAGAAAACTTTAAGAGCAAGTTGTCCCAAAAGTTTCTTTCGCTTTATTAATAAGTAATATATCCACAATAGTTTATGTTTTATGTTACATTACTGAATTGTGCACAATTCATTTCGCTCCGTTACTGGTACAACATGAATATCTATGAAATTAGATTGTCTATTTATATAAACACGACCACATAAAATAATTGAGTGCAACTCCCGAAAGAAACTTTCTGGACAATCTAATATATTTATAGAATTACATAGGTACCATTTTGTTCCACATCTTTCCATCTTTTAAGAGACGTGTACATGTTATTTATTTTCAACCATTCCGATATATTCAGACCATGTACCTACCAAAAATCGACATGGACTGTCCAGGCAACCAAATATTTCTTCCTGCATGAAAAAACAATCGAGCAAAGTATTCCTAAATACCGTCTTCGACGATCAACAATTTCTATCGAATGAAGTCCACGCCACGAGTAGCGAAGGGGTCAAAAATCGGTCCGTTGACACTGTAGGCGGTCGGCCAGGTAGGTCGTCGTCAAGGGTTGAATCACGATCCGGTTGGCGCCGAGATCGATCGCGGTTTTTAGGGTCGCGCGGAACCCGTGGCCTGGTTCCCGCGAAAACTCGCGAAAAACAAGCGGGGGAAACGCGGAACAAACA
The DNA here is from genome assembly GCF_026283585.1 of Hylaeus volcanicus. Classification (NCBI taxonomy): domain Eukaryota; kingdom Metazoa; phylum Arthropoda; class Insecta; order Hymenoptera; family Colletidae; genus Hylaeus; species Hylaeus volcanicus. Next base: position 6,602,449 of record NC_071977.1, read on the forward strand.
GAAGACCCATTGTTCGTCGTTCTCCGAAGGAGCGCGAGCTTTTAGAATTTTAAATACAACCGACAGTCGTCTCGCGACAGAAACGTTAGCCGAGGACTCTCTTTTGTGTTTCCCTGTCCCTCCCCCGTCGCTACTCCGACCCCCCTTTGGTGGCTTTCCCGGCTTCTTGATCGAACAAAGCGAGCGAGACAGAGTTTCACGGTGAAAAGCGAGCGATCGTGCCTCTATACGCTGATTGTCCGTCGAGACTCCCCTGAATGCAAGCCCTTTTATTGTCCTCACTTTCCGCCGTTTTCTTGTTTCAGTACTTGATGAGTGGCTGGGCGAAAGGATACAGTTTCCGGTGCCAACCGGTTGACTACTCGAACAGCCCTATGGCGCTCAGAATGGCGGCCACATGTTGGTGGTACTACATCAGCAAGTTCACCGAATTCTTCGATACCGTGAGTATTACTTCCCCTCATTCGTTCATAAAACTACAATCGTACCTAGTTGACACGTTGGCGCTGACAAGCTAAAACTTGTGACAATGTCTATAAAGTTCAAATTTTGTCATGAGGCCATCGAAGATTAGATCATCCAACATTCGTCGCAGTAATTAACTTTTTAACGTTATACATTTATTTTCGTTATTGTCTCATCTTTAGGATTAATTTTCTTAGTTCCTTAATGAAAAGTCCTGTCACCCAGAAATGGCGTCCAATGTGTTAAGTGAGATCATCTCGAGGTATTTTACTTATCCGGTTTCCTACTTCGACTGTTTTATAAAAATGCTAGAGTTTCCTATGGTCCAAAGCGTATCGCGATAAACTTGTTCAAAAAGAAATAGGTTCAATAATGATAGCAACAAAAGTTCAGGTGACCGTACTCCGTACATTTCAAAAAATACAAATGCATTCCTTGAGCGTTGGATGTTTTCCTCCAAGCTGTGGCACGATACCCTTTTAAATTTGCCAACAAATCGGACGGTAACTGCAGACCTATTTTCTGACTTGCATCCAACCCGTATCAGGCCGAATATAAATCAGGCCATAGCACTCGGAACGGCTCTTCTCAAGATCACGGATGATGCCAGGAGGGCATGGTAAGAAACTCGTAGTTGTAGTATTCTTCGACTTCTCTAAGGGCTTTGATAAGGATCATCGTAATCATTCGTTAAGCAAACTGTTTGGTCTTGGGATGCTCAAACATTGTTATCGAACTAGTTTCGCGCATACCTCCGTGATCGATATCGGGTTGCGCGGGATCTAAGTGGGTTCCGATCCTTCTGGCTTTCTATCGAATTAGGTGTACCTCAGGGAAGTGTTCTTGGTCCTTCGACATTCTCTATTTGTAGAAACGATCTAGCTTCCACTCTATTATTGCTAGTCTGTTTGCACAGCCATCGCAATAATCTAAATGAAAATGTGTATTTTACCATTTTTTTCTGAAATAGTCGTGTACGTGAAAAATTTCTTCGTACAAACTAACGTTCGATTGTTCATAATGATAACAACACTTCGTGTTAAGCTTTAAAGCTCAAGGTTCGGCACAAGACTAGAAGAGTACAACTAGCCTTACGCGTATAGCCGACCACGAGCTTGCATTCTTTTTCATGGAAAACCGGTAATACGAGGTTAGGTAACATTCTGGTTCGTCTGCGAATAGAATCGTTACACCCCGTGTTTGGTTAGGAAAATCGACTTCAATGCGCGAAATAACGCAACTCAACATGATTACAATAGAGCGATAAACAATTGCGCAAAGTTTTGAACAAATTGACACGCTACCCCCGTGAGTGTCCGGAGTACTGTCACACGATCATCAATTTACAATTTTCAAATAAATACAGAACAATCGCGTTTGGCCTGTTACAGCTCTTTTTCATCATGAGGAAGAAGAACGAGCACGTGTCCACGCTTCACGTTGTCCACCATGGAATAATGCCCTTCTCGGTCTGGATGGGGCTGAAGTTCGCGCCAGGGGGCCATAGCACTTTCTTCGCCCTCCTGAACGCTTTCGTTCACATAGTAATGTACTTCTATTACATGGTGGCTGCGATGGGCCCGCAATACCAGAAGTACATCTGGTGGAAGAAGTACCTGACTACCTTCCAAATGGTGAGCACATAGTTGTTGCACAATCGTGCGTCTCGACCTCTAGAGATTAATCGCGTAACATACTTGTAACAAAATCGTGTCCTTTATGTTTCAGGTGCAATTTGTCATGATCATGACGCATCAGTTCCAGCTGTTGTTCACGGAGTGCGATTACCCGCGGACCTTCATGGTCTGGATCGGGCTGCACGGCGTGCTCTTCCTGGGTCTGTTCTCAGACTTTTACAAAGCAAAATACGTGGACAGATCGAAGAAATCTAGCGCGAAGGGCACGTCGCAGAACGGCATGACGGGGCTCTGCATGCCCGTCCTCGAGGATTCGACGCCGACGCCCCGTGTGAACGGCGTCTCGTCGTACGCGACGATCTATAACAAGGAGTACAACAGTTGTTACAGCAACGGTACCAATAACGGTTACGTCGCCAACAACAACACGGAGAAGAAGCTCGCTTAGGACAAGCGCTTTTCTGGTTTTTGGGAAAACAGCTCGGGACATGGAATCACACGTTACCATATTTAAATCCATTTACACGGTTCGACTCTCGCCGACGCTCCGTCAAGAGAGCACACGGTGAGCCGTGTTACAAGAAACTCTCCGACGTGAATGAAAGAAAAATGAAAGAAACGAACGAGTCGCTCCCAATTGCTGCACCTTGGGGGTGTTGTGCGTTCGAATACACGAGAGTCGTCGACGAGAGGACTAACAAAAAAAATCGCACACACGTTCGATTTTCCCGCTAAACGCTTCGAAAACTGTATTTTATTTTGTTAAACTGTCCACCGAGCTGCCGACGCGAACGCGTCCAATCGTCATGGGGGTAATATGTGGAGGGGGTTATTACACGTAAGAACTATTAACGGTACGTATCATTCATCGAGGAAAAAAAAAACTGAGAGCTCTTTCGCGCTTCTATCTGTTGTTGGGCTCGCGTACTTGTCGATCGATCGCAAAACAGATCCGCAACGGGCTTGCGGGAACGGTTGAGCAGACCGCTAGAGAGCTGCAACGACATGGAAGATGGGAGGAACGCGAGCGTAAATACGAGAGCGAACACGGTAATCAAGTTAATATTCGAGAAAGATTATTTCTTGGCCATGGACAAGATTAAAACGCGCACACGACTTAATAACGAGCCGCAGGATCCTCGTCGGAATCGGACGGTGATTCTGTTCCTCCCCCTTTTGGAGCACGCGCTACCACTAAACGACCGATTAGCTAGTGTGTTCCCTTGTGCCGCGTTAAGTATGCGTGAGCAAGAGTGTGATCGTTTGTTAGAAGAGGTTGTAACGTGATTTGTGATGAGGCATTTCTCTCGTTGGGACGCACCCGGAGAACGATCCCCTTTCGACCAGAGCTGCGTGGATACCTGGAAGCTTTGGTAACCACGAGATATTTAAGTCGAGATTCTGGAAATCTCTTGCCGCGCATAGTAAGTCGCGGGGATATTTATTGGGAAATCACCGCTGGAGATGGTTAAGTTTTGATTTGTATTTTCAACAGTACGTTCAACGAATTTATGAAAATTCTATCGTTTATCATAAATCGAGATTGGGTAACCCCGTGAATCGAAATTTTTTGACTGGAGCCTCGGATAAGCGCGCAGCTCTGCCATCAATCGTATTTCCTTATCGTTGTCCGACTCTGTCTCTCTATTGCCCCGATTGTGTTCAAAGCTTTGGTGTTCGTCGTACGAAATAAGCGTCTGTCGATTCGCGCGAAGGAGAAGGCCGGTCTTATCGGTTTCCTTCCTCTCGAAGCTTGGTTCCGCTACTACTGATTTATCGGCTCGGCACACAGCGTAATGTAATCGCGACAGCAACGACCCGAGATGGTCAAAATTATCATCCACGTGAAAATTTCGAATAACGAATAACAGACAAGCGACTCTTTTATCTGCTACTCGTCGAGCAAACAATAGATAAACAAAGACTTGAATTTTTGCCCATCTCCGGTGACAAATTAGCTTTTTTACGGTCACGAGACGCCACGCAATACAATTTTGTTTCCTTGTCCGTGAAGTATTCGCGATTAACCGTACGTTCACCTCGTTATGGAATCAAGCTTCCGAAGAGCACACGAAATTCTCTTCGACGAAGATTATTCTTGTTCGCCGTTTCGAGTCGGTCGAAAATTAGTAAAAAGAAGTCGAACGCCAATCGTTCGCGATTAATTCATACGTGTACGTGTTGCTAAAACGCATTAGAGGGAAAGAGATTTAAATGAAAGAAGAAAAAAAAAACGTAAGCGTTCACCCGTAGGAAAATCGTATAAGACCTTTCGTTGAGGTTTCGGACTTTTTGTACTCTTCCTATTGAACGGGAAGAATCGGAAGGAATTTTTTTATTTATGACCGCATCGAAATAAAATCTGAGGAAAAGAAAACACAAAATTCGATCCTATGAAGAAAAAAAAATGAAAAAAAAAAACATTCGTCGTTGTATATTTTTATTACAAGGGAAAAATCGATCGCGAAACAAACATGACACGTTGACTGTTCGATGAATGGGTGTCGAAGACGTGCTTTCGTGGTGAAAGTATTCGTATATATGAAAAAAAAAATTTATTATGCCAAGTTTTAAATAACGTATTAGAGAAATATTTGATGAAAAACGATTTATATAATAAAAGACGAAAAAAAAAACCGAGAGAAAATAACGTCGATAAGACTGTTAATATAGTCGTAAAAAGAGAGCGTACGAGTGCAAATAATTATTACGCCGAGATCCTCGAGAGACAAACTCTCATTTCCTTCTGATACGCTAGCTTTTAACGTTGCATTTCTTTTATTTTTGCATCGCCTGAATGGACAAGGATACGCCCGCGTCCTTGTCGCTTGTTCCAAAGTGTACAGGAATTGATCGTCGAGTTAACAATTTAGCAAATAATTTTATATCTACGAAGCAATGAAGTCTACGCTCAAAATGTTGTTCCCTCATCCCTTCCGTTAATAGCGAAACCGCACAGATATGTATATTTCCAGTTACGAGTGAAGTCTATCGTACATTAGTGTGTGATCATCAATCGGCTAAAATCGCTGGTCCTTCTTTTTTCTATTTTCTTTGTTACTTGTAAAACTTTAAGTGACTATTCCCGCCCTGGACGCATCGCTGTTCGAGTCGATACGACGCACGGACGTTCCGTGAACGGTTCTTTTAGTGTGGTAGAACCTCCATTCTCCAATCGATAGAATTTTCCAATAACGGATAACAAATCTTTTTAAACGTTTCTTGATTGTGTTGGAGGTACATTTTATTTGATTCTCAAGCCATCCGAGCCCTTTTCTTCGATGGCACCGATGGTTCCACTGACCATTCCAAGACACTTCCAACCTTTGGATGACTCTGAGCTTTATTCCTGCAGCCAACTAATTCGTAATGTAAAACTAAAATGTTCTAGCAACCGAAAAAGAGATATTCCACGAGAATGTGTTTGGATAATGGAGGTTCTAACGTGTACCATTAGAACTCTGTTCCGCCGACGTGTTTATAACGATACCCTTAAGATAGCAGACAAAGCAACTTCGCACCTGTTAAAGTCTCGCAAAAAAAAAAAAAAAATTAAACTGCGTTCTGGAAAGAACAGGAATGAAAGCAAATGGACAATTCTGTCGATCCAGCTCGTGTCTGTCAATGAGGACAATAAAAGCCACGTCGACGTAGACACACGGTTAGTACATTCTAGCGAAAGTTCGTAATGTTTTAGTCAACGCGTTTGTACAAAGTTGTCGTTTTCTTATCACAGTCGATGATAATCGCCGCGCACGAGCGGACGATCGAGCGTTTTCTCCGTGTTCCTTTTCGATTAAATGCGGTATTAAAAAAAAAGAAAAAAAAAGGCTGCTTCTCGATGTACAACTTTCGTATTTTTCTAAAAACGTGCACGCGCGAGTGCTACTTTTCTGCCAAGTCGTGCACTTTTCTAATGAAATTTCGATGACTATTAGTAGATCTAGCGACACGATTTTTCGACGAAATTTTCGGGGCTTCTTTGCAGATTTGTACTGTTCGAGGCTTTGTGGTCGTACACTGCGTTCGTTGGGAGAATAATTTTTACCTGACATTAGTACTTCCTTGCGTCGACGATCCCAGAAGAAAGAATCTATTAGACTGTTCGAACTTTTGTTCGGTAATCCCACCGATTCATGCATTTTTACTTCCAATTTTTTTCTGGCCTTTGAGATCTGTTTTTCTAAGAATCTGTACCTTCACTGGTATCCCGAATTTAATGCGTGTTTGCCGAGGGTAGTCAAGTTGTAGATAGTAATCATTTTCTTGATCCCATTGATCTATTCGTTGGTCTTCCAAACCAAATAGAATTAAAAAGCATAAAATCCTATTATTACTTCGTTCTAGAAATGGTCGCAGCTACCATCCAGAAACTTCGAACAGTACAATAGCGAGGTTTCCCCGCACCGAATCTGGAGCACCGATTATTGCAATGGTCAAAGAAAGGGGTAAGATTGACTCTCCGACGCAAGGTTGTTTCCCTAAGCCTTGAGTGCCACCTTTTAATTTTCATCCTTTCCTAAGCAGCGTTCGATGATCCGCGATTACAAATGCGAAAAGAACGGATCGAGTCCCCTTCTCGAGTCGACCGATTTCTTTCATTTCTCCGCACGCGGCACACAGAAACGAAAACACCGAGTTCACACGATAGTACCGTAGGATTTATCGATTGATACACCTTTCTGTAGATGGAAATGGAAAGATGGCTGCACGCGTACAGGTATACGCCGAAAGAAAATCGACCGATCGATCGTCTTTCACTTTCGGAGAACTGTTTTAAAAAGCCACGGTGAAAGGTGTCGAGCCGAGGTTCGCGCGAGGCCGAGGAGACAAGAGCACACATCGTCATGTACCTACCTAATGTTACGAACTCTGTAATGATTATTGATTCTCATTATATTTTTGTACATAATTGGGGAGAATTACATTGAGAATAAAGTGAATTTAAAAGGAACGAGTTACCTTCAGCCATGAAACACAGGGAAATCGGTGTCTTTATTTGATGATCGACGTAACACCCAAGAACAATCGACACAGGAAACGAGGAATTACAGACTCAATTATTATGGAACACGTCCGCAATCGAAGCAAGCTTTCGCATTAATCGACACATCTTTGAATATAGATCGACGAATACGCTTGTATTGTTCCTATTTACCATGTCGACCCTTGGCCTGCGAATTTCCACGACCCATTGACACCTGGATCTCGTTAACAATCCGTCCTAGTTTTGATCGCGGACTCCGTAATAACATAGCGTCACTCCGCTACATGCATAAGTACAATGCAAAATATTGGTTAAGCGGAGAAATGCTTTGGATGTTCTGAAAGGTAGACCTGGTCTACGTCAAAATGAAGAATTCATTAATCTATAGTGTTCTATATTGTTATCGGTAGGTTTGTGTCTTTTTAACGCAGAAAATTATGTAATTTAATCGGAAAAAGATATAGCCCTGTCTTTCATTAAGCATAACGCAAGAACTTTTTGTTCGACAGTTGCATAGTTGCTACATGGAAGCGCATTCAAGGAAACGTAAGAAGGCATTTTCTATGCTAGTTCTAATAGTAATTAAAAGAGACTTTTGGAAGATTAGTTTGAATAAGACCGCTTGAATTCACAAGTGACGTTTTGGCGCGCATGACTATTGGGTTGCCTATTAGTAGGAGCAATACAAGGAACACGAACAGTTGAAATTGCTCATAATATAAAACTGTCATGCCAATTTTGTTAAAAAATGGTCTTCGGTGTTCGTACAAAGATAAACTTCTTACGTTTCCTTCTATCCCTAACTTTTCCATACAGCATTCGTCTTAGTAACACATTGTATATAATGTATACAAGCATTCAACTCCAAAGTAATTACATTATCGATATTCATCCGAAACATACCTGAACATCGTAGATTGTGAGGATATTTTTCGTAAAATTAATAGTTATATATATACACACGTGAAAAAACACAACTAATCGTCGATTTTCTGATAGATTACGGTGCTGTTCGATTATCGAAAAGTAAATACACATTTTGCACACGAAAATCAATATATAAAATGAAATAGAAATGTAGGAACTACTCATAATCGCAACACGACACGGTAGGTTATATCAATTCCATGATTCTTCATACGTCACGATATATAAACAAATACATGTCACATTAGTACGGATAAATCTAATCGGGCTCGTATGTCACGTGATTAATCTACCGTGATACTAACGAAGTTTGAGTGAATACTGGTACCGCGATACCAGCGACTGAGCATATCGTAATTCGTTACAGTAAACGGGGCTCGTGATATAATTCGTGATAATTTATCGTCAGTCGCATGTCGGACGTCATTGACTCCGAATGGTAGATGTAGCGTTATTAACGGTGGAAAGATGTGAATTCGGTTATGACGCTCTTTCGTCGAAATTCACGGGATCGAGGATAAGCGTCATACGTATACGCTCCACAAGACACGTGAGTACTTACCGCTATAATTAATTCACCTATCATACGTAACGACACCGTGTGTGAAAACTGACGCAACGCGATGTGATCCTTCATATTAATTGTTAGTACATAGAAGCAGCTTTTTCACAGTCGTTCGTTTACGTTTCGTCGCCACTGTTTCTATTTGCAGAGTTTAGGTATGCCCGTGCGACTATTATCTCGGTTACACGATAAAAGTTTCCTCTTATCTGTAGAATTACTTCAGAAACAATTTTAAGTACGATATAAACCCGGAACGAAATCATTTAAAATTTACCTTTCTTTCGGTTCAGAATTCTATGTGTAAAACATGCATACGTAATTACGTTGCACTTTATAATCATAGATGTGCGTGAAACACTGGACGCATCTTATCGTTATGAAACATACGAACACGTTCCACCGATAGTTCCACGTTATTCACACATCAGAAAAACTGCACGGCATGCTCGCGGTGAATCGCGAATTCTGGAGAACGAGCAGGGGCGTATCGAAAGACTTTATTCTTGATTCTAACGCCACGTGGTCTTTGTTTGTTTACATCCTCTGTGTTTGGATCCGTTGCGAATACCGAGGAGAAAGAAATAACTCACAATCGCTCACCGTAAATTCGATCATTCCAACTGCTTCGTGTACTTTATTTGCTCCAATTTCCTGTATCATTTATCATTTATTTTTCAAATATTAATAGGGTCTCCTTCTACTACGTTACTTCTACCGAGAATAAGAACAAGATCTGTTCACCAAAAACCTGACATAGGAAAGACAGACATTTCACTGTGGATGAATGAAAGCTTACTCGAATAAACACGGTGAATAGATACCAAGTATCCAATACCATCGGAATAAAATTTCTGTTATCTCCGCGTCTGTGACCGTGGGGTTCGCGGGTTGGTGGCGCCGCGACTGTCCGCGGTTCTCAGACGAAACGGAACAAAAACGAGCACAGCGTCGCGGATACGCGACGTGAACGCGGGTAGATAGAGCGGTGACGATTTCGCGGTATAACGACCCTGACGATATCGTGTGAACGGGAACGGGGGACAGTAAAGTAACGCGTGTTTAATTCATCCGAACACAAAAGGAATCGTCGAGCGTGTTCGAGCGTCTCTGGCGAGCCCCGCCCTGTATATATTTTTAACCGAGATCTATCGAAAGTCCGGCCGGCGTGGCAAACCGTGTACGTTCGGCGAGTAAGTGGTGCTCCGATTGACTGCCAGCAAGGAAGAAGGTAGAAGGACGCGTAGGTGGGACAGGATACGTCATACTGGCGCAACAAGTGAGGAGGGCACCAGTTTCGTTTCGACTACAGCTCGCATACAGTAAGTGGGGTTCTTTCCGAACAGCTGATCAGAGAATATGTTCACGTTTCGGGACTTCATGAACGACTACCTAGGCATGCTTGAGTCTCTAAACGTACCTGCGCGGCAGCACCTTTGCCACTCGAGTATACCCCTTCGTTATAGGCCACCCGACTACAATCTGTCGCGAAACTGTTGGGTTGCCAGCTTCAAGGCGCGCGCGCACGTGTAAGGGTTGGAATCTTTCGCGGGTGGTGCAAACGAAAACTTAGCCCTTAGCAGTCGACATGGGGTTTTTGATGTCTTGTGATTTTTTCGGCTGTTTAAACTGTAGCAAACATTGTGTAAAAATTCATGGCACTAGTTTTAGGGGTCTGCTAGAAGATTCAAAAGGTCTTTCTGGAAAAAGAAAATTTGTAATATTGTTGTACGTGAATTGGTAACGTATGATGGAAGTGTTATTGTAAATAATGTGCCGGCAAAATGAAGTTGAAACCCTATATTATTGAGGAACATTAACCCTCAGGTACTATAGCTATGTCTGATTATAGCTACAGTACGGGTGTAGCGATCCCGAGGTACCCGAGCTATATTCGGGGGCAAGAATAAAACAAAAATTAAATGCAAAGAACGAATATATGAAAGACTGGTGCATTAAACCTTATATATGAAATATATAATATATATAAATAAAAATAAAAATATATATAGAACGAATATATGAAAGACTGGTGCACTATAGTCAAATAATATGACTTTGCATCCATAAAAATAAAACTCACTCATTCCAAAAGGAAGCTTAACTCCTTGGAGTTAGGTGGGTTACAAACTACTCCACCTTTCGCTCAACTTTTAATATTTTATTTGAAGTCTCTCATTCGGTTGGCTATGCTACGAACTAACGCTGAATACTAAGGAAGCGAAGACAAATATTTATACACGTCGAAACGCATTAGTAGGTTGTTGACAATGTTAACTAACAACCTGGGACCAGAGCTGGGTAACGATTTTATCATCACATTTGCAACAATTATTCCAAAGCAGCATACCTGCGTAAAATGTGTACACTAGTCCTTTGATTTGCGCCGAAGTCGAAGTACAAAAGACAGTTGTGTTTTATTCGTTATCGGTTATGCGAATAAAAAGTTGGTCGTCTCTGGTTGCGATAGCTTCAGAAACCGATGGCGTTCCACGCAGCGCGTGTCGTAAATCGTTAGGAAAATCGAAAGGGGGAAAGTCGATAAAGACTAGAACGGTGTTGACCAATTTCGTGACAATAGTGGACGTTTCGACATTTACGGAGCCGAAAGTGGCACGAAATCAGGGGAACCATGGGTTTTCTATAGAAATTGTGAAATGTTTTCCATCGTTGACATTTAACATTAATTAAGAAGTGAAACACCTAGAAACACAGGGTATGCTACTTCCCACCTCCAAGGAAACAATTCTTACCGAAATTAACGAAATTAACAAAATTAATTGGCTGTACGGCTCGTTAGCACGCGAGTTTGCGCAAGAGATTTCTTCTTTCGCGGATTACGCGTTGAAAGGATAATATCGGATAGTTAGAAACGTAATGGTGCATAATGAAAAAATGCGCGGGAAAGTGTTACGTGTGCCAGGAGCGGATCAACCATGATGCTGAGCTTCAACTTTGAACACCCTGATGGCTCCTTCTTTGTTGATCTTTTAATTTACCTATTTAAGGAAAGAAAGCGGTCCCTCGAGATGATTAACTTCGTACCTCGATAAGGCTACATCCGCTGCTGTCTTGTTTTTCAGCTCGTTCCATCGAGCCGCATAATTTCCAGTGCATACAACGAAATTCCTCGCCGTCGTTAAATTCAATTTTAACGCAATTAGATGAACCAGATTCGTGAATCACGCGTTGACGTTCGTGAGTAAGGTGTACGAGGCGCGCGTGTTTACGCGATCCTCTTGAATATTCCAATCTCGTAGCCGCAGATATTTCCCCATACCGAGGCCTTGGATACATTTCGCGGCAACTCGGGACCCGAAAAATATGTTTAATTTAATCCTTTGCGCCCCGTTTGTCTCCTTGAATCTCACGCTGTTCCCCGCGCGATAGAAGGCCCTTCCATATTCGCCTAATTGTGAAGTTGGGCAATTGGAAAGGCGGAATCGAACGCCTTCGATACTATTCGACGGCATTGAGTCACTTCTGGTACGGATGGCTACCGTTCCGTTTTTCTATGCTGAATTACGTCAGACGATCTGAATCGTTAGACTCGAATAAAAAAAAAAAAAAAACAGAGGAAACCAAGTCACTCCTTCAAAGTAAACGAATGAGACTGGTACTTAGCCTCGTTACTTCTGAAAAATTGTGAAAATTAACGAGGAATCAAATTTTCGTGAAACGACAGACTCTTTAATTGGATTTTTACCTCTTTTGGGCTCGACGACCCGCGGTGCGAAAAGCTTCTATCGCACGACGGTGACGTGTTCGCACGGACGAACGATAATTTCGACTGGGTGTAATTCCCGTCGACGCCGAAACTTTCTCTTCGGTAGCCTGGCTCGATCAGAAATTCCTCTCTCTGCTCTCTACGCGAACCGTTCGGACGTAATCGATGACGAGGACGCCGAGAGGGGGTGCCTCGTGCATCGAACCGACCAAACTATTATTTTTCCAGCTACGACGACCGGGTTGCATCCATGGAACCGCGTAATCAAACAAAATTACCTTATCCCGCGAAATTGCCTCCTGAATGCTTGGTCCACTTCCTAGCAGGCTCATTTCCGGTCGGTATTATTATTTTTACTTATTTTTTTTTTTTCATTTTTTTTTTTATTTGATACCGTCAATTTTCACTACGATCGCGTTCACACGATCTGTAAAATGTGGAAGGGAATCGCAGCTGATGACGCGTGTGGGAACGCGACGTTAGGCGTGCACCACATCTCGACAAGGTAGGTCGGGTTGCGAAAAATAATGTGGGTCAGGAGGCCTCGAGGCGCGAAGCATCAGAAAAAAAAAACGGGACACAATGTCGAGCATACCGAATCGCGTTAATCGCGATTCACAAACGGTACGGAGTGTGCTCCATTAAAGCCCGGGGAGAACATTGTGGGCGCACGTTTCTTCCATTGTGCAACTGACTACCGGCGACGCACATGCTCAATTTTTTTTTTTTTTTTTTTTTTGACAGTGTCCCGACAATGACAATGTGGGCCAAGGCCGAATTCTTTGTGTGTCGCGAACGTTATCGGTCGATCCAAGCAATCGGAACCCCAGAGGTCCAGTTCATCGTTCTCGAATTCTACAGATATGGAAGAGTCTGACAAAATAATCGCGGAGCAGTCGTGGCTTCAGTTTGGGGAGTTTCAAATAAAAATCAACACTAATTAGCCAAACGTGGAATACGAAACACTTGTCGAAATATTAGTCCGTAATATAATACCTCTGGCTACTTGTGCCCATTTGTCTTCAACGAGCTCTCGTCGAATTCAGTTCGGACTTGAATGAAAGGCAAACGATCCCCAAAATGAGCGCCGTACGTTGCGCGGAAGCGAACGCAACGCAGCATTTTCAATTTGCGATAATGTCACGTCGAGAGGGCGATTAAATTTTCAGAAAATAATTCAGAATTCGAAAGTGTCAGTGAAAGTGATCACTCTGTTATAGAAGACACAGAATCTTGCGAAAGTGGTGTTGACAGTTGCGAAAGTGAAATTGAGGAAGGAGACGATTCAAATGAGAAGTCGAGTGGTATTTGTTTCCTTTTTTGAAATTCCGAAAAACGAGACCATTGTTGAAAGAGTACATCGGTATTTATTGATGTCTAATCTGAATACATTTGTCACGATGTGATTACAGTGTAACCACGCTGTATTTAAAATGTAATCACGCGATGATCGTTATGCGACTTCTATGGACGGCATAAAATCTGCATTCAATTTGTTTATAAATGAGAGCACAAAAAATATAATTACGTAAACACAATGATGAATAAGAAAAACGCAGAAAGATGGCATGGAAATAACTTAGTGCGTTTTTCCTATTTATGAATGTGTTTACGTAATTATATTTTTTGTGCTCTCATAACTAGAATGACGATTTTGTGTAATTGGAAGTTTTTCAGAATGTTGTATGCTTGTTAATACGATCGTACGCAAAATGTACGCAAGCACGATAATAGTCTATTTCTGGTGGGATTTCTAAAATCTGCCGATACCGACCTGGAGGTCAAAAGGTAGCCTTTACCCACGTATTAATTGTGGCTTTGCGCGCACGCGTCCCCTCTGCATTGCGATCAGCTGAGCATGAATGACTCAATGTTGTCGGCTTACGTAAGATCAACGAATTGGGTCGTGTGACATGTGGAAAACGCGAAGAACTCCTCTTGAATTCTTCGACCCAACCGCTGCGCGCGACGACCATTCACTGTCGCTGACCGTGTTGTTGAAGCACTATGAAACGTTCGCGTCAAGTAATCTCCATTTGTGTCCGTAGTTTTCTGAAGGATCGTTTACTGGAGTCACTCTATCCTTATGTCAGCGTAACTATTTGCATCCCATCGGAAATTATTACACTATTTACAACGCGTAATCCTACCTGAAAGTGGAAGTATCGAATCAACAATTGGTCAAGATGTAGGAAGAACGTGGTGTTGTTGCATTAGGTATACAAGAATTACCATTGCGTACCTCCATCGGTAAATTGAATCAAGGAGTCATCAAGTTTATTGATTCGCACAGCTTCTAAATTGGCGGAACGATCGTAAATTTCTCCTGTACATCTAGCAACTGTGAATATTGTGCAAATTATATTGTTACTTACATGTATATTTTTAATTATTCATAACTGTGAAAAACCGTATCAACAATTGACGTAATACAGACCGTTATCATCTTTATTGTACGGAATAGTAAACGTAGTAGGGTTCGATTTAATCAAAGTCTTTCTTAGAATGTTACTTTATATTCGTTGTGTCAGTGGAAAAAACTTCATGTACAAACTTGATTCGGAGTAGCCTTTGAAAAACGTTGAACGAGCTGTGATACTCTACTAGATCTTCCAATTGAGAGGAACTGTTGCTAGGAAAGGTCAGGTGAGTTCAAAGACACGAGAACTTTCTGTATGTGTATGGTCGTCGCGACAGCGGCAATATGCGTTGGATTTGGAAATCAACGGACGTTAAAAGTGCTCAGAGGGGGGGAAGGGGGGAAAGAATGTTAATGCTCTTGGCGCTTTTACGATTCATTCTGACCTTGAACTTATCGTAATCAACCGACTCCGTTTTTTTCGTTTTATGTTAATGCGTTGACGGACTTCAATTCGACCTTGCCGCAATCCATGCCCGAAGATATTGTCCTCGAGAATTTTGAAGATCATTCATCGCTCAATGTTTGCTCGTACTTTGAACGATTACGTTTTGTTTAAATATTGTTGTTTAATTACATCATCCCATCAAATTGCACTGGATTGATTTTTATGTACCATGACAGTAAGTTGCATTTCGCGAGCCCAAACATTCACATCGCGTTTGTGCAATATCTTTACAGATACCCTTATCAACTTCCTGCGATCACACACTGTTACGTGTTTCTATTGTTCATAATATTTGAAAGTGGTCGCGTACCTATCGTCGAAATGATCCACCTCGATGAGCTTGTAAGGAAGACTGAAAATTGCTGTCTTCCTCGTGAGCTTTCTATTAAATTCAATTCTATTATATTAACATTCTATCGACAGCTATTACTCAACAATGTTACTTAACTTGTATTTTTATTAAATCAATCTTTAGTCATCGATATCCCCAATGTCCTCTATCTCGAACCCACAGCAAACGCTATTAGGAACCACCGTTCAGAGGCCATCTTCTTCGATCATTGATCTTGGCTCGGCCAAGAAGTACCGAAAAGGAACGTTTTACCTGAAAAATGACGTAACCGATCAAATTGCGTCACCAGCCAAAAGCGTTTTGCTCGTTACGAAAGAGCACGCGCCCTTGCGTGCGCGCGCGCGCGCGTGTGTGTATGTGTGTGTGTGCTCTCTAAATTTGGCGATCGAACTAACGCATCGAATCTGGATGTTTCTCTTTGATATCAGGGCTTCTAAACACGGGACATCTTGGAACAGGTTTCATCCAGGTTAACGGTTAGGTTAGAGTTCCATTGCTTTTGGAAAGCACTGCCCCAAAAGCGAAAAGGAACTTGCCGCGCTCGGAGCTTGAACCCTGTCTGGAACATGCTTCTCTCAGTGTTTGATTGTTCAGCTGAAAACACCGCTGATGGCCTGTGGCTCGGTAGCCAGTGGTCCATGACACGAGCATAAATACCTTAAACAGATTATAGCAGTCGAAGGTGTGTTAGATATGAGAGAAGACGAAGTTCAGGACAGAATTCACGAGTTTATTATGAATACCAGGAGACCGAATCTCCTTGAATCTCATGGCGCCTCCTAATCGAGGAGACGTGTCCGAAGAATGTCTGACAAACGAATCCAGTCGATAGTTTTCGACGAGGGAGTTTCTCCAGATTCCCCGCCAAGTATATCTCGAATTCCAACAGAATTACAAAGGATAAATTGAAAATTCAATCACCTTTGCAAGAAAAACAAAACTAGGAAGAATAATTGGTGCAACTTTTTTCTTAAACTCTATTATAGATGCATACTTTTCCATAGTTTTTCCCCGCGTTGATTTATATGTGTTTGCATCACGACGGAAATATCAAAACATTACTAGTATTATTAATGGGGAAGCGAAACGCAATTGCGACGCGGTGACGCGTTGAGCGATGGAGGGAGGATCTGAAACGTGATTGAGAAATGGACATGATAAATTTGCATGTTTATTATGCATGCCTAAGCCCCGGGTTGGGATTGGGATTGGAACCATGTGCGGTGTATCATTGATGCGCTGGTAGATCGAAAATAAAAACTCAAAGGAAGGCGGGGGTTAATAAAAACGGACTCGAGGTTTTGAGGATTCCCAGCATCCCATCCTCAGATATAATAATACGACAATAAATAAAGGAATCGCTTGGGACCACTGAAATTCAGATAACAAATCCCTTTTGTTAGTCGATGGAGAAGGAGTTTGAGGTTGCTTTGATGTTTAGTAAAAACGTGGGATATTTTTCGGGTTTTACGACCTCAACCGAAGCCCCTGGGATTTTAAATAAAAATATTTTCACATCTCATTTGTTTGCTGAAGCCTTTTCTACCAAGCGTCGAAGATGCAAGAGTCGCTCGTTATGAAACTGGTGTAAGTCTGCGATGAAACGTGATCAAGGCTTTGTAAAAACCGCGAGGTAAAGGTGCTTTGTATAGAATTAAATTTATCACGTCCTTGTACTTAGTTGATTTTATCGGTGTCTAGGGACATGACGTTGTTATTGTAAAAACATATGATTATTGGAAATATCCTTCGCTCGTGGAAATATATCCGTTCCATAATGAATTTTTTCTCAGTCTGTTTAGCAATTGAACGTAAACCGACATAATTGTAAGGTAATATTACTCTGTCAACACTGAAACTTTTTTACGGAGTCCACATGCTTTATCAGATTTCATTTATCAAAAAAAGATACGCACCATTTTCGTAATGAATAGTTCGTATATATATCCATATATACGAACTATTACAACCAACAAAATATAATATAAATATAAAACAATGAAATATAAACAAAATATAAATTTTGGCTCCTTTTACTTGTCAATCTGTAAGTCAGGTGATTTAGGTGTCCAAATGGAGCAAAACAAGTTGATGAATATTAATTAGGTTAATGCTGTCGCAGATATTCCGAAAGATATCGAAGTCTAACGTAATCGCAGTTGATAGATTAATGATAGACGCCGATACGTTCGTGTTACAAGAAACTTTTCTTACGTGTGACTTAAAGTCACGTAGAACCTGAGAATCTCATTTAGTAAAATGGTCGCCTCGATCGCCCAGGTATTACACCATTGGACTGAATTACTTGCGGGGTGAAATGAAGGAATCCGCCTATATGTTTACGGAAACGCTTTCGAAAATCGAAAAGAACTAAGGAATTCTGTTGCAACTGTAACAATGTCGCTATCGATTTCATTCGATTAATGGAATTAATTGATACTCTGACTGAATAACATATCATTCTCGCTTAAAATTCTTTTACAGGATGAAACTCTCGATCCTGGGCCTGAGAGGAATAAATAAAAGCTGGTTCGAGACTGCCAAATCATCACCTTCTAATTTGTGCATCTATAAACTTGTCTGTGAGCATCATTGTTAGTAGTCATTCGTATTCCATTTCTTTTTTGTTCCGCGGCGGTTCAACGAAAAAAAAGGATTATATCCAACCTTGATTCATGTTAAATGAGTGTGGCTATGAAAAGTGCGTAGTTCCGTTTGAAAGGAACAACCTTGATATCTCTTCGACTTCGTCGTGAACAAGACACCCTGTGTACAAGGTGGGCAATTTAAATGAGAGTACCTATCCATTGTTTAATGATCCATCTGTTACAGTTACATCGACGTGATTTGGCCACTATTTTGAACGTAACTTTGGAACATGTTGTTAAAGTGTAAATACCTTGAGATCGGATACATTTTTTTATGTCACTGAAATGTTTAGGTGTTACCATTTTAATGGTCCATCCCGTGCGTACGTACATACTAGCATCACGCATGCATCCTGTTCAGTCAAGTTTTGACACAGTGGGGATTATCTGATATTGTGGAATTTAACCTTTTCTCGTCTATCTATATTTAATTTTTTTCTTCGAGAACGTCATTTTCAGGTTTCAATATTTTCGACTTTATTCGATCGGAGTTCGATATCGAAACACATACGTTTTTAATAAATGCCGAACTGCGTCAATGAAATTGCCAAATCAGTTTCCCGCTTTAAAATTGGAAAACGGTATTTATTATTAATGTTTCCCTCGTTAGAAAAATTGCAGCGAGACAGGATAAGTTTTTGCCAACCCATTGCGTAACGCATCACGTATTTAACATATTGTTTCCCTCTTAGGAAATGCTAATATTAGTGGAATTATGTCGAAGTTCAAATGTGTCGCGTATTGTGACGCCAGTGTGATGGTTATAATTCAAAAGTTTCGATCTTTGACTTTGCTTTTAATATGAACTTGACACGTATGCTAAAACTTTCAACGGATGGAAAGTTTATTGATCAAAGAATAATTGCCTTTGCCTTTCCTTCAAAGTAGCGTGGTTTTAAATAGAGTTGGTGTCACTTAGACAGGACGATAATTTTCACACATACATTCGTTGAATTTGAGGCAAGTTTCAATGGGGCAAATTACAACTCCTCGCGCAGTTTTGCTTCTTTTCAGGCCCCACGTCTCTTCGTGTCGATCATTTTTCTTCTGGATTCGCTCGAACCAACCTGTTAACCGGCTTCATTCTTATGGATTGCTGAAATAAAAGATTTATATGTCTCGAGGCTTCCGGAATTCCCTGAAAGCTGCGTCATGAGGCCCAAGTGAATTCAAGCGTCTCATCTAAAAAAAGAACGAATAATATATATGTAAATTCAATGTATTTTTATCGAGACAGCCACATTCCGTAATATAGGTGCAATATAACTTTGAACAAAGTTCAAAAGCAATACACTTATCCAACATTCCTCGTAATTCTCTTAAGGATATACAACGACTGTTTTTAATAGGAAGCAACGGGTATAAGTAAAAAAAAGTTGACACTAGTTATTCTTGAATTTGTCCATGAATTAAGAAAAATGCGAGTTTCAATTTTCATTAGCGTCGATGTTATTCGAACATGAATCCACCATTCTAGCGTGAAATTTTTAAACGTAACGATGAAATATGGGCTCACTTTGATCGGAACCGTACTCTTTTTATCGTATAACATGATATGTTTCAAATCATTTTTTGATGACCAGATAGTACGCTCTTTCCTTAGAAATAGTTGTTATGGACACGATGTAAACAATTCCTAACCTTTGTTCTACCGCAAACATACCACATACTCCTTGATCTCGAGTGCAATTTTGTCTAACTATGGTCTTTGGACGTCATGCTGCTGTCGGCGCTAAACGTTTCCTTTTATCGATCATTATCGTCGACGCAACACAAAACATGTTATTTCCTATGAATCGATTACATTTTTCGCTTTAATAACAAATTCACGAAAATGTCTACGTGCGTGTACCAGGAACGTAGCAATTTATGTCAACGAATAGTTCTCGTCTTTTAAATTTCTTTAAAAAGTCAGGCGACGAGAGAGTTTGAGAAACCCTGATCCAGATGATCATTTCGCCAATCCCTGAATGAAATGAAGATGACACTTGAGCGATGACGTCGACACGATCGATCCAACGTCCAAGTATTTTGTCGGGAATCAATAAAGCTTGCGAGGATTCCTCTGCCGCTTCGAGAAATATGCGTTAACGAATTGTAAATAATCGTTACTTCACATGTAAGCAACTGTAGTCAAGGTGACGAACGTCTCCGACACATTTCGCGAGATAAATTCGTGTCCGATTATTCTTTTTCTTTTCTTGGATCAATTTTTTCGCCGCATCCTCGACATTCACTTTGATACGAACATTTACGGTTTGATAGATGGACCTGGATGAAAAACTCACGATCATGTCGAGAAAAAAAAAACACTGAATGTTAATATAATTTGTTGAGGTGTAAATTTTTCGCAGGATAATGATCTATAATTGCTTCATCACAGCCGACACATCAAATTTATTACACTATTAACTTCCGTCGGTGAGTTGATTGCATAGGCGAGACGAAATGACTTGATAATTTTGCTATTCGTATGTTGTTCGTAATTATGATGTTCATAAATATTCCTAATATTTCTGGCGAAATACGAATTGAAAAAAGTATAATAATCCTGTAATTTATGTCGAAGGCCACACAATTTTTTGTTATATTCTCTCAAAACAAATGGCGCTTTGGAGGAATAGTTTTTTCAAATGACTTACCATTTCGATGATGTTCTCCCGCGAGCAATTATTACGATGCTTATGGCATCTTTGGCGGCCTTGATACGAACGCCCGAAACCACACGTAGGACGGTCAGTGATCCGCTGTTCCTTTTCAATGTCAGCGATGGACGTGTTGAAGGCCTTGGAGTCGCAGGAGGAAAAGTATAGTCTCTTTGTAACAGCTAGGACCTTGGGAGGAAACATCAGAATCTGCGCCGCAATTTTATTCGACCGGATTAAGTCACTTAGGCAGTATTATAATGTGTTACTTATATTGTAGAATTCCTTTATAATCCATCCATTTATAGTCACTTGCGTAACTTGCCTGTGTTTTCCAGACACTCTTCGTTTGGCCACGTTCGCCATAGTATCTTTCCTATTTCATATTTACAGGATAAATGGACTCTTGTCCTCTGACGCTCTAGCAGGCTCTTCTACCGCGTGAATTTCCCTAACTCGAAAGACCGGTGTGTGGAAACGCGTATAGAACTACGTTTCGTAAAATCTATGTCTTTATTAATCTCGTTAACCATAACTTGGAAAAAGTGACGAGTGAACGATAACTTGAACGTAAATGTAGTATAATATACATCTGACTGAACAAACCCGAGTTATCGATCGATAATTCGTGGGTACATATTTGAAGTTGATCCCGAACATTGATCGTCGCTCGCAAACAACAAGATGACGGAATCGCAGTAGTGATGGGAATGATACCGAGTAAACACTATCGATGTCAGACTATAAATAAAGAATCTGGTATCGGACAATACCAGCCATGTAAGTATCAACCAGGATCGATATCCGTTCGATACTTCGCCAAAATATTCATACCAAACCGACTCGATAGTACCGCTAAGCTACTGTACTCGTAGAATCGCTGGCGCTGCTTACATTATCGTTATAAACTATGCGATCGTAGATGCTAAGTTCTGCCTCCTGTTCCCATTAGTTCGAGCTTCCGGGGGTAAATAATTTATGACGTAAAAATAGAATTACGTCGAATTACGGTGGTATCTTACAACTGTGTTTCTTGAAATTGTAATTATAAACCGCCGAAAAAAACAGTAAAAAAATACATAATCAAACCCTTTACTTCTGATTACTAGGTAGAAGATAGATAATAGATGGAAGATTAGATTTTATAGTTATTCGAAGTTGTATCTGTTTGCTTTCGCTAGTAATTTCTTACCGATTAGATCTCGTCCGATTAGCGTTGTTTGCAATTTAGATAATCGAAGACCCCTGGAAATTAACCTTTACACGATAAGGATCCGGTTTATATTGTTACTATTCCTGCTTCTGGTATTGTCTGAAAAATTTCACCTCATTCTCACTGAGAAAACGAAAGCTTCGCGTAAAGCGAATCAATAACACACGAGCTAGTTACGAAACCGATAACAGGTTAAGCGACCAACAGCAATTTTGAAGTAAATAAGAAACTCAAATTACCAATTTTTTGTCTGCTCTTCTCAACTCTGTTTCTCCTACAGAGCCAACTGGTATAAAATTTGTCTTCCTTCTGATTCGCGAATCATGGAAGACCGAATTAATCCTTGTTTTAGCAATATCCTTCTCCAACTGGTTGGTTACACATTATATTCCCGTGTAGAGTACGAGTTACACGGCCAGTCTTTATATAATTGCAGTAGATGTGCCGCTGGCGTTCCCAGAATTCCCTTAATCGCGCTCGAGGCGGGGACATCATGGTGTTTTTAGTGGGCAGGTCCTGCATTCGATGCAGTGAATCCCAACGCAACCTCCGAGCTTCCCAACCTGTTGGGGAACTCTTCCAATGATACTCCCACGACAAAAACGAATCTTCATCTAATTACAGAATAAAAAGGTGCTCTAACGCCAAAATAACTGGAGAAAATACCCAGTAACCTACAATCGCCTCGCAACTACAGCAGAAGACAAGTAATAAGCATGGTCTCTGTGCAACAAATAAGACTGAGGGTAGTAGCATGAGCGTACTGTTTAAAGTTAGTACTCGTTGGACTGGTCACCTTGATTATTCCAGTAATTTCCCACGGTAATCGTGGTTCCACTGCACCTTCTTCTACATACTTCGTTATTTACAGCGAGTAAAAGTACTAGGAAGTCCAGCGTGCTCTTTGGTTCGGTTAACGCGTAATACTCGAAGCCTTCCGCATCGAATAGTTTTGCTGTCGATACATAATCGTATCGATCCTCATCGCTAATTCACAGATGGAAATAGTACTAGCGAAAAAAAACAGCACGAGCGATCGCGAAGGGCAACAAAAGGCGCGCAACGAATCGTGTCCGCGAAGTCGCGCGTCGGCTGCCGAAGGATCGCCAAAAGAGTAGAAGGGATGCGGTACCAATATGGCGGCTCGGTTAAAAGCAATCCACCGGCGTAACCACTGTCAGTCCGCGACTTGGCACGGCGGTAGCGCGTTCGTTCGCACGAGTATAATCGGTGTCGCGAAACAAAAAAAAACACACGGCTTCTCTACCCTTTTCTTCCATATAAAATATACACGTATATTTAAGAGAAAGCACTCGATTTCTATTTTTATATACAGATATTTTTGACTCTCTTAATTTTCGATAAGAACACGTTTTCAAGAGGAGACTTCGCCGTGAAGTAATGCTTCTGTAACCGATCCGCAATAAGTCGTCGCGAATCGTAGAACCGTCGTGCCCGGCAATTGGTTCACGTTCTCGTCTTACCGTGTCTCGAATTCACTCTCTGCAGCAGCAGATCGGCGCGAAATCGCTGACTGAGATCAGTTCACGTTCTTGTAGATAATTCGATCGTCGTCAAGTGTCAACGTCTGAGAAGAAACAAACGAGACAACAGAGTGTGTGTTTCCCATTGTGAAGAGGAAGAGACCGTTACGCGAGATCGACGTTCTCCAACCTTTTTCTTCGGTAAGTGAAGAAAGTAGCAAGCTAACCGGGGAACCGGGTAACCAGACAACCCACGACTACTTTGTCTCTCTTTCTGACGTAACGAATCGACCGTCACACGGAAACGATCTCGCAAAAGGCCTGGTCTGGCGCAGCCAGAGTCGCTCAATGAAACGACAGCTCGCGGAACTCATGCTCGTTGACTTTCGCGCGCGTTTCCATCGGCGACCGTTGGGCGCAACCAACGAACCGGCGAGATCAGTCCTTGCTTCGATCGTTAAATCGGTTACCAACGGATAGAAACGGGTCTGAAAGTCGATTCATTTGCGTTTACTCTGGTTCGATAAGTACACAATTTGTTGACTTACAATCTATTCTTGAACTTGTTCTAAAAAATGTAAAAATATTTCATGAGAATAGTTTATATATGTATATATTCGATATAAAATTTACAAGATAGATTAGACAATATAAGTAGTATGCAAACAATTCTTAACAACAGAAACGAATTGCTGAAATTATTCAAGACAGTAATGAAATATAACATGTTGAATAAATTATAATTACGTGGTCACTAATAACCTCGTAGTTGATGTGACCTTAAATAAAGTAATTAAAAATTAAAAAAATAGATTAGAGTATGATTGTTTAGAATAAGAATATCGTTCTTTAAAAGCTCGAAGAGTGCCCCAAACGAGGGCGGACAAAACCTGAGGAATCAAACCAGCAGATCCGAGAGGAACGGATAAAACGCTTTCATGTGCTATACATGCACACACTGAACTACATCGAACTGCTGAAACAGAGTTTCTAAACTAGGACGTAGATCCGTGGAGCAAGTTGACAGAATCGTTAAAGTCGTTCGTAGTCGAGAGCATTCCGCTGATGCAATTTCGTTTCCCTAAAGGAGCCCTGCATAGAAAACGGTAAATTTAATTAATTCTCATCTATCTGGGTTGTCGATAGATCAACATTAGAATTCATGATAGTTTCAAACTTTGAATATAAATGATAAGGTTTGTTACGCATCGCCTGTGTTTAATCATACAGCGAGCTCTTACGTTACGCGATTAATCGCAAATAAACGTTGTTTTCTAGGGAGAAAGAAAGGTTAATTTCTGGTTAAAAACAATGTGGTACCCATGCGTAGAAAGAATGTGAACAGAATTGATTAAATTTTGTTTTGTCACAGACCCTGCGAAGGCTGACCAGCACGTCTGGCCCAGTACGGGGCAGAGTTCTGTTGAATATTTTTAATATTCAAACTTTACAAACGTGAATCAAATGTCAATGTTTATTTAATGTCCAAGTGCACGCACGCAGGGAATACATGTAAGTCTATCCTTGTAATTCGTGGGCTGACTGTATTTCTAACGAGTTAGGAATGTCATCATAATTGCGACACGTTATATCCGTAGGTCCATCAATCTTGTGAGTACCTTGAATATTTTTATCGAGGACCGTCGAGTAACTCACCGTGACTTCATTAAAATTTACTTGAAACTTATTACTTACTTACTATATCTTTCCGATATGTTTCAAACAAATTAACGCTTCACTTTTGAAAGTATAAGTACCCCATCTAAAGTTCATCTTTCACTTTTGAATCGATTTTCCTTGTCTCCGACCAATGCCACCAATGTAGTCACATCGAACGGTCGCGTAAAGTTCTTTGCTTCCACTTTCATGCTCGCCCTTCGGTGAATCATCGACCGTGCGAGGAGTCGATTTGAGTTCGATTCACGTTCCACTCGTTCGCCACGCGCTTTATTCGAGGGGCGTGTTTGAAGTCATTGGATGGTCTTAGCTGTTGTCGAAAGTGTTTCGAAGGCCGAAAGTTTTGATTTCGTGAGTCCCCTGTCTCGACTTCTCTGATTTTTTTTTTATAGCCATACTCCAACGTGTCAGAATGTTCTATAGTGATTTTCGAAGACGACAGGTTTTCTGTTTCCTCGGTATATACTTAGTAGTATGGTTTTCTTGCGTCAAATTAAAACGCATGATTGTATTTCATCGTCACCCATTCGAAGTTGTTGTAGATTTTTCTTTTGTAAATTAAAAACGAGCGGTGTTAAAACTTTTTGGGACACGTCAAGTGTACGATTAACATAACCATAGAGCAATGTACTATTTTAAGATGAAGCACTCTCGTAGGGTCGTTGAAACTCTAGTACTTCCTTTCCGCGAACAGATGAGCGATTCCAACGACAAAGGAACATTTTGTGTATTCCTTCGATTCGATGCACGATTCGAAGCGCATATTAATGATCGTCAACGATCGACGACTCCTTGGATCGAGAGCCGGAAGAAGCGAAAGGATCTTTGATCCTTGGTCTAATTGCCGATGCGACCCTCGAAACGCTGTGTCCTTCGCACTGTCTGATGAAAACCTGCGCGTCTTCCGCAAAATTTCGCAAAGATCTAGAAATGTCAAGGTTTGCGCGATTATCATACCTGAAATGTTTTCCAATTCCTCGAACAACACCGAGATTTAAGGAACGTTCTTTTGTTTCCTCGTGCTGACTCGTCTATCCTCGGTAATATTTTCATGTCCTTGCGAAATGTGGAGGACTTGGTCGAATTTATCAATCAATTTTTTATGTCTATTACCAATTTTTCATCTTGTTTACCTCTGCGCTGTCCAAGCAACTTCATTTTTTTTTTATTATTAAGAAATCGTGACGGTATCATTGATAAATTTACTATTCGAATTTTGATCGGAACCTTGAATCATGTTTCACCGAACGAAGGCCTATCGAGTCAAGATTTGGTCTAATCGAAGGTTTCAGTTTCAATATCTCGTGAATCCACACGTTACGGAACCCTTATCAGCGATTTATAGTCTTATCTAGGCGGAAAGATTCGTATCTTTTTAACCCACTTACAAGATGAACCGACGGAACCTCGGTTCATACTGCAACGAGAGAGTTTGCTGGCTCTAATTGAAAACTGATTACCCTTCGCTGACACAGCTGCAACATTTTGCAATATTTAGTTTCTTTTTCTTTCGTTTTGTTCATAATCTCACGTGTATCTCAAGAGCTGGTGGCGCTGGAATTGAAAGATAACTTTCGTTTTACTATATTCTATAATTATATATTCTCAAGATATTTGGTACCGGTTGCGATATCAATGACTCCACAAATTTTAATATTTAAGAATCGTACACGGAAAGAAGAGCCTAGCATGCGACGAATTTCTTGATTTTAGATTGGATCTCTAGACATTTTAATTCATTGCTCGGATAGTAATTGGACTTTCGAAAACGAATCATTACCAAAACCTGCCCGGTTCTTTTTCGAAAGTAACTATAAAATCTGCAAGAAATATATTCATTAACGGATTCCAATTCACGAATGAATTCACTATTGAAATTGTATTCGCTATTCGAATGTGAGTTTCCCTCGACTGTTTGTACAATACATGTATAATACAGAATTTGTTTTGCTATAAGACGGGTTTTTGCACTTTTGAATTTCATTAGTTTTCGTTAGCGTCTATAGCGCCTTGGAATGTATAATTTGATTGCCAAGGGGACCTGTTAATCTGGTACGCATATTCATGGTACATCGTTAATAATGCATGTTTCCCAGTCAAATGATGCCGCGGATAGAATTATATGTCGGAATTGGCGAATATCGAATCGAACAACGAATTGACATTACGATCTCAACGTCTGTGGACCTTGGACGTACGGTAGCGTCTTTCGAGATTCGAGGTGAATTTACAATCTCCTCATGTACTTTTATTACAATATTGCTATACGATTTGAATTCGTTGAACTCAAACATTTCAGAAAATTGACCTTTGCTAATAAATTTTCCGTGACGCTATTACGGGTTTCGAGTAAGTACTTTTTTGATTATAAATAAGAAAACGCTTTCTTCAAAAGATTTATTGAATTTCCACGGTTTCTTCTACGACTTCGTTTGTATCTATTTATTTCTTTCGAAAGAAACTTTGCTTTTACGATTTCTGACCTCTGATTGCTAACTATGTAGTAGCGAGGAATTGCATGCTTACAAGTCCTTTTAATCCACGGTAAGAGACGTGCTCGGGAAAATGTTCTGTCGCAAAGCCTTCTTCTCCTACATATACCGATGCTTGTTGTGCCTGGATCCTATTGACAGATGTTAGAGTACGCTAGTACCCGCGGCGATTGCGAAACCGTTACTTTAAACACGTGTCGTAGGAAGATTTACCAACGAGGAATTAAGTTTATAATGCAAATGACAACTTATTCAGGAGTCGTTGAACTCGTAACACATTTGTTGGGATCACCGTTAGAATTCCTGAATTTCGCCTGAAATATATTAACATTAAATGCGGAGAGTGATGGGCGGCGACTGATAGCTCGGCGCATAATTGCCAAAATTCATCCGGAGATCAACGACTTCTCGGCATAATATTCGGCACACGAGTCGGTTCGTTCGCGCGGTCTACTAATCTGTGCTTGTGTTGGCTATTACGTGAGAGGACGTTGCGACACACCAGCGAATTTTCTGAAAGAGGGCGAAACGAGTTTTGCTTTCTCTCCGATTAATTTTTCGCTATTTTTCTATTTCTTCAAAATGGTTCGATACGTTAATTATCAACCTGTGCGCTGCCATTTATGAAGAGTATTCTAATTTCCTCAGTCTTGAAAATGACTTGGAAGAAACTGCCTAAACGTAAATGGAAATTGACACGTCTCGTCATAGAAATTAACGTTTGTATCGCCGAGTTAATGACTGAGTTGTTGAATTGGAATTGATTAAGAGTACCAGAGATACGGGCAAACGGAAAAAAAGTACTAATGTTTGATACGATATTTATGTATGGAACGAAGTGGTGTTTAGACCAAACTAATGAAGGAAGATTAATATTCATTTCCCTTCATTGTCCACAAAAAAAAATTGATCAATTCTAGACTCATCCGTCATTGCACGATTAATTGTCCATTCGCGACGAAAGATTGAGACAGCTTTATTGACCCGTGCGACGCGATAAATGCTCTACTTGGTGGACTACTAAGGGGAGAGACGTTTAATCGAGATATTAAAATAAAATCAAACACTTCTCTAGAGATTCAATGAAGGAATGTCAATTTGTCGTAATCTCTGACGCTGGAAAATGTGGCAACAAATCCAGATATATGGTTCACGTCTTCGCGTGCGACGATAAATACCCGTTTTTCTTGCGTTACTGGTTCCATTACCTTGTCTTACATTCCTTCGTTCCGTATTTAAAGAAATAGCGTAATAATAATACGCCTTTATTGCATTGGGTTGCGTGTGAAATGAAGTAAACGATTAAATAAAACAGTAAAAGCAGGGATAATATGTACATGTATGTTTCGGGATAAAGGCGAGGTGCTTGAAATACCAAAAATCGCTATTCAGAACTATTTAGTATTCGTTTCGTGGTTGTTGATCGATCTTCGAAAAGGAGTTTAATGCGATCGTTGCATAAGAGGATTCTCTTGTCCTCCCCCCTCGACTTGAACCAAGATCCCGTCATGCGCTACCATTAACGCATTACAGCAGCTCTCTGGAACTTGCAATTTCATGCAACTATGCACTTTCCCTGCGCTAGCTGCGGCTGAAGACCCGATAAACGCGAAGGCTTTGATTTCCACGCGAAAAAGAACTCGATCGACTTCACACCTGGCCCTCTTCTTCTCTTATTGCGAAATATCGCGTATAGAAAGGAAGATACGTTATAAAAACCGGTTTCATCGTTCATAAATACATCGTCGATGCTTGCAACGTTGTCGAAATCGTAACTCCTCCAATTCTACAATACTTTAATAACTTTTGGAACGGCACCGTTTTCATAAACTCCCATCGAAGGTTATATTGCAAATTTAGATTTATTAAGATTAGATTCCATTGTCTCAATTTCAACGGATTTTTTAAATATCGTTGACTTCAATTCTCCGGTACATAATTCATAAAGTCTGACCCAGCATTTTTTAAGCCTGTCTCTTTTGCAGAATTATCAGCGTCTACCTGTATCGGTGTGAAAATAAAGTTTTGAAAATTTAAGATAAATGTTACGGTTAATTACATGTTTCTGTAGTGCTTTATCTATTTTACACGTCCGGAAAGTCGATAATTGCATCGATTTGAGTGTCATGCGTCGGGGACGCGATTAATTGTTTCATATACACACGTCCGTGCGTGTAACGTTATCTATTCTACATTTGCGAATCACGTAATCACAAACGGTTTATTCATTAATTTATTCTGCATAAACGATTGCACACGACGATGATTACATACAATCGCGAGTTTCGAATAATCGGCATAACAAGCGTTGACGTTTTCGGAGCAAGAATGCCACAGTGTGCCTGGACAGAACACTGATTTCACGTACGAGAATTATCGATATTTTTATACAAATTGAGTTAAGCGCATGCATATATATATTTTTTTTTGTAAATCTCAAGACCTTCCAGAATTTTCAAACGGGATGCAAATGTAAAAGAAACGATATATTCCAGAAACACACGATCAGTAACTCACAACGCACCGATGATAATCGTTTGTAAAAGAATCTCGAGAGTGAAAGCTGTCTTCCAAAGGATACAATCGGGGATTCGCAGGTTGGGAGAAGCCTTTGGGCGAGGAATTTTTTACGGATTTAGAAAGTAAGCGAAATGCAAGGCTTACGCGAATGCAAAATTCGTAACAGATTCTGATATACACAAGAAATACAGAGAATTAAAGTATTCTTTGATTTACCTGTAAGAGAACTATACATTTTTTACCTAACCACTCCTTCTAATAGAAAAAGAATTGTATAGAGTAAAAGCAATTTCCTTCTCAGAATATCTCCGTGCTTTTTTTACAGTCGCAGAGCGATAATTCTAAAGCAATCGTTGTTTTCTAATCAGTTGTTCGCGCCGAGCAATGATTCGCACGATTATCTCCGATTATCTTTGATTCTACGTATAAATATAATGTCGATCGGTCTGGAATTTTCATATTACTCGACGCGTCACGTCCGTTTTCCGTTAAGTCTATCGTTCTCGTAAAACGAAACCGGTTTACGTCGGTAATTCCGCGGCGACTCGGTATTCGTAAACTCCATAAACATGAAAAAATGCGTCACAGGACGAGATATATAGATCGTGCTCCGAATCGGTATGCCGGATCGGTTCGGGACACGACGACGATTTCCATTGTCGTCATCGGCGCGAACGACTTTTCCTCTCCCCAGAGTCGCGATAACGTCGACATTTTTCGTCAACAATTTTCAAACTGGGAAAACGGTGATATCATTGCTTAGCGTGGACGCAGACGAGAGGTAGACGCCAGGCGAAGTATGTTTGCTCGTTAACACTTTAACTGCCAGGCGAAAATCTCGTGAAGCTGATCCAAAAATAGTCTTGTATTACAGGACAAGCTTCTTAAACCTTCTAGACTTAATCTGTCAAAAAAAAAAATGTAAATACGAAAGGTTTACCAAAAGGTGAACTTTATTTTTTAAAAAACGTAATCGTGGTGGGCACTTGAACATCTTTCGTGTTTAAGTGTGAGTACATGTACTTTCATTTCAATTCGTGTTTTATTTGAGGACAAAATTCTCGACCCCTTTTGGAGAAAGCTTTACAATCAAATTCAAAGCTATGGCTATTGGAGTGTTTTATATTTTTATTAGAAATTCCCGGAGCATTGTGTGCCATAGTGTACGCATAACGTGTTAGGCAATTCGTAGAAAGGACAAAATTTGGATGATAACCTCGAGTCTCTCGACCTTGTTGGTGTCGTTCATCGCGACTTATCGAATGTTTGATTCGTTACACGTGCTACCGCGTGCGTTCTCTTGTGCCACATACTGTAGATCATGGGTGCGATCGAGCATATCGCAAGCGGTATCGATGTAACACGTTTGGATCCTTGTAAGATCGAAGCTGCACTCGGAGACAAAATGACACCTTAACGAAATGTGCTTCCTTAATCCTTAACGCTGCTCGTAATGGAATGATCGAAGTGACGCACTCGACAAACAACTATTATTTAAACACGAGCCTGTATCATCATCCTAAGAATATATTCGAACCTTATACGGATGGCTAATGTTGTGTACAGGTAGCTCGCATCTTCACCGGTGGTCAACGATGTAAGACCGCTTCATACTTTAGGAAATAAACGTGTCTTGCATTTAATGAATTCGATTTTCCGCTCGTTGATCTCATACATAATACACGTTAGACATTGTACGATATAATGCTATTATATAATTATTTTCAGCTTATGAGTTGCAAATACTTCTAATTTATATATTCGAGCCCTTTCCAACGGAACGTTTGTACTTTATCGAAACGAATCTTAGGTGTCGAATCGATTGATATTCGCGAGTGTGTATCGCACTTGATCCTTACGCAAACTACGGACGTGCACTTCACCCACGTTGCGAACAATGAAGCTTCCGTGTGTGGTCCCTTTCGTCTGGAATATCCGGTCGTGCAGCGTTTCTAGTCGCTGCCACCTTTTTCCAGCACCCTATTAAAAGCAGCCTATTAAACTTGCTTTCTATTGCTCTAGAAACAAATCAGTGAAGAATACAGTGCGAGATCGAAATGATCTGAATGCTATCTAACACCTGACTAGCTTCGCTCAAGTCACATAGAGTTGGGTACATCGAAAAGATCGATACATCTCAGCCTATAATAATTTTCGATCGTATTAATATTATTCGTAATGTTCTTTTAGACAAATTTTGAAACTACACGACGATCTTTGCAGAT
The DNA here is from genome assembly GCF_026283585.1 of Hylaeus volcanicus. Lineage (NCBI taxonomy): Eukaryota > Metazoa > Arthropoda > Insecta > Hymenoptera > Colletidae > Hylaeus > Hylaeus volcanicus. Next base: position 6,634,877 of record NC_071977.1, read on the forward strand.
TCATAGCTAATCTGCATGACGAAACAAATTTTCATGGGTATCGTTTGGGTATCTTCTTCGACACCGACCATAATTTCAGTAGCCTTAAACGTGTGTCATTAGCGCGCTACAGATGGCACGGCTGAATGCTAATGACGAATAAGAATTAACTGTTCGATTACTGTTTTCGACCTTCGCACGGCTCTTATATATAATAAATATTTCATGACCCATACGTAAATCACCAGATTTTGCGTAATTCTGTCGCCTCATTGTTAATTTTATTACTTAGACGTCTTACTAGTCGCAGTTTTTTTATCCCCGAAGAGCTTTCACATTAACATAAATCATTGCGTCTCTTTACTATTAACGCTTGCAAAAAAACGTTCTGCTCATTAGTTTGTCACTGTCGCCATTTTTAATTCAAATTAGCGTGACACTCGTTTTGTAACTAGAACGATAAACAACTGTTAGTAATTTCTCACGCTGAGTTCCAGAAAAACCATGTTCCAATTTATCACCGATATAAAAATAAAATCGAGTACTGTTCGCCGTTTCCATAGAAATGCTCTATCGTGCGTCGACGCAATTCGAGTGATTTACGTTGCTCGTGGTAGGAGGATTATGTTTATTTAGCAAATAGCAGGATTTATCGCGCGGTATCAGCCGACTGTTTTGTATTTGATCATTCGTCGCGCGATGCAAGGATCCCGGAGACACTGCCAACGGCTCGGATCGTACTTTTTCTTTCTGCGTACGACAAAATTACGTATTTAATTAACGTTCTGAATACTGAAGCTATTCTGACCTCGACACAGTCTACTTCGACGATTTCACGTGTCGTTGGTTGTTACGTATCGCGGTATACGCGTTTCCAAAGTCACGTCGGTGGAGGAATGGGACGAACGCTTATCCGGAGCTAGGATATCGGGAAACGTGTTGAAAGTAGAGGGAAACTTACGATGACATTTCCTGAATATGTATCCACTTATGCGGTGTAATTTTAAATGTAATTTTAATGTTGACCTTTTATTTTAATTTCCATACGTTTGTACATACAACATTTTCCTCGCTAACATACGCTATGAATTCATGAAATCGGCAGGCTAGTCGTTACAATGTCAGTCGTGAGTTTTCCTTTCGAAGATTACACCATAGCCATTTTCGTAATATGAACATTTTTAAACGTTCAGAACGCGTAATTTTATAGCTACCCCGTAAAGAGGCATTAGTAGAAAGTTTCTTTTCTTTCCCGACGGGTGTTTTGCCGGGCTATTACGATTCGCAATTACCGAAGCAGACAGAGACTTCTGTAATCTGAAACGAGTTTGCTTCGCTGTTAGACGATAATAAGGAAAAGAAACGAGCGACAATTGATGTAATTGCATTTAAATTTTAAGAGAGTATTTGCGGTATTCTTTACGCGCAATGAAAAGTAGATTTTCAAATACCAATTTCATCGAACGGTCCGTAACGAGAATGTTGCTTAAACGTTGGTCGCATATTTGGTCTGCGATTTATCTTTCATTCTTACTCGACGGACTCGACTTACTTGACCTAATTGACTGACTTTCAGTTTTACTCGATTTGCTTGAATTACTCGAGCAACTTGTAATTCCCTTTTGAACGCGGACAGATCGCAGCGACGTCCGGTCTGGCGTAACTCGAGCTGTTTCCTAAGCGCTGGTATATTTTCCTATTCGAATAGCGAGTAGGTGGAAATATATTTCATAGTAAATATAGATTTCTATCTGCGACAGTTGCTTCTCTCGTCGTTAGTCATTTCAAAAATGGTAATCGCGTTGAATGGTTACTTATGGACGTCTTTCTCTTGCGCGAGGAAAAACTGTTCTCTCGTCCAACGTCAACATCATTCTAAATATTTACCACGAAGCTCGCGGATCATCGCATAATTGAATAAACTCTTGAGAATATAACTTGCCACTAGCGCCTGCGTAATTATCGTACAGTCCTTCTCGCAAATCTATAAGTGATTTATTCTAACATTCTATCTGACGTCTGTGGTTTCCTGGTACACAGCGTTCTTTTTGCAACATGCCATTCCACGTATCGCATAACTAGTAACATGTGATTTATCCCTTGGCGGTTAGGATGTTAATTCATTGTTAAGTAAAGAATCTAGGAGTCCATATAACGATCAATCGGCTTTGTTTCCGACGGGACACCCTGTATATTTCCCGATTTTCGAACATTATGCGAGGCACTACTGTACACCGGATGAATGGTCGAGGTCGTCGCACGACGATTCGAAGACAAAAGGATCGAGCGTGGTCTCGTGACGAGCCAGCCGCAGAATTGATTTGACACGCTGACGCTGGTGGAAAAAAAAATGAAACGGTGACATAATCAAGGCAGCACACGGTGTTTTAAAGTTGACCGTGGAAAACCAGCAGTTTGAATCATTTTCTACTAATCTTTGGTTGCTTTAAACGTTTCCGACCTTATACTTTCTTTCACTAAACAAAATTTTATATTCCTGAAGCATAATAATTGCATACTTGGTTTAACCTCCCGAGTTAACGGGAATATTAAACAAACAGTCCAAGTGCCATTTGACCATGGCTTCCGTCATATTTACCGCTACTTCTTCGAATTCATTAAATGGCCCATTCAACTTTAACGCGGATTCAAACTTCCACTCGAGTGCGAATTGACTAATATTTTGGGTTGTGTCATTTCTCGAAGTACGGGCGCGATGTGTACCGACAACCGGCTTGGAAAGCAAGTCGACGTCCTCCACTTTTCTTCGGGGAGTACGCGGCCGCAATTTCTCGCGAGTGTCAACAACGAGGCGCTCTTATGGTTGCTCCTTTCCCTCGGTTACCCTGCACTCCCTCTCCTTCTCCCACCACTTTGCTCAACACCATTTCCCACTCCTTTTCTCCTTTCGCCCAGTGTTTTTCTTGCATCTCTCTATGTTTTCGCGTTACTCAAGGCGCGCAACAGCCTCTGGGTATTACTTAAGAGCAGCCGGCCGGTTGCGTCGCTTGTAATAGTTACACTTGCACTTTCCTGTCGGCCCGTTGCCGCCGAGCCACGCGACTCAGACTTTCCCGCCGAGCGCCGCGTTAAACAGTGGCGTCGCTTAGAGGGTGCCCGCTGCCCTCCTTACAAAGAAACCTTTGTGGCATTTTGGGTCACTACTTGACCCGCGTGCCACAGCTTGTCAACCGCTCCATCGATGTATCTCACGTTACCCTGAAGTTTAATACGCAAACGAACGTAATTTTATTCTGGCTCTTAAACGTTTTCGCTCTGAATTCTAGTTTTTGTAAATACTGTCCACGATATACCCTCGGGGTAGCTATAGCTACACTGCTCTCCCGTTACTAAATTTCTGAATTACGAGTAATATCGATATAACATAGTTTTGAAGTCAGATTCTCTCTGAAGCTATGTTTGATTGTAGCTGCAATGCTAGTTTAGCAATCTCGAGGTACCCGAGGTGTAGAGAGGCCAGTGAACCCCAACAGACTACTGGGCGTCAATTATTAATAAATTTCTGAATTACGAGTAATATCGATATAACATAGCTTTGGAGTCAGATTCTCTCTGAAGCTATGATTGTAGTTGCAGTGCTAGTTTAACAATCTCGAGGTAGCCGAGGTGTAGAGAGGCTAGTGAACCCTAACAGACTACTGGCCCTCAATTATTAATAAATTTATGAATTACGAGTAATATCGATATAACAGTTTTACCAAGGATTCTCTCTGACCTATGTGAGTTTCGCGATGGTGATCCATGAGCAACTCCACTGGGTGACGCCGATTCTAGCTGCGCTACTGATTTCTCCAAGACCGTTCTAGCCTCTTTTGAACGCGTCGGTGCTCGAACCAGTTCCTTGCACGGCAATTTTTACGGGATGTTTCTATACGGGCGTTGTTCTCGTCCTTTGCAGCCAGTCTTTCTCGATGGACAACCTCATTGGGTCGCTATGTAGATACTAGACTATCGCACCGGTCCGATACGTTTGGACGGTCACGCTCGAGGAGATTACGCTATGCAGCTGGAAAAAGAAGCGCAATGCTTTATTATTTTCTCGTGGAAACATTTCATTGTAAAACAGCATGCAATTCTACTCGAAGACTTCGTTCGACTCTGCGCCAAGTAATCGCGCATACTGTTACAAAGTTCCCTATTCAAATTCATTGATTAGTTTAATCATATCCTTCGCAGAATGCAAATAAGTTTAGCGCAACCTGAAGTGAGTCTCCATTACGTTAAATTTGTCAAGTAAACGCTTCGAAAACGTGCTTTTCAAAACGGCTGTCAAAATATACGTCGTGAAAGGAACCAAAGAATCCTTTTACGAGTGATCGCGACACGTGCACGAGAATGTTATAAAAAAGAAAATCTGTGTCTATGCTTGGGTCAAAATGAACTGACAGCACGTCGAACAGTTACACAACATGTCAATGTTACAAATGTCTCATAAATCTGTAATAAAACCTTTCCTATCGTCATACTTTCAAGCTTTTTCTATTTGTTTGTATGAACGGTGATATACCTGGATTTTTTTACCCTATATTGAAACGAATAATTATTACATGTCGATCAACGACTGTCTGTGTAATTTGGCGATCATCTACCAACTTATATTTTATCTGGAGCATAGACAACTCGAGGAAGTAATTTACTTCCACGATCTGCAGAACCCTAACGTTTTTGATGTTTTTACGTGAACGTTTGAAAGATTAGCTATTTTCGTGATAATCGTAATTTGTCACCGAATCGAGGATCGACCGAAACGGGACCACTTTCACGATCGCCTTGTTTCGGATTGGACATGTTCCAGTAGCAGTTTAGGGGCCACGAACTATTCCCAAGTCATGTCTCCCGAATTAACGCGCAGATTTCAGCGGTACACGGGACTATTTGTCGACCGAATTTCGCCCACGAGACGGAAGGGTCATACGGTAAAACGAGGAAAGAAACAGCTATCGTTTATCTGTTTTAATTTGAGAACGAATAAAGAGTGTTTTCTTCGTTCTGTAGATATTTTTAATTGTTTCGTTACGACTCGGCCGAAGGCTGAATCGAAGTGGAAGTAAATTGTTGTCCTCTGCATGGCTATATGTCCGTCTCTGTTACTAAATTACACATTCCTGTGGCGTAGGTAAACAATTGCCGTCTAGTGAGGTTGTTTCGTATCATTAACGACCTGGTATTGTATAACATTAATTGCTCATCCACGTGTCTCAATGATAAAGCTCCGTACACGGGCTAAATTATACCAATTTCTACGTAAGTGAGGTCGTTCAGATTCGATAATCTTTCCTGCATTTCGTTAAAGTTCGAGCGAGTGACAGTATATTTAGACATGTCCGAGTACGAATAGACACCGCTGGGTGCAGTTTGAGTTAAATAAAGATGCGTCCGAATAGCAGCTAACGCACGAACTCCACCAACTTATAATATCGTCACGCCACACCTGTTTATTTATTTATTTATCAACGTATGGTAGTAACGTTTCATAAAGAAGACCCCGAGGAATTAAATTATTCCTAAACTATCAAGCATAAGTCATATAGAAGCTTGTGTTATACAAATTTGAGGATGACGCATACCTCTCGTTGGAGGACGCATATCTCTCATTTATAATCAAAGAAATAAAAATGATTTGCACAGCGGGGCCTTCAAATTCATTAATTTTATCGATGGTATACATGGTTCCTTTTTCTCTTTTTTTTTTAAGAATCCTCTGAAAACGATCGTTCGCGTCGTCTTCATCATTTTCTACACGCCCGTAAACCCGTGCGTAATATGATTATGTGTTGGCCGTATTGTGAATAACTTTGTCGGTATAAATATCGATTGTGTCACTGAGAGGTATGAGGAGTGATCTCATGGTCTCGAAAGCTTCTGAGTAACTCGAATTCGCGAGTTTTTCCTAGGAGCGTTCAAAGATCAACTCTTTTGCGTAAACCGCATCCTCGTGGCGGACACTTTACATAAGCCACCATTTTTCAAACTTTTTCTACCAAGGAATAGCTGGCGTCTCGAGACAGGTATATTTTGTCGGCCTGTTATCGTCAAAACGAAAAGAGAATTTGTTTTGTTACTTAGCATTATGACTGAAAACGCACCGTGCAACGTTTGTAAGAAAGATGTTATTTAATCAGACCATGCAGTTGAATATCTTCAGGATGAAAGGTCAAAGTCGATTCCAACCATAAGCTGCTTATCTCTCTTTCGAATTGCAAATGAACCATGGTTAGCGTAACGCAGCCACGGTGTGCAGCGAATCTGTGAACCTACGGTTTCTTTCCAGGATCGGATCGAGACTTCCGATATCCCTGGGTGTCCAAACTTGGGCCATTTTCAACCTCGTTAATTCGGTTCTGTTTCATTCGAAATGATACTCGCTTGTCGTTATTTAATTGCACGCGATTCACCAGGGAATTGAATTGTTTACTAAGCTCGCCGAGGAAAGGATGGCTCGGAATCGTGTTCGTGACCGAAAATAATCCTCTTGAATTATTAGGAGACCCCTTGTTACCGCAGAAAGCAAATTCCAGTATCGATTCCGCGCGGCGAACCGCAACATTCCATCGCGCGGGATTGTTAGAAATTTCCTAACTCTAGTGGATATCTTCCGCGGTGATAACGAAACAAGTGGAGGTTGTTGAAGATGCTTCATTTATCATAAGAGAGTTATAAGAGAGCTACGGTCTACCTTTGTATCCGTTTTTGACATATCACAAGATCTTGCTCCAGAAATCAAACTAAATTATATCTCATTCAGGACATTTAATCGTGGACGTCAAGTAAACATTTCAACTTCAGCCACCACTAACTTTTACTTATCTACGGTGCTCAACCTTGACGGGAGCCCAACACCTTCCAGCAATTAACAGTCTGCCGCGATGGGTCACGAGTGGTTGTGCAATTATTTTGTAACGCTGACACAACGCTTGATTCGATATCGAGCGCGTAAATCATCTCGTGACAAAGCGATTCCAAAATACACCAAAAAATGAGTGCTTAAAAATTAAATCCTGGACACTGACAAGTGGACATCGTCTTAACGAGAAGTTAATCAAGCTTTTCCTCCGATCGTTCAGTTTTGAATAATTACCCGAAAATGCGCGTTTCTTCCAAGTGCACGGCTATCCCTCCTCCCCCTCCCTCGATTCGAAACGATGTTCGTCGACTTGTCGCGGATTGTTGCCAGTGAATCGAAACATTTAGCCAGCGCGTATTGAGGTCAGTGGTTTGTTCATCCTATCGTTAATGACGATTCCAGTGTCGAGACACACAGCTTCGACGCGGACACGAACGACCGACCGAGCGATTCTTCCTTGCGTAACGTACACAGAGGACACAACCGGCGCTGGCCCGTTTTCTGCGCCCGGCCCATTATAATGTATACAGTTTTCGCAACATATTCCCGCGGTATTTCGCTTGCTCGACGCGTTTTCGACTTTTCGTTTTGCAAGCGAACGAGACGCGATCGCGATCCATCGCGGACCAGCGAGCCGCCTTTGCCTGCATTTCTATGCTCCTCGATGGTCATACTTGGCACGAAAGTCGGTACCCCCTCGCAGGGTTCCGCGACGAGGGGCCCCCCAGGTCGGCCACGTTGCGTCTCTCGGAGGATCTGGGATCAGAGACGAATGAGACGCCGTTCTCCTTGAAGGAGCGCAGGTAATAATGGTCATCAAGAGCGAGACTATATATTGCGAATGAATCTCTTCCGCATTGCTCTTGTTGATCGTGTTGATGCTGCTTCTAACTATAGGATTACGAAGCGACCTTTCGAAAAGTCAGCAACTTGGAGAAATCCTTATCGTAACAGACATACCAACTTGGAGCGTGGTTTACTGCAACATGGAAAGAGACTCCTAATCATAACAGACATTCCAGAAACACACTTAGTGATGGCCTATGTGCATCGATACCGAGCCACTATCGAGGACAGAACGAAATTTCAGAAACATAGAACCCGTTCCTGAATTTCATTCCAGGAAGTGTTCGAATGAGCCTCGCGTGGCGCGATCTCTCCTAGAAGCCAGGATAGGATCTGGATCCTTGCCCGTTCCCCTGCCGGTGGATCGATTAGTGAAAGGACCAGACGACTGGGCGGTAGGTGACCTTACAGACTCCGACGACCGTGTACAAATCGGCGACCGACTGGCCGATGATAAATGACGACACCCATTCAAGTCCGTTGTCGATTGGCCTTGACAAGAATTCTCGCGCCAGGCCGAGTTGTATTGAAAGCGAAATCCAACGGGTTACCAAACCGTCGTCCGTTCAGCTGACCAGCAACGCTGACCGAACTTGCACGTAGCCGCGCACGAGTGTCTTCAGGGACGTGATTAAACTGCCGCTAGAATCCAAGGCGTCGAAATAAATAATTAACGGGCGCGGTTTTTCTTCCGCGTCCTCCACGGCCGCGAGAAAAATCGCTTCGCGGAAAACGACGATCGTTTCCGCCTACCTGGAACAAAACGCTCGGAAGTTACGCGAACTGGATTGTTAACGCATAATAGTATATTTGAGGCATTACGTGACTGCCCACATTCTTGATCGCGTCTCCGCTGGAGGAGATTGAATCGACCTGAAATGTCCACGAAAGATGCAGCGTGCGAAGACCTCGTTACTGTAAATAGCTGCTTGATCTCTTGTCCTACGACAACATGCGAGACTCGTGGCACGAAATTTGAAAATTATTGGCGCGCTGAGGCCTTCGTACTGTGAAATTTTCAGCTCGATTTGATCTCCGGCAGAGATACGATGGAAGATGTTGGATGGCTGAAAATAAGAAAAACGACGAGTCTAGGACTAGGACACTGGGTGGGCATCGAAACATATAGCAGATGGCTAATCGTACACAGTATTGAGAATAAGGAATCTTTATATCGCTCGAGATTGCGTCTCGCAGCCACCGTGATTTATATGCGTTATTATTCTGATAGCACAATCGCTCGGTCATAATGTTTTTCAAGCGCAGACCTACCGCTAATCTGTTCTATAGCACACTGTATACATATTTTAGCGAATTTGTTAGAGTTTCCATTTTTAAACAATTTGAACATGGAAAAATTGCATGAAAGATCGAACGAGGGTTTGTTGCCTATGCGTTTCTTCCACGAAGAAAAAACCTGAAAATAATATGGGTGGAAGAGTAGATGGAAAATTAGATCACCTCTGACATTGGTAGCGTTAATTTAACGGAGTAACCCAAAGGAAAAATTTAGGCAAACACGCTGTCTCCCGGTATGTAAATTGTACTTCTATTCCGAGGAATCCGATGCTCTTAATGGAGATAAGATAATTGAAACACATTTAGTACACGAGGCACCTGAATATACGAAAATGCTTCGAAGAATATTTCCATCAACTTTGTATATTGCAATCTTCCTGGTGCTATACATACCTGTTGACATTTACAAACAATTATGTTTGTAAATAGCTTCGAATGGCCGGGTATATCAGAGATAAGCCAACCTACGGTCAACCTACGCGTACGATCTATATAATTACGTCGATTAGGAATCGTCGTTCGGTTTCAAGGCAAAAATCGTTAGCCAAACTTCTTTCGACGGCACGTGGGAGGAAATACTTTTAAATAATTGGTGGAGCGCCAATTATAGGCGCAAATACAATTTAAAATAAATTTCTGTTTTTCCATGGATTGCGCGAATGAAGCGTTAAATAAAGTCAAGTCACGAATTGTCGAAAATTAGAGAAACGTTTCACGTGATTCCGCGTAAGTAACAATGAAGTAAAATCTGGAAACTTTTTGGGTCGCGTCGCGTAACAACTTCCACGTGGGCGACCAAGTTTACCTGGGATCGAGGCTCGTGAGTCCGATCGCAGGTGAAATTCGACCGATCGCCGATCGGAGGTGGGCAGAGGCCTGTTGGGCGCAGTGGTTCAAGGCCGTGGCGATTCATGGTCGGCCCCGTGAATTGCGAGATTCCGTTGGATCGTGGCGTGTAATCCATAACAAAAAATTATGTGATCGATTTCGTAAGCGGTGAGGTACACGCGGTGAATTTCGAGTCGTGGCGATCTTGGCCGCGCGAAATCGCTTCTAATTCAACGATCGACGCCGAAAATCGCGACGCAAATCGGTCGACATTTATGTAATCGACGAAGCTTTACGCGTACGTTAAGTAATACGCCCTCGTTCGCGCGTGTAACAAAAGAAATTTGCTATAGGCGAGGAGAGCCTGTGTGTCTGTACACTCTGGGGGGACAACCGAGTTCGGGTTACTCGATGTCTCCGATTTTACGTGGTTCGACGATCACGGTCCTGCGCCAATTTAAAACAAGAACGTACTTGTGGTGGTGTGAATGAGCATAACTGTTTACTGTTGTGAACCCGTGAAAAGTTTGTAGACAGGTATTTATTGAAAGTGCCCTCTCTCAAAAGAGAAATTAATTTTACAACTGTTAGCGTCGTAACTCAAAGAAGGATCGGAGCAATTATAGCTATATATCTTTGTTGCCACACGCAGACACTTGTTCGCAAGGATGATCGTTAAAAAAATTCGAATGTATTTCCTGCGCGTCTCGAAGGGGTCGCGTTCGATTTTCGCTTTAATTAAACCCTTCCGTCTTTTGTTGTTTCAGGAACCCGCAAATCTGGTCTTGGAAATCTGCGCCCTTGATTCTGACGTCGCGAGGATTTCGTGAAGGCGCCCTCAGAGAGGAGAAAAAAAAAAGGAAGAATCATGTCGATTGTAATGCATTACGTGGACCGGCTCCACGAGATACTTGACAAACATGCAGGTAAGCGTGCAACCAGCAGATTTATAAATAAAGTACAGCAAGTTCTCTACCTGTGCGGTTAGTTCGGTCCAAAGCTTTCCACGTAAGCCGAATTGTATAATTCTCTTTCGAAAGTGAAATTATCCATTGTTTTTAACCAATGTCCTTATTTCACGTAAGGTCTTTAGTTCCGGTAATGGGGGACGATTATTATTCATTAGAGTTCGTATATTTGTTAACGATTAGCATGTACACGTGCCTGCACGTGTATCTACGTGAATTACTAAAGCAAAGGAATTGAAAATGGATTTAAAAATACGATAATCACCCCTTCCCCATCGCTCGTACATTTCCACGACACTTTTCCTTATTTGCTGAAAATTAAACAGTTTCTTTCCCCCACTTTTTGCCAATATTTTTCCTTCTACGTCGTATTCTCCTGCCATAAATTTAACTATCCTTGTTCTCACCTTCGAATTTGTTGACAGGTTCTTTATCCTTCGCGAACCTACGTCTGAAAGCAGACGGTAAAAAATATTACTACGTAATTGCTATAGTAATTAAGTCGAAGCAATCTTTGATTTAACAGCGCGTCACACTTGGACAAGGTCATCATCGTACGGGTACCAGATTCTTTGGTATTTAGATATCTAATCTCTAAATAATTCTCATTCCTTTCCACGGTTTTTTCCATTACTTATTCCGATCTATCTACATCTGCAAACAACCTAAGTTAATTCATTGATATGCTAGAGTACCGATAATCATGTGCAACAGTAAACGAAATTTACGCAATCCAAACGTATTATTAATCCATTAAATCTGTTGTCTTCGTTTATTATGAAAGGAACAATCGAACTGAAAACTCAATTGTTAATTCATTCAATATTTGTCGGATATCCTGTTGCAGTTTATTTATTTATTTACTGCCTTTATTGCACCGTATCGAAACAGGATATGAAAATATACAAAACATCTACATAAATTATATTTAGTTATACTTATCCAAGCACGCTCGCTCGAAAATGAATTTGCACCGAGTCGGCAAAGATTTTGCAATTGCGTTCCAGTTTTCGTTAAACGCGCTACTTTTCGGGTCATCGATAAAAATGATAATATCGATTTCGAGGGAATTTATGTTTGGAATAAAAACACAGGAAACGAAAATACAGGAAATCAGGTGATACACGGTAATAATTGCAATTTAATAAGTTCGCTGATATTTGCTTACTTTGAGTCCAAACAAGAAAGAGAAACGCAAAATAACTGTAAAAAAAAGTGTACGCAAATGTTGCTGACGCGAGAAAACTCAAAATAAAGGGATTCAATTGAACTAATGAATAAGTAATCACCCATTTATCACATCGTTCCATGGATCGACACTAATGAATAGAACAAGCGACGAAAAAAGTACATATTGGTCTATGGCTTTACTATCCCAACTCGAAATGTTTTTCTCGTTTCACGGAGGTTCTAATTTTTCTACGAACTCACGGAATTTATCCGACGTTTTCCGGTATATGAATTGCAATTTATACCGAAGGACTAATTTAATTTGCGATAACTTTTGTTGCGTACGTTTTTACTCTAAACGCAATGGCAATCAAATTCGTTTCCCAAGTTTGATCACATTAGCTCGAAGGTACTACGTTTTGTTTATGTAACAGATGCAAAAATTTCCAGTAACTTATGAATTCCATAATTTCCATGACAAAAAAAAGTGAGTGTAAGCGTCATATGAAGAAACATACATACATATGTATGTGATGTGGAGTCACGCTGAATACATTGCGCGGAGTGTAGAATATTTGTGCGTGCAATCTACGAAATTTCAAAAGTCACAGTTCCTACGCCTTTAACACAATCAATTATTTATACTCGAAGACATTCCTATAGTTCGGTGATCAAATCACAGTTTCATCGAAAAACCTGTTTTCTCCTCGGTGTCTGTAATAAATAAAGGAGAGAACAGGTTTCTTGTGATGTAGATAGTAAACAACGGAAAGTATCGGACTAATACGTATTATTAAATAACAGTCCAGTATGCAGTGCTACCATGTATAAACTGTTAGAGACACATGTTATCTAACATTGACATTGCTTTCTTCTAACACAAAAATTACAAGGGTGCTTTCATTCGTCGTTTATTATTTTAATACAATTTCGCCCATCTTTAGCGATTGGATACTTTGTTGGGATTGCGCAAACGTCGCCTTGCGCAAAACTCTCTTGAAACGAAATTCCCGAACTCGCATGGAACAGAAACTTGCTCCCTTGGGAGGCGCAGTAAAAATTAAAAAAATGAACGTGTAGAGCAAGAGGTCGTTCCATCGGAGACTCGAATTGCGTACGTTTCTCGGTGATAATCAATTGACTAGATTAATTTCACGACGTCTTTCGCAACGCCGTCAACTTTCGCCGACCACACTGTCTGTATCTCTTGATTTTGCTCCAAGGCTCGAACTGCAAATTTTCAAATAACGAAGGACAGTTAAATATATTTTTGTTCGGCAAAAGTGATGGAATATAACAAAAGAAAAATTGTAAAGCAATAGAGTTGGATCCATCATCCTAAGAAGATGGTCAGAAGTCACTATGAAACTTCTTCATCTTCTACTGATCGTTCCACCAAATTTTGTCTGCATAATTGTTCGATCGAAAGAACATCGCAAATGGGCGTCTACACGGCGTTTTTATTCATCGCCTATTACTCGAGTAAAACTCTGTCTATCTCTGTCACGTGCTTTGGTATACAAATGACCATTATCAAGAAAGTTTTAGTATTCGGAATTCCAGATAGGTGATTGCGTAATTTCAGACTTAGCTACATCTGTCTGCATATTGATACAAGAAGCGAGGCATGACTCGCGGAGATAGATAGAATTTCATTCGAATAACCCGTGACGTTTATCAGGTAAAACCGTTATTCGGATAAGATTTTCTTCGTTCAGCGTTGACTATAATTCCGTTCGTCGATTAAAATGCAAATTTTCATTCAACGGGTAACGAACCCAAGAATTGTTTGTTTTTCATACGTTATTCGATTCGCATAAGGATCTCGGTTATCTCTAGACAGTTTGCATAGATTTTACATAACGGAAGTTCATACAAAGTGAAATAAAAGTTAACGAACGTAGACCTTCGTAGATAGGAGTGATTGGTAGTCATTGTCGCATTGAAATCGAACTTCCCTACGCGTTGGACGTCATCGCGGTTCGGGAAGCACGGTGGCGGAGATTTCGACGAGCGGACGAGCAGGAAAGGAGGGTAGAATCACAAAGAATATCGTTGCAGTTCGGCGAACGTCACTCGTTGCAATGTGCAACGATCGTGGCGCATTGAAAATGAATAATTCATTTCACGTGTCCGTGGGGAACCTGCTGCTGATTTCGAAGAAGGTTTTTTAAGCTAATTCGTTGCATAAACATGACCATATGGGACTGTATTTTTGGAATCCCCGTGCGGATTCCAATTTTAGAATTTTCCGACCCGAACAAAGAAGCTTTATACGAACGAGATCAGAGGTTGCCTTCCATCGGAAAGATCTCTGTTTAATGGCTCAATTTTACGGCTTTCCGTGTACCATCGGGCCCACCGAAGAAGCGATGAAAGCGATTACATGGTCGGTCGAACCGTTACAACCAAGAGGACGGGTTAATGAAACGGATTCTTTAACTGGTTTTAATGTGACGTTGGTTGATTGAACTTCTGAAGGACGCGAAAGGGCGGGGAAGCATATCGCGTGGAGAAACCTCAAGAAACCTCAAGGTCGAAGTTGTTATACTTTTACATGGTATTATCAGCCGCACTCGAACCGTCGGCAGGAGGCAACACGATCCATAATCTTTCGTAATCTTTTCACGAAGATATTGCTGCCAACCTCGTGGATTTGTCTGTTTATCCTGTCGACCAATATTCTCGAGCAAGATCTACTATATCTCACTGCCTGTTACACTGGGAATTGGTTCGTTGGAAATCGATGCTATCTACAATCAGTCCCATAAATATTCGTATCTAAATTAAATGATAGGTTTGATATTTTCAAATAAATATTTCATTATTAATACATACAAGCGTGAAGTTTATTCATGCGCATACTTACAATGAAACATCTATTTGAAAATATCAAACCTATCATTTAGTTTAGACAGATTTCTTTAATAAACATAGAAGGTACGAATATTTATGGGACTGACTGTATACAATAACGAGAATCCATCTTCAGATATAACCATAGATTTATACAATACTCATTGATGTAATTCTCGTTTCAGATCAGAGGACAACGAATTGGTTCTTGATGAGTTCCCCGTTTCCCACCCTGTTCATCTGTCTGACCTACGTGTACGTCGTGAAAGTTCTGGGACCGAAGCTGATGGAGAACAGGAAGCCCTTTCAGTTGAACAACATCCTGGTGATGTACAACCTGTTCCAAATGGTGTTCTCGGCGTGGCTGTTCTACGAGGTAACGTGTTCCTTCGTGTCGAGTGTTTTATGTTAAACACCCTAGCTCTGCCTGCTCTTTGTATCGAACACGTGTTTGTTTGCACAACCAGACTCACGAGAAAATATGTTCTTTGCATGCGTTAAACTCCTCTACATTTCTAAAAAGATGCGTTCGATGCACGCTAATATGTACGACGGAGTCACGAAAGCTGGAGGTTCGCGTAGGGAATAATTTCTGCGAAACCGTCGCGAACGTCTGGCCGTGTCATCGAGTTCGAAATCGTCACCAGATAGCATCAATGGCGCGAGCTTTATTAGTATTTGCGATACATAGACGGTAAACTTCTTGTTTACGTGACTCCTTTGCCGATCGTCGAGTCGTGGACGGGTTGGTGGCAGAGATGGGCAGTTCGTTCGAACAGTAGGCTTTCGTAAAAATAGAATTTTTTGTATGAAACACTGTTCACCGTTTATTTTGCCCCTCTCTGATCGGTGGCACCTCTGCCTGCAAACGATTCGACGATTACTCGGGAAGCTACTTCCGGTATGTCACTTTGAATGCAAGTGCAACGTGTCGTTAGCAGCGAACAGCACAAGATTAAAGTGGTCGCCAGCCTTCCACTGACGGTGACGTTAACAACTTTATTATTATCATTTTTGATGATATAAGATCTTACAGGAAGTAAAAAAATATTAATACTTGTAAAAACTTATGCGATGAAGTAATGATTAATATATATTTGCGAAGGTTAGAGACCACTTTAATCCCCGTGAGAAATTGTCGAGATCGAAAGCTCGAAAAGACGCGTTTCGAATTCGATTGGATAAGCATTTGGTAAACGCAGCTAGATGAGCTAGATTAAACGTTAATTTTGCAAACCAACAACAATAGAGTCTGATGGGCGGATGGTGGACCCATTATAGTCTCCGTTGCCAACCGGTGGACTATTCCGACGATCCGATCGCGATAAGGGTAAGTTTTGTGTTGTCCATAGCCTCTTTCGCAGATAGATGAACGACGGCCACTTCAACGAGACGGAACTCAAGGAATGCCAATTCCAACTGTATATATATATGTATATACGTACGCTCGTATTCTTGTAACAAAAATTGTGCTGTGTGTGATTGTTCGAGACGCTAATCGGGTTTAAAGTAATCATAATTTTCTTATTAAAATCGGGTACTAGCGTGTTAATACTAACGAGTTAAGTCGATTGATCGAAATAATTATATAACGTTGTTTCGTGCTTGTGTTAAAACAATTAGTTTTCACGTTCGTCGATTCGAGTCTACAGTCCACTCGTAACGATTTTGATCTTCTACACGAGTCATTTCATGTAGAAATATGGTTTTTTTAAATTAAAGATGACTCGAATAGAGAGTCGAAGACGTCATCGTGGAGTAAATGATTTGTAGTAACAATAATTAGAAACGTGTGTCTTTTTTTTTTTAATCGCGTCGAAGACTCTTCTAGGCGAGTATCGCAACCGACAAAATCGATTATGGCGACGTATACGCATATGCCGACGATAAACCATCCTACGTTTTCAAGGGTCTTGTATGGTGGCAGTTGGAGAACCAAGCTACGATGCGGATTGTTTGATGCTTTTGTAGACAGCCGATTTCAGGGCAGGAAACGGCCTATCGAGGAGGAGTAAAATTTACTAAACCGCTTTAACGCTTTTCTGTGTGTCTTTACTTACCCTGGCGTAACAATTCGGGCCGACTGGCCGTTGCTGGTTGTACAGGGTTATATAGGGTGACTCTAGAAATCGAGCCATAATATAGCACATTTTCAAGCAAGGACGGATCGAATAAAACGTTAAAGTCTCGTTTTATTATTGAAACGCGATACACAGCTCGCTCTAAAAGAAGGAAGTACAACCGTGGCTTGTTTTCACATTTGCTGCTCGGTTCAATTTCTAGAATTACTCTGCATAGCTTCGAACATCTGCCTCTGTTCGTGTTTTTTTGTGTGTGCGTGTGCTGTCCAGTGTTTGTCGCATGAATGTCCTGGCTGAAACAAACTACAAGGTCTGGCGAATTTCTCTGTCACTAATAAGCAATAGTTAATCGTTAGTTGTGTAATTGGCGATCTATTAATCGTTCTAATTCCGACGTAAATTTTCGATTTCAAGGAAACAGCCTGTGCATAGGTAAGAATTCGACCTTAATTAATGCGACCAGGATTATTACAGAGGTCGCAGTTAGCTTTTCACGTGCGCCATCGCGCGTACCCCTTTTCGATTCTACGCCTTACTCTTTCATTTATTTATTCTTTTCACTCATCGGAGAATGGTCTCTGGGCGGTTGTGGTTGCAGTTAGGAATGTCCGGATGGCTGACTGGCGACTATTCTCTAAGGTGTCAACCCGTAGACTACAACGATCGACCCAAAGTATTAAGGGTGGGTGATATTCCCTATTAACACGCAAACGTTACACTAAACCAAACACACTTTTCGTACATTCTATCGGTACACAATTGAACTAAAAATTCCACATGAAAAAGTAGCAATACGAGTCAGAGATGGGCACAATTCTCCTTAACGCGCAAAGATCGCTAATAACGAGTTAAAAGTGCTACTTTCGATGCGTTATTGGTACGGTGAAAATATTAGAGGGACCGAGAAGTAACGTCGTTTCGTTAACATTAAATTCAAACAAATACATTCTAATAATAAGTTTCAATTTTTAATCAATTATAATAAAATTCTGCCCATCTCCGTTGGAACGTTGTAATTGATGCTTTATTTGTTTAATTAGTTATACAATAACAGTCTTCTGGCCGACGTAAATTTTGCAAGACGTCTCGGATTATCAGAAATTTCGTCCATGTATTTATTCTTTGTTCTATTAGTATGATTTGTTTCTTTATTTAGAACTGTACCGTGTCTTTTGCGTGTTCCACTAAGTTTCCAAGTAGCGTTTGAAGAATACGGTATTTGAGGTTTCCGCGGCTCGGGGTTCTGATAGTTGATACACCAGTTGATAGCCCTTTAAGAAAACGTGTTTCAACGTTTACAAGCATTGCAACCAGCTTCTTCAGAAATCGAATGGCACACCGAGATCGTTAGTTTAGAGCTACTCAACTCCTGCTCAGGTACCTGCGCTCATGTCATAGCTAATTGGCCAGCAATCATCGAGCTTGTATGTCATGGATGGACTGATCATCATCCTCCAGATAAACGTGTTAGATGCGATTCGAGCCTGTATCAATGTTTATAGTATTTGCAGCTTCGTTATTTATGTATCTTGGAGAGACCTAAACTACGCGATACACACTTATGGCAGTGTATTACTCGAACTCCTGAAGAACGTAGCTTCAGTGCTTGCGAAACGTCGAAACATTTGTCCCAGAGTGTCCCAACGTAAGGGATAAGGATCCAGTAGTTAATCGAGCAAGCTAACACACTTCGAACTAGCCGCTTCATGCAATTAACACCACTTAACAAAAACTACATGCAAGAAACAATACACTTGAAAACAGACACTTACACGATATGCACAGATAACAGACTGACTTTCGTCTCCGTCGATGTGAACCTATCAAGAGCAAGTCTTTGGAATCTGCGTCAAACCATGGTAACGCTTGGAATACTTTTTCAAATGTTATACTTAACGCATTGTTGATCGGTCACGACGATCGAAGTATAATTGCGAGCACTGGATCTCCAATGATTTGCCTCTCTTGTTACGTTTGACACAGCCGAGTGTAGCGCATAAAAAGATCGTCTAATCGATATTTTGCAACATACAGATGGTGCACGCATGTTGGTGGTATTACTTCTCCAAATTCACGGAATTCATGGACACGGTAAGTAATCGGAATCCAGTAAAGATTGCATCGGAACGTCACGTTCCAGCGTTTCGTCTTTTAATCGATTGTCTAAGATTTCTCGTTGTTCACCGCCTTTGTAGATCTTCTTCGTACTGAGAAAGAAGAACAATCACGTGTCGACGTTGCACGTTATTCACCACGGTTGCATGCCAATGTCAGTGTGGTTCGGCGTTAAATTTACACCTGGTACGTACAACAATCTTTTTACATAATCGCCGATTAAATCGTACGATTCAATGGCAATTCAATTGTTCGTCGTATCGTCTCGAGCAACAGACTCGCCCGGATCAAGATGCATCCGACCTTCTGAGAATTGCTAGAAATTTACGAATCTAAGATTATTTCGTAAAAAGTGGTTAGTCGAGTAAAAAGTAGTCGATGAGTTTTCTTTTTTTCTCCTGACGTATTTTATGGTTATTTGCACGTGCGTGCCCGTATGCCCTGGTTCGAATATTACGTTTCCACAAATAAATTCTAATCACTAACGAGACGCGCATTTATACGATTCATTGGCGTAGAAACTATCATTTTTGTCATTAAAGAAAACATGCGACTTTAAAAGCGTTCAACGTGCAGTTTCCGATTTGCCAACGTGTAATTAATACAGGCTGTTATTGGTGGACGATTCCAGACTGAGAAACACGTTCCGAAGAAAAACTAAGTATAGCGTGGTGGATGTCATGAATTTCCGTGTCACGTGAAAAAACGCAATTACGCTCCATTTTTATAATGAAAATCCAATACTGTTTCTTGTTCTCCGTGTAAGCGGGTTAAGATATTTTGAAGAGTTTACGATGAAGTTTGACCAGTCGGAACACTTTGGACGATCCTGAGCAACAGATACCGATCATCTTTTTACTTCAACCCTTTACTTTCCCTCGTATCTGTAACTGGTTAACGCCACTCTTCTTCTTTCCAGGTGGTCACAGTACGTTCTTCGGGCTGCTGAACACGTTCGTCCACATCGTGATGTACACGTACTACATGCTGGCAGCTATGGGCCCGAAAGTGCAGCCGTACCTCTGGTGGAAGAAGTACCTGACCGTCTTCCAGATGGTCCAGTTCGTCCTGGTGATGATCCACGCGTTCCAGCTGCTCTTCATCGAATGCAACTACCCGAAGGCGTTCGTTTGGTGGATCGGACTGCACGCGACCATGTTCTTCTTCTTGTTCAACGAGTTCTACCAACAGAGCTACCAAAGCAGGAAACGACCATTGGCGAACGGCGTCGCGAAGAAGGACCACCAGCAAAGCAGTCAGACGAACGGCTTGACGAACGGATCCATCGGCAACTCGTCGTCTGGACGAAGGGACGCCGCCGATTACTACGTGAAGGGCGACAGCCTGGCGGCGTCGGAGCTCAACCTTCGAAGACCCTACACGACGACCGAATGACCCGATCGTTCAACGTCGTTAGACCGTCATCGATTCATCTCATCCCCCTTGTACCATCGATCCTCCGAGTCGCATCCGGGCTTCGCTCTGTTTGCTCTTCCGGTCCGACGATCGTTCGCGATCTCAGCGGGGCATCGGAACATCGAAAAAGCCTGTACAGTAAAATAGTACAAACTGGTTCAGTGTATTCGTAGAGGGAGAGACATAGAACGGGAGAAAGGGTGAGTGTAGGACCAGGCAATCTACCCAAGATGCGTTCGACCCGGATTTGTCGCGGCTCGCGGTCACGGATCCCTGGCTCCCCGACGATCTAGGTATCCGTGAACCTCGGCACGCTGATCGTACACCCGCCACGACCGACGTAGAGCCGACTTTCGCGTCGTCGGGAGCGAGAAACCTTCGCGTCGGCTGGCTAGGTTGGGCAAAATTGAATCCGCGAGCTTGAGTACCAAGTAATCGGTAATTGTGATCGACACGTTGACTGGCAGGGTATGCGGCACACCTGTGCACAGTTGGATAGTCAAATCATGTTCGACGCGGTAGAATCTCGATTGTTGCACGAGAGCCTCGTTCGTTGCAACGAGTTGGCGATTGAAAGGTATGGTCACTTGTGAACGAGCGAAGGTGGAGGAGGAAAGTGACCGATAGGTGTGATAATGAAGATTAATGGGGCTTCCTCTCATTGAATAGATTACCTCTCTATAGTTATAAGCATTTTCAGCCCCTTTTCCTGCGATAATCGAGGCTCTATCGTAGAAGGCATAACTTGTTACGAAAGTGAAAGCAATCTGTAAAAGAATAACGAGTACAAAAGAAATTTTCATTGCCGCCCTGTCGATGGATAGCTCTTCTCGCGCGGCTAACCTCTTGCTGCCAATTGTTCGAAAGAAAAAGAAAAATCGCTGTGCATTGGGAAACGTAGTATTTGTCCATGAAAAAGTAACGAGTTATTCGGTGACAGTTAACGTATAAACGATTAATGAATAATCAGTAATCCATGACAGCGATCGGTAGATAGTCAAGCACGATTAACTTTGGAAGGCTACGAGTCATCGATTGGTAATTATGATTATCGATTAACGCGACAACTGTGAGCGGTGACTGCAGACGTAATCGCAAAGCAATCGTGTTGCCCAACTATGCCGGGTGATCTTGTATTCTGTTCTGCGTCGACGTTGAACCAGCCAGACCGATCCGATCGGTAATCTCGCCGATAGGATTGCGGCGGGACCGGGGTATAGGTAACAATTACGTAAAGAATGCTTGGATGTATAACTTCGCGCCGTCGTTGTTACATTACCGTCTCGGGAGACGGTGATTTGTCGTATTACGATACAGAAGCACGGTAATAGGGGAGAAGTAATCATTTCTTATTGACCATGGTGAAATTGCGGCGGTTTCCGCGGCTAGAAAGACCTCTCACTCTCTTGCAATTCGCGTGAAATTGGCTGGTTTTCTCCCCTCTTCCTCACACGCTCCGTTTCATTAGAACAGGTATTGTCGCGGTGCGACATTTACGGTTTATGCAATTTTTAAACACGTTGAGATGCGAACTGGGAGGATGGGCGGAATTTTGTCCGAATAATAAATGAACAGAAACTCTGCAACGATTACCAGAGGGTTGCCAGAGATTAAAATATCGAATTGGCTTTTTAAATTCTAGAATCGCGAGATTGGCAAACCTCTGCAGCGCGGTGTAGCCGACCTCGTGGCAGAGCGGTTAAGAATCAACGCGATAACTGTCATTCGTTCGACGGTTATACAATTCGATTACACGGTCACGCAATTATACAGTTCAAACTATAATTTTTATCGAGCGGTGCTCATCTCTTATTCGCCAGTTTTTTATCCAGATGAAAATTTCACCTATCCTCTCCCGAGATGGCATTCCGCAGAACGTTTTTGCTGTCATCGGTTGCGCGCGCGCGACGGCGTTGGCGGCTGCTCATAGATTATATAAAAACAAGGAATTATATAAGAGAGTTAACTGTGAGCGTTGGATCGTGATTGCACAACAATGCCACCGACCGTTATCCGATTACATAATTCGGGGAAGATCACTTTTTTTCGCGCCTCATTACAGCCGAGATCTGTTTCATCGACGGCTAGAGAATTTGTTTGCTCTTGTTGTCGCTTGTTCGAGAGCCGTTGGCCTTAATTCAGTCCGGTCCAAACGGAGAACAGCCTCGACGCGCGCGCGCGCGCTTTCGCGTTATGTAAACCACGTGCGGAAATCAAACTGAACCAGTGTTTTCAAAGTAGGAGGCGTATTACGATCCGGAAGGGGGCGTGAGAAAATTTTTTAAATTGAAAGAACCCCGTTAGAAACGTTTGTAAGGCTATTAGGCTCTGAAACAGATTTTTTTTTTATTTTCGGGTGAGGGTGGGAGGCGATTTAAAAAACCAGTTTGGAGAACCATTCGATTAAACTTTCTCGTGGGAACGTGCGGAGTACATCGAAATTCGAGAGTAGGTTCGCGAACGTCTAACAAAACTGTGAGATAAACGACTAGATCGAAATCGAATGGGTCACACGCCCATTGCATGCTTCTTGTTTCGTATATACATATTGTATGAACGGTTTTAGACTCTTTCGGTTTTAAAAGAAATTTTTAGAGTGCATATGTTGCTGAACATATTTCCAGGTTTTTAAAACCCGTGATAATGCATCCATATCGTGAACCGACACGCGAGAAACGCTCTGCGAATCGTTGGCGAGTAAATGCGACGCTTAGAGAGGTAGGTGCTCGATCTGCGCGGCGGTCGTGCGCACGGTGTACGGTATGTCCATTATTGTACATAAAATACATCGTTTATTTCGGTATGCTCGACTCGAAAGCCACTCAGTTCGAAACTAACAAATATATATATATATATATATATGTATGTTGAACGAGAAATCGGAAGATTGTACAAAGTTTGCAATTTTTTATTAATCGGTAATAAGATTGATCTAACGAATTAATTAATAATGTATAGTTGAACGTAGGTATATACAGGGTGGTCCAGTAGAAATGAAACACCTGATCGATCCTTTTTGGACGGTTTTCGGAGGATGAAGCAAGTGTCAAGAATCGCGTATCCCCTACTTGGCAGATTTCAAACTTTTTTTTTATAAGAAAAATTAAACAATCTATCCTGGGACTGGCATTAAAATCGAGAATGAATGAAACCTGAACTTCTATGGTCAAAGTAATATATATTGACATATATAGTTACCTAACTACATTATTGTACAAATTACTGTGAAGTGCGTGCACAGTCTTTTAAAAATTTATTTTCCTCGATACTTTAATACTGTACTTACTACTTTAACCCTAGAAGAACGTCTGGTATCTCGACTCTTACGTTTAGTTTAATTATAAGTGTTTTACAAGCGTGTAAATTATGTTACGTTGAAAATTCATAATATAAGAAATGCGAGCCTTAAAATGTACTTGAAATTGATTCGATGGTTATTGACACAACTTTCGGCCAAACTTGTTAGCTCTCTATATTTCTATACTTCTAACACAGGTGACTTTATACCTAATCGTAACAAGGGGTTAATTTTTAAATCCTTTACAAAAGAATGATATATGCGTAACGTTCGTCCTAGAAGACAATTCGAATGTTTTCGTCCCTACTTCGCATTTTCAATCATAGAAGGATATAAATCGATTCAATTTCTGATGGTCCACCCCGTAAGTTAGGACTTCTCACTGATTGGCTTTTATGCCGAATATGTTGTACGCATTGCGAAGTCGCGCAAAGCAAAGGAAACGTACGTTTTCGACGACCAAATGTTAGATTCCTCCAACGTGCCTTGTGAGATAATGATAAACGGGTGTGCCTTAATATCTAGGACGTGTTCCGACCATCCAGCGTGCGAGGATCGTTCTTATTCACAACGAAACTTAACAATTGCGCGTCGCGAACGATCCATCGTTGATGTCTCCTTTTCGATCAGTAACACGGTCATCGATATCAGAGCTGTGATTACCGAAACATATTCGATCGAGTGTCACTTGTGATCTAGACATTAAGGTTTCGATTCAGAACGCACCGTTAGAGACACCGAATCCACCGTATCAGGTTCTTTTCCTTTTCTGTAAACGCTGTCCTGTATCCGAACCGCGAAACTTTGCTCAGGACTAAATCGTTAACAGAGCGTTCAGAATCACGGTTGTTGAAATTGTTGTTAGAGTGTAGGAAAATCTGCGAGAGTTTGTATTCTTCTTTTTACCAACGTTTTCGAATTACGCATACGTTAACGCTCCCCCACCTCTCCGATATCTGAATACAGTAAGTCCTTATCTCGTGGGATTAATTCTAGTTTTCCGTGTAAGACGAATTATATAAATACTATACATCGAAGGGAGAAGGAAAGATCAGTCCTCGGTGAAGAATTACGTGGTGTCTCAGCAAGGGGAACATGGACAGTGTCGAAAAGTTTTTGCTGAAACACAGGCTTTTCGAAGACTGATCAAAATGTTTCATCCAGCGAGACCAACGTTTCCTATCAAGATTGATATTTCCTTCTCCTCGCAATACATTTGACATATAAATTTGGGTAAAGCAAACTTTACAAGGACTCACTGTATTTTTCGAAGCGAACGCTCGCGATCCAAAAGATCTGTGATGTAGATCATTCGTGTACTGTATAAATTGCGCGAGTCAACGTTTTTCTTCGACCGTTTAAATTAGAAATATCGTTGCGGATATTTGCTCAAATTTGTTTTGTAGAAATTACTTAAACCAGTAACTCGAGTTCGTGCATCCAGTAGGTATCTGTACAATTGCAGCGGTTGGGAAACGATCACGTAGATCGCCGATCCTTTGAACTTTGTACCATGCCGACAGACCATAAGAGATCGAATAGTTACGACGAATACGATCGATGTGCACAAAACGTCCACTTAGTGTTTCGTTCGCTTTGCACGTTTCGTACACCTTGTATATAGGTAGGTTAGTTTTGTACTGTCGTAAGGAAAAAGAATTAATTAGAAACGGAGGTAGCGATCATTGTGCCACGCTTCGCGTCGACACACGAGCGAATAAAGCTTAAAGAAGGAAAGGAAAAAAAAGTAATAGAGTCACATACCATAAGTATCGTGAGCATAATGATAATTTATATACGAATCTACATCTAGATATTATTACGAATAAAGAGTTGTTAAAAAAAAAAGGCAAAGCGAAATTTACAAACGAAATTAACCACTATTTTGTATTCGCGGCTACAATTATTTTGTTTTTAACAAATCTTTGAAATGAAGATTGAAATAGCGCACTAACAAAAAGCGATGGGACCGATGCTTTATCTTCTTAGAACTGATTAGACTTCATCGTTGCGCTATATACTCGTTGAACGGTGTATGATAAAAAGAAGAGTAAAGGGGCATCAATTAACTACAGCAATAATTCTTTGCTTGGTAGAGGAGAACTTCAGATTATTTTTATTCCGATTCATATGAAAGCGATTATCTACTTTTATTTTTTCAGTTCTTGTCATATGATCAACGGTCGTAGAACGAGTTCATTTTCTAACATGTCTTGCATTGTTATTCTCGAATCAAGCTACCTTGTTGGCGACCGAATTGCGTGCCTGACAAGTGGGATGAAATAAACAGGACGGTAGAATGCAAATTGCGAGATGGATCAAAATGAATTAATTGGAGATTAAGTAGAGAATTAAATACCGACAGTGGCGTATGGTGCGTTCTCAGAGCCACCAATCGTTCTTTTATCTCGCGATACAAAACAAGTCGGAAATAATTATCTCATGCAACGTGGACTTCATTATATCGTGTCTCGTATTCCCATGTACTGATAAGGAACATGATTTTTATAATTGTCACGCAATGATTAAATACCTGCTAAATCAAAGGCCAGTGGTAGACCATCGATTGCTTCAAAATTTAATTATGATTATTATCAACTTAGTAAGCTGAGAATTCACGCTCGTAATTAAATAATATTGCCATGGTTTTAACATCCCATGGGTGTTATATGATGGCTGGAGAAATAAATCGATTTTGTTTCAGGTGCATTCGCATGTTGCCTACATGCGCGAAGTGTTAATGGCTTCTATAAATATGGAAACAATAATTCTCAATCAATACATTGAATTACTCGAGTGATATAATAGCCATAACGTCTAATCAACGTTAACCATATCGCGCAAAACCTCAAATCACTTATGTTCGCCTTAAAAAAAAAAGAAACATTAACAGCCGTTAGAAATTATAATAACGACGTTAACGAATGCGATTATGAAACTTGGTTCGTTTCACATCAAGAATGAGAACCACTTTTCGTATACAGTATGCAATTGTATTGTTTTGTAGCAACTTGAATCTGTCGAGAATCAACAGCCACTACGCTTCGAACACAACAGTCATTATTGTCTTTTAGTATGCTGCCGCTACGTTATTTCTTACGACTGCGTACCTACAGTCCTAAAATAGATTGTGACTAATAATGTAAATATAACAGAACATTACAGTCCATCGCAATGATTACATTATCGCGTAGGGAACTATTCTCTTAGAGAATTCATCATAAATTTTGTATAGACAATATAGAACTATCTATAGCAGCAATGCATGTACATACACGCAATGATAAACTGGATGGAGAACTGAACAGAGGTCGCCAACGTTTACTTAGTTGTTGAATTATTCATCAACGAAACTGTGTACACGATGACACGGATAAGTACCGTGTGAGGAGAAAATCACCAGCTTCGACTACTCCTTCTTATTCGACAGCCGTGTGATATAGATGCGCAGAATTTTTATACATTTAGCCACGAGTCCGTGTAAAATAATCGTCCTCTGAAAATATCTCCAAACTATACGAAGCTTAAAATCAGAATGAGACTACTGTTTATTAATTATGTTTGCTACGCGATATTGATTTCAATTTATCCTATTCCCCGTATACGGAAAATGGGATATTTCGAACTTCGCGCTCAGCGGTATACTTCTGCGCATCTACGTTGCGCAGATCTCAAGCGCGAAGAGGGACTGCTACAGCTAGGAACTTTCCCCTCGGACGGCGCGCATCAGTGATCAGTACCGCGCTGTGTACCGAAATGTACGCATCGTTAAGTTGAGAATCGCTGCAACGTCTTTTGTTGCACGTCAATGCCCGAACTGTTAAGATCGCCTGGCTACTGTGCACTACCTCGACGATAAGCCCGTTTGGTAGGCGAGATATCGGTTTTTCTGTGAGATAAAATTTGTGTGTCGCATCTTGTGACGCATCACGAACACAGAGTGCCCCGCGCGGTTAGTCAGCGCCAGTTACTGACTAGCGCGGTGCATACCTCTGGATCTGACAACCTGACGTACTCGAACGCAAATGACTACATGTCAAATTCAGTGAGTGGCGTATTTTAAAGTGAATTTATATTTCTACCGGTGGAGCTGGATTTCCTCCGATCTGATAAAATATGTTGGCGCTTATCAATCGGATTCTGGACTGGTTTAAGTCCCTCTTTTGGAAAGAGGAGATGGAACTGACTCTCGTTGGCTTGCAGTACAGTGGAAAAACCACCTTCGTAAATGTCATTGCGGTACGAAAATTTCCATCCGTTCTCGTGATTCGATGATCACGTTTCCTTTTTTGTCTCGAGCGCGTGAATTCGATGACGAAGAAATGAAATTTTCCCTTAGCGAACTAACGTAACATGTACCGTCTTGGTTAGATTCTATACCTTATTCGAAATAACTAAGTCCGTCGTAGATGTAAACTTCTTGCATCCGCCCTTACGTGAAAATTTCATAAGTATAACGAATTCTCGACTCAAACGGTTAACAAAACTAAATCCTTTTAAAAACTAAACAAATCCTTTCTAAAATTGATCTTTCTTTCCAGTACATATAGATATATAATCTTTGTTTCAAAAGTTAACTAGAGTTACATGGATCCATATGTATTCCTTCTTAGAAAGAACTTGAGTTTTATGCAAGGTGATGGATGGAAATGTATATATATTCATCTTTTCAGTCTGGGCAGTTTAGCGAGGACATGATTCCAACTGTTGGGTTCAACATGCGTAAAATAACAAAAGGCAATGTGACTATAAAGGTGTGGGACATAGGAGGTCAACCAAGGTTCAGATCTATGTGGGAACGATATTGTAGAGGTGTGAATGCAATAGTATACATGGTAGATGCAGCAGATTCTGACAAAATAGAAGCAAGTCGTAATGAATTGCACAATTTATTGGATAAACCTCAACTGGCTGGTATACCAGTGTTGGTTCTTGGCAACAAAAGGGATTTAGTTCATGCTTTGGATGAAAATGGACTCATAGAAAGAATGTATGCATATTATTTTGAAGAAAGTATAAGGGAGTATGGCACCAACACAATTCAGATTAATATATTTTTTTTAGGAACTTAGCAGCCATTCAAGACCGTGAGATCTGTTGCTATAGCATTTCGTGCAAAGAAAAAGACAATATTGATATTACGTTGCAGTGGCTTATAGCACATTCTAGAAGTGGTATTCGCTAATACGTGTAATAAATTTTACATACTTATACATTCTTATCGAGAAGCCCAAGATATTGATAGCAGAATTGGGATCAAACGTACGAGGGAGTGTTCAGCGATGATTTTATGTTAAATTGATTCGTTACCGTAGATAACTTTTTTTACATCTAAGCTTTAGCTGTTCTTCGTTTGAACATATATATCTCATAGAAAATTTAATGAAAAGAAAACCAAGGATGTTATGCTTAAGCCAAATATGCTCGTCTGAACGATAACGAGAGACCCGTTCATCCTTGCAGGCACCTTAGGAATAAGTAATAACTTTTATATTGCGTTTTTAGAGGATTTGTGTAAGTAACAGTGCTGTTTCTTTAAATTAAACTCATGAGACGAAAATAGCATTTAATGGTCAACATAGAGACAATGGCAACTAGTACGAATACAAGCGCATAATAATATCAATTATCATATAGTACATATTCTCGAACTATTTAATTAAGATTATTACTTCACAGCATAGAGATTACGTACATTTGATCGCTATATGTACACGAACTTGATGCTAAGTAAACTTGTATAATTAATGGAGAATTATTAACGATATTATACCGATTTATTATGATCCTGAAAAATATGACCGCTGTGTTATGTATATACACGTATACATATATATATATATATATAAAATGAAATAAAAATATATAATTCTTTTTTTTAAATGGAGAATCGATTTTGAAAAAAATGTTAATTACTGAAAGACAAGAATAAAGTATTGTATGTTTCTAAAACGACAATATTTAAGATACAATTTTCGAATATTAAAAATTATAATGGACAGAAGTTTTTATTGGTTAGTGATGCGTATGACATCATAATATAATCAATTGCTCTATTCTATAGTATAGAGAATCGATTTGTGAGATTCTGTTCATGCAACGCAGCCGTGTGTATCAGTGTGTATCGTCACTTCGCGATAAGACATTTCGTGGTGTAAACAATAGAGTGTTTTACAAAGAATTATTTGTTTAAAACGTCAATATGCCACCGATGAACGATAACGACCCTTATGCACACGCAAGCAAGGGACTTTTAAAACTCAAAAATGATCAAGGCGTGAGTAAGAAGTATGTAAACGACAAATTTCGTTCTCCATTTAGGTTATGTTACAATTGACAGTTCTTGAATAAGTTTAAAGTAGAGATGGGTAAAATATGCCTTTCGAATAGTAAACTAAAAATGTTTCTTCAAAAGTTCAATTTATTGTAATCGAAATAAAATACCATTTTGTTTGCGTTAATATTGACTGATAGTGTTTTTACATTTCATCCCAAGCAGAGATTGATGTTTCTGAATATTATAAACGAACGATAGGAATATTATTATTATCATCATATTTTTTGAAATCTAGAAAAAAGCACAAGGAAGGCAAAAAGAAAAAACTAGTTGAAGTGTCGAAAATCGAAGAGGAAGAAAAAACTAAGACCACGGAAATTAAACGCACAAAGGCGGAAATAGCATTTCAGAAAATGCAAGAAAAGATGGTAATTAATTATTTAATTTTTATATTTCTCGAATAATTATACTGGACGTAACGTTATTTGCAGCAAAACGAACGAATTAAACAAAAGGCCTCTATGACACATAAACAACGAGTAGAAGAATTCAACAGACATTTGGATAGTTTAACAGAACATTTTGACATACCAAAAGTCAGCTGGACAAAATAAATTCTTTATATATATCTTAACTGTGTAAAAGTTTATTTATACATATATATTGCAGACATAAATAATTACAATATTATTAAAATTAACATATGATCTAAAATAAGATTGTACTTTATTTTAAATGTTTGTAAAAAAATCAGATCTCAGTAAAATGTAACAATCCTAAAATGGATTGAATACTAAGTCTTATAATTATGTCTTTGATTCGGATAGATAATGCTTAAAACTAAGACACATTAGACTTTAGAGTATAAAAAGGCACGATTCTCGATGTATTTTACAATATATCGAAAAAATCTATTCATAAAATATAATGTATATTACAACAGTGCATTGCAAAAATTTGAAGTATGTATATAGCCATTATTCAAATCTAATAAAGTGTATCTACACAAAATGGACGGAATTAATATACCAAGAGTGGTACAAATTATTCGTTAATTAACACTTTTACTAATATCTTTAACTGACTAATATTATCATGATAAAACAATTTAAATACTATGAGCTAAGAAAAAGTATGTGACATACGCTAATTGCCATCAATAGGGATGCGCATGAACACGAAACTCCACCGTTACCATAACTGAATATTTTGATGTAATTTTCACTTACTACCCATGGATTACTTCCATCGTCGAAATACATTGGACATTGGTCGCGTTCTCTTTCATATTCCTACATTCAAGATTACGATTATAAAATGTACGTTATGCAATAATTAATACTAACACATTAGAGCTTTTGAGGTTACCTGTAGTTCTAAGGCAACTGCAGCACCTTCGGTATAATTACTACTCGTAACATCTTGTTTAAGATCACAGAATGGTCCAATAGCTTGAGACATAAGGACTTTGTTCAAATCAGCTCTTTGATATACCCAACAACGATATTTACTATAAGGATCTAACTCGTCATAAGTTATTAAGTATGACTTCAAATTTTCTTTCCAAAATCCGATACATTTCATTTTGTAATCCGGCAAACCTATGTACATTTAAAATAAAATAAAATACTTGGCATTACTTTCCTATTAACCGCGACAATTTGAACTTACTGTAAATGTCTACAGGTTTTCCTAAATGATCTACTGACAAACAGTAGGTTTCGTCAATAGCGATTTCTTTCTGGTCAGTGTCGCATACTGAGAAATCTGAAATATTTTGTTTGCAATAGATATTCGGACGAGGAGATAGCGTAACACCGCCTAAAATTCTAGTTTCAAACAAAACGTCTCCTTTCTGATGAAACATGTATTTCCCAGCTACTGGACAACGTACGGGCACAGGATCCTTTGCTAAGTGTCACAAAATATTAATATAGAACAACCGATTTAATACGCATAGACGCGAGTAAAAAAATATTATCCTAACCTAAAAATAAGTCATATTTCCATGCTTCTTTGTTAGGAAACTGTACCCAAGAGCAAACAGTGTGGAAATCATCTTTTATAACTGCAACACCGCGTCGATATCTAATGATGTTATGATGTCGACGGACAAAGTCGAAACAAACATAATCTTTTTGACTGAAAATGTGATTAACTGAATTATGAAAACGCAGTGTAGTATAATTTTTGCTAGCACATACGATCATCCGCTTATACATACCATCCATCAACAGTCAATCGCGCCATCATGACTCTGCTATCTCTCGACTCGCGACAAACATAAATCGTACGCCTGTAACGGCCTTCGTCAGGATACCAAGTTTCGATTATATGTGTTTCATTAATGAAAATATCAGCATCGATGTTAGCAGTGTTTATCCATTGTCCACCCATGTCTTCCGGTAATCTACATCCTGGTTCAACCACCTCAGCTTTAACGGGTGTTACTCTTAAACGCTCGGGACTTTTTTCGACAGTTTTCAATGTATTACACTCTGCGGTAATAGATACTCCGATATAGAGATCGTCATCGCGATTTTTTAAGAAACATCGATATTTTTCATCTTTTCGAGATTCCTTTGTATTTGCAACGGCGAAGAAATGATTCTTATCTACGAACCAATCTCCTAAGCAGCTGTATTCCACCACTAAAATATTTACAGTATAAAAATAGTGAGAAAAACAAGGTGAAATATTTATAATGACGATTTGAAGCAAATAATGGACACATTACCTCCGTCAAAAGTTTCCTTCATACCAGAACACTTTTTATAAGTTATATTGAATTTCTGATTAGTTATCAAGAATTGTGTTCCTGCAGTTTGGCACGATCTAATTTGTGCATCTGGATGATCACATTCTCCTGTAAACCTGAATCGATTCTGTAATGAGAATAATAGAATTGATTTTCTTGATAGATAATTCAATATCTCATAGTTAAATACTTGCCTGATAAGCAAATTGCCAAACACCCTCTAAAGATGATCTACAATTTACAGGAACATGATTCTCAGAAAATAGTGTTATTAACTGTTGATCGGATTTTAAACCTTTGCACACATTTTCCACAGTTGGTTCAACACCATCAGGCAAATTCATACAACTTGCTGAAAGCATAAGATGAATAATATTAGCTTGTATTTCTTACATTTTTGTTCATGATTTTTTCTAGATTCTTTCAGGCCTTTTACCTTCGAGTTTTTCCAACACATTTACTGTTCGTACAATTAAATTGACACAGGAGTAGCACTTGTCATTGTGAAATACAAATGTATAATTAACATGATACTGTTGCACCATATTGACACAATAACCACGATTTGTCATTGTTTCAGCATTTATCTCTGTTAAAGTATTTCTACCATTTTCCCATGAAAACCATGACCCTCTTATAACAGGAGGAATTTGACAAGAGGATTCTTGATGGGAATATGCAACTAAAAAACAAACGTATTTATTAGTCTCCTTTTGTTATTTCTCAATGAAACAGAGTTTAATTTATAACAATCAATTGTGTACACAACAAGTGTGTGAGATTTCAAAATTCGTGAAATTTACCCTGCCACATAAAATATAGGGCAAATAGAAGAACGTCCCATCTTTTTGTCATTTTGTCATTAAATTAAACACAACGATTTCAACAATGAAATAAAAATTATTTTAATCGTAACCGAACAAACAGCGCGTAGAGAAACTCATTCAACTCATTCTGATTCAACTCATTCCTAACGCTTACGCCCAACCCATTTATGAATCATGCTTGTGGTGCCATCTGAAAATATTTTGGATCTTCGAATAGAGATTTCAGTCTTTAGAAATCGAAGGAACTTTGTTTTCTTCGATCTGCATGTTTTTGTACCGATTGTATAATTTATATTGATGAAAATCGAAGGAACACTGATTTTTTCCCTGTTTTTTTATCTCTCTTGCGACAATTTATTCGACTAAGTAGCCATCTAGCGATGAAAGGGTCGAACTAATTTTAGGAGTTTGGTCAGC